>NC_133663.1:138826552-139497897 GCF_037893015.1 Macrotis lagotis | reverse complement strand
CATCAAGATCCAGAATATTGTATTGCCTTATCAATGTGAACCACAATCATGTAAGCCTGGTCACCCTAAGAATTCACATAGGAAAGTTCAAATTGATGAAGAGTATCTAATGTGCAAATGAGGATATGTAGGATTTTATAGGAACCATTATTTCAGTCAATCAGGATATATATCATGAAATGAAAAATGCCTAGAATTGCATAAAAGAAAAATAATATGATAAATAATAATACCTAACATTTATGTTTATAAAAGATTTATAAAGTATTGTACATTCACTATTCAACTTGATTTTCCTCAATTATATTATATCAGGAATGAAACTATTGGTTTTATTAGTTTTATAGATAAATAAATGGAGGATTAGTGATAAAATGTTATTTACTCATTAAGGCGGCTAGGTGGTGCAGAAGATAGGGCACTGGCCTTAGGGTCAGGAGGAAGGGGGTTCAAATCAGGCCTCAGACACTTGATATTTGCTAGCTCTATGACCTTGGACAAGTCATTTATCCCTGATTGCCTTCTATCTAGGGACATCTTCAGTTGTCCTGATTCATATCTGGTCACAGGAGAAAGTGGAGGTTTCACTCTGGAGGAGAAAGTGAGACTAGTGAGACTAGTGACTTAGCACAGCATCCCCTTACTCAAGTCAATTCATGTGCTTGCCATCACATCACCTCCCTGATGTCATGATCATCTTTGAGAATGAAGGAGAATTATTAATATAATAATCTTTATATTATATTACTATAAAATTATTGTATTATATAATTATAAAATGAATCTTTAACTCATGATTGCTTGAGAAAAAACATCAGAAATTCAAAACCAGATCTTTCCGAAATACAAATAAAACCCTCTTTCCATTATACAATCCTATATTTGGAAAATTACACGATTCTTCCAAAACTCTCAAGTTGATTCTTTCTCTTCCAGTCATTTCCATTCCTCTTCTCCACTTTCACCAAGATATTGAACAAACTCTCCTAGGCATACCATATGACTATCTAACATGGACCTGACTCTATGATCTCTAAAGGATGCAAATGTTATTGATTAAATAAGATGAGGTTAAGATAGTAATGACATACAAAAGAATCAGCATGAGAAATGAAATAAAATTAAGAGTAGAAAAAAGCATATCTTAGGGGCAGTAGGGTCACCAAGGAAGAGTAAGGGCAGGAGGTTCTTATTACGTGTTTATTTACTGACTGATAGACAACTATTATGTTATAATGATACACTCTACAAAGTTAGAATAAATAAAGGATGGTCTCTATAACAGGGAGACTTGGGACTTGGGTGACACAAAGGAGATAATAGCTATATGATCCCGAGTAAATGACTTAAGTTTTCTGTCTCAGCTTCCTCAATTATAACGGGACTAATAATAGCACCTACCTCCAAGGTTTATTGTGAGGATCAAATAAATTAATATGATTAAAGTGTTTAGTAAAGTTACTGATACATAACCAGCATTTAATAAATGCTTATTTTCTTCTTTGTCATGATTGGGTAGACCTATTAAAGATTTATGGAAGAACATGGGTGGAAACTACAAATGATAGGAAGATCTGAAGGTTATGCAATGGGATTTATATATTCATCTAAATATATTTCTATGTTTTTGTCTAGACTTTTGAATTCAGTCTATAGGAAAGTATCACTGGAGAAGCTCCCTGCACCAAAGGAAATCTTCAAGTCTTCTGCAATCTATAGTCTTAAATATTTACTTTTTACCACTGAGATTGGAAGCGATGTGATCCTGCTCATATAGTCCATAATAAAAATACTGTTACTTATGGAAGTTAGATGTCATAGTGAATAAAATTTGCAACTTGGAGTCAGGAAGATCTAGTATAAATATTGTCTCGGATATTTATTTAGTGTGGGATATTGAGCTTGCCACTTAACCTTATATATCTCTGTTTCTTCAAATAGAAAATGGAAATAGATAGATGTGGGTGGGAAGAGAGAAAGAAGAGGGGAATGGGGAGAAGGGAGGGAGAGAAATATGTGCAAGTCTGTATGTATCCATGAGACTGTCAGATTTGCAAACAGTATTATACAGGTCACAATGAAAATGTCTATTTGCAAATTGTTTAGAATTGAACTCAGGAAAATCAATATTTTTTTAAATCTCTTAAAGTTCTTTTTGTAGGATATGAAGAGATGGAAATCAATGCTAACAACACTGATTAATCAGAAGGAAAATATATTTCTCAAAAAATGGAAAGCAACAATTATGGAAAGAAAATGCATTGAGTTTTATTTTCTTGGTTGTTACAAGATTTAAGTAGTGTAACTAAATATAATCCAGCCAGATGTAGTAAGAATTATTAGAAATATTATTCCTGGGGCAGCTAGATGGCGTAGTGGATAGAGCACTGGCACTGGAGTCAGGAGTACCTGAGTTCAAATCTTACCTCAGACACTTAAAAATTACCTAACTGTGTGGCCTTGGACAAGCCACTTAAACCCATTGCCTTGCAAAAAAAAATAAAAAAGAAAGAAAGAAATATTATTTCTAATAAAGGTGGCCTAAGATGGACTACAGATTACATTTTGAACTGTAGCCTCAATTAGTTAAATAGAAGTCTGAATATTTACAGCATGCATATATGTGTACACAGTTATTAGTGTCTATTATTTTTAGTTATAATTAGAATTTTTTGTAATTTGTGTCTAAACTTTATTTTATCAAGATATAGTTTTATCTTTCTATATGAAAGAAAAATATTTTTAAAATTCTATTCTGGTCATATAATACCCATATATTTTCCACATTTTGGCTTAACACTTACAAATAATAAAAAATGTGATTTCAAGACTTTCCATGTTTTACCTTACTATCATGAATATCTTAAAAACTCAATTCAAAACTTAGCTACCCTGAGAGAGGGAATGTCTACTCGCTTGAATGTAAGTTTCTTAAACAGGGATAATAATGTCTCTCCAGCCATTACAGTAGAGTCCTTAAGAGTTCAAAGAATTTGATCAAATGTTCAAATAGTTTTGAGTACACAATAAGCCATCTGGAAAGAAATATGAAGGAAAGGGTTCCTTATTTCTCAGTTGTTTTGTTATATTTCTGATATCTACCACATCAAATCAGAATTTTAGGACTAAAGGGAACCTTAGAATTAATAAAATTCAATCAACTGAGTTTGCAGATGAGTAAATCAAATTAACATAAAAATGATTTTCCCAAAGTTATTAAGGTAGAATCTAGAATTTGAAATCACATCTTATTTTTTAAAGCAAGTGTTCTTTTGAGTGTTCTACATTTTACCCCAATGATGATAGTCCATTCAGAATTTAATAATAATAAAGGGCTTACAAAGTAAACAGGTTAAAATTTCTAGAAAAGCAGCAAGCACTTAGAGGATAGGTAAAGCTTGAGAGAGAGAGAGAGAGAGAGAGAGAGAGAGAGAGAGAGGGACCAAAAGGATGGCACTTCTTTTTAAATGAATTTCTGTAGTGGTTTGGTATTTGTAGGGTGGTGTAGCACCTGGGCCTGTTTTCCTCCAATGGGCAAGCTACATACTGGTCCTTCCTGTCCCAAGGTACATGACCTCTAAGTTAACCCAGAAGCTGGATGAAGGAAAAATGAGAAAACGAATACATATTTTACATATAAAATTGGAAAAGTTGAAGTCAGTTTATATCTCTGGAGCAGAGAGAGCATTAACAAAATTTAACAGAAATTTCCTATATTCATTATTCGCTGCATCTCCAAATTGTATGACCCTCTGATACAGGTATCGATGCATACACTATGGTTTTGCACAGGCAATCATTATTTTTTCTTTTTGGTTATTGATAGTACCCCTCAAAAATCATCTGAGACACACTCTTCCATTTACCTATGCATCCAATAGCTACTTAATGTTCCTAGTGCACCACAATACAACTTTCTCCATGAAACCTCTAATTAATCTCATCTCATAAAAGTCTTTAGTATCTATTTTTTTCATATAGCACTTATTCTGTGTAGAAAAGAGAATTGTTTTAGATTATGAAAATTCAGTTCAACAGTGTTTTCTGAGGTCAACTTCTCACCTTGATTGTTCTCTAATTTTTTAAAATTTCTTTAACTGCTTTCACCAACTGAGAGAGTAAAAAATGTTTCTTAGAGAAGCAATTATTTGCTCTAATATTTTTATTTTCATCAAAATGCCTTGGGCAGAATTTGGCACATAATTAAAGCTTTAAAGATGCTCATTAAGTGGGTAAATGAAAAATGAATGATTAAAAACATGAAACTTTGTCCCTTTCACTCTAAGAACTTCCTCTGAATACAAGAGATTACCTCCTCAAAATGAAAACCTGATAGTTTCAAGGCACAGGATTATCATCTTGTACATTTAATAAGAAGAAATGGAAGGACATAAAACCTTATTTCTGCAATCAACTCAAACTTTCAATGCTAAACCTTCAGTATTTGTGATTAAAAAATTCTATTTTTCTTTTATTAGTACTCAATGAAATATAGTAGCTACTTGTAACTAACTGTAAATTAATAGGAAAATAAATATTCTGTTTTCTTGTATGAAACTGCTAAATGAAGAAAGTATGTTTACATGTTTGGATATAACTTTTTATATAATCACAAAAAAATAATGCTACTCAAAAGAGCTACTTAGCAATAGAATACAGAAACAGAGGACACTACAATGATTTTTGCACAAAGATGTTATAGAATGTCAATTCACATAACATTTCTTGGTTCCTAAAAAAGATTTCCAATAAAAATGCATTCTCTTCAAGCACAGGTACTTCTTAAAAGCAAAAACTCCTATGACATAAAATTTCATTTTTCTCCCTCTACAAGTGGTAAAAGTGTCATTCAAATATTTTTTTCTATGTCATACAACTCTCAGGAATCAATATAGGAACTATTTTCATTTAGAATTCAAAACAAACTGAACTTGGCCTGTTCATATTTAGGAGTGTGATGATTTCGATGTTATTTTTGCCCTTTGTAAACACTTTTGGAAATTCCATTCCATTTCTTACATAACATTGGTAATAAAATTATATTTCCATTTTTATTTTAAAACATATTTAAAGATAACATGATTCAAAGACATTTGATTTTTAATGTTATTATTATATATTCTTATATTATTTTGATACTTGTAAAATGATTTGTTAGAGTTTGAAGGGATCATTCTTATAAGTTAAGTAACATTTTAAGTATTCAAGTCCAACCCTTGCTTTAAACAGGAATCATTTCCATAGCTTTCCCATATTTCTTTTTCATATTTTACTTGAAGGCCTCCAGTTATGGAGAATCCATTGTATCCCAAAGCATTGTTTCACTAAATATCACTTGACAAACTCTCTAATATTGACTGTTATTCACAGAAGACATCCATCTCCTGTCTATACACATTTTCACATGTTGTCCTCCATATCTGGAACTGTTTTTCTTTTTCTCTCTGCCTCATGACTTTCCAGTTTTCCTTCAAATCTCAGCTTAAATCTCACTTTTTGGCAAGAAGCCTTTACAGCTCTTCCTCAATCTTAATAACATCTCTAAAAGACTACACCCAATTTATCTCTTATATATCTGCTTGTATATGGTTATTTATATATCCGTTTATATAACCATTAGACTGTGAGCTTCTTGAGAATTAAGTTTGTTTTGTGTTTGTTTTACTTTGCTATGCTTTATTCTCATCACTTAACACAGTGCCTGGCACTAATTAGTAAATTAGTTAGTATTTATAGGCTTGGCCTGATTTTTGGACCACTTGGTTACGACGTTTTTCTTTTGTCACTACCTCTTTACAACTTCCAATAATTGCTGTCAGTTCTCTCACATAGGGCCAAATTGAATAAAGTAAAACCCCATTTAAGCTTGTATATCATATTTTTGAATGATATTGATTTTGCAAGACAAACTAGTTCTTTATAGAATTACAAAATCATATAGAATTTGTGGTTTGGAAAGGATCTCAGAAGTCATTTAAAGCAACCTATACCACAAATGTTTTCCCACTTCAACATACCAAAAGGTATTTAGCCTTTGCTTGAATATTTTCAAGGACAGGAACCCCTTAAGCTTCTGAGATAGTTAATTCCATTTTTCTTTAGAATAACTATAATTGTTATGCTTTCTTACCTGATATCAATTTTAGTTTTCTCTTTTTTTGCAGCTTCTACCCAGATTTCCTGGTTCTTCCCCTGGGGAAAAATGAAACAAGATTTTTGTCCTCCACATAACAGTCTCACAAATGCATAAATGCAGCTATTATGTTGCCCCTATTCCAAGTCACCAAGTGGATATGCTCATTTCTTCAGTCATATTCATGAATTGACTTTTTCTATTTCAAGTAAAATAAGTTCATTTAATTTTTCATGTTGATGATTTCAGCAATCCAGATGCTATTGAGATCATTTGATTTCTGTTGTTGCTAGAGCGTTATTAATTATTCTGTCTCTCAGTTTTGTGACATCTTTGGAATTGATTATCTATTTTCTCTGCTAAAGTCCTAGACTGATGTGTGTTGTGTGATGAGGATGACCTTAGGTTACTTTTGAGTTTGCTTGTGGTGTACAAGCTGAAAAGACTTCAAATAGAGGTTCAAAAACAAACAATGTAAGACAGAATGAACATGACCAAGTAAAGATGGAGACTCACCTGAACTCTCCTCCAAATTCCACCAAATCCCTTTAAATAATGACTCTGAACAAATTCAAGAACACACAAAAAGAGTGAAACCATTTTTCAGCCCAAGACAATTGAAAAGTTCAACAGGAAAAGCCTGGTGCACCAGGGAGAGAGAGGAGTACAATAATACATCAAAGGTCACGCAAATGCTGACAAGACCCACCAAACCAGGAATTGACCTCTGGGAGAATGAATCAGTGGCAGAAGTGGCAGTGTCTAGACCTCTCAGTTCACAAACACCGAATACAGCTTCGAAAGTCTGCAGGAAAAGTCTGTCATACTTGGACTTCCCTGAATGCCTTGCATCCAGGGCCATCTCTTATCAACACTGGACCCAGATGATTCTGGAGGAGAAAATGAAACTGGTGAGACTGTACAGAATCCCCTCACTCAAATCTGATTCACATGCATATCATAGGATTATCTCTCTGATGTCATGGTTTTCTTTGAGAACAAAGGAAAAACAACAGGAAGAATAGTGAAGTATATAGTTCTTTGTATCTTTTGCTCCTGTTTTCCTATAGGATAAGATCACTAACCCAGGAGCACTGAATCAACAGTTGCAGCAACTACTTCTCAACTCTCACACAGAAGTGGAATTGAAAAAATTAATTGGTCAGAAAGAGATTACTAGTACTGACACAAGACTATTGTTTTTCCATACTTGGTTCTGAGTCACAGTTCTGGGGGGTAGTCACAGGGCAAAGAAGAACAATAGTACATCAGAGCTTGTGACCAGAGTGATATGGGACTCTACTCAAAGCTTCATGGCAGATAACAGTGCTTGTGGACATTCACAGGCCAGAGCATAGAGCATAGGGTAAAATAGAAATTAAAAGAATCTACCGATCACCTCCTGAAAGAGATTCCATAATGAAAATTCCCAGGAATGTTATAACCAAGAGCTCCCAGGTGAAATAGAAAACATTATAGAGAGAAAGAAATGATGCAAGTACTGTGGAGCTACAGTCAGGATAACATAAGAGATAGTAATGTCTTCATTAAAGGATTGCAAGTCTAGAAATATAATATTCTGGAAGGCAAGAATTACCTATGCAACACACGCTTTCAGGGAAAAAGATGGGCATTTGATGAAAGAGGGGACTTTCAAATTCCTGATGAAAAAGTAAGAGTTAAACAGAAAAAAATGATCTACAAATACAAGATTCAAAAGAAGTATAAAAGGCAAATAGGAAAAGGAAATCAAAAGGAACTTAAAAATGTCAAACTAAATTCCTACATGGGAAGATGATACTGGTAACTCATAAGAACTTTCTCATTATTAGGGTATTTAGAATGAAAATATATATAGAGAGAAAGGGTACAGCAATGAGTTGAATATGAATGGATGATATCTAAAAATAAAATTAAGGCTTGAGAGAGGAATATACTGGGGAAAAAAGGAAAGGGAGATGTAGAATAAAGCAAAATATCTCATGTAAAATTGACAAGAAAAAAAGTTTTTATAATGAAGGAGAAGTAGAGAGATGATAAGGAGTGAGTTATCCTTACTTTCATGAAAATTGGCTAAACAAGGGAATAATAAGCACACTTAATTAGGTTTAGAACTTTATCTTACCCTACAGTAAAATAGGAGTAAAAAGGGATAAGAAAAGGGAGGGTATGATAGAAGAGAAGGAAGGTTAGATGAGAAGATAGAATTCTATCAGAAAGTGAAGAAGAGAGAGAATTTGGAACTTAAAATTATGAAGATAGGTGTTAAAAATTATTATTACATTTAACTAGAAAAAATTGCAAACTTAAAATATTAACAAATGAAATATGTGTCAGCTGTCTAGAGGGTTTGTCATCAGGGGAAGAATCATTTTTTATATAAAACATATGTGAACATTAGTTACTATTGTGTAGCAGTATTCATATAATTTGGTTTCTGTTGTTAGACCACTGTTAATTATTCTGTCACAGTTTTGTGACATCTTTGAAATTAATATTCTGAGTTATAGGATCTAGAAATATTTACTTATTTCTAAAATCATCAGGGTTGTTATTTGCTATTAAGGAAGTGTGGATATATAAAAAGAGAATTCACAGAGTTTTGCAAATAATTATGATGTTTTGACAATAGTTCATATAGAAATATTCAGTTTTCATTCTTTTTCTGATTGTGTTAAGAATTTCTTTTGTAAAAAAAAACTATGAAGAAAGTTCTTTAATCATAAAGGGCTAATTCCTTGGAATAGATTTCCTGTAAACAATATTTGCCTATTAATAAATATCATTTTAACTTAGCAAAAATCCTGTTCAGTAGACATTAGTTGCCAAGTCAAGCAGTCAGTCCAATATTTATTAAGCAGAGTACCAGGCACTGTACTAAGTAACGGGATTACAAAAATATTCAATCTTCATTCCCATATTTCTATTTCTTCTCTGTAAGAATGGAACTTTTTTAATTCAATACCCTCTAACTTTACCGCCCAACAGACACATTGACATGAAGATAAAGACACACAAACACACACACACACACACACACAAACAGTGGTACTACTACTACTACTAGAAAGGATCTTGACGAAGAAAATTTGTACTGCCAGTCTTTTGGGAAAGATTATTTCTCAAAGTCAAGCGTATATGGCAGCAGGGCAGAAGAGGTTTTATATATACCTCATACCAAGAACCTCTCAAAAAGTAAGACACTAAGCTGTAAAGGTAACATGATATTGCAACTAAGTTTCTAAAGGCATCATTGGACTCAGAAATAAAATATATCTATTCACTTAGTGACTCTTTCCCTACCTGAGACAAAAACAAATAAGAGATGGCTGACAGTTTATTGCTAAAACACATACACATATGTAATATATGTGCATACATATACTTACAAAGTTCAAAATTATGTTCCACTGATTATGCATGTAAGCCCAATGTCTCATCACATTTGTATGTAAGAGTTTACATTCAAGCATGAAAGCATTTCTCAATGTTTCTTTGAAGGACAGAGTTTATGGGCAGATACTATGCTTTTGTGTATGTTGCCCAAAGAAGTAAGTTGACTTTACTAGGCCAAATTAGAAATGGAGTTCACCATTAATGAGAATGACTACAGAACAGATGACTTTTGCAGGATATAATGACTCCAATGTCCTACTTGTGATATATATTGCCAATACCTCATTGGGGAAAGATTAATGTACCCTCAAATTTTCTCTTTTTTTCCTTTTCCCCCCTACTTTTCTTTAATTTGCCTACCCCACCCCACCCCAACCCTGTGCATAAACCAGAATTTTGACTTGCAGTTTTGCTGCTAGGAAAAAGCTTAACAAAGCTGAAAAGCAGATGAAACTCTCAAATACACTTTAGGAGACAATTTTAATTGAAAGATTTAAAGATAGCATATCCTCTAAATTAATCTTCATTCTCCAAAGTCAGAAAAATTGGAACATCACCAAATCTTGTAGTAGAGTTATTATCTAGATATTGTGATGGTATAGGGAAGGTCATAGGTACACGAGACAGTATTATATAGTGGAAAGTGTTAAATTTGAAATCCAAGATTCTGTATTTAGATTCTGACTTTGTCACTCCCATTAACATTGGACCTTGGTTTCTTTAACTGTAAAAAGAGAAGGTTGAATATGATTATAAGGCATGTTCCTTCTGGCTCTAAATCTAGGATGCTATGAACTCACCTAGATTGAATGCTGAAAATTTTGTACTCTCTTGCATATTCTTCAAAGTAAAATTCTGAGTCTTGGCGTAAGTCTCTATAGTCCTACATACTTTGGATTCAGGTTACCTTAAGGATCCCAACTCTTCCTTTATGTTCTAGTAATGTTGAAAACTAGCATGTCCATGCATGATAAAAAGTTTCATGTTTCATGAGGAAGAATAGTTCCTAAAGTAGGTTATCCAATAAAAAGTATCATTTTCCTCAATTTTAAGATGAAGTAATGATTTGAACTGTTAAAACTTATCAAATCCTGATGACGTGACATTATGAAAGGCTGTTTGGTGTCACCCATTAAGAAAAGTTTATATTTGGTATCATATGTTTTTAAAAAATTTAACAAATGATTTTATTGTGGTCATGTCCTAGGAATTGAAGTAAAGAGGAAAAAAATATTAAAACACAAGAAATACTTTTCTTTCTAGCTCATTGCATGCTTTTCTCATTGGCCTCTCCATTCATTCAAAGCCACTAGCATAATTTTTAAGCTTCTGCACAGTATCTTGAACATCAAATTACTATTTTATAACTTTCCATAACTGACAATATTAAATTCAAAACTCTTTCTTACACCTTAAGGACTTCAATCCTCTAGCAGTTCTACAATTCTTGTCTCATCTTTTCTAGAAAATGGGATGTTAATCATAACAAACTCCTATATTTACTCAGGTGCTATTTTTAGTGGAATTAGGGAGCTAGAGTCAGAGAGAGAGAGAGAGAGACAGAGAGACAGAGAGACAGAGACAGTCAGAGAGACAGATGGAGACAGAAAAACATAGACACAGAGAGTCATAAGACAGAGACAGAAAGAGACAAAGACAGAGAGACCCAGACATAGAGACAAAGACAGAGAACACACACACACACACACACACACACACACACAGAAACACACACACACAGAAACACACACATACAGATGCACAGACAGACAGACAGACACACTGTGTGTGTGTGTGTGTGTGTGTGTGTATATATGTATATATATACTGAATGCCAATTTCCAAGGTAGACCCATCAGATCTCATGAAACCTAATACTAGCAATTGAATTCAACTGCAACAACCTCATATAAAAGAAATACATGAATTTTGTAAGGAAAATATAAATGATGAAATCAGGTTGATACAATTTAAATGCAAAAGAGTAGCCATCTGACCTATTTAATGAAAGGATCAGAAATATTTATATCACGATTTTCAATGATGCCAAGGAATAGACTAAAATAAGCCTAAGATATTAGCTCTTGTCTCACATTTTTGTTATATATGCCTTACAATATTGAACTGATAAGTTGAAAAAACGCTCAATGTGGGACCAATATCAAATATTAACTGAAGTGGAGTTATCATAAAACAGTTCTGGTTTTTAGGTATTATGGACATGACTATGAGAAAATGATTGCTAAATATGAGGGTAACAAAGCTTTTTTCAAAGGTCCAATATTCTGATCCAATTTCTTGGAGGCAAAGGTGGAGCTTTCAAGCCTCTATTGTACAATGAACTGAAGAAAGTATTCTCAGAAAATTCTAACTAAAACTGTAAATAATAAACATAGATCCTGTAGAATATTTACCCACAATTAGCATTTTAGACTATTAAGCTTCAATAAGTTCCTACTTCAAGAATTTTTCTAGGCAAATTATGTTTATAAAAGAACCAGCAGTAAAATAAAACTTAATTAATAATAAAAGAATAAAAACCTTTTATTGAATTATTTTTTATGAAGGGGGTATTTTTCAAGCAAGGATTTTAGGAAAAGGGATAAATTTATTGTGTTCCATTATTCAAACAATTAAAGTAATGATTCAACATATTAATTCTTTTGACTTAGGAAAAAATAACAGTTACTTTAAGTCCAAGAAAGAAAATCAGCTTAGACCATCAAGTTCAAATGCCATTTTGTAGGATCATGAAATTTGCATTTAATTGGTTAAATTATATCTCTAATTTGTATAAATTTAAATTATATATGTGTTTGAATGTACGTATTCTGCATAGCTGAAATAGATAGCTATTATTTGTGTGAAAACCCCAAATAAAAGAAACTAGTATTTTACTCCTTGAAGAACCAACCTCAATTTAAATTTATTTATTAAATGCAACTACATAGAGAATTAAGTAGGTACTTTATAATTAAATTTATTAACAAAAACATAGAATAGGAGAAACTGAGTTCATAATATACATTAATAGTAATTGTTGAAAAGGAATTGAAAGAATCAACAATATGTTCATAGTTCTCTCGTGTTTACTTATTACAAAAACAAATCAATAAATGGTAAAATAAAAACTAAAATCAGAATATTTTATTGTTTATATTTATACATGTTCTAAAGATTTTGAATGATATATTAATTAATATATAAATAAATCTTTTTATATTAAATTATAACATTTGGTTTGCCAGAAAATTATTCATGGATAAAATGATATAACTTTTTAGGGAATTGGGTTCTTTTAAGTGGAATATGTTTCATCTCTTCTTATATTTATTCAGGAATTTTCATGTTTAGTTCTACTTGAATGTGGCAGCCATAGAGATTATTTATTACTGGAATAAAATATAACAAAGTATTCTTATTTCACATTTCAGTGCCTTTAAGAACATGCAGCAGTCACCAGGACCCTCAACCCCATCCAGCTATGACAACACTTTTCTTCAGTTATGCTCTTTTGTAGCTTGGAACACTGATTTCCTGGAAGTAGAGCATTTATTTTAAACTGCTGAAATACAGTAATCCTTTAAGATTTATACCATAATTGATATCCGTTCAACATAGTTTCCATGGAGCAAACAAACTGAAATCTCCCAAATCTCTAGCATTTTCAAATGAACACATAGTTTTGTGGGATCTCCAGTGTTCAATCCTATGGGTGAAAATGTCCCATCTTTTCTAGATATAAATCAAGATGGTTTTAATCTTTATGGCTTTGTTATTTTTTATTCTAAAATGATATGTCTTAAACCACTCTGTTTTGGCAAAAACCAACCAGAAACACAAAGAGAAATAGAAATTTCTGATTGAAATTATGAAGTCTCTTAGCTTTAAACTTTACCTTTATCAAATTTGTATAAGGTTTTGAATTTTTCTCCTACCCTCCCTTCCTTTCCCAATCATCAGAAAGCAATCTGAAAATCTTTACATTGTTTCCATGCTATACATTGATCAAAATTGAATGTATTGAGAGAAAAAAAACATATCCTTGAGGAAAAATAAACTATTAGAGATAGCAAAATCATGTAGTGCATGCAACAACTTTTTTTTGATTAAATTGAAGATAGTGGCCTGTGATCTTTGTTTTAACTCCATAGTTCTTTCCCTGGATACAGATGATATTCTCTGCCACAGATACCCTAAGGTTGTCCCTGATTATTGTACTGATGGGATGAGCATGCCCATTAAGTTTGATCATCAATCCTAGGTTGCTGTTAGGGTGTACAGTGTTCTGCTGGTTCTCCTCATCTCACTAAGCATCAGTTCATGCAAGTGTTTCCAGGCTTCTCTGAAATCCCATCCTTCCTGGTTTCTAATAAAACAATAGTGTTCCATAATGTCAACATTACATACTTTGTTCAGTCATTCCACAATTGATGGGCATTCACTTGATTTCCAATTCTTTGCTAACACAAACAGGGTTGCTATAAATATTTTTTGTACAGGTGATGTCTTTTTCCTTTTTGTATGAACTCTTCAGGGTATAGACCCCATAAAGGAATTGCTGGATCAAAAGCTATCCATATTTTTATTGCCTTTTAGGCATAATGCCAAATTGTTCTCCAGAAAGGTTAGATCAGTTCACAGCTCCACCAACAATGCATTAGTGTCCCAGATTTCCCATATCCCTTCCAATATTAATCATTATCCTTTCTGGTCATATTGGCCAATCTGAGAGGTGTGCAGTGGCACCTCAAAGATTCTTTAATTTGCATTTCTCTAATCAGTAATGATTTAGAGCAATTTTTCATATGACTATAGATAGCTTTGATTTCATCATCTGCAAATTGCCCTTGCATATCCTTTGAACATTTGTCAGTTGTGGAATGTTTGTTGTTTTCTTTTTTTATATAAATCTCAGTTCTCTATATATTTTGTAAATGAATCCTTTGTCAGAAATACTAGTTGTAAAAATTGTTTCCCAATTTCCTACATTTCTTTTGATTTGGTAACAGTAGCTTTGTTTGTGCAAAAGTTTTTGAATTTAATGTAATCAAAATTATCTGGTTTATTTTTAATGATGTTCTTTATCTCTCTTCCTTGGTTATAAACTGCTTCCCTTTCCATAGATCTGACAGGTAAACTATTCCTTCATATCCTAGCTTGCTTATAATATTGTCTTCTATGTTCACATCCTGCACCCATTTTTATATTATCTTGATATAGGGTGTGAGAAGTTGGTCTAATCCAAGTTTCTGCCATACTAACTTCCAATTTTCCCACAGTTTTTATCAGAAAGAGTTCTTATCCCAGAAGGTGAACCCTGAGTTTATCAAATAGCAGATTACTATAATCCTTTCCTGCTGTCTCTTTTACACCTACCCTTTTCTACCACTCTATTACTTAACCAGTATCAGGCAACTTTGAAAACTGATGTTTATAATATATTTTGAGATCTGGTACAACTATGGCTTTCAACTTTCAAGGCACTATGGTTAGCACTGATGTGGTTATTCACAGAAATGTTCCCTTTAACTCACATGGTTAATACATAACAATTCAATTGGGTCAGTTGATTGAGTTTTGGACATGGAGCCAGGGAGATGAATTTAAATACAGCCTCAAATGTTTGTTTGCTTTTTGATCCTTGGGGGCAAGTCATTTTAGCCTCAGTTTCTTTAACTGTAAAATGAGGATTATGATTGTAATCTTATATATTTGGGAGGATCAAATAATATATTATTTGTAAAAAGGGTTTAAGACAATGTCTGCTTTATAGTAGGCATTGTATAAATGCTAGCTATTAATATTTTTATTGGCCTATACATATGATACATACTATACAGAACACACATTTGCCTTGTACGTTTTCCACACACAGAGACTACTTATAGACCACATAAGAATGTCATTGTTTATTAAGGGGACAATTAGAAGAAATGATTGAAAACTATTATATAAGTCATAAGTCATGCTTATAGTGAATAAGTGGCAACACACACCACTTTTATAATGAAAAATAAAAATAATACAGAAATATGATTTTGTTAATCAGGAATGTAGTAAGGGTTCCAGAATTACTTTTTTTCTTACCATTCCAATACTCACTTTTACCATTTCATATATTTGACAATCTAAGGATTTTGTTGCCATAGCTACTAATGTTATAGCAGACACCTGGGCCAGAGTAATAAAAGAGAAATCCCATTTTAGATATTCATGGACTAAAATAAGAAATGAGAATAAATGAAGAAAAAAATTCTTCTCAATAATGACTTTTTAACAACCAATCTTTCTCTTGGATATATTCCTCTCTCCCTTCCTTCCTTCTTTCATTTCTTCCCCCCTTCTTCCCTTCTTCACTTCTTTCCTTCCTTCCCTCCTTCTTCCCTCCTTTACTTCCTTCCTCCCTTCTTTCATATTTTCTTTTCTCTTTTCTTTCCATGTCTATTGTGTTTATAGTAATATACTACATATACATTATATTTTAGTGTTTATCTGCATGTGTATATACTTCATTATTTTCCTTGGTATCACACAACTATTAGATTATAATTTTCATTAACATATATGTATATATACACAACTGACCATGAATATATAAACATATATATAATATGGATATATGCATGTGAATTATAAGTATATATAGTATAATATATGTGTATAATAAATATGTTTATGGATATACAGTTATTAAGTATATTGTCCAAAGTTTTCATGATGATATTCTCACTAAACTCAATTAAAGAAAATTAATGGACACTGATTAATATTTACTCTGTGCTGAGTGTTATACTAAGAACTGAATACACAAAGCAATATTTCCCCAAAACCATCCCTTGTCCTCAAGGTGCTTAAGTTATAATGAAGAAGACAATGAGTAATGTATGAAAAGATACATGTAAAATACATAGAGAATAGATGGAATGTAATCTCAGAAGGGAAGAAACTATCACTGGAGTGAAAGAGAAATGGAGGGTCTTCCTAAAGAATCTATTATTTTTCATTTATTTGAGTCTTAAAGGAACTTAGGGAAGCTAAGAAGCTTAAGTGAACAGGTGGACCACATCTAGAATATTGGGTCTAATACTGAATCATATATTTTAGGAGATAAATTTACAAACTAGGGTCGTGTCAAAGTGGTACAAAAAGGATAATGAGAAGATTTTAAAATTATACCATATAAGTTCAATTGAAGGAACATGGAGTGTCTTGTCTATGGAAAGCTGGTGTTGGGACATTTAATTTCAGTCATGAAATGCATGAGAAGTCTTCATTTGGTAGAATTAATCTGTTTTTCTTGTTCCAAGTCACAAGGATCAATGAGTGAAAATTATAAGAAAGTAAAACCTCAAACTTGAAATTCCTTTGCAAAACAAATAGTTGTAATTGCACCATATCATTGGATAGTGAATTTCTGGTCACTTATATCTTCAAATGGAATTTGTCTTACCACTTATAGAAAAGGCAATTTCAATCCACAAAATATATATTAAATATCTTCTATATACAAGGAATTAAATCGGGTGCTCTACATACAAAGAAAAAAATCAAATAAATCTTCAAGGAGTTCACATTCTAATTGGGGGAGATAAAATTAACTTAAATTAATAAATCATAATAAAGAGTATAGAATCTATACACAGAAATATATAATCCAATGTATGTAAAATGCTATGGAATATCCTTGGATATAGATAACATTTTCAGGCAAAGAATATGAGGAAAAGCTATGTGAAGATAATAACAGTCATTTTTCTTTTAAGAAAGATGAGAATTACAGAGCTGAAGAACAATCTTGTCAACAAAGAAGGATGGGATATTGCAATAGCCTAGAATTTAATATTAATAAACAACTAAACTTGGGGTAATAGTAATGTGAATGAAGAGAGGGGGAACAAAGATGAGAAACATTACATAGTAATTTCAAAGCTACATAAGCAGATTGAAAAGAAAGTCAAGGGGAGGGAAGAGTAAAAGATGACTGAAAAATTTAACCCGAGCTTGGGAGAAAAATAGAGGCAGGAAGATTAAATATGGAAGATCTTAGCATTTAGGATTGATGAAGTTAGAAAAGGTTGTACTTGTACTCTCAAGTCATAATACCATACTTCTTTTCAAAAAAAATTCATTTTTCAGTTGAGTAATTCATTTTCCCTTCCCATTAAAAAAGCATAAAACTCACTTAAGTTAAAATTATTAAATTATAAGGTACTTATTAAGCACCAATCATGTGTGAAATGCTTTATAAATATCATGTAAGGGAGCAACTAAGCAGCACAGTAGACAGAGCACCAACCCTGAAGTTTGGAGAACCTGAGTTCAAATGTGAACTGACATTTGATACTAGTTTTATGACTTTGGGCAAGTCACTTAACCCCATGGCCTCACAAAACCTAAAATGTTATTTTATTTTATCCTCACTAAAGCCCTGAGAAATAGGTGCTATTATTATTCTCATTTAACAGGTGAGAGAACTGAGACAAGTCAAGGTAAAATGATTTTCCTAGAGTCAGACAACTAAGTGCATGAAACAAATTTGAACTCCAGTCTTGTAGACCCCCAAGTTCAGCATCCTCTCATGGCCCCATCCAACTGCTTCTCTTTATAATACCTAAAATATGTATGATAAAGCTAAATAAATTCTTACATTTGTCATGTTCATGAATACATATTAATCTCCTACATTTAAATTTGTCACTTTAGTAATTCTATCATCCTATGCAAAACAATAAAAAGGAGAATTTTGAAATGTTATTTAGGATAATCTACCATTCAAATACCTCCAAAAACTTGAAAATGGAAGATGGTAACATTCATTTTTCTTTTAAGAAAGATGAGGATTCTAAGATGTAGAGATGAAGGAGTACAATTTTGGCAACAGGAAATGATTAGCTATTACAACACTCTAGAACTGAATGGTAATAAGCAAATAAAGGGTTATCTGATAGTGTTTATTTGTTAGGATAGGGTATTTTTATCCCAGGATCCCATAACTTTTGAGGTGGGATTTGGACCTGGGTTTTCAGAGGTAAAAGTGTGGCAGAAGGTCTAAGTTTACCTATGACCTTTTTCACATTCCAACAAAAATGTTGTTTTCTTTTCTAGTTATTAAGCAAAGCATTAAATGTTCATACTTGTTTGTGCCTTTTCTGTAGCTTTGAAATTGCATCTTCTTTACCTCCCATAAAGCTGTGTTGTACAACAGAGAATTCTAAATTGAATGTCATATTTTATTTAGTGCTCAGTTATATAGGTACAGGAGAGGAGAGAAAACAAGGAATTCAAGGAAGCAAAATATTTAGTCTAGACATGGAGATGACTGCATCTAAGAGTAGAGTCATTAGGGAAAAATTCAATGACTTAAACAATGCATAGCTAGAAATATAACAAAGAATTTTAAATCCCAGATACCCTTGGAAATGAAGATAAACAAAAATTATGATTTGATTATAGGTTCTTGATGAGCAAAATGTGTGCATTTTGCCCTCTTTTTTTCAGGAAAACATTTGTGCCATTGGGGATAAAAAGAAAGTAACAAACCAATGAAGGTTTTAGGGAAAAGAAATAGGAAATTTTCCTAGAAAGGAAAAATTAGGGCATTGAGGGAGGAATGAATTTCTGGGGAACTCCACCTATATAATAAGAGGATGGATGATTTGTACAGACAGATTGAAACAACTCTCTTTAAGGAAGTGATTGGCAGCTTAACTTGCTTTGCTTGCCTTGTACTTATATATTTTTTTCTTCCTTAGTTATATAATCAAATTTTCAAATGCTTGTATATATGGAAAAAAAGACCAATTGTCTGCATATTCTAGGCTTCTTAGGACAAAATTTCTGAAGGCATCCCAGAGCTGTTCCTGAAAAGAATACATGACCTCTCATATTTAATGGATGATCTGTTGTTCAGACTTCCTTTTTTGGAATCTCAGGAAATAGTAACTTCCTTACACTTCAGATCATTTCATAGTTTTCTTGACTAAAGGCTAGGATTCATGTCAAACTATGCCTGTCATTTCTATAAGTATACAGGACTCACTTTTGTAGTGGTATGGTTATGACTCATTTCCCTAAGATTTTGTTTTGAAAAGATATAGTACAGTTATTAATTTAGTTCATTTATTAATGAGGAGGAAAAAGAAGGGGAAAAGTAACAGTGAAAGGAAGGGAGGAAGGGAAGGAAATGAAAGGAAAGGGAAAAATAGAAGAGAAAGGAAGAAAAGTAAAGGAAGAGAAGTGACAGGAAAAACTATGCAGAATGGCATTGTGGAACAGATACTTGGTTGAAAATTATGTTTATTTCTCTACACTGCAAATTTTGAACCATTTTTTAAAATGAGAAGATCAATTGTACTAGATGATGTCTAAGATCACTTCTAAGTCTAGAACAAGATTCTGCAAATCTAATTCCATCATCCTCTAATCACAACTAATCTTGTGTTTGCTCTATGTGTCTATATCTCTCATTGTCACCATCTCTGTCTCTCTCTGCTTTACCTCTGTCTTGCTAATCTGTTTCTCTCTTACTGATTCTCTCTTCAACTGTGTCTCTGATTCTGTCTCTAACTCTTCCTCTAATGGTCTCTTTTCCTCTGTCTTGATACGTCTCTCCATCTCTTTCTGTCTCTGAGATTCTCTCAATCTCTCATTCAATTTCATTTTGTTTGCCTCTATGTCTCTGTCTCTCTCTGTCTCTGGCTTTGTATCTCTTTGTGGTTCAATCTCTCTCTCTCTTTCTCTCTCTCTCTCTCTCTCTCTCTCTCTCTCTCTGATCCTCTCTCTTTCTAGACTCATGGGTAATATATCATGATCTGTCTATTCTCAATGTCTCTTATGTATTTTTACTAGCTTATATCACTTGATTTTTCTCCTCTGCTCCCCTGATCTAAAAATTCATTTCTAAACATTCTTCCCAAAAGAAAAAGTGCTGAATGGCATTTTTGTCATTTCTTTTGGATTTGATATGTGATACCAGAGTAAAAATGGTCATGAAGAAGTGGATTCAAAAGTGATACAGAAAGATGGGAAACAATTTTCACAGCTAGTGTTTCTAATAAAGGACACATCTGTAAAATACATCAAGAACTGAGCCAAATTTATAAATGTGTCAAAGGACAAGCAGTTTTCAGATGAATAAATTAAAACCATCTATAGTCATATGAAAATTTCTCAAAATCATTATTGATTAGGGCAAAACAAATTAAAACAACTCTCAGGAACCACCTTATACCTATCAGATTGACTAAAATGACAAAAGAGGAAAATGATCAATGTTGGAAAGGATGTGGGAAAACTGGGACACTAATGCACTGTTAGTGCAGTTGTTAACTGATCCAACTATTCTAGAGAGCAATTTGGAACTATGACCAAAGGACAATTAAACTGTGCATGCTCTTTGATCCAGCAATATCACTACTAGATCTGTAAACCAAAGAGGTTATAAAAATGGGAAAAGATCCACTTATACAAAAATACTTACAGTAGCTCTTTTTTAGTGTCAAAGAACTAGAAATTTAGAGGATGTCCATCAATTGGGGAATGACTAAACTCTGCTATAGTATATGAATGTCGTGCAGTACTATTGTTCAGTAAGAAATTATGAGCGACCTTGACTGCAGAAAACCAAGGAACAACTTGCATGAACTGATACTGAGTGAAGTAAGCAGAACCAGAATATTTTACATACTAATAGCAACGCTGTGAGATAATGAGATATTGACACAACTCCTAACAGCAAAATTTTGAGAAAATAAACTATGATTTGCATAACTCCTCTCAACAGTTGAGTGATCAAAGACAATCTTGAGAGACCATAATGGAAAATCCCATTCACATTCAGAGGGAAAAACTATGGGATTCTGAAAGCAGAACAAAGAATATTATGTTAACTTTAAAAAAACTTCTTTTATGTTTTTTTCTTTCTCATGATTTCCCCCTTTCTAGTTCTTCTTTCACAGTTTGACTAATATAGAAATATGTTAAACTTGATTTTACATGTATAGCCTATGTTAAGATTGTTTACTGCCATGGGGAGGGCAATGGAAAGGAAGGATGGTTGAAAAATATGGGACTCAAAAGTTTGCAAAAGGATGAATGTTGAAATCTATCTTTGCATGTAATTGAAAATAAGTAAAGAAAAAATAAAAAGGATACATTGCTATCAGAATTAACCAATCTTATTGTAAAAATTTGCTATTTAAATTTTATTATGAAATTTATAATATAAAATATGAATTATTTAAACATTAACTCAAAAAATCACTTATTAAATATTAAATTATTATATTTAGGAATATGAATAGATCAATAAATAAGGTTTAAATTTAGACAGTAATCTAATCAAAACATCTTATTTTTAGTTAAAAACAATTTGTCGACTAGCATTTATTTAATACATACTATTTATCAGACCAGGTGCTAATAATAGTAGCTAACATTTTTATAGTGCTCACTATGTGCCAGGGATTATGATAAGTACTTTAAAATTATTATCTCATTTGATGCTCTTAACAGTAGCATTGTAATTTTGCAGTTGGGGAAACTGAGATTAATTGGCTTGTCAAAGTCTACACAGCTTCTAAGTACCTAGAGCTATGTTTGCAATCAGGTCTTTTTTGACTGCATTCCCATGAGTATCCATTGTCCATTTAGCTCCCCAATAAGTGGGCATATAAAGAAGTACATAAGACAATCCCTAATTTTAAGAAGCTCACAATTTAATGGAAACATGGAAACAATCATGTGTAATATGCATGAATGTATGTATACATATGCATACATGTGTATACATAAACATATGATAAATTGGGATGAGTCTTAAAAGGAAGGAACTAAGATTAAAAGAGGATTGGGCAGACCTCTTGCAGAAGATAAGATTTTAGATGAGAATGGAGGAATTCAGGGATACTTGAAAGTAGAGATGAAGAGAAAAAACGTTCTATCAACAGGGAAGGCTAGTGAAAACACTCAGATTGATAAGAGGAAAATGAAAAAAGCACTGTCACAAAATTCTATAGAGATAATCAAGAAATATTGCTTTTCTTTGGTTTAGAAAGAAATTGGAGGTTGGCTGTGGAGAGACATTGTCTAATATTCCCATTTAAATGTCCCCAAGAATAATGTCTGCCAAATCTACTCAAAAACAATATTCAGCAAGCATTATTGGAGTACCAACTTTTTAGACACTGAGTGCTGAGTACAAAAATGAAATAACAGAAAAGCTTTACTTTCAAGAAATAATATGATGTACTGCATTCATTTCATATTCAGAGAATCAAATTTGCACCCTGGAATGTCACCCAAGAGTTAGAATATTGGACTATATATATCTAAGTCACAGGTCAACTATACTTTTTTAACACAAAAAAAACATGTTATTCCTACTGATCTCATTCTAGAAGTCTACTAGTAATTCTTGATTTTTAAGTGAATTATGCCAAGTCCTTCTTTCACTATTCTTTTGTCAATTCACACATGAGGTTTTCTAGATTTCTTTCATTTAATGCCAACATTATCCTTAGTAACAACTACTTTTGATTGCAAATACTGAGGGGAGGTGTGTGAGAGTGCTTTAGATTCAACTAGTTGTGCTATCATATATTCGTTTTAACAATACAAAGGAGAGAGAGATAAATTCCAATTGTACTTTACTTCCTATTAGCTACTCTGAGAGCCACAGAGATATAGCATGCCATGTGATAGTAGGTGTTTGTAGACCAATTCAACAAGAAGGATTCAGGATTTATAATCTTTTATAATTGATCTGTTAAGAAATAGTGATTTGGAACATAAATCTCATAATTTCAAATACAATTATATGCAAATATATTTTATTTGTGGCTAAAACAATAGATGAAAATGAGGGAAAACATGAGATCAGAAAAGAAAGGAGTTGTCATTTTTTCTTAAAATCTGTAACCAAGAATGAATAGAAAGTAGGATATAGTGTTACATCTTCCCATGGGTGCACTTGTAAACGTTAACAAAAGTTTAACTGACTCTCCGAGGGAAAAAAAACACAAAAGAGTATTCATGAAACACTTTTAAATTCAATGTACATAATTAGCATTTCTCTATCACTTTTTAGGTCTAAACAATAAATTGAGCCTCGAATGGTAATAATGTCAGATTTCCAAAGAGTAAATGAAAAATTAACAATTAGTTACCGGGAACTGGTTTGAGTGATGCCAGCACACTCCTGAATGCTCCCTAGATTTTTGAAGAAAATATTTCAAAAGATTAAGAGAAAGTATATGGAAGAAATTAAATTAAATTTATGAACAAAATTGGCCTGATGGAAGTGAGAAGACCTCAAGGAGAAAGAAATTATAAGTAGGAAAAAGGGGAGTTATCTAAAAGAACCATGTGGATACACAGGGAACTCACTCAGAAATTTGATTTTTAAATAATGTGCAAAGAAGAGCTAAGAACAGAGTATGAATTCAAAACCATGACATTTAAGATTTAAGAGTGATGTCAGAAGTGTAGAAAATCAGAATGTGATGAGATTGTCAAGGGAAGTTAAGCATATAGCAGGCATATTTATGTTTGTATTCTGGGAAAAATAGGAACCTAAAAGAAGGAATGAGATAGCTGTTCAGGATAGAAAGGGAAAATGATAGTTAATTGCAGAAGACAGAGTTTCTCAATTCTCACTTTTCACTGTATTCTTTATTAAGGAAAATGATCTTCTGATTGGAAAGAGAAAAAATCTTAACAGTTGTTTATAACTAAGAGGAGGAAATAAGAGAAGAGAGCATCCAACTGCCCATGATAGATTTTAGCTATGTGGTAGCTTGAACTAAATAACAGGTATGATAAGAACTAGTGAATAATATTGATGGCTCACTGATATGGATATTCTAAAATCTAAACCTAATAGGAGAAGCATTATAGTATTAGAAAAGTACAGTAACTTCAAGTTCTAAAACAGGAAGAGAATGAATTCTGTATCCAAAAATAAAACCCAGTGAATTTGCTTTTTTACTTGTTTTTTTTTCCTTTTCCTGGAGAAATCTGAGCCATGCTTTCTTTCACTTTTAATTCTTTAGGCTTCTCTTTCACAATACTCAAGAGCTTGCTTTCTATCCTAGCAAAACTCCCAACCTAGCCTTCTAACTTGCATAACTGGTGATTGTCTCTCTTTAACCATTATTTCATGAAAAGACACAGCCATGCTTCATCTGACACCTGTTTTCTCCATCATGTTGCCAACTTTCTTACTTTCTCATATGCAGCTGCAAGCCTGTAATCAGGGTTCACATATTTAGCTCTAGGATATGCATTTTAGGAAGATCATTATTAAGGTAGATAACATACAAATGAGGATAAATTAGGTAACAAAGGGCTTTGAATATATAACATATCAAGTTATGTGGAAGGAATGGGTCTATACTAAGATGAAATAAAAAAACAAAGGAAAAATGACGATTGTGTTAAGTACTTAAAAATCTGTCTTATAAAAGTTAAATCAGGTCAACATGGATTTATTAAGCACTTGTATTTCAGTACTATACTATGTGATGACGTTACAAAGAAAGTCAAAACCATCCTAACTTTAAATGAGTTCACATTCTAAGGAGGAGATCACATTCAAACTATTTATCTATAGGATATATAGGGGAAATCAGAGATAATTTCAGAGGGAAAATATTAGCATTCAGGGAGACCAGGAGGACTGGCACTCCAGGAATGTGGTACAACCATTTCAAAGGTATGGATTTGACAGGTTTTGTGGGCTGAAGAGGAGGGAAGTCAATTCAGTTTATTGAGAAAAAGATAGGTAGAAATGAGGTGATGTGGTAAGAGAAGCACAACAGAAAGAACATTGGCAATTGAATAGAGAATGCAATGAAATGAACTGGAGAAAGATCTGAAGCAGAGAGAGAGAGCATGTACAAGGCTATAGACATAATCTAGACAAGAAGTGATTAGGGTCTGCATCAGGGTGTTGGTAGTTTAAGAGGAGACAAAGGGATTTATCAGAAATATATTACAAAGATAAAGGGATTAGCATGTTCTACTTGGTCTTAGGAATCAAGACTTGGAGTAATGAGTAGAAGCTATTAAAAGGAAAATTTAGACATGGTTAAAAGAAAATATATTAAAAACAAGTCATTCAAAAGTGAAATGAGCTGTTTTAGGAAATCTGCAAGAAAACATTGATTGACTATTTTATGAATGCAATAACGATCCCCCCCCCATTTGAAGTAGATTGATATGACAGAAGAGATCGCAAAATGGCAATTGTGGCATAGTAGCAATTGGATAAATTACAAATTTAATAAGAATGAAAGGTTGAGGAAGGTTCCTCAATTTTCACACTGCTAAATGAAAAAATGGTGGGACCCCCAATATGAAATGATAGTCACCAAAAACTATTCAATATTTGATATTTTGTCATTCTATAGTTCTTTGATTCCTTTTATTTTTTATTTTTTGCTAATAACATTTCTGATGATGCCCAGATTCATTCATTCACTCATTCATTCAATTCAACATTTATTTTTGTAAATGGGCTAGATATAAATATTTATTGAATTGAATTGTTCTAAATTTTTTTTGGAATAACAGTCTAATAACATTTTGATCTCTTTACAAAGATTACTACCCTTTATCAATCTATAAATACAGTATTTAAGGTTTTCCATAGATGTTATGTGTTTTACATTGCATATGGTGTACTGCATCAATTTCACACTGATTCAGTTCCCATGAGCCAATTCTTAAGTTTTCAATTTTATCATTTGCATTTTGAAATTGATATATTCTACAAATCTGAGGATTACTTATCAACACCTAGATGATTTAATATCATTTGTTTTCTTATCAATGCTATACATACAATATCAAATAAAAATTTTTCAAGATCTCAAATAAAAGGGATTTTTTTATTAAGTATTCAGTGACCTTATACTTTAACTTAGATTCCATCAATTCTTTATGAAACCTGAACTTCTATCTTTAAAGTAATTTCTGAAAGAAAACATTGTGAAGTAAATAGTAATAACATTTATGTAGTACTTTCTATTTGCTTGGTTAAGCACTTTAAAATTACAATTATCTTATTTAAGCCTCACAACAACCCTGGGAGGTAGGTTCTGTTATCATTTCCAATAAGGAAACTTAGAAAACAGATATTAAGTGACTTGTCCAAGGTCACATGGCTAGTAAATGTTTGAGGACAGATTTGAATTTATTTGTTCCTGACTTCACACGCAATGTTCTAGCAACTGTGCCACCTAGCTAGCAATAGATATTTGTCCACAAAGGCAAGAAGGTTTTTATTCAAGACTTATATCCAACATACTTGCTATGGAACATTGGGCAAGTCATTTAATTTTGACTACTCTTGGCAAATATTAAAGACTTAAGTTCAAGAACAATTGTTAACCTGTCTCGAAAGAGGGAATTTCCTCAGAGGAGTTACCCATATCAGTGAAATAATAGTTGCAGCCCCTCTCACCAGCCAAAAGCAGTTATTTATTTCTTTTTTCTTGCATTTTTTTCAGGATTCTTGAAGGGATTACATTTTTTTCATTTCATTATTTTTGCCAAGATGTTTCACACTGAAACTAAAATGAAATAATAGATATGAAAGCTCTTTGAATTAAGTTCAAATTACTGTACAAAGCACCTATATGATTTTCATTGAAATTTTGCCAACAGTATTCCTGGAAAATTTGAGAACTAAACTCTGTTCTCACCTTTTTGTGTGCAATTACCTAAGAAGTCATTATGGGCTTTCTGATCAATATAATAAGTACTTTCATTAGAAATAGAAACAGATGGCTTGCCTTTGTTCAAATAGCTCACCTCAGGGTTTACCTGCTGTATCATAACATTTAAATCACTTTCAATTCATTCCAATTTAGTCCAGACCAGTCTAGTCCAGTTCAATTTAATCCAATTCATTTCAAATCAACAAATCTTATGAAGTGCCAGTTATATGGAGAGCCAAATGCTTTCATTATGCTTTTATAGGGATAAAAAGGTACATTTAAAGACGAGATCATATAATCATATATACATTACAGAGATATAAGACAATTGTCCTATATATGAATCTATTTACTTATTTAGATGCTGACATGAAGAGTCTCCATATTTTCTTAGCAATTCATCCCAATGTTTAACTATGGATTAATAGCTTTACTTAATGTCTGATCAACAGTTTTAATTATTTCTAATAGTTCCTCAGTAATTACAAAATAATTATAAATTCAAGGATAGCGTCAACCTTTCTTTCCAACCTGACACCTCTGCAGTGGTTTTCATATGAGAATAAATGATTATTTCCTGATAAATATATTTAATGAAACTGATTTTTAAAAACCTTAATCCCTCACAATGCTTTTTTAAAATGTTTTTTACATAGAGATATGACTAGAAGAATAAACTATCTTAATCCTCCATGTACAAACATTTCATGTATTTGTAGATTCCGATTAAATGAATCCTTTATCAATAATGATAAATTGTAGTTTCTCTTACCCTTCCTTAGCTGTCTTATTTTTCCAATATTGAAAGCATCATTATAATTCTTATCAGAAAAGTATTCATATTCCATCAAGTCTTTAATCCAATTAACTTTTTGCATAAGATAAAAGTGCAAGTCCTCTTGTTCAGTGGTATACCAATGAAAACCATAGGCCAGGGAATAAAGTTTGTACAAAGATCCTCAGACTTAACCCACAAACCAGGAACTTAATTGAATAAAATTATTGCAGTCACTAATGTGATGTGACAGTAATTTGTTCCCTGTTTGTGAGTTTCTTGCAGGAAGAAAAGGGGATAATGTTAAAGTATTAGAAAGCCATACAGATGATCATTTTGGTTTAACATTAGTTAAGATTTGTACTCAAAAAGGTCTTATTATATCTTTAGAAAATTGAATTAAATGTTTTAATACCTGATTGATTCTCCTTTGTACCTGTTATCATGTTGGGAACAGTTCCCTTGATTTAGTTATGTTGACCAGATTTTGTCTCAAAATAATTAGCATTTTTCCCATTTCAACTTGCAGTGCCCATTAAATATACAGAAATAAATTAGCTTTTAATTATCTAAACCTATAAAATCAGAGAACTGAAATTTTAAGAGAGTTATTATTATGCTATAGCACTATCAAATGCTTTAACTTTCTTATTAAAATTTTGATTATTACCTAATAATGAACACAGTATGGAGAATGTAAAATACTTCCCTTTTATACTTTTATGAGAAAAAAAAACTTGACTTATAAATGATTCCCTTTATTTCTTTCAATTTATTTTTAGTTTGCAATTTATATTTATTCTATATATATATTATAATTTATAATTATTCAATTCAATTTATGAGACTATAATTAATTTGGGGATTAACAGGAGAGGTCTAGGAGAGTCCGGAGCTTTGTTGGTTAATCCATGGGAATAGAGGGGACTCCCAATATATATATATAAAACAGTCCAGAGCAGTAACTATTCTGTAACCTATAAATTCAGAGAGGTATCTGACATTCTGTGAAATCCAATGATTTTCTCATTGTTAAACAAGTTAATAGAAATCATAAGTAGGACTTGAATCCAGTTCCTCTTGACTACAAGGCTGAAATTCACTATACCTTACAGCCTTTAAACACAATCAAAGTGAAGAAATGTTCTAATTTAATAAGGATAATGAGAACTGGATCTATTGTATATTGATTAAGAGAACTCTCATGTTGTACCTACATCCTCTATTACCAGAAACAGCAAATTGAATAAACCCACAATGGGACTGTGAGAACTGAAAGATTAATGTTATAGAAGCTTTATATTCCTGAGATATGATGGAGCTTGCTACACATGATGATAAAAAATGTAAGATTTTTATTAGAAATCAGTGTTCAACAAGTATTCACGTCCCAATGAGGGAGAATCATTCACTATCTGTATAAGATAGTGAGTGGTGTGATCTGAATTAGAAAGAGTGTAAGTTGGATCAATATTCTTTTACCAAACTATCAGATTTGTCTTTAATATTATTAGGAGAGAAGACATTTGTATAATATTATTGAGGTAGTCTATGCTAATAGGAGCAGGAAGAGGAGAAGCAAAAAGAGGCAATTAAGACCATTTTGCTGGTTCAGCAATAATAGAGAAGAGGAAAAGAAAAAGCATAATTTCACAGCAAATCAAAAAATATTCAGCATAGTCAAAGCAAAGACAGTAACAAGCAAACCTCACTTCAAAGTTTAAAAAAGTCAGACATAGTATGGCTATTAGCATTAAAAGATTATTCAATATAAAAAATATTACAAGATATCTTAGCCACCAGAAATTTTTCATCTCCTTATTGAATCTATATATTTAAGAACAAATGTGTTGTCTACACAGCATCTTAGTTATGAGTACTCACTATTCCCTGGGGTAATTTGGAAACACTTTTTATAGGTTTTCAGATCATAGGCAGAGTAAAAGAATTTATTGTATTCTTTAATAGGACTCAGAATACTGTTTAGAAAAATTCACCTCATTGTATCCTCAATATTGGTCACAGTAAGTTCACTGACCAGTAACAAACAAAAATAAATTAGCAAATGCTTATAAATGTATGACAAAGAAAATGCAGAAACACTGTATTCAATCATAGAAATTTCATATATGAGGAGAAAGAACTGAGGATGTTTAGCCTAAAGAACATACTTTTCAGAGAGAGGAAAGGGGAATGACAGCTGTTTTCTAGTATTTGAAGGACTGTCAAGTAGAAGATGAATTAGCATTATTCTGTTTGGCCTCAGAGAAGAGAACTAAGAGGGAATGGATGAAAACTTCAGAAACAAAATTAGGACTGGTATAAGGAAAATCTTCCCAAAGTTTGAAATATTCTAAAGTAGAACAATCTTTCTCCTCATTTATGATTTTCAAGCAAATATTTTTCTAGTATAATGCAATAAGAATTCATTTTCAGGTTTTGTTAGATTAGATGGTCATTTATAATTCCTTTAAACTCTGAAATTCTGTAATATATGTATCTAAACCATTATAGGCATATATAGAGAGAGACATGTATACAAATGTATATATATATATATATATATATATATATATATATAATATCATATCAACATATTAGAGTGTTGGGCCAACAGTCAGGAAGACTTGGGTTCAAATTTGTCCTCAGACAGATTAATTGTATGACGTGGAAGGTTGATCCCATGATTCAGATAGGTCTGCCTTCTAAGGACCATCTTGACTGTGTTCAGAAGAGATTCCTACCACATTGGAGTGGTAGTATGTTTTGTCGTTGTTTTTGTTTGTTTATTTGACATAACAGTTTTCTAAGAATGTCTCTGTGATTAAGTGAGAAAGGATTTATAATCTATATCTATGGGGATGTGTGGTAGAGTGTTAAACCCACATTGATGAAATTGCATAACCTAGATAACATGAAACAAAAATTAGTCTTATTTAATATTATGAGTTCAATTCTGAGCATGTGAGTTAGAAAGGAAATGGAAAAGCTGGTATTATTCAGAGGACAGAAGAAAGGCTAAGGGCCTTAATTTCTTGTTATATAAGAATCAATGGAGTAAATTAGAGTTGTAGAGTCTAGAGAACAAAAATACAGAAGGGGTACTGCTAATAGTATACAATCCTATAAATTATAATCCATAAGTATTTGAATAACTACTATTAAAAAGGGTATTATACATTGTCTTTTTGGTCTCAGAGATCCTAGTGAATTAAAAACAATAGCAATACGTGACAAGGAGGTAAATTTTGAATTTGTGAAAGGAAAAACAGAACTAAACTAAAACTTCCTAACATTTGGATTTATCCAAATGTGGAATACTCTACCTTAGGAAACAGTGTGTTCTATCTCACATCTTTAGATGTTTGCAGGGAATGACTGAATTGTTAATTTGTCAGATACCTTGAATAGAGTATTCTTGCCCAGCTATGTTTTTAGGTCCTTTCTAACCTCTATAGAACTCATTACCTAGGACCTCTTCACCATGGAATTTCTTTCTACTCCAGCCAGTTTTTTTTTTCTTCTGGGTCTTCATTTTGGGGAGGGGTCTAGGTTAGTAATCTTCCATTTCCCTTCTGAATATTCCCTTTTGACTTCATCATTAAGCTCTTGCAAAGGAATCTTCTTCTGCTCCTCTCCTGTGACTGTGCCCCACCCTTATTTCAAGGTCCTTTTTATGTTCTCTCTTCCCCATTCCCATAGTTCTCTGAGAGCAGGAACAAGCTTTTGTTTGGATTGTATTTGAATCACTAGCATTTAGCCCAATTTCTGGGTCCTGATAAGTTCCTAATAAATGCTTGTTATTTACCTACCTAGCTATCCATGATAGCCTTTTAAAAACATGAAGACACTTGTCATGAACCCTCTCATGCCCCTCTTTTCCGAATTAAATATCCTTTATTCCTTCAACTGATCATGTGTAAAGTCCATTGTGCATAGATTAATATTTCCTTATGTTTTCATATTAGGGAACAGAGACCAAGGGTGACTCTTTTTCCATATGATTTAAACCTCTTATCTATCTCAATTGCCCTCCTTTGGATGGTCTTGGGATTATTAATATATTCTTTAAGTTTTGACTTGGAGAAGTGAACACAATATTCATACAATGAGAATTCATGAGAGCAAAATACAGTGAAACTCTAGTGGAACTTCCTTATTCCTGGAAACTCCTACTCTAATTTAACCTGTTGTGTTCTAGTCTAGAAATAAGGAGATTTGAGTAGAATTGAAATATTCAAAAACACTAGCTCAGAATGATCAGACATATGAAGCTAAGAAATAGACTGAGAAGTCTGAGTTACCTTTGTCTAACATAGATTTATCTGCACCCAGCTTGACTCTTTTGTCAAGGAAGATAAGGAGTCTAGGAAGATAGGACTCTGGTATGCAGTTCTTGAGATTGCAAATAGTTTCCTTGCTCATTTTTTTCCTCACTCTTTCTGGTGGCTTTTATCTGCTTTTATTTTCCTGTGAAGAGCTTTTTCACTTCGTTGGAAACTGTTTTAACCTAAAGGTATTTGATTATGATTTTTTTTTCAACAGAGGGATAGATTATTTGAAAACTCTGTTTCTAAGCAATCCACTCTGTATCATGACTGGAATAGCATGAATGATTTCTTTGTTGCAATATTAGACTAGTATTACTTTTATTAATACCAACAAGCATCATTTGCATAGCATTTTAAATTTTTTATTAAATTTAAATTGTTGTAAATTATAAATTATTTTACTGTTATCTTCTCAGCAACCCAGGGAGTATCCCCCCATTTTATAGATGAAGAAACAGAGTCATATAAGCAGGGTTAAATGACATTCTCAAGGACACACATCTGAAGTGAGATTTCAACTCATTTAAGTCCTTCAATCTATCCATTAAGTCACTTAGTTATAAACTACTGACTAACACTGAACTTGTAGCCTACTAAAACCAACAGATGCTTTCATAATTTCTTCTTTCCACCATGACTCCCCAACTTTGTATTTCTGCAATAGATTTTTGGTACCAAAGTGTAAAACTCTATGCTTATCTCTGTTGCATCACTTTTTATTAGGTTAAATATGATTCTCCAGCCTGAAAAGATACTTTTGGATCTTGATTGTCATCTATCATGTTAACTATACAGGACACCTGGATAAAATTTGATGAGAGTCACAAGCAAGTCTTCATCCAAATTATTTATAAAAAAATATTAACAGTAAAGGAACAACTTCCATTGCCTATAGGATTCCACTGAATATATACACTATCATGTTGATGACATTAAATTATCAATAACCACATATTGAGTGCAGAAATCAAATGAGTAATGAATTAACCAAAATGAATTATTCATCTCTCTTTTTCTTCTCCACAGGAATAGCATGAGACACTTTATTAAAAGTTTTGTTAAAATACAGGTAAATGGGCAACTAGGTGATGCAGTAGATAGATACACTGGCCCTGGAGTCAGGAGGACGTGAGTTCAAATACAGCCGCAGACACTTAATAATTACATAGCTGTGTGACCTTGGCCAAGTCACTTAAAATAAAATATAGCTAAAATTTATACACATTATTCCCATCATCTACTAGCCTAGTATCCTGTCCTAAAAGAAATGAGGTTAGTCTGGCATGATTTGTCCTTAATGAAGACATTATAATCACTGCTTCTGTGTGTGACTTTTTCAATAGATCAATAATCCACACATATTAAAGGCAAAATGCTGAAGATATAGGCATATGCATTTTATTAAAAAGCAATGTGGGAGGGGTGGCTAGGTGGCATAGTGGATAAAGCACCAGACTTGGAGTCAGGAGTACCTGGGTTCAAATCCGGTCTCAGACACTTAATAATTACCTAGACATGTGGCCTTGGGCAAGCCACTTAACCCCATTTGCCTTGAAAAAAAAACCTAAAAACAAAAAAGCAATGTTGGGGCAGCCAGGTCACTCAGTGGATAGAGCACTGCCCTGGAGTCAGGAGTACCTGAGTTCAAATCCGGCCTCAGGAACTTAATAATTACCTAGCTCTGTGGCCTTGGGCAAACCATTTAACCCCATTTGCCTTGCAAGAACATAATTAAAAAAAAGCAATGTGGCAGTACATTTAAACAATTAGTATAGTAGACTATAGGATTAAATTAGAATTGAAGATTAATTTACCCATAGCTATAATGAAAATGTCCTTGAAGAATCTGGATTATCAAAGAAGTCTCTGAAGTCATTAAAAGATAATAATACAATAATGATTTATCATATATATGTATATATATATATATATATATATATATATATATATATATATTTCTAGGAAAGAATGAAGGAAAAAATCATTTTAAGCAAGAAAGTGTGTCAAGAAAGTGCCTTGCAAATACTATTGCATTTGATCCTCATAATAGCCTATATAGTGGGTGCTATGATGTTCATTTTATAATTGAGGAAACTGAGACAGTTGCAGGTTAGATTTGTGTGAGATAACAGAGTAAGTGTCTGCGATTAGATATGAACTCATCTTCCTGACTCCAGAATCAGCAATCTATCACTGACATATCTCCATAGCAGTCTCAATGTGTTGGGCATTGTGCTAAAGCAAAAAAGGCAAAACAAAAAATGGAATTATTTCTGTCCTAGAAGATGTTATATTCTGTTTGGGGAGACAATAATAACATACACAAATACACAACACACAATCACACAATCACACATACAAATACACACACATAAATGCATCTTTATTTCTCTTGTCTCCTATATTTAGTTGTATATATGTAAATACATGCATGCATTTGGCATGATACATCAATATATACATACATATTTATACATGCAAATATGTATGTTGTGAATTCATGTATGTGTGTGAGTGAATTGATAGGATTATCCCATCTGTGTGTTCACTTTACAAATAAAATCACAGGCTCAGTCCATCCTCTATTGCTATAGTCAAGTGGACAAAAAAGTGCTGAGAGTCTGACAGCATGTACCTTCAGTTTACTCTTTCAAATGCTATTTCCCCAAAAGGAATACAAAGACTTCATAAACTAGGGCTATAATTTTTATTTTGTGTCTGTCATGACCTCTAATACAGTGGCTAGCTCAAAAAAATGCTAAAAATTTTTGAAAAAACAATTATTGAAAATTCACATATAATGAACTTTATCAAAACTTTATCAAAACCAAAATACTTAATTAAAAATGCCATGTAAATTGCTTTATTTCTTCAGATTTTTTTAGAGGCTGAACAGTTGCAAACATATTTTTTCTTCTTTATTTTCCCCATAATGCTAAAAATGTTAATCTAATTCAAGAACATGTAAGTAAAAATAACATTCATTCACAATTAGACAAAACAAATCCTCCTGATTGACCTTACTAAGAGTGTTAAGAAAACTGAGTTGTATTTTCCCTTCTCAAAGTTACTACCTTTGTAACCATATAAGTCATTTCACCTTTTTTAATACTAAAGTTTTTTATTTCTCTTGTAAATGTATAAATGGGGACAATAATGCCTTCAGAGTCTTCTTAACAAGCTTGCAAAACTTGAATGAAATATAATGAATAAATGCATTTATAAACTTCAAATTATAAATTGGTTAAAGTGGCAATAATGATTGTTGAATTGCAACCACAAAAGCTCAATCAGAGCAATTTTAATATTATCCTTATAAATTATGCAATTGTATACTTAATCACAATTGTCTCAAATTTCATGAAACATGTGACTACTGTAATAATTTGATTCACCAACTCACTAAGTATTGACATCAAAAAAGTCTATCAATGTCATAGAGGATATTCTTTGCAAAGTCTATATTTTAGATGATTCACTGTTGCCATAGAGGGATCTATGGATTATCTGCTTGAATTAATAGCATCAGTCTCAAAAACAAGAAAGAATAAAAATTTATTATTATCCTTCCTTAGTCAAAAGAAGAATGATATATTCATATAACAGGAAAATTAAATGAACAGATATTCTTTGAATTATATTATTCAGTTGAGTGGGCATGCCATGAAGTGTCAATCTTGGGCAGGTGCTAAATATGAACAATGATAAAAAACTAAATTTGATCAGAGGAAGAGAACAAGGCAAACCATCTAGGAAATTATAAAGTACTTCAATTATTCTCAGCTGTTTCTGATTCAAGTCCCTCTTCCTCTTAACACCAATATTTTCCTTTTGATACTAGATAGCTATAAATTGTGAAATATAGTTATATCAGAAAAGAATTTAATTAATTTAATTTAATTAAGAACTGTGACTTAACAATGAATAATAGAATGCTTCGTGTACAATGTATTCCAAAATCATTTATCAGTGGCATATGTGAATGGATAAGGAGGTGGGCATTTCACATAGCACATGTGAAAGATGAGAGGTGGTCAGTTTGGCATAGTATTGATATTCTTTAAATACAAAATTTGCCAAAGGAAGATTTCTAATATGTGGAACTGAATTCACTTGGGAGAATTTTTAAAAATTAATAAATGACCCAGGAAGAAAGAGTATGAATGTGCTATGATCTGCAACAGATAAAAGATGTGAATAGTTTATGATCTGAACTTAAAGGAAGACCTATACTGATGGAATCCAAAGTCACTGTATATTCATAGGGTCTTCAAATGGCCCATATTTCATTTTCATATGTTTAGTTTCCAGACTGTAGAATCCCTAGGAACCAACCCATTTCCTTAAACTTTTACTTACTCCCCAAAAGTATTGATCATAATGATTAATATAGAACATGAGAAATTATCAAATGAATTGAAATTTGAAATTGTCAAATGATTCTTTAAAAAGCAGAATATTGGGGTGGCTAAGTGGCACAGTAGACAGAGCACTGGCCCTGAAGTCAGTAGTACCTGAGTTCAAATGTAGCCTTAATAATTAACAGTTAATAATTACCTAGCTGTGTGGCCTTGGGCAAGCCACTTAACCCCATTTGCATTGCAAAAATTTAAAAAGATAGGATATTAAATAAATGGATAGATATGTGTGTTCTTGAATAACCATAAGGATATGTATATATATAGGCACAACACAAAAAGAAACAGAAAAACAATTTGCTTTGAAGCAATAAATTTCATCACAAACCCATACACCATACCTCCCTTACAACAAATATTCTATGAAAACAACTAATCAAACACATCTGAAAACACAATTACAACTAATAGTGAAGTATGTAAATGGCATAATTATAGCCATCATATATGCATGTATATATGTGCATCTTTTAACTCTACTTCACTTGTCTTCATTTTATGCAAGTTATCACATTTCTAAATTATTAATGTTCCATGTTTTCAATATATACACTATAATTAGTTTTCTAAACATTATCCAATATTTTCATATTTTGACTATAGTTTTTTATAAAAATATTATATGTACAGATTTATAAACACACATACACACATATGTGTATATTTATATTTTCATTTCTTTCATGTAATTAAATTCATTATTCAAGTTCATGCAGCTAGTATCTGAAGCGAGACTTGAATCTGTCAGGTCTTTTTGATTCTAGGCCTATCACTCTCCACTGTTATCACCTTACTGCCTCCAGTGTCCATAATGTTCGCCCTCCTTATTTTCAATTGCAACATTCTCCAGTTTTTATCAGGACTGTTGGAAAATTTATCTTCGCTAGGAGTCTTATACCTATACTCCCGTGTTGTTAGTGACACCTTTCTTCTGAAATCCTCTTCTATTTACAAAGATTTGCATAAAAATCCCTTTTATTTACTATATATCTTGCATGTAAAATTATTTTCCATTGTTTCCACTAAATAATACAAACCCCTTGAAAGCAAGGATTATGTTTTGACCTTTCTTTGTATCCACAGTATGTGCCTTAGCATTGTTAGCATGTAATAGATACAATATATGAAATTATTTGCTATCTTTATCCCTAAACTCTGTTATCTGTTCAAACTATCAATTTATATTTTGTCTGATTTATTGTAAATTTTCTAAATTAATAAAAGCAACTCCCTCCTCTTCCTGATGGACTATTTACATCTTATTGCCTTGAAATCACTTGAAACCACTCAATAATTTCTTTTTTCAAATGAAATTAATGGCCTACCTAATCAATTAATCAAAAGCATTTATTACTTGTCTACCATGTGGCAGACACAATGCTAAGTACTGGAGACACAGAGTCATTTAGCTACTATCTTCCTCAATTTCTGCAACTTAAAATGGGATGCCAATTGCACCCACTTCCCAGTGTTGCAATGAGGCTCAAATGAGATGTTCATAAAGCACTTGGAAGCTACTTGTTATATAATAGGTGGTATATGAATATTGTTGTTTAAAAGTTAAAATCAGAGACACAAAAATTTATTGAAGGAATTAAAACATGAAGGAGACAGAAAGGGATGAGATAAAAGCAATGGGAAAGGGGATTATTTTATAAGTAACAGAGACATCTAGGTATCTGAGATTGGCAATTAGGGGTAAAGGCAAAGATATAGTTTTTGAGGAATTAATTAATATTTGAGATTTTGCAAAAAATAGTTTTTCAAATGTAATTATTGGTCTATCTAATTAATCAATCATTAAACAGGAATTAAATGACTATGTTCCAGTACAGGGAAACTGACCTCAATAATAAAGATAGGGAAAAAAATGTTAAGCCCTTTAAATGTCTTGTGCAAGAAAGCACCTATTTTACATAAAGATTTTCCTCTTGTGTGAACTAAACTGTTCTTCAGACATATAAGGAACTCGAACTTAAAAGCTCAAAAATAAGCCAGATAATCTTCATTGCTTTTGCTTAGCAAATGCCATTTTATAAAAACCTTTGGAATAGGAGAAATATATCAGCTTTTCCCTTGCCTTTTTGTGCAGTTAAAATGCACATTTTACCATGTCCTTTTTCTTCTTACTATTTCCTACTTTAGATTCATTGATATTGCAGTCCTTGATCATCCTCTATCTCTTTCATTTTCCTTTATTCTCTATCCATCTAAAGGTATTTGACCCTAAAGTAATGCCCTGAGTACTCTGTATAGCATTTTTATATTTGAGAAAGGGAAATGATCCATTCTTTACTCAATAACTTAATTATATCACTTAGCAACCCTTTGCATTCCTATGCCTTCAGTTATCCTACCTATTCTAGATGATTCATATATTTCACCTATTCCTAAATTATCTCCTGAGATTCAAAATATTTCCTATATAGATCAAATAGTCTCCTAATCTTCCAAGAATTTTCCTCCTCCTAATTTTCATTATCTCTCCATGGTACTATAATTAGCCAAGTCATTCAGTTCTAAACTTCAAAGCTATCATTATTAACCAATATAAACCATTTCTTTTTGCCAATTTGTGAGTGTATAAAGGAAACAAAAAGCAGTTCCATCCTTCAAGAATTTTACATTCTAATGGAGAGAGAAATATGAGCATGCAAGGTACAAACATATTAAATATGTCAGTCTTATAGGAGAAACAAATAGGATCTATAGAGAACAGGAAAATCCTCTTAAAAGATCATAAATTTCAGTAGCCAAGATCTGTTGATTCTATCTCCACAATAACCTTTTCATTCTCTTCCTTCCTTTCTTTGACAGCTTAAAATACATATCACTGAGATCTTCAAAACCTCTCACTTATATTTGGAAACTAGGAGACACATAGAATGGAATCTTGGAGTCGGAGTTAAAAGACCTGAGCTTAAATCTGAGTTTAAACATCAAATATAAATTTTAATAGCTGTGTAGCTCTGGAAAGTGACTTAGCCTCTGTCTACCTTGGATACCTTAGAGGCAAAATATGAATAATAATAGCACCTTCTTCACAGGATAATTGTGAACATCAAACAAAATAATGTTTCTAAAGTGGATATTGCAGTGCTTATTTCCTTCTTTTCCCTTCCCTGTATTAAGGTTTGCAAAGAATATTGCATATAATATCTTGTTAGTTTCTCATAACAGCCCAGGTGAGATGGGAACATTATTACCCTCATCTTACAGATATGAAAGCTAAGGTTATCAGAAGTTAAATTATTAGCATGGGGTCCTATAGGCAAGAATTATCTGAGGCGAGATTTGAATTCAGTTCTTGCTGAATAAAAGTCCATCATTCTATCCATCACACACCTGTAATTTCTGCCTCACAACCTTTTACCATCTACCAAATACTACCATAACAATGAAACACTTTTAGGGAGGGGTGGCACTTGCTGATATTTACCAAAAGGAAGATTTCATAAATTGAACTGGTCAGAAAAATCAGATGACTAGTTTAAACACAAAATTCTGTGGACTGAATGTAGGGCATTCAATAGTAGCCCTATGGAATGACTCTTTTATGCTTTCAGAAATTAGACTCTTCTCTTTTCTAATCTTTTCCCTACTGCTAAAGATTTTTGCCTTTAAATTTCTGCTATACCACTTCTATGGAGTTTTCAAGCCAATGATGATCTGCTTTTAAGTAAGCCTGGATATGAACCTGGCGCTACTAAATATGCAAGGCTCAGTATGGCTCCTCAAATCAAGCCTAGGATATTTAATTTGCTAAATTGGCTCTGAAGAAACAAAGAAAAGGTAGTGCAAGGAAGGAAGTTTTCTGTACACATTCCACAGACCCCATGTGGAAATGTCTCAACTAAAATTTCAAGCGTTTTGCTGAATTTGCAGAACATTGGACAATATAGTTTAGCTAACTGTTCTTATGCTTACATTGCTATAAATTTTGCTTATTGTTATGTATTATGTATGAAGTACCACATAATATTTTTACAAGAAGCTTATATGAACCAAATCAGAGGAAATTCTAATATAAATAATACAAAAAATACAATTTAGGAAAAGCTAGAGATGCTTAGTCAAACAAATAGATTTTCACATGTTCTTTTTACTGAAAACAAATAATCCATGGCATAAACATATACAATATTTCATAGGCATAACGTTTCAAATATTTTTTGCTTACTCCATGAATAAGTTTTCTTTTATTTCTCTTGTCAGTTAATCTCTCAATACATTGGTTTTATTCAGAATTCTAATATCATCAAGTCTATTTCACCTCAACCAGGAAATACACTAAAAGAGCATGTATAGAAAGGAAGGTGGAAAATTCAAGGGGGAAAAAACACAGATGTGGTCAAAAAAATAAAACGAGAGGAAAACTAAAAATAGAAACAGTTGTGAAAAATCTTAAATGTATGAAAAATAATTTGAACTGAAAGCAGAAAATTCTTTTTAATGAAGAACATTTAAGTAAGGCCTTATTGGAAACTGTAAAAGGTTGAAATGTTATAAACTCTAGCTTTGGGAATTAATGATGAAGGGGAAAGTGGACCATAAAAGGGGGAAAGTATAAAAGTTGTCTTACAATTTTACACTATGGGTGAGTTTGTTATCTTTTTTCATTTTGAGTTGTACCTATGGAAACATTATTTTTGTTAATGCTGTTGGGTTTGTAATCCTGCCAACAGATATTTCCAAGTAGTGTTCCAAAAGGGTTTGTTTCCTTTCCAAAATAGATGGATGATGTCCAGAGCTCTCTGGCTACTATTGATTAGAAAGATTGAAAATGCATCTAATGAGCTTTTAGGAATAGAATTTTTAGTCATCTATTTGAGTGGTGCTCCATCACAATAAATACACTTTGTCCAACTGTCCTTGAGAACTGCAAGGGAGTGATAGCCAAATTAATATTTTGGAAGAAAAATTGACCATTATCAATGGTTGTATTATTGACAAATAAAAATACACTGAGTATGGTTCAGTGTCTTTAGTTTTTCTTTGAAATCTAATGAAACTGTGATGTCTTATCAACTGAGATAATGCATATAAATTCCTTTTTAAATGTAAAAACGTTAGCTATTATTATTATGACTATATCATTGAAATTCAATATTGTGCATATGATTGCTTTTTTCTGAGTCTTCCATACACAAATGCCTCATTTATATTCTCAATTACTTAAGAAAATTCATTTTATAGTCATGTAAATAATTATACATCACTCTGTAAAATAATTATATTTCTGAGTTGCTCATTCCAATATTGCTATATCTTAATGTTCGTTCATGGATTTTCACTGAATATTTGGATGTGAATTTGATAAAAATTGGCATCAAATTCATATAGAAACAAAGGGCCACTAATTTAAACACAAAGATCCCTTTGTGCTATATATTGACTTATTTTTAAAATACAATATTATTTCAGTTTGGGCCAGTTAGGTGGCACATTCAATAAAGTGTCAGATCAAAGTCAAGGAGACTTCTCTTTTGAGTTCAAATCTGGTCTCAGACATAAACTAGCTATGTGTCCCTGGACAAGTCACTTAACTCTGTTTACCTCAGTTTCCACATCTATAAAATGATCTGGAGGATGAAAGAAAATGAAAAACCTGTATTTTTGCAAAGAAAAGTGCAGATGTGTCATGGAGAGTTGGACATGACAGAATAACAACTATCTGTTTCATTGAATGCATTTATTATCGTATTTCTTGTCTATTTCTCAATTACATTTTGGGCCATACTCAGGAGTATTATGCACTACCTATGGCCATATGTTGTAAATTTGATACCTCTGCTATAAAACATTTTAGTCCAGATATGAAAAACATCATATTAAAAATTAATAATTTACAAATAAAATATTTGAAAGGATATTTTCAAACAGAAATTTATAGAAATAATCAAAATGTGAATATAAAATGTCCATAATTATTTGGTGTACAATATTTTACATTTTTGAAGGCTAGAGTTAATATTAATATTCATAATAATAACACATTTAAATAGTACTTTAAATGTCACCACATTGAAGAACATCATAAATTTTGATTGACTACAATAGGTAGAATTATTCCTATTTTTCAGAAGAGGAAAATGAGACTCAGAATTGGTAAGTAACTTGTTCATCTCAGGTACATCAATTTCAACACTGCCTCTCTACTCCCCTTGACTCTTATGGATTCAGCAATCATCCCTTTTCAGATAGATCCCAAATCTACTTATTCAACACTTATCTCCCTGTTGAGCCTAGCTAATATAAAGCATCCTATTTGGCATGTGCAAATTCACCATATACAAAACAAAACTCACTCTCATGTCCCCTTAATACATTGACCCTCTTCATTGTCTCTCTGAAAGCTTAACTACCAACCAATCAATTTTACCATTCATAACTCTACTCTCAATCATCCCCTGTTATCAATTGCTATGCCTTGACCACTTCTTCAATAAGCTTTCATAAACTTCGTCTCTCAACTCACAGCACACCTTTATACTGCAGTCCTACATCACTTCTCACTATGACTCTGTAAGTGGCCTAACAAGTAGCTACTTTCTACAATTCATTCACTGCAAGCTGACAAATTGATGTTTCTTAAAATGTGGGTTTTAAAATGTCACTCTTCTGCTCAAGAAGTTTCAATGGTGTTTCATTGCCTTTGGATTAAAATATCAAATCTGTTTGTCATGTAATGCATTTTATAATTTGGGTGCAGATTATATTAATTATACATTATTTTTCTCTTCTGCCAATATTATACTCTAATCAAAGTGACCTGCTCCCTCATCTATATCTTTGCAAATGTTATTCATCTTTGCTGGAATTCTCTCCCTCCTCTATGCCATTTCTTGGAATTATGTTTCTCTTAAAATCTCTGCAAAAATTCTACCTGCTTCAAGAGACTTTATAAGTTGTTCACACCCCAACCATCACTAAGGATATGTATCCGTCCATCTTTATCTACATATCTGTCCATCAATCTAACTATATTTATATAAGATAACATCTATATAATCTATCATTATTTTTATTATCTATATATCTGTCCATTTTTATGCCCTACATTTATCTATCAGCATACTATCATCATTTATGGAATGCAAGTTTCTTGAGCAAAGATATTGTTTCATTTTGATAGTTTTTGTATATAGATGATGTAGCACAGTTCCTAGCATACAGTCAGAACATAATAAATACCAATAGGTAGGTTGATGAGTTTTAAATGATTTAATGAAGCAGAATGTAGTACAATGAAAATTTGTACAGATTTTATCACATAATTAACAGCAATTTTGCTATTTTTTTACCTTTTTTTCAACACTCTTGGCCAGATTTTAGCTTTTGTTAAAGAGTTTATTTGTGTGAAAGGGCAGAAGCGTCTTAGAAATACAGCTAATATAATGGTTTAAAATGCAGTAGCAAATGAACAATCTATATCATCTTCTTTGGAACAGATAGATACCAAAGTAAAAATGGTTATGAAGAAGTGGATTCAAAAGAAGAACGTGAAAATTCTTTGGTGAGTGGATATTAAAAAGTAATATAGTACTGAAGAAAAGTTACTGGCTTTTGAGTCACATGAGTCCACAGTCTTTTTCTATTGCTAATTTCCTGCAGGATCTGGTACAAATTTAACCTTTCTCTGCCTCAGTTTTCTCATCTTTCTCATGCTGAACAAGAAGACCTCAGAGGTTCCTTTCAGATCTACTGTTATGAATCTATAAATTACTTTCCTGATTTATCAATGACCCAATATGAACTTACGTATGTAAAGCCCAACTTCCAATCTAAACCACCAATGTCAAAATAGACAAAGGATATGTTTATCTCTGATAGTACTAAAGACTGAAAATGTCAGCAACTGTTGCTTTGCTTGTATGTTTACTTTAATGGTCATCATTTCTTTTCTAGCAAATGTTGAAAATATGAAAAAAAATTATTCTGCAATTGCAACTGAACAGATGTCTAATTCTGAGTTATTGGATGGAGTGATAGATGGCAAAGTACAATGGTAACACATTCATCATTCTCTTAGAATACATCATTTCACTAACAAGACTGCTTGAGAGAAAAAAGTACTCATCTATGAAAACATATTGGAATGATGTCACTCAATATCTAGATGTCATTATAACATAAATACTGAATGAAATGCAATCCTTTTATTGTGTGTTATGAGATCTCAGTGCAGTTGCAACATCATTAATTCAAGCTTATCTGCAAGGTGAAAGTAAAAATGGAAACCTCATAATATGGATTAGGGAATAGTGTAAAGAAGAATTCACTTTCTGTTGAGCCATGATCCACTCCTTTATTCTATTAGAGAACTCCTACAAAAACTCTATGTGATAAACAATCCTAATCACTCCAGTCCCAAAGTGGACATTTTTGGCCTAATTAATCTGGCATGGTTATCTACACAATCTTTTCTTTTAATTTCATAATTATAAAGTCTCCCATTTTCTTTCAAAGATGTAAATGATCATATTTATCTCAATTGATACACAGCTTAGTTTAATAAACATCTAAAAACAAAAGTGTAGTAATTCCGTTAGGTCTGTAACATCTAGTTCTGTGTGATAGTAATATGCAGTTCCTATACTGAATCAGACTTTTGATGAGCATTGTCACAAACATAAGAACAATGATTCTGGCATTTGACACCTGTATGTATAAATACAGAGAGAGATGTGTGTGTATGTGTGTATAAATATATATACACATATGCACATATGCACACACATATTATATATATATATTATATATATATATATAATATATATGTATATACTCACATATATACCACTATTATGTGCTTTTAAAAATTGGAAAAATGGAATAACAGTTTAACTTATAAATTAATAATGCTTTATATGTTAGTTGAAAGTTTGATTAAGTTAACTTAAAACTCATACATAGTAGGTATAAAAAATATTTTACTAAATTGAAATGAACTTAATTGTAGTGAATACATTATTATTGAGCTAGTATTCTTATAGTTAGGTCCTTTAAAAAAACACTTCATCTTGTAAAAAAATAAGCTACAAAACACATTGGAAGGTATCACCATTTTTCAAGTTCATTAGATTTGTAACCTATGGATCCTCAAGTTTACTCTCAGCTAAGGAAATAATACACAGATACACACAATCAATTAAGTAGCATTTATTAAATGCTCACTATGAATCCATCACTGTGCTAATTATTGGGAATACAAAAAAGACAACCAGTCCCTGTGTTCAAGAAGCTTACAATCTAATGGGGACACAAAAATACAAAGCAAGCTAATTCAAGATTAAGTGTGCTGTTGAGTACTTTTTCAGCCATGTTCAACTTTTTGTGACATATACTAGTTTTGCTTTCCCTTTTTTTTGGCAGAAATACCAGAGTGATTTTTCATTTCTTTCTCCCCAGCTGTTTTTCAGATAAAGAACTAAGACAACTCAGGTTAAGTGACTTGTCCAGGGTCATACAGCTAATAAAGAGTCTGAAGCCAGATTTGAACTCAGAAGATGATTTTTTTTTTTATTTTTGCATGGCAAATGGGGTTAAGTGGCTTGCCCAGTGCCACATAGCTAGGTAATCATTAAGTGTCTGAGGCCAGATTTGAACTCAGTCTCCTGACTTCAGGGCCGGTGCTCCATCCACTGTGCCACCTAGCCACCCCCAGGAAAATTATTCTTAATGAATTCCACTGTACTTCTTAGCTGCAATAATTAATATAGGGAAAGAGGTATTGGAAAAGGCTTCTTATAGATGGTGGAATTTTAGTTGGAACTTAAGTAACAAAGCAATCTGTTTGTGTGTGTGTGTGTGTGTGTGTGTGTGTGTGTGTGTGTGTGTGTGTGTATGTGAGACAGAAAGAGAGAGAGAGAGAGAGAGAGACAGAAACAGAGACAGAGACAGAGACAGAGACAGAGAGAAAAGAGAGAGAAAAAAAGAAATACCTGTCATGATTGGACAGCATCAAAATGAAGCTAGGGGATTCAAAGACCTGTCTTCAAAGACAGATATGTGGCAGTGAGCAAGTCAATTTAACTATGAATCAAAGTTTGTATAAAATGATAGAATTGATCTATCTGGTAATCAGATTCCCTTTTAGTGTTATTTTTTTTTTTTTACTCTGTGGAAGAACAGAAGGTGACATTTAATAAATGTTAACTGGTCTCAGAGGAAGAAGTTTGTGAAGGGAGAACTTCAGTCTGATCTAGATGTGAGAAAAAATAGGATATGATGTACAAAATGGAGATTCATTAGAAAGCAGGTTGGATTTAGATAAACTAGATTTAGAGTCCTAATTATGCCACTTATTACTTGGATGACCTTCATCAAGTCATCTAATTTCTTAGGATGTAGTTTTCTCATCTGCCAAATAAAGGGACAAGACTGAGTTATCTTAAACCATTTTTCATGAGCTCACTAGAACACTTTAGATGGAAGACATCATAAAATAAAATTGTTCAAGAGAATATAGTGTCTGGGGGAAAGATGATGAAAGTTATATGATTAGATCAAAGTGTTTTTTAAGAATGAATGGTAGAAATTTGAAAAGATAAATTGAGACAGACTTTATTAAAGAAAACTGGATTTGATTCTAAAGATTATAGGATTCAGGGGCAGCTAGGTGTTGCAGTGGATAAAGCACTGGCCCTGGAGTCAGGAGTACCTGGGTTCAAATCCAGTCTCAGACATTTAAAAATTAACTAGCTGTGTGGCCTTGGGCAAGTCACTTAACCCCCATTTGCCTTGCAAAAACCTAAAAAAAGATTATAGGGATTATAGGATTCATTTGATAATTTTGAGCAGTAGAGAGATACAGTCCAAACAGTGTCTTGTAAAGGTTATTCTGATAAGGATGTAGAGTAGGGTTTGGAAGTTAAAAAATGGAGTAAAGACCAGTTAGGAAACTTTTGGAATAATCAGGAATGAAGCAATGAGGGTCTGGGTAATGGATTTGGCGATGAAATGGAATAGGATAAGATAAATGTGCCAGTCTCCCAGCTTGCACCTTTACAGAGGTTCTGATCAGATGATAGCTCTGATATTCTTCTATTTGAATTGTTATAGTGGCTCAGGGAGCAACTAGATCCGATTAAAGAAGATGCTGGCTTTGTAAGTGCACATTCAGCACGTGAGAATACATGTTGTTATTATCAAAAATTGAAGGAGAATCCGTGAAAACAACATGTTGCTTAGCCAATGCGCCACTGTTTCAAAACAAAAACTACTTGGAATTCAAAATCCAATTCACAGGAATCTGGGGCTTAGGAGTCAAATTCAGAATGTTAATTTGAATCAGATTTCATGGCCAAAACATGTATAGCCTTGTGATGAAGAATGGAAGAGCGCTCTACCACAACAATAAGGAAAAGAATAGGTTGTCAGCAAATAATCTTCCATAAGCGAGAAATGTAGTTTGTATTAAATGTATAACGGAATATACAAATTTCTACTAGTAATTAATATACATATATATTTACATACACACACATATCTGAAAGAATAAGCATTGTCCAGCATCAAGAATACAAGTGACTTTGCATCTTGTTATACATGTTAATAACAATATAATTTTGGAATGTCAATTTGATGATTTTTATCATATTTCCACCAGTGGTTTTGAAAACAGCATTGTTTGAACAGCAGATCTACAGAATATACTTAAATTGAAATGTCTACCCTTATGTTGTACCTCCATAAAGCATTTACCACAATTTTACTAAAGCCTTTCTTGATCCATAAGAAGTACATTCTGTTTTTAATAAATATTTATAAAGTTATCTAAAGAACTAATAATCTATATACTATAGAATAATTATGATTTTAAATTAGAGATTATGTTCTATGATATGAAAATATGTATTTGTGAAAATTGATTCATGTGCATATGTATATAAAGAATTAAACAAAAATTTAGATGATCATGACATTTAGAAACACACATCTTTTTATGTATATACAATGCATATATATATATATATATATATATATATATATATATATATATATATATATATATATACATACACATACGTACTGGATTTTCTGAATTATAGACAGAGCACATATCTTGTGAAGTGCCAGATAATCAGTAATTAGTCATATTAAGTTCCTCACCTAAAGTATGTGCATAATGATTGTAGAAGAATTATAATACTTAACATTTGTTTCTCATGTGAAACATTTGGTTTAAGTTATAAGGATAAAGTCAGTTGTTATTTTATTCATTCTATGGCTTATACCTGGCTATTAGAAAAGCACTATCTTGTCTGTAGCCCTATTATTTTCCATAATAGTGTCCTTTTTGTGTACTGAATGAAAAGTGACAAATGTTTAAAACTGACAGCTATTTTTTTCCAGCAATATGTGTTCAATATAAATTGCTTTTTTATATAGACATTAAATTTATTCTTAATTGTATGCTTCATTGCTTTGAATTTCCTCTGTGTAAGGAATAATAGAATGACACACACACACACACACACACACACACACACACACATATATATATTCTAATAATTGTCAAACATTATGTTTAATGTAAAAAAGCAAAACTGAACACAAGAAATATGTATGAAGACCACCATGCTGGGTTATTCTCTTTAAGAGTAATTACAGATTGATCAGTGGATACACTGTACACACTGACAAAGCAAAATAAAAAAATTATTATGAAGCTTTACACATGAACTGTAAATCATGGTATCCTTTACAGGATTTTTAATTTAAATATCTTGTTTCTGCAATAAACAATAAAATTAATAATGGCTAAAAAATAGAGAAAAATTAACATACATGTCTTAAAGAAACAGAAATGGACAGGATTGTATGGAAGACTAGTTTGAGGGAATTTGGGAATGAATACTAAAGAGTATAAGTCTAATTTAAAAAAGGACTATTTGAATCTAAACACACACACACTCACACACATGCGCATATGCTACATTATCTGTTTTTAGGCAGAGCACATATTTTAAATAAATAATCAATAAGTATTTATTTGAAGTTCACCTATAGTATGTGCATAATGACTGTAGAAGGATTATAATACTTAACAAATCTAAAAATATCTCAGATGGAAGGGACATTAATGAAAATTTAATCTAACTTTCACCTGAATATAAATCACTTCTATAATCATATAAACATATATATGTATATGCATATATATAAATATAAGTAGTGAACAGCTTCTGTTTAAGTAATCTAATGAACATCCTATACCTCACATCAATCCATTACATATTTTGATTATATATTTTCAACATGAATTTTTCATACATAAGCTTAAATTTATCTCTTTGCATCTTCTACCAAATGCTCTTAATTCTATTGAAACTAAAGTAAATAGAATCCTGACGACTGTCAAAGACTTAAAGTGCATTTGTCCTCAAGTCAACGTGTCCCAGTCCTCCCACAACCAAACTCACCAAATATTCGTATGTCCAAGCAAAATATTATCCTTTCCTGCAACTGATTTGTCTATATCAAATGATATTCATATTCATCACTGTTCTAACTGCTTTGTGTAGAATACTTTATTTTGCTAATTAGTTTGGATGAGATCTATGGTTCAATTAGAATAGAAAACTCCCAAAACAAAATTACCTAATCAATTCTGAACAGCATATTCTTTGCAATCTTGTCTTAGAAAGTTGCCTGTGGCACTGAAAGATTAAATGACATAGCCTGGATGGTCCAGATGGAATGTGTTGGAGACAGAACCATAACATAGGTCTATCTTACTCAGTCACTGTTAACAAACACTTATTAAGTACTCACTGCGGCAGTCTCAGAACCATGTGTCCTAACCAATCTACTCCTTTCTAGCTTATCAATATCCTCCCTAAAACACAGCACTCAGAATTGAGCACATTGTTCTAAGTGTGGTTTGACAAGCACAAAGAACATCTGGATTTTCTGTTGGACACCATGATTCTCTTGACATTATCTGAAATTGAATGAAAAATTTCATAGCATTATACTGACTAATATTTAATTAAAAATCCACTTAAATATAAATCATTTCGTCCCAAATTGCTATCTTGACATACTTCCTCTGTTCTGTGCTTATAAAACTATTTTTAACTTATTGAAGAATTTACATTTAATCTTATCAAATTCCACCTTATGCATTTCAAACCAATGTTCTAGTCTAGAAAGATTTTTTTGGATCTTGATTTTGTAATCTAATATTAGTTGTTGCTTCCAGCTTTATGTCATTTCAAAATAAAATAAGATCATCATCTATGTCATCATTCAAGTCTCTAAAGAGAAAATAAAAGCAAACAAACAAATAAACAAAAAAACAACATCCTAGGAGAAAACATAGATCCATGGAATGGATCATTAGAAAGGTTCCTTTAGTTAACATCAAGACAATTTTAATTTCTTTTTTGGTTCTAACCATTTAGCTACTTTCAAATCTACCTAATCTATTATATATTCCACATTTCTCCATCTTGTAAAGAACAGAATGAAAGACTTTGTCAAGTGCTTTCCTAAAATCCAGGAAAACAATATCTCCTGTATTTCTCAGGTGTATCAGTCTGGCAAACCTGCAGAAAATTAAAAAAAAATAGGCTTGTCAGGCATGACCTCTCTCTCTCTCAAATTAGTATGCAATCAAGGTTGATTTCTTATATTTTCTGAGACCTTTCAACTATTTCTGAGAGAAGAATAGCCATCTTATTTGTCACTAATTTTAGTTTCTCAAGAGTGGAACATTTTTTTTCTGGAGTTGAAGATTTGAATTCACTAATGAATTAAGGATTAATTAAGCAATAATTATTTAAGCATCTATCATGTAGAAGCATTTAGGTGGCATAGTAGATAAATTGCTTAATCAAGAGTCAGGAAGATCAGTTTAAATCTAACCTTCAACACTAGAAGTGTGACTTTGGACAAGTTATTTAACCCTCTATTTGCCTCAGTTTCCCCAACTGTAAAATCAGGATAATAATAATAATAATACCTAGCTCCCAGAGTTGTTATGAGTACCAATTTAGACATAAGCAGTGCTGATACATAATAGGACTATATAAGTGTGATGATGATGATGATGATGATGAGGAGGAGGAGGAGGAGGAGGAGGAGGAGGAGGAGGAGGAGCAGGAGCAGGAGCAGGAGCAGGAGCCAGGAAGTAACCTATGTTCTGGGATTCAAAGCCAGAGGGAAGACAGTCCCTCCTCAAATGAAACTAAGCAGTCTTAGCATCTATGCCAATATCTTGAATAGTAAGGTTCTCATTAAAATCTGTAATGTCCATTACAAAAATTTTAGGATTATAGATGTAGAGCTTGAAATTGACTTCCTAAATTTATCAAGTTGAACTCCTTCATGTTATTATAGAAAAATCTGAAGTCAAATGAAATTAAATGAATGACCCAAGTTAATATAAGAGGTGCAAGTGCTTAGATTTTAATCCAAATAATCTGACTCCCAATCAGCATTATCTTCATTACAGTAGAGATATTATTAAGGAAGCAAGTGAAATGATATTTTTTATTTTATGCTAATAATCATGTACACTAATATAAGAGTAATTTTAGAATGAGAGGATATACAGATTAAAAGAGCACTGGTATAGTTCATTCATTATAAAAGTGAAAACAAAGCATGAATTAAAAAAAATTAAGCCCCAGTAATTGGAATTGTCCAAAAATGTAATGGGTTGTCTCAAGAGTAAATGATTTTTCTCTTCTTGGAGTGCTTCAAAAAGAGGTATATTTTAATAAGACTATATTATAATAAAGATTTCTACATGAAGACATGTGTGTATATTATATTATATATAAGTATATTACAAAATGCCCACTGGATTTCTTTCTAACTATAAAATTCTATAATCAGATGCTATGATCTTGTAAGTCAGACAAAGACAAAAGAGAAAACTTATTCCAGAATTGAACAGGAAGAGCAAAGTATCTTGGTCACATCTGGATTGCTGTCTTTTCTTTGACTAATTGAAAAGAAGATATTTCTTTGAAATAGAAGGACATCCTTTTAACTTCAATATTCTTCCAGTGATTTTCTATAACTGGGAGTTTTGGAATATCACAGATTCTAAAGAAATGAAATTGATGATCAAAAGACATGTGAGAATGACACAGTGGACTTGATCAGCCTGGAAGAGAAAAATGGAGAATTAAGCAGGAAAAAAAATGATATAAAAGTTGTCACTAGACAAATGTATGATTTAACAAAAGATTCATCTACCTGATATTCATTCAGGTAGAATAGTGAGCCAAGCAATGTGTTGGTATCTTTGAACCATCAAAAAAGTTAGAATATCATTTCCAATTTATTAGAGTGGCTCCTTTTGAAGATGTTCAGAGGGCTTGTACAAGAATTATACAGAATGTGTGATAGTAGTGAAATGCAGCACTGGAGGTTGCATTCACATCAGGGGTATAATAGACAAATTCAACATTCATTCAGTGAATATTTTTCAAGAAATACTTTCAGGTTCTGTATTCAAAATTTGACAAAATATCTTCAAGGAATATACTAGATATTTATAGAAACAATCTTCGAAGAGATGTTAACAAATAAGTAAATACAATGTAATTATCAGGGGGAGAAGGATCTGAAAGGGGATCTGAAAAGTTGTAATCTATAGATAACATTTGATCTTAGTATTGGAAGAGATAGAGGTGAGAAGGATGGATATGTTTGGCATAGAAAACAACCCAAGAAAAAGATATAAATTTGTGCATAAATAACAATAAGCTCAGTTTAACTGAATACATATTTTATGAATGTAGTCTGGAACTATATTGTAAAGAACTATAAGAAACCAAATGGAATTTTAATTTTATCCTTGGAATAACAGAGAGTCACTAGAGCTTCTTGAGAAAGAAAGCAAAGTAGTTGAAAATATCATTTTGACATTTATATTTAGCATGAATTCAATTGGAGAGATCTTGAAGGCATGCAGAATAATTCAGAGACTGGCAATATTTCAGTTAAGAAATTATGAAAGATTTCACTACAAAATGAAGATGTAAATGAAAAGAAAAAGAAGAATGCAAGAAATATCGTGTATATATAATCAATAAGATTCAGCATTGAATTGGATATGAAGGAGGAATGAGCAATGCAGAGTCAAAAAATATTAAATAGCCTAGCAGTAAAAGCATAAAACCGGAAGTGAGGAAGATCTTAGTTCAAATCTGACCTCAAATACTTGTTAACTGTGACCCTGGACATGCCATAATCTCTGTTAGGCACAATTCCTCATATATGAAATGGGAATGTTAAGTATATCCACCCCCAAGGGTTGTGGTAAAGATAAAATGAGATAATAATTCATAAAGTTTTTATAAATTTATGTTGCAAATCTATATTATAAAATTTTTATATAAAGTTCTTAGGATAATACCTGACTCAAAAAAGCACTACATAAATGATAAATGGGTTTGTTATTATTATTATTAATAATAATAACTAAAAAATTGTAAACAAGGATTACTGGAAGAATTATGAAGCCCATATGAGGACAGGACTGTTAATAAGAACATTATAATTTGGGATAGCTAGGTGATGCAGTGCATAGAGAACAGGCCTGGAGTTAGGAGGAACTGTGTTAAAATCCAGCCTCAGATACTTAAAAATAACCTAGCTCTGTGACCTTGGGCAAGGCATTTAAACAAATTGCTTGCAAAAAAAGAACACTATCTTTTGGGGAAAATATAAGTAGCTAAGTCTGATATAACTCTGAGATATTTAGTTATAAATGTCTAATAGGCAGTTGGATTGTGGAATTGAACCTCAGCACTTAACCCCATTTCCTTGCCAAAAACAAGTATACTGAGGAGGAACCAAGCAGGTAAGAGAAAAACTCAGAGAAAAATACAAGAAAAATAGAATATTTTACAAGAGGGTTTGATTAGAACTATCAAATGCTGCAGTGAAGTCAATTCTAAAAGTAATAATATCAGACAACAGAATTAATATAGTCTTTTAAGGTTTTCAAAAAGCTTTATATATGTGAATTTATTTTACCTTCATAACAACTTGTGAAGCAGATATTATTATTGTCTTATTTTGAAAATGAAGAAACTAGGTCGTTGAACAGTGAAGTGACTTATCCTAGGTTACATTTAATGTCCTGTGCTTTATCCTCTCCACCACCTAATTTCCTAAGTTTCAAAAAAGGAAATCAGATTTGGTAATTAAAATATCATCAATGACTTCAGAGGGAACAATTTCAGTTGAGCAGTGAAATAAGAGAATGGAATGCAAATCCCTTCTAAATAATTAAGAGGAAAGGAAATATAATGAAGAGGACCATAGACATCATCTGAACAATGATGACCAAAATTTTTAAAATAATTTAATTCATAAAATTTGAAGATGGAAAGATAATTTAATTGTATGTGTACTCATTTTAATGTGTGGACATTTAAGCCATGGATTAAACAACTTTCCCACATTCACATACCCACCAAGTGATAGAATTAGAACTAGATCCCAAGTCGTATGACTTCTGCTATAGTGTGCATTCCACTATACAGTTTCTACCACTCTATCAGATAGCTAGAAGTCAAGGAGAAGGAGTTCAAATCCTGTCTCTGATATCTGCTAATTTTTTGACATGGGTAATGTACTTTAACCTCTCAGCCTCTTCTGAACCCACCCCACAAGGTTGTGACAAATGTATAGATTTTTGCCACCTTAAAATCATATATAAATGCTGTTACCATTATTTTCATTATTATCATAATTAATGATAAAACAATAAAGAAAATTAACAATTGTCCAGTTAATGTGACATATGTAATGAACTGCAAGGATTAAACAACAACCTGTGACTTTTTGTACTTGATAATATTATTCAAACTTTCCATAGCTGAACTATCTCCCAAATGAATTATTACCAGAATTTCAAAGAAAATTATTGAAATACCTTCATATCTCTCAATTCGTGCAAGAATATGTGGCATACAAACACCAATGACATTCCATATAGTTGATTTAAAGTGAATAATTCTAAAGAAAACCTGCATTCCATCCTAGCTTCTGATAGTATGCCTTGCAACTCCTTCATGCTTTATCATGAAAAAAAAATTAAGGGGGCAGCTAGGTGGTGCAGTGGCCCTAGAGTCAGGAGTACCTGAGTTCAAATCCAACCTCAGACACTTAATAATTACCTAGCTGTGTGGCCTTGGGCAGGCCACTTAACCCCATTGCCTTGCAAAAACTAAAAACTAAAAACAAATAATTAGCAATTTTTTTGAGTTCTTTACCTTGATTTTGTTAACAATTTGTACACACTCAGGAACAGAGTAAGATAGCAGAATAAAGACAGGGACTCACTTAAGATCTCTCTAATTCCCCTTTAAACAACACTAAAAATGAATTTTGAAGCAACGTAACCAACAATAATAAAGAATGAAACAAGTTTCTAGCCCAAGATAACTTAGAAGCTTAGCAAGAATGATCTGTTTCCTAGAGAATGTAGGAATGAATGGATTGTTCCATAGAATAATAAGCAGTATCTATCTGAAACCATCAATAAGCATTATATGAAATAGAGATAGGCTAGAGGCATTCCCAATAAGATCAGGGCAAAACAAGTATGCTCATTATCAACACTATTATTCAATATTGTATTAGAAATGTTAGCTTCAGCAATAAGTGAAGAAAAAAGAAATTGAAGGAGTTAGAACTGGGTAAGAAGAGAAAACCTCTCACTCTTTGCAGATGGTGTGGTATACCTACAGAATGACAAAAAAAATCATCTAAAAAACGACTAGAAATGATTAACAACTTTAGCAATCTGATGTTATAAATAATATAGTAAAATAGTAATCTGGTGATATAAATAAAGTCTCATAAATCCTCAACATTTCTATATATGACTAGCAAGGTATAACAGCAAGAGCTAGAAAGAGAAATCCCATTCAAAGTAACCTAAGACAATATAAAATAACTGGGGTCTACTTGCCAAGGCAGACTCAGAAACCTTTTGAAAACAATTACAAAATACTTCTCACACAAACAAAATCAGATTTAAATAACTGGGCAAACATCAACTCCTCATTGATAGGTTGAGCTAATATAATAAAAATGACAAGTGTGCCAAAACTAAACTACCTGTTTAGTGTCCTACCAATGAAAATTCCAAAAAATTGCTTTAATGAGTTAGAAAAAATTGTAAGTAAATTCATATGGAGAAATAAAAAGTCAAGAATTCCCAGAGATTCAATGCAAAGAGTACAAAAGAGAGAAGTTTAGCCTTACCAGATTTAAAATTATATTAAAGTATCAGTCATCAAAACTCTCTGGTATTGGCTATGAAATAGTGTGGAGGAGCAGTGGAATAGACTAGGTGCAATAGCAGGAAATGATTACAGTAATCTGGTGTTTGCTAAACCCAAAGAGTCCAGCTATAAAGATAAAAATTCTCTCTTCAATAAAAACTGTTAGGAAAATTGGAATTTAGTATGGAAGAAAATTGGAATAAATCAACACCTCACACCCTACACCAAGATAAGATAAGACAGTAAAAAAATATTATTATAGATACAAACTAGAAGATCAAGGAATAGTATACCTGTCAGATCTATGGAAAGGGAAGCAATTTATAACCAAGGAAGAGAAATAGAGAACATCATTAAAAACAAACTAGATAATTTTGATTATATTAAATTAAAAAGCTTTTGCACAGACAAAACCAAGATCAAAAGAAATGTAGTAAATTGGGAAACAATTTTTACAACTAGTATTTCTGACAAAGGACTCATTTCCAATATATACAAAGAGCAGTCAAATTTTCAAACAAAACAAGCCATTCCCCAATTGACAAATGATCAAAAAATATGCAAAGGCAATTTACAGATGAGGAAATCAAAGTGATCCATAGTCATATGAAAAATTGCTCTAAATAACAACTGATTAGAGAAATGCAAATTAAAGTATCTCTGAGGTACCACCTCACACCTCTCAGACTGGCCAATATGAGCAGGAAGGACAATGATCAATGTTGGAAGGGATGCTGGGAAATCTGGGACACTAATTCATTGTTGGTGGAGCTCATCCAACATTTCTGAAGAGTAATTTTGGAATTATGTGCAAAGGGCAAAATAAGTGCATACCCTTTGAACCATAAATACCACTACTGGATCTATACCCTGCAAAGATGATGAAAAAAGGGTAAAAATATCACATGTACAAAAATGTTCATAGCAGCCCTGTTTGTGGTGACAAAGAATTGGAAATTAAGTGAATGTTCTTCAACTAGGGAAAGGCTTAACAAACTGTGATATATATATATATATATATATATATATATATATATGTGTGTGTGTGTGTGTGTGTGTGTGTGTGTGTACATATATATATACATACATATATTATATATATTTATATGTCATATTGTTCTATTAGAAACCAGGAAGGATGGGAATTCAGGGAAACATGGAAGGATTTGCATGAACTGATGCTGAGGGAGATGAGCAGAACCAGAAAAACATTGTATATCCTAACAGCAACATGAAGGTGATGATCAACTTTGATGGACTTGTTCATTCCATCAGTGCAACAATCAAGGACAATTTCAGGCTATCTGCAATGGAGAATATCATCATCTGTAGGCAGAGAAAGAACTGTGGAGTTTGAACAAAGACGAAAGACTATTACCTTCAATTTAGAAAAAAAATTATTTTGCTATGTAATTTTGCTATCTCTTATACTTACTTTATTTTTCTTCCTTAAGGATATAATTTCTCTCTCATCACATTCAACTTAGATCAACGTATACCATGGAAATAATGTAAAGATTCACAGACTTCCTTCTGTGTGAGATGGGAGAAGGGAATAAAGAATAGGAGGAAAAATTGTAAAACTCAAAATAAATGAAATCTTTCTTTAAAAAATTGAATTATTTGTTTAATTGGATGAGAGTGGAACATAGTCAAGTGAAGGCCAAACCAAAAATGTCCACAACAATGTACATCACACACAGGCAAGCCTGCAGCAAACTTTGGCGTGACTGCATTAATAGAGGTGGTTTCTTCAAGAAGTTTCAAGAGAGAGGCTTTAAGGAGATTAGACAAATTGTAAAATGGAAATAACAGGAAATTCTTTGCTGTAATCAAAAGTAAGACTCTATTGCCTTGTGTATACATAGTTCCAGGTCATAGCTCGAGGATGAGGAGGAATACTAGCAGGAGTGGGGACTCTAGTCACATTTTCAGGACAGAAAAGAAGGCATGTGATCACTCATAGACCAGAGCATAGGTCAGTAAAGCAGTAACCTTACTTTTCCTTAGGTCTTACAACCTGGGAAAGGCTGAAAACCTATTATATATCTCTCTATCCCTGAACAAGTTCTGAAAACAATAGGCTGGGAAATGAACAAACAACAGAAAAAGAATCTGATCATAAAAAGTTTCTATGGTGAGCCAGAATAAAAATTCTGCAGAAGATAAAAAAGTCAAAACAGATACAGTCATAGCCTCCAAGAAAAACATGAATTGGTTTCAGGATATGGCAGAGTTCAAAAAATGATTTTAAATATCAAGCTTAAAAATGAATCAGTCAAATTAGCCAAATCACAAAAGAGGTACAAAAGTTTACTGAAAACAAGAACCCCTTAAAAAGCAAAATTGATCAAAATGTTGAGAAAAGGGTTTTCACTAGAAGAAGTAAGAGAGATTGAAAAGATAAGTTATCTCATGAAAGAGGCATAGAAAAGAGAAGGAAATGGTAGGAAAACAGATAACATTACATAATCAGAATTACCCCCAAAGAGAGAATAACATACAAAATCAGTGAAGTTGAAAAAAATCTATCTTACCCTTCAGCGAAGTATGAGAGATGGGAAATAAGGAAAAATGGTGTGTTGATAGTAGAAAGAGCAGATTGGGGAGATGGTAGTCAGGAGTAAAACACTACTTAAAAGGGATTGGGTGAAAAGACAAAAGAAAGATAAACATGAGGAAAAATCAGATGGAGGGAAATATTTTATTTGTGATAATAACAATTTCATTAGGATGAACTCATCCCAAATATAGTGGTAGATAATGTAATGGTTTAAAAATCATGCTTGATGCACAGAGTGCCATTGTGCATAACCTAATGTTAAAAAAACAAAGTATGAGTTGCAGTCATGATCCTATCAATGCAAAAGTCTAAGGAAATACAATTAAAAGATATGAAAAGGGAAACTATATGTTGCTAAAAGGTACAAAGATAATGGAATGATGTTTTCAGTACTGAACATGCATACAATAAATGCTATAGCATACAAATTCTTAAAAGATAAATTAAATAATATTAAAAATAACAATTCTACCTAAATTGAATTACTTATTCAATGTCATGCCAATCAAACTACTGAATAACTACTTTAACTAAGCTAGAAAAAATAGTAAGAAAATTCATCTAGAACAGCAAAAGGGCAAGAATAGCAAGGGAACTGATGAAAAAAAATGTAAAGGAAGATGGCCTAGCTCTATGAGATCTAAAAGTATTCCATAAAGAAGCAGGAGTCATCAAAAATGTTTTGTACTGGTTAAGAAATGGAGTAATGTGGCGGGGTGCAACTAGAAGGGGCAGTGAATAGAGAACTGGCCTTGGAGTCAGGAGGACCTGAGTTCAAATCCAGACTCAGATGCTTAATAATTGCCCAGCTGTATGACCTTGGGCAAGTTTCTTAAACCTAATTGCCTTTAAAAAATAAAAAAAATTCAAAATATATAGAACAATGGGCCAGTGGATTAGGTTAAGGTCAAAAGAAGTCCCAATAAATGACTGCAGCAATCTACTATTTGACAAACCCAGAGACATCAGCTTCTGGCATAAGAACTCACAATTTGACAAAAACTGTTGGGAAAATTGGAAAATAGTATGGTAAAATAGTATGGTAGGCATAGACCCATATCTCATCATCTATACCAAAATAATATCAAAATGGGTACAGGACTTAGACATAAAGTATGATTCCATAGATAAATTAACAAACTAAAAAATATTGTATCAGATAAATGGAAAAGGGATAAATGTATGACCAAACAAGAATTGGAGCATATTATAAACTGCAAAATGAATGATTTTGACTATATTAAATTAAAGTTAATGCACTAATAAAATAGATACTGCCAAAATTAGAAGGAAAGCAGAAACCTGGGAATACTCCTCATGACTGGAAGTTTTTATAAAGGTCTCATTTATAAAATATATAGAGAATTGCAACAAATTTATAAGATCACAAGTCATTGCACAATTGATAAATGGTAAAAGGATGTAAACAGAATACACTTATATGAAAAAATGCTCCAAATCATTATTGGTTAGAGAAATGCAAATTAAAATAACAATGAGATATCATCTCACACCTATCAGAGTGACAAAGATGAGAAAAAGGGAAAATTATTAATGTTGGACTTTAGTGGGAAGACTGGGGCATTGACTTATTGCTCATGGAGTTGTGAATGGATCCAACCTTTCTGGAGAGTAATATGGAACTATTTCCAAAGAGCAATAAACATATTCATACCCTTTGACCCAGCAATTCCAATTCTAGGACTATATTCAGAAGAAATTATAAAACAAAGGAAAACTACAGCAGCTCTTTTGGTAATGGCAAAGAATTGGAAGTTGAGGAGATGTTCATGAATTTGTGAATGGCTAAACAAGTTAAGGTACATGTATATTATGGTATGCTAATGTTCTATAAGAAACCATAATGGAATCTAGAGAAACATGAAATGACTTGTGGGCTCTGATGCTGAAGGAAGGGAGCAGAACCAAGAGAACAAACAACATCAAAAACAAGATGATCAACTTTGATAGAAGCAGCTCCTCTCAGCAGTTCAGAGAGCTAGGACAACTGTATTAGATTGGATATAGACTATGTTAACCCCCATCCAGAGGAAGAAAAACAAAACAAAACAACACACACACACACACACATATTAAAAACATGCTTACCGAATCTGATGAACAATTTATAAAAATTATCTCTTATGTATCTCTTTGCCTTAATCCTAATTCTTCATACCAAAAAAAAAACCTAATCTATAAAATGTTTATCAAAATAGGTATGTACAGAAGCATCTAGGTGGCATAGTGGATTAAAGCACCGGCCTTGGAGTCAGGAGTACCTGGGTTCAAATCCGGTCTGAGACACTTGATAATTACCTAGCTGTGTGGCCTTGGTTAAGCCACTTAACCCCATTTGCCTTGCAAAAACCTAAAAAAAAAAAAAATAGGTATGTACAATGCTAACTTGACTGTTGGCCAGTGAGGGGAGGGGGGTGGGAAGGGAGGGTGAAAGGAAATTTTGTAACAAAAATATACATGTGCATATGGATGAAAATAAATTTAAAAAAAGAAAAATTATATAAGTTACAATAAGAAATAGTAAAAACTAGTGAAGGACTTCATTTTTTCCCCTCTCAAAATTAGATAAATCAAAGCAAAAAAAATTAAATATGAAAGAAGTTAAGAAGATGAATAGAATTTTAGAAAAGCTATTAGACCTTTGGAGAAAACTAAATGGTAACCAAGAACAAAAAAAAAATCCCATATGTATGTCCACAAAAACTGAAAAAATTTTCAAAACCAAATACAGAAAAACAAAAATTTTAATTGCATTTTTTGAACTTATAATAAAAATATATTCAGTAAAGTAGCATGGAAGTATAGGTTAAAAATGAATTTGAAACTAATCTAATCCTAAAATATTAGTGGATCAAAAAATAAATCATAAAAACTATCATTAATTTCACTAAAGAGAATGATAATAATATAATAACCTGCTAAAATTTATGGGATTCAATCTTTGAAGGACTTAGTGGAAATTTTATATCTCTAAATATTTACATCAATAAAAAGAGAAAGTATATTAACAAAAATAGTCAGGCAACTAAAAACCTATAAAAATAATAAATTAAAAATTCCCAAGTAAAACTAAATTTGAATCTTAAAAATCAAAGAAGAGAATAATAAATTTTATAGGAAAACCATTGAATTAAAAAATGAAACTAGTAGTTGTTTTTATAAAGAGACAAGAAAATAGTTAAACCACTATTTGAGTAATAAAAAAGAAAAAAAGAAAACCAAAGTATCAAAAATGAAAGGATTGAATTCAGCACTTATGAAGAGGAAATTAAAACAATTATTAGCAGCTATTTTGTTCAATTATATGGCAATGAATCTAACAACCTAAGTAAATAGAATACTTAAAATAATTAGAAAACAAAACTAAAGAAGCCATCAATGAACTCCCTTAGAAATCCAGGACTATATGGCTCCACAAGTGAATTCTATCATTGATTAAAAAACAATTAATTATACTTTACTGTCTATGTACATGTGTATGTGTATGCCTTGTGTATCTGTGCGTGCATAAGCTAATTGGGAAAATAGCAAAGAAGGAGTTGTCAAACTTTTTTTTACAAGAAAAATTTAATGGTTCTAACTATATAAGGAAGAGCTAAAAACAGAGAAAGAAAACTAGAACAATTTCCCTAATAGATATTGATGCAAAAAGATTATAGCATTGTATCACAAAGATAAGTTCACTGGTTGAGATTTGTACCAAAAATGCAGAGCTAGTTTAATATCAGGAAAAGTATCAGGATAATTGACCATATTAAATCAAATTGAAATCAAATTGACCAATTGAATCAAAGAAATCATAGTATTATCTCAATAGATATAGAAAAAGTTTTTTTTTTAATTCAAAACTCATAGAGTTTTATGTAAAGGATAAGTAGTAGATATGAAAAACAATTAGAAAGTATTATCTGTAAAGGGGACAAACTAGGAACTTTATGATATAATCAGGAATATAGGAAAGCTTCTATTATCATCACTATTACTCAGTTTGTACTAGAAATGCAAGCTTCCATGATAAAGGAAAAAATTAAAAAGTATTAAAATAGGCAAGGGAAAACAAAATTAATACTCTTTACTGATGATATTAAGGTATACTTGGAAAATCTAAGAAAATCAACTAAAACAACAAACAGAAGTAATTAAAAACTTTAGTAAAGGGGCAGCTAGGTGGCACAGTGATTAGAACACCCCCCTGCCTGGGATTCAGAAGTACCTGAGTTCAAATCCAGCCCCAGAAGAATAATTACCTAGCTGTGTGGCTTAACCCCATTTGCCTGGCGAAAAAATAAAATAAATCTAAAAAAAAAAACTTTAGCAAAGTTGTGGAATATAAAATAAATCCATATGAATCTTTAGCACCTCTCTATTCCAAAAGCAAAAGATTGAAAGATTAATTCCACTTAAAATCATTTAAGACAATAAAAAATACTTTCCAGGACAAAGCAAAGAACTATATGCACACAAATACAAAAGGCTTTTCACACCAATAAATCAGATATAAACAATTGAAAAAATGTTAATTGTTCATGAAAGGTGAAACCAATATTATAAAAATGACAATTCTACTTAAATTTATTTATTCATTCTGTGCCATATAAATCAACTACCAAAAATCATTTATAGAGCTAGGAAAAAAAAAACATTAATAGTCTATAACCCTAAGAATTTCTTTAAAAGGGAAAAGAATCTAAATGTACAAAAAATTATAATAACTCTTTTTGTGGTGGCCAAGAATTAGAAATTAAGGGGACAGGGCACAGTGGCACAGTGAATAGAGCACTGACCCTGAAGTCAGGAGGACTTGAGTTCAAATGTGACCTGACCAAATCTTACAATACTTATTTAGCTGTGTGACCTTGAGCAAATCACTTAGCACCATAAACTTGCAAAACAAAACAGAAAAGAAAGAAAAGAAATTGATGGGACACCCATCAACTGGTGAATACCTAAACAAATTTTGATGGAATAATGTAATAAATGATGAGCAAGATGATTTCAGAAAAAATCTTACAAGATTTACATGAACTAATGTAAAGTAGAGTGATCAAAACCAAGGCAACATTGTACAGAATATCAACAATATTGCATGATAATTAACTGCATGGTAACAGCTATTATTCTCTGCAATTAAATAATCAAAGACAATTTGGAAGGACTCATGATAAAAGAAAATGCTATCTATATGCACAGAAAGAACTTATGGAGTCTGAATGCAGAATGAAGAAATATTTCTTAACTTTATTTTTCTTACTGGGGAAGGTGTACCTGTTATCTTTCACAACATGCCTAATAAGGAAATAAATATTGCATGAATATATATATGTATATGTATATGTATATATATATTATATATATATATATATATTAAATTGATTGTCTTCCCAATAGAGGGAGAGGGGTATAGACTAAGGATAACAATTTGGAGTACAATATTTTTAAAATTTGAATTTGAAAAATTGAGAAATTTGAAATTTAAAAATTTTATTTGAATTTGAATAATTTGAAAATCTGAAAAAATATAATTTGAGATTTGAAAATTTTGAATTTGAAAAAAATGCAGCATCTCTCACATCAAAAAAAAATAAAAAGCAAAAACCAATGCATTCTTTAAGGGGCTGTATTTCTATTGACCAATCTAAATTCACTCCTTCTCTTCACTCATTCAACCCTTATCCAGATTCTTATCACTTCTTGAATAGTCTACTATTATACTGGCCTCATAATTGGTCTTTCTGATGTCACTTTTCTAATCCATCCTCAACAAACTGATATTATGAAGTCACTTATATATCGTTCCCATATTCAAAACTTTTCAGTGAATCCATATTGCTTCTTGAATGAAATATATTTTTCTTTTCTATTTTCAAAAAAACTTTAATCTGCAGAGTAGTTCTGACCTATCTCTATAGTTTCTCTTCACATTACTCATAATCTTGCAATTTATGTCTAATATATGTAATATAAGTTCAAATCAAACTGGTCTTCTATACTGTAGTAGATTCCTGTTAACTACATTTTATCTCAACCACTGTGCTATGTGGTGAGGTATTCCCTCCTCACCTCTACCTGGAGAATTTCCAACTTAATTAAAAGTACGCTCTGTTATCACCTATTACAAGTATTCCTTCATTGCCAATTTAATGAAGTTAATCTCTCTCTCTCTCTCTCTCTCTCTCTCTCTCTCTCTCTCTCTCTCTCTCTCTTTCTCTCATTGCTTCTATCTCTCTCTGTCTCTGTCTTTCTGTGTCTCTCAAATTTATTTGGCAAAATTTTGTATATACTTATTTGTGTTCAGGTAGTACCTTCCATTTCCACATCAATTGAAATGTAAGTTGCTTGAGGAAAGGAACTATATAATTTTCAATATTTGTATCCATATTCCTCCCATCTCATACAGTATTTTATATTTAACATGCAATTAATAAATGTGTGCTAAGTTGAATTGCACTAAATAGTTGGCATTACAAAGGGTATTTTATCAAACTCTAGATCATTTATTTTAGGTAAGGAACCAGAACCCAACCTTTATTTTCATTTGAAGTCAAACATTAACTGGTTTTCCTCCACTCCATTTATTTAGTAATTCTAAGTTATTTCTCTGTGTTTATTAATTAAGACTGGGAAGCCTAAGAGTGAAGATAACAACAGTAGGTAATGTTTGTGAATAGTCACTTGTGACTCAATCAGAAATAAACATCTGCTAGGCCAGATGTGCTAGTCAACTGTAAAGATTGCTTTCTCATACTCTCCCTGGGTGAGAAGCATTCTTCTAAGGCTCCTCAACTGCCAATATTTATAAAAGTTCATTAAAATATCAAGATATGATTGCTGGTTGTTTAGGGTTATTTTTAATATAAAACTGAACTTTGGTCATGGAAATTCAATCACTTGAAATCTGTGAAGCATCACAGCATTTGATTTCATTTAGCTAAGCATTCTTTTCTGAAAAAATAAAATAATTCAGGTCAAGTTAGAAATGGTTAATGGAACAACTGCAGTACCAATTTAGTAAGGGGAGCTTATAATATAAATCATTCAGACAGCACAGTATCACCCAGAGGAAATATGTCTGCATTGAGCACTTTCTATGAAGGAGAAGGTGCTAGAAACATTAATTAGTAAGCACACCAAGCCCTCAGTAGTTTACTAAGCTATAATACTTTTAACTAAAAAGACTAGAGAAATTTCAAATATTTTTACTTTACCTTAATTATCATTTTGTCCTAATTAGAGATAGGGAAGACTTTTAAATGATTTTTATTTTTATTTTGGTCCTTTGAATTATTTTCAAATCTAAAGTCACATGCATTTTTTTTTGCAAAGTGATACTGCTGTATTTCCACTTTTGAGCATAAATCTAGATCATAGTGAATTTTCATCTATATGTATGGATAGTATGACTAATAATATCAATATGGTTTCTCTCTCCACCAAGTCATGATTTTCTTAGGAATTATGAATATAACCACTGGACCAAGTTTTATTTGACACACTGTGACCCGGAAACATGTCTCTAGCACTTATCATTTGTGTGTCCTTCACTTGTCACTTAACCTCCCTGGGACTGTATCTCCATTTGTAAAATAGGAGGACTGGCTTACATGATCTCTAAGGTCACTTTCGGCTATAAATTTGTGGACCCATCACATTTTACTCAGACAAGTCAAATTCTTGTTAGAACAGGTTCACAGAATGATAAAATGGCAAAGACAGAAGGGACCTCTATAATTCAAATTATATATCAGATAGATATAAAATCTTTGACAAATAATTGAGGTCCTCCAATAGAAGACCTCAGGTAATGGGGAAAGTACATTTTGAGACATCTCTAATTATCATCGAAAGAAATAGTTTGCCTTACCAAACTGAGAGGCATGGGTAACACCCAAGGGCAACACCAGGTTAGAATCCAATCTCATTTGTAAAATACTACAGTGGGAATATCAGATGATTATGATGATTATATATTCAAACAGCAAAAGGCAACAGATATAAAACACAAAAAAATATCTGCAAAGAGCTTTATCTAAGCCTCAATTAAGCTCCTTTATCCTGAGATCCTGAAACTGCTGGGAAGAAAAAAAATAGATGAAAAACATGATTTTTTTTTCAGTATTTCTATAACAATATAGTCGCATCATTAATGACAATGGATGCACAACATTTCATCTTTAATACTTTGATTTCCTATTTTTTTGGTGTGAAATTAGACATATCATTCTGGAAAAAGTGCCTAATTACAGTAAGTGGGGGAGGATTCCAGCTTGCATCACTTAGTAAACAGCATTAAACAGACTTTTGTTAAGTCCCAAGATATCATAATGCTTGCTCAATAAAATTTCAGAATACTCAAAAAGAGATAGATATAATAATCCATATAAGAAAAATATAAAATATATGACAAATGTCTAATGGCAAGATTATGACAGTCTATTGGAAACTCTAGTGTACTGAATTAGTATATTCATGTAAGTGAAATAATCATAGCAGATGGATGATTAGACAGAACCAGATTTCAACAGCAAGAAGAGGTCAGGCAAGATAACATATGAAAAATTTCATGATACTTTTAATAATCTTAACTTTTTCCTGACCATAAAACAAGATAAAAATTATAAAACATTTCCTTTTTTAAACACCATTTTCCCTTCAATGGTATAAATCATTGAATCACCATTATCTCCTTGGAATAGATAAATGATGAATATATAGTAAATGAAAGTAGACTATTACTTTTGAAATCTAAAAGACTTGGAGGAAAGCAAACAGCCAGCCTTAGATACATGGAAAAATATGTATAGGAATCACACAAGATGAGAAGGCATAGGTGGAAATACCTATATCATGAAGCTATTGAAATATGGGGAAACTTTTCTAATCTAATCAAAGCCGTTTTGAAAAAAAATCTCATTTGTAAGTATAATGAAGTGGAAAGAACACCAGAAAAGTAATCAGGAAACCAAAATTATATCCTGATTCTCCTCCTAACTAATGTGAAGTATATTAGGGCACTTGTCTTCCCTTTTTCTCCTTTAAAAGAAGGTAAAATTATATTGATGATAATTTTTGTTAATTCAAAGATTCAACAATTTGAAATGTACCTCTTTGTACTTTATGCCCCAAACTTTGAACTTTTATATATAGGTAAAAGTAGAATATGCCTAAAACCATTCCCATAAGACAATCTTTAAAGATCACAATCATTCAATTATATGTAATTAATCCTAATGACTATTACCACCTTTTATTAACTATTTTTAATGAATTAATTCAAACTTCCTAATCTAAAAATCAACTTCTGAACATATTTTTATCACTAATGTTTATTCTAAAATGTTGGGCACAGAAATGAATGCAATATTGAAGATGTGATTTGATATGGCAAAACAGAATGGGACTATCATCTTCCCTTTACATTAGGACAGTCTCATGTTTTCATTCCTCCAGTAAAATTCCACTCCAATAATTCAATGTAGGATGAATTGAACATAAATTCTTAAAGACCAAGTCAATGAAAATTAATTGTTGATAACTTGGATTTTTTCCTGATTGACATGCTCTTTTCTTCCCTTACCTTATGTTAAGAAAATGAAATAGACTTCCTCTGTGAGATACCAATGTCTCCTATGAAGAAGCCATCAGGGTGAAAAGTTGGGTAAACTGAGTAATGAATAAAAGTTTCTTCATGACTTTGAATACAAATTATTCTGTTTTGTGTGATAGAAAGTCTCATCTTCATCTTATACTTAGTATTATTCACATCTCTGAAATGGTTCTCCTATCACCTCCCACTTGCCTGAAGGAGGGATGGTGTTCAGATAACTGATACTCACTGCTTATGATTTGGACAGAGACTAAAAGTTCAAGTGGTCTTGGAGTGGTGATAACTGACTGGAAAGATTGAGGTCCAGATTCCGAAACTTTTAGAAAGTTAAGACTTTTGCAGCTAGAAGCTCAAAGAAGTGATTAAAATCATGACCCAGTTTCTACTTTTTTTTCCCTCCACTCACAGAAAAAGGATCCATCTATCCCTCACTAAAATTAAATCCTCTATCTCTGGTCATTCCATGGATAACTCTCCCCAAGATCCTACTATAACTCTTCCCTCACAATGTTTCAACTTCAAACTATCTATTGGCTATTTCCAATCTGCCAATAGATATGCAGTCTCTTCAATCAGAAACAAAAGAAAATAAAAATCCCTTCTCTTTAATCCTATTTTTATCTACCCTAATGTAGCATATTTCCCTCCCATTCACTATTAAACTCTATGAAAAAGAAAATCAACATGATTTCCTCTTTTAAGCAATTTTTTAAACTTTAATATAATCTTTTCTATCTTATCTTAATTTTTCTAAAGTGATACTTTCAATGACCTGCAAAAGGTATTTTTTCTTCTTTTTCCACACAACTCTTCGTTTTGTACTTTTCTAATTAAGAGAGAACACATTGCATAATGCATATGGAATTGTACCAGAAATCTGAAAGACCTAGGTTAAAGTCCCACATTTTATAGCCACCCATTGTGTGTTTAACTTGAAACAAGTCACTTTGTCTGATTGAAACTTCCCTCTCTGAACTGTCAGATGTTGTTTCTTAAATAGGGGCTCTTTGCACCAATAGAAACACAGTTCAGGACTACAGGCAAATGTTATTATATCTGTATGTCTTATATCATTTTGTCTGATTGTAAGCTCCACAAGGTTAGGCACCTTGTGTAAAATGAACTTAGAATCTTTCCCAGCACCTAGAATAATGTTCTAAATAAAATGGACTCAATAATTCAATTAGATTGAGGCAAAACTGGAACAAAAAAGGAAAGACTCCTATAATTATTATAAATTGACATGGTCATTTATTGAGGAGCATCATGAGGAATGTCAATAATGAGAGAATTCAAAACAAGAAAATTACTTGAAATTTTAGGATTAACTGATGACTGAAGAAAACAAGGTATTTTTAGTTCTTGTTTTATGTATTTCTTTTTAATTTGTGAGAACAATGTAAATTTTCCCACATTATTTATTTTTTTCCTCATATTGTTTTGTTTTTAGTAAATCTTTGGTACTAGACATTGGCTTGGCATTTAAAAGAACAATGCTAAATTCTCACCAGGAGCCCAGAGGCATTTCTGCAATAGGTGAAATGAATAAGTGGGAAAATCCAGCTAGCTTAATTTGCTGAGTACAGGTGGAGATGCTATAAAATTTTAAATTGAAATTTTATTTTATTTTTCCAATTACATAAGGAAGTTTTTCAACATTTATCCTTTTGTAAATATATTATTTACACATTATTCTATCATACTCCAATACCTCCCTGAATCCGTGGTGTTGAACACTTTGGTAAAAGTTATATATGTCTTCTTGTGTTTAATATCTTTACATATTATTCATTTTATGTTGGAGGAATTAGAAATAAAGGAAAGGAAAGAAACCTATGAGAGAGGAAGGAAAAAGCATAAGAAGTTTTTAAAAAGTGAACATAATATGCATACACATTCCATGTTCTTTTCTCTGATTTGGATGACATTGTCCACAGTAGGTCTCTCCGGACTGTCTTCAATCTTTGAACTGCTGAGAGGAGCTGTATCCATCATAGGAGATTATTTCAGAATGTTGTTAATGTGTAAAATCTCTTTGTTCTGCTCCCTTCACTCAGCATCAGTTCATATAATTTTTCCCATGATTCTTTAAAGAACAATAATATTCCATTGCATTCATATACCATGACTTCTTCAATTATCCCCTAGTTCATGGATATCCACATAATTTCCAATTCTTTGCCACTATAAAAAAGCTGCTATAAATAATTTTAAACATGTGAGAACTTTTCCCTTATTTTACCTTTTGATTATAGGTCTAGAACTGGTATGATCAGCTTTATTGCTCTTTGAGCAAATTACTTACCATAATGGCTAAATCAATTCACAACTCTACCAGTTGTGTGTTAATGTCCCAATTTTCCCACATCCTCTCCAATACTGCTCATTTTCCTTTTTTTCTCTCCTTAGCCAATCTGATAGTTATTAAGTGGTACTTTATAGTTGTTTTAATTTTAATTTTTAATTTTCATTTATCTAATCAACAGTAATTTGGAGCATTTTTTCAAATGACTATATATATATATATATATATATATACATATATATATTTTTATATAAATAGATTGCTTTAGTTTCTTCATCTGAAAACTGTTCACATACTTTTACTCTTGGTCAGTTGGGAAATGACTTGCAATGTTATAAATCTGATTCAGTTCTTTATATATTTTAGAAATACATCATTTATAAGAAACACTAGATATATCAGCTTTCTGTTTTCCTTCCAGTCTTGGCTGCATTGGTTTTATTAGTGCAAAAACTCTAATATAATCAAAATCATCTGTTTTGCAATTTATAATATTCTCTATTTCTTGTTTGGTCATACATTTATGCTCTTTCTATAGGTCTGGCAGAGTGCTCCTTGATCTGTTAAATGGTCTGTGATTTTTACCCTTTATATTTAAATCCTATATCCATTTTGAACTTCTTTTGGTATAGGGTGTGAGATGTGAATCTATCACTAGTTTTTACCATACTATGTTCCAGTTTCCCCAGCAGGTTTTGCTGAATATTAAATTCTTATCTCAGCACTAGATTTATATAGTGATTTACTACTGTTTCTTTTGTATCTACTCTCATGCAAGGGTCCATCATTGTATTTCTTAACCAGTACCAAGAGGTTGGATGATTGCCACTTTATAGTATTGTCTTAAGTCTCTTATAACTAAGCCACTTTCCTTTGCATTTTTTCCCCATCAGTTCCCTTTATATTATTGATCTTTTGTTTCTCCAGATAAATTTTTATACTATTTTTGCTTTCTCTGGAAAATATTTTTTTTGGTAGGTTAATTGGTAAGGCACTAAATAAGTAATTTAATTTGGGTTGAAGTGTAATTTTTATTATATTAGTTTACCCTAACCATAAACAGCTGACATTTTTCCTATTGTTTAGATCTAAGTTCATTTGTGTGAAAAGTATTTTATAATCATGTTCATAAAACTTCTGGGTTTGTCTTGGGAGTTAGATTTCCAAGTATTTTATATTTTCTAGTTACTTTAAATGGAATTTCTCTTTCATCACTTGAGTTTTATTGTTCATATATAGAAATGATAATAATTTATGTGGATTGATTTTATGTCCTGTTACTTTGCTGGAGTTGTTAATTGTTTCAAGTAATTTTTTAGTTTAATTTTCCTAAACTTTTTATAGCCTTATTTTTTGTTTATTCTTTGTTTTATTTATCCAGGTCTGTCTGAAATGGTTGTTACACTATTGCAGTTTCACTATTTTTTTCTCTCTGATATCTTTTAATTTTTCCTTCAAGTATGGTCATATAATTCAGAATGAATTTATGAAGTATTGAGATTAATTCACTAGCTATGGTACCTTTAAGCAAAGTGTATATTTTTTTGTTTATCTCTTTCAATCAAGTATCTTTTTGTTGTTACCTTATGTGAGAGCATGATTGCTCCCCACAGTTACTTTTTTATTTGTTTTAAACATGACAGATTTCTCTCTAGCCCCCTTGCTTTAATCTTATGTAAAACTTTATTTAAAGTACATTTCTGGTAAGTAATATTTTTTTGGATACTAAATTCTGATCCATTCTTTATTTTACTCTGTTTTCATAGTGAGTTCAAATTAACAGTTATTACTGTTAATTGCTTATCTTACAACTTCTACTTGTATACTATTTTCTTCTATTGACCCTACACTTTCTTTTCAAAGAAGAATAGAGACATGGGTTATAATTATGTTCAACGCCAAATCTCTAAGTCTAATACCAACACTTTCCGCTTCCTTGCCCCTCTATTCTTTTCTTGATCCATACTTCAATCTTTCTCTTTCTTTCTCAGATTTGAAAACCCTCTTCATACCTTCCCTCCTGAATTTAGGTTTTATTTTGCCTATGACCAAACCCTCCCCAAATCTACTTTCTCTATTATAACCCAACCTTCAGTCTCCTCTTATTTTTCCTATTTTTTCAGTTGAATTTAATATATTTCTGTACCAAACTTTTTGAATTGTTGTGTTTACTCTCTGAATAATTCAAATAAAAAGGAAGCTCACTTCCCAGTTTGTACAAATACCTATCTACACTCTTCGATTTTGTGAAAACATAAGCCCCACATCTGTTCAGTAAAGCTTTCTTCTTTTTCTTCTTTTAAGTTACTCAAAACATAACAAAAATCAGTCCCAAGGATACCATATACCTTAACTACATCTGTATTACTTAAGAATCCAATGACTATTAGGCAATGTTGATGTCATCTGCTATACCAGTTAAAATACAGACACAACATTCTTACAAAAATCTGTAGAGATTATGCACTTTATTGTTGGCTCTGTATATTCATTTTAGTATTTCAAAGTTTCTACACAAATCCAGAGCTTTCATCAGTAATTCTTAGACATATTCTATTTCATTTACATTCCATTTCCCACCCCCATATAATTACACTTTTTCTACCCAAATTATTGATGTTCTAAAAACCTTTTTTTTTTGCATTTTTAATATCATATTGCATGTTCTCCATTTCATTACAATGGTAACTATTGACTTTCTCTTTGGAACTTGAACTCTTTTTTTCTGATTTCTTAACAACATTTTTTTTTTGGTTTTTGAATTTCAAGATTGTTGGCTGTGACTCTCCTAGGAGTTTTCATTTTTAAATTTCAGGACTTGAATAGTGAGGGTTCCCCCTCCCCATTTATTCACTTTTTATTCTAATATTTCTGACAATTTTATAACATGACTTCTTTTTTTTAAGGTTTTTGCAAGGCAATGGGGTTAAGTGGCTTGCCCAAGGCCACTCAGCTAGGTAATTATTAAGTGTCTGAGACCAGATTTGAACCCATGTACTCCTGATTCCAGGGCCGGTGCTTTATCCACTGTAACATGACTTCTTGAAATATGTCATTCAGGCACATTGTTCATCATTCTTTTCAGATCATTCAATGAATCTTAATTTATGATACCTTGATTTTTCAAGATCATTTATTTTTGTTATGAGATAGAGCATTTTGTATTTTTTCAATCTTTTGTTTGTTTTAATATATCTTAATGTTTCATAAAGACATTAATTTCCAATTCTATGTTCATTCTAATTTTCAGGGAATCCATTACTATTTTGAGTACTTTTATAGATTTTTTTTTTAGTTTTTAGTTTTTGCAAGGCAATGGGGTTAAGTGGGTTGCCCAAGGAAACACAGCTAGGTAATTATTAAGTGTCTGAGGCGAGATTTGAACTCAGGTACTCCTGATTTCAGGGCCTATGCTCTATCTACTGCAACACCTAGCTGCCCTATAGGTATTTTAAATGGAAGATTTTGTTATAATTTTTATTTCTGGCATTTGTTAGCAATGACATGGAGTGTGGACAGAAATAGTGGGGAATTGACATACCAAGACTAACAAATATATAGTTATATGTACAGATTTATTTTATATAGATCATTCAAGAACATTTTTAAATGAATATAAGTATCAAACAATGTTTACAGCAACAAAATGTATCAACAAAGTATATACTTTGCTTTCCTTGAATCTCTAGCACTCATAACTGATCCATAGTATATTCTTAATTAATGTTTGCAGATCAATTGACTGTGCTATAAGATACATGACACCTTCAGGAGGCCTAATGTACAATTATCCCCTAAATATATTGGCAAACTTCAAAAGTTTAAAATTGGATAACAAATTTTTTCTTGAAGATGTCTTTTAAAAACCAAGGCTAAATTATTTGAATGAAAGAAGTTTCTTTGTATTTTAAAATATTCTTTCTTAAAAAAACTGAATGTGACCTTCAATTAAAAAGGAGATAATTTCAGTAGGAAAGAGAGATTTGAATCATTTCCATTGTATTAGACCCTCTGGCAATAAATAAACTTTATCTCCCTAATTGGAATGGAATGGAAAGAGACTGGAAGCAGACTGAAACACAATTGCAATAATCCAGGAGTAAGATAATGAGGACTTGTACTTGAATAGAGGAAAGAAGATGAGAGAATAGTGAAAAAAATATCAGTCATTTGTTGGTTACAGATTCAATATAGAAAGTGAGGTTAATTAAGGAGTTGAGGGTGGTGTTGCTCTCTAAAGTAAAATGGAAGATAGAAGTGGGAGAGATTTCAGAGGGAAAGATAAGTTAAGTTTCATATTTTAACATCTCTACTAGAAGCACAGTTTAAGATACCTGAAACATAGTTGGAGAAGTGGGACTAGAGGGAAGCAGAAGACTTGAGAAAGGATATGTAGATAAAATGTGTAAGAATCATCATAATAATAATAATGATAATTAAATCTATGGGAGTTGATGAGATCCCCAAGTGAAATAGCATAAAGGGAGAAGAAAAAAGTTTCCAAGGCAGAATCTAGGAAACACTTATGTATGGCTGGAGATAATGATATGGAGGAGGATCCATCAAAGAAAACAGAGAAAGAGCGGTAAAGAGGAAAGGTAAGGGGGAAATAAAGAAAGAGAGGTGTTATGAAAAAATCAAGATAATAAAGTATCAAGTAGGAGACTGATCAACATTATCATAAGTTGCAGAAAGGTCAAAGAGAATGGAGATTGAAAAGAGACCACTGGGTTTAGCAACTAAGAAATTAAGACAGAAGTTGAGAGATTAACAGTTATTAAAAAGAAAATGAGAAGAGAGAATGTAGAGGCATCAACTGTAGATTATCTTTTCAAAGAGGTTAGCTACAAAAGACAGGAGACAATAGTTATCCAATATGGAAGGATCAAGTGAAAATTTATCAGGATTAGGGAAACATGATACTGTTTGTAGGTAGCAAAGAATAAGCCAATAAAGACTGAGATGTTGAAAATAACTAAATAACTATAACTAAATCTGGCAATCTGTTAGATATCATTACCAAAATTTATAGATATTGCAATGAAATTTTAGAAAACACCAGATAATTAAAAAAGAAACTAAATGATATGACCAAAGTCTACACAAAAATCATATAAAATATATTAAAGTATTCCAAAAAATAATTCACAAAATTATAAATATTTTTATTTGTTGCCAACAAATACCAGGAATAAAAATTTTGAAAAACTTTTCAATCTAAAATAACTATAAAAATGCTCAAAATAGGTGAGGATCTACATATCAACACTAACATTAGACATGGTTATATGCACAGATTAATTTTATATAAATCATGCTAGGTAAAAATAAAAATGAATATAGAGAACAGTGTTTGCAGCAACAAAAGGAGGCCCCAAAATACTTGAAGATATTTTCAATGTTCATAACTGAAAAGTTCTAAATAATAAAAAAGGATATATAATTTCTACAGTCTCTAAGTCAAATCACCAAGGGACAAAATGAGTAAATCCATATAAAGAAAACAAAGTGTCAAAATATTATTCCACAGGAAATAATTAAGGGGAAAAGGTATTAATGGCATGTTTCAATTTAATTCAAGTAGTAATTATCAAAACAGTGATATTTGTTAAATAGTGACCTCAGTGGTCACTACCCAAAAATATATTCACTTCAATAGATTAATTGACAGAAAAAAAAACAAACTAAAAATAAATGTGAATAGCAATCTAGTATTCAATGAACCTACTAAAAATTCCTTGAGAGAAGGAATACTTATTCAACACAATGACTAGGGAAAAGTGGAATACAATTTGGTAGATAAAAGGTTTAGGCCAATATCATCATGTACTGATATATTATATATCAGAATAGATTCCAATTGTATAAATTTTCTAAATAAATCATTAAAAATGAATGGAAAATATTAGATCTTATCTTTCAGAACAGTAAGTAGGAGAACTATCCATAGACGACAAAGGAGAATAATATAGACAGATTAATTTGATCTTATGATGTTTATAAAACATATGAAACTTAAGTGTTTTACATGAACAAAATCAATGTGTTAGAAAAAAATAAAACTTACATATGAAGCATATTTGTGTAAAATAGCCAAGTGTCTGGCATGCAAAATCTATAGGGAACTAACAAATCAATAAATCCTTTATTCTCCAATAAATAACAGAACTGTTTTTAAAAGAGGTCAAGGTATCAATAATTATATAATGACATTCCAAATCCTTGATACTGATAAAATAATTATTAATACAATTATGATGTATTACATCACATATATTAAATTGCAAATATGATAAAATGGAAAAGAAATCATAATTATCAGGTGTATTTGACTTTTACTCACTAAACAAATGTTTTTGAAGATTTGTGAAGAAAGGAGAGGTATGACAAAAATCTGTACAGAAGCAAGTTTACGTCAAGAAAGAAAGAGTAGAAATGGGGAAGACTGCTACCTCATAATAATTAGGGTGCAAGATTATGCTGCAACCCGTCCAATTGACAAGAAATCCCTGCTAAATTTTCATTGTTTTTATACTCAGGAAGTATGCAAATGTTATCAATCAGAAATTATTTTTCATTTTATTGATTTTTCTAGATTTAGAGTGATGAAATAAAAAGCTAATAATACAGATTAAATTTAAAAATATGTTATTTGGGGGCTGCTAGGTTGCTCAGTGGATAGAGCAGTGACCTTGGAGTCAGGAGTCCCTGAGTTCAAATCCAGCCTCAGACACTTAATAATTACCTAGCCACTTAAGTGACAAGCCACTTAACCCCATTTGCCTTGCAAAAACCTAAAAAAAAATATGTCACTGGCCCATTGTAGGGAAGGGGAAATTTGAACTGAGCCAAAATATTTACCAGAGCACCAGTGCCCTGTTGAATAGTAGCAACTTCCTAGCTATGATAGTGCTTGTGAGGATAGAGAGAATTTGAAGGATGCAAGACATATTTTGAAGGTAGAATCACTGTTAATAATATGACTATTATTAGGAAATCAGGAGGAGAAGAGTCAGAGTATGAAAAAAAGTTTTATATATAAGAGACAGTAAAATTACAACTGAGTTCTTTCAAGCCAAATCTCAGTTCCTTCCACTACATCACATTGCCTCTACTAGTCAGTGCAGAGTACTATCTGACCAATAAAAGAGGCAGTGTTGTATGGTGTATCTACTATTTATGTTATACTTAGAAATAGTAAACTAGGATTAAATTCCCAACTCATATGTAAAAACTGATCACTTTGAGCAAGTCAAAACATTAAATTATGTCAGTTTCCTCATCTGTGGAAAAAAATCCTTCAGATGGTTGTGATGAGGAAATCACTTCAAAAATCATAAAGGGTCAAAAAATGAGTTGTTCATGTTATCTGTCAGATAACCTGATTATTAATTAAATTAGAATGAAACTAGAAGACATTTTAGTAGTTCAAAAGTATATAGATTTTAGTGAGTTAAAATATATCAGAAATATTTAATTTATCTAGGATATTGTTAGGAGAACTTTAAGATTGTTCTCAAAAAGAAAAAAAAAAGTGTTTTTTTTACAGAAATATAAGAATGACTTTAGGAAACATTGTGACCTGGCATTAAATATATCATTGGTATTGGCAATAAAATCAGAAGTCTGTCTTAGGTTTTAAACTGAGAAAAATATATGAAATGGAACTGTGGTAAGGGGATGGTAAGGTGAACCACCTGATGGGTGCTTTTTATTTAGAGACAGAGAAGGATTTTAGTTGCTTTAAAGGATGGCCAAAGGCAAGCTGCTGCTGTAAATGTAGTTCAGGAAATCATCTGGGTATAGTATGCAATCACGAAAAGGGTTTCAGGTGAGCAAAACAAGGACACAGCAGTGCCTTCTGGAAAAAGAGAATTGTGTATAACCTTTGTAATGATAAAGGGCACATCTATGCAAACTGCCCAAGAGCATGTCATAATGAAAAGGAGGCAGGTACAGCTGGGCCAATTACAAAGATTCAGAATGAAAGATGAGGAAATAACTGAGCTGGTAGCATGTGTCCGCATCAATGGAGAGAAGTGTCCTTGAATTATAAAATAAGTTAACAAGATAGGAGTAGTTCTGGAAGAATAGGAGGAAAATGTGTGTAATTCAAGTTGAGGTGGAGAAACAACCATAATTGCTTACATTTATACAATACTATAAGATTTCAAAAGTTTCATCTTTGCAACACTATAATTTGCCTATGTGCAAGCTTTATTGCCTTCATTTTATAAATGATGAAACTGAGGCCCATCAAACATTTTTTCTGACAAAAAAATCATCATTTAGTATATGGTGGATCTGAATATCTGCTATTCTTTCTACCACATCACATTAAGTGATTAAGGATAAACAAAAATCAAGAAAGGAAAACATCAAGAGACACACAAAGGATAAAAGACATAGAATACTTCTGAAGGTATACATTTGTCTGAATTTAACAAAGGAAAAAATATAGGAAAAAAAGGAGAAAGTCAAAGTAAGTTATGTAAATGAAAACCAAAATATGAAAATAACAAGTCAGTAGTGTGAAAAACTACAGTCCCAGAATTATAAAGAATTCCCAATTTTCCATCAATATGCGCTAACCTAGTATCTCTGTGTCACTTCTTGTACTTTGAACATAATTTCAGACTTTTTTGTTCTTATTATATCTACTATATTGATCTGTAATCAATGATCTCTGATATTACTATTATAATTGTTTGGGGCATCATGAACCTCATCTATATAATATGGAAAACTTAATTGATAAATTTTGTGTGTCCTGATTGCTCCACCTAATGTTCCTCTCTCTCCCTCTCCTTGGGTCTCCCTAATTCCTGAGATGCAATAATATTGAAATTAAATCAATAAATAACCTAACAGTGGCCTCTGAATGTTCAAGTAAAAGGGAGCATCAATTAATATGGCAAACTTCATAGTCGTCTTATTTTAAGAAATTGCCACAGTTAGAAGAATCTTCAGTAATCACCACCCTGATCAGTTAATTGTTATCAGTATCAAGGGAGAGAAGACCTTTCACCAAGAAAAAAGATTATGATTTCTGAAAGTTCAGATGAGAGCTATCATTTTTTTAGCAATTGGGCCTTTTTTAAATTAAGATTTACATATTATTTACAAATTATTTAGACATGTTACTATTGTACACATAGCAGATGACATTATATATGTATATATTATTTATACAAAATTGTATTGATAAACAAAAAAGAATTCATAAATCTTGCTTTAAAATAATACTTAGATTATTGTGGTAGTCTGGAACTGAAATTGGAACATCTCTGAGGCATGTCTGTATAGATCAGTAAAAACAAATAAATACAAAGTAATTTCAAGATGAAGGCCACAATAGTAACCGAGGATTAGCAAAGAACTCATATAGCTCATTAAGATTTGAAAAAACTCTTTACAAATATTTATATTATTGTATCTTTATAATAATCCTAACAGGTTGTAGATATTGTTATTTCTATTTTGTGAATGAGGAAGCTAAAGCAGACCAAAGTTAAATGATTTTCCAAGGGAGACTCAGCTATTAAGTGTCTGAGGCCAAATTTGAACTGATAAAAGTGAATCTTTCACACTCTAGGCCTAAGTCTTTATTTTCTGCACTGCCTAGCTTCATTGCTTCGCAAATTCTTACAGTGATCAATAGAAAGTAATTAAGTTTAGGACTTAAGAGAAATTAGAGAATGTTCTCAAGGAATAATTTTAAGGTCTTTTGAAATATTTGCTCAACCTGGATGGAGGAGAGAAAAAAAAACATTGAAATATCTTCACTTAGCATGTGCCTCCATGGTGAATGGGCCTCAAAAACATCAAAACATCCAGGGAATTCCATCAAAAAAAATAAAAAATGTAAAATACCTCTTAGGAAAAACACCAATCTGGAAAATAGAACCAGGAGAGATCATTTATGAATTATTGGTTTACCTGAAAACCTCTATCAAAATATCTGGAAAATATCTTTCATGAAATTATCATGGAAAATGCCCTAATGTGCTAGAACAAGAAGACAAAATAATTCTTGAAAGAATCTTGGAATAAAACCTACAAAGAAAATAGTAACCAAATTTTAGAATTCTCAGGTAAAGAACAAAATACCAGAAGCAATCAAAAAGAAGAAATTCAAATGGCAGGGAGCCATAGTCAGTATTTCATGGGACTCTCCAGTTCCAACATCAAGGAATCCAAAATATGATATTACAAATGCAAAGGACCTTGGATTACAACTGAGCATCAACCACCTGCAAAATTTAGCATAGTCTTTCAGGGGGAAAAGATGAGCTTTTAATGAAATAGAGGATTTTTCAAACTTATCTGATAAAAAGACCAGAACTGAACAGAAAATTTGATCTACAAATAAAAGACTCAAGAGATATGTAAAAAGGTAAACAGAAAGAGGAGACAATTAGCCAATAACATTAAACTGTATGCAACCCAACATGGGAAGACAATACTTGTAACTCAAGAAAATTGTATTTCTCTTAGGATAGTTAAGAGAAGCTTACTTAGAGAGAGATAATAAGAATAGAGTGATCATGAAAATGATGATTCCTTAGATGATACCTTAACTCGTGCAAGTTGAATATAATTGAAGGGAGTGTATTTAGAGAGTGTGTGCATAAATGGATCGTGAAGTGATTTTGCTTAGCATAATATTTTAGCTCATGAAAGTTATATTTCTATTTAGAAAGTTGGGGAGAGTTACTTAGAAGGTATGTGTATAAATAGATCACAAAGTGATTTGCTTTACATAATACTTTAGCTAGAGTAGGAGGGAGTATATGGGGGCTAGTATAATGAAGTGATTTTGCTTTACATAATATTTTAGCTCATGATGATTATATTTCTATAGAGAGTACATAGAAGGAGGGTATTGTATAAATTGATTATAATTTGATGGTGCTTATGACTTTTGAGAATCATATTTCTAATGGGACACTTTAGGGGAGTGTATTTAGACAGAGGCTTGTGGATATGAAGTGACTATGAGGTAATGAAATTTATAGATCAATCAAATAATGAGGATTGTACTTCTATCAGGTCAGACAAAAAGAGTATATTCTGACAGAGGAATTATGGGTAAAAAGTTTAAAATAAAACATGAAAAGAAAGATTATACTAGAGGAAGATGAGGCAAGGAAGGAATACCATATGAAGAGGAAAAAATACCTGTTATAATAGAGGGAAGTAAGTTAAATAAGGGAAGCACTGAGTAAATATTACTCTCAACAGATTTGATACAAAGAGGGAATAACATAGATTCCCAATGGGATTTTGAAACTTATCCTACCCTCAAGGGAAGTAGTAGGTGGAAGGGGAAAGAAAAGGGAAAAAGGGACTGATAAAAGGAAGGTCAAAAATGAAAATACAGGCAAAAGTTAAAGTTAAAAAGAAAAATAAAATAGGAAAGGTAGAAGCAAAGGGGAAAGGGCTAATAGAAAGAAAGACTGATCAAGAAGCAGTCATTAAAAGGGAAACGTTGGTGGGGAGGGATAAGAGAAAAGGAAGGAGAAAAGTACAAATGAGGGGAGACAGCACAGAAGAAAATACAGATTTAGCAATTATAACTGAAGATGTGAATGGGATGAAATCTCCCATAAAATGGAAATAGATACAGAGTGAATTAAAATCCAGAATCCTATAATAAGTTATTTACAAGAAACACATCTGAAGCAGAGAGATATACTCATGGTAAAGGAAAAGGTTGGAGCAGAATAGATTATGCCTCAGTTGAGGTTTAAAAAAAGCAGGTTAGTTAGCAATCCTGATCTCAGAAAAAAGCAAAAGCAAAAACAGATCTCATTAAAAGGAATAAGGAAGGAAACCATATTTTCTTAAAAGGTATCATAGGCCAAGAAAAAATATCAATACTAAACATAAATATACCAAATGGTAAAGCAATCAAATTCTTGGAACAGAAGCTAAAAGAGTTAGAGGGAGTCCCAGAGAGCAAAACTATAATAGTGGGGCTTGAACCTCCCTCACTCAGAATTAGGTATAGCTAACTACAAAATAAATAAGAAAGAAGCTAAGAATGTGAATAAAATCTTAAAAAACTTAGATTCGATAGACCACTGCAGAAAATTTAATAGAGATGGAAAGATATATACATTTTTCTCTGCAGAATATAGTACCAACACAAAAATTCACTGTAACCAAGGTTATAAAAACCTCACAATCAATGTACAAAGTCAAAAATATTAAATACATCCTTTTCAGCTTATGACACAATAAAAGTTACAATGAAATAAAGGATCATGGAAATATACACTAAAAATTAATTGGAAATTAAATATCCTAATTTTAAAGAATGAGAGTATCAAACAACAAATCATAGAAATAATCGACAATTTCATCCAGGAAAATGGCAATATTAGACATCATACCAAAACTTATTTGATGCATCCAAAACAGTTATTAGGGAAATTTTTAGCTTTCTAAAAATTTATATGAATAAAATAGAGAAAGAGGAGATCAATGAATTGGGAATGCAACTAAAATATCCAGGAGTATTGGGGTAGAATGCTCATGGATGTATCATCTTTTATATCTTCTCCTACTGGCACCTTGCATCCACTGAAAAACAACGATTTTCAAAAGTACTTTCTTATACTGCATTTCATTTGATCCTCCCACCAAGGTAGATAGAATATTATCCTGTTTTATAATTTAGATTAAGTGTATTACTCACTAATCATGGAACAAGGAAGATTCCAACTTGAGACCCTGATCTTTCATTTTCTCGCTGAGAGCTCTCTCCTCTTCACTGTATCTATCTTATTCATTACATATCAAAATTGACAAAAGTATAGGGTATAAAGATAAAAAGGCACTATGATATTCAGGTGTATCTCATATAACTCATTTACACAATTGCTCTGGCAGTAAGAGATGAATTAAGTACAAAGCTACACAAAGGAATTTTGTACTAAAGGGATTTTCAGAAGAATTGTAAACAGCAAAACTAAGCGGGTGCATGGGGCAGCTAGGTGGGGTGATGGATAGAGCACTGGCCCTAGAGCTAGGAGGACCTGATTTCAAATCCAGTCTCAGACATGTAATACTTGCTTAGTTGTGTGAACTTGGGCAAGTCACTTAACCTTATTGCCTTGCAAAAATCAAAAATAAATTAAAAAGTGGGAGGAGAAGAAATGCTTCCCAGAGAACAAATGGTCCCATAAAATCCCAGGGTTCTTGTATCTTTCTCTTGGTATTTAACATATAGAAACAGAATGCTAGAAAAGTCAATCACCAAAATGAAGTAAAGATACAGAATGGGAAATCAAAGAGAAATGTGATATAAAAGCAAATTTTGGATCAATAAGAATTTTTTTTGTGAAATCTGAAGGGGGAAAAAGATGTTTATTTTGCTCTCAATGATCATTCAGGAAGCTGAAAAGCAATTTTGGGTGGTAAATATCTTGTAAATGGATTATCCTAGTGTCCTCCACAAAGGGTGTTAAGGTTCTCCTATAGGGATTTTTTTTGATGGTCTTATAGAATAATAAAAAAAATTTAATTACCACCTAATGAATCTACCAATGGAGGAGAAAGTGTAAGTGGCATTGATGTTGTGCCTTCTATAGTTTCAAATATTAAAATGCAAAAATAAGAATTATTCAAGGAAGATAGAAAATACCATAATTCCCCATGTGTAAGACACATTAAATTTGGAGCCTGAAATTTGAAAAAAAATGTATTATATTAAGTTAAAAAGTTGTTGAACTCAAGTTTTAATCATCATAAATTCATACAACTCCTCATCACTATCGAAACTCCCATCCATTAGCTTGTCTTCATCTGTGTTTGCTAACACAAGAGGCTCCATCTGCTCTTCTGCCGATGCTCTGTTTTGTGGTTGACCATAAACACTCCCTGGGCAAGTCTGGTGCATGGATGCATGCTTCCATGTTGTTTCATGAAACTTAAACATCAGTTCTGCCCTCCTTTGAAATAAGTGACTTCTTTATCATTTCACTCAAAAATTCTTCTTCCCTCATCCTGAACCATCTTTGTGGACAGAGGATTTCGAATGGCCATTTGCTCTTCAATCCATCTCTTCACCAGGCCATTTTGCTTCCCTGTGTCTTATGGTCTTTTTCTATGGGGTGCTTTCAGTAGGGCTTCTTCCTGTAGCCAGTCTTGGATTGTTTTCTCAGTTGGTGGAGGACCAAACTGATATTCAGTCATATTATTTCCATTCACGTTTGCAAACTGAATCACTTTGAACTTGAATTCAGCACTGCACAAAAATCTTTTCTGAGCCATTTCTGGGCAGAATATGGTAAAATGTGACTTAATATACAGTAATAAATGTGAAACAATGAACACAAAGACAACAAGCATGAAAAAGTAGGAAATGCATGTAAAAAAATTCTACAACCACTGTATGATACTCTCAGTTTTTAGACCCCAAAATTTTCAGAAAAGTGTGCATCTTATACATGATAAATGTGGTAATAAGGAAAAGCTGTAATTTCAATCTTCTCTAACTGAAAGACTGGAGGAATAGAGCATTTGGGGAAAGAGAAAAGTAATTTTAAAAATACAAATGAGACTCCTATGAAAGGTACTTAGAGAGAAATATGGTCAAATAGATCAAAAGGTTGAAGTCATTAAAAAAGCAGTATTATCATATGGCAAAACCTCAAATATATTTAAAATTATAATTGATGTATTTGAGACTATATGGATATCAAAAATATCTTTTAGTGATTCTGCCTTCCAAATCTTTTGTTGCGTCTTCAAGAATGTATTTTAAAATGAATAAAATTGAAGCAGTTTTCTTCCCTTTTTTTCTTTAAGTGCTACCTTTCATGTTCCAAAGTAATATAGTTGACAAACCATCAGGAGGCAATTCTTTGAGTTGTCTTTCTATTGTTACAAAATTATCCACCTTTCACACTGGTGAGAAGGCTAATTGGAATTATATTTGCAGTTTGTGATCATGCAACAGAACCAAGGATTTTCCTCAAGGTCAAAATAGGTATTAAATTTTTTTACCTCCTTAATAACCAATTAAGCTAAGTCTCTAGAAAAAAATCTTTTAAAAAAATTTGGTCTATATAGTCATTTGTTTTTACCCACATTTATAATTTTTCCTTCCCACAAATTCTGTTTTATTGCATTGAGGATGGAGAATATGTTGCATAAAATATTTTCCACTCTGAACAAACATCTTCATGCAACTTGACTTCTCTCCCTCTTTTTCTTCCTTTCCCCACCCTGCTCTCCCACACCCTACCCAAATTTACCTAGTAGTTTTTAAGACCAAGATCTGCTCATAGTTCAAGTACTTTGGTGGATGTGATTCCCACTTTCTCCCTGTAAGTTACCATTAAAATAACTCAGTTTGCTGATTTGGGTGAATATTTAAAGAATTATTTTTCTAACTCGTTTTCCATTCAAATTGAGCCCTGTCCTTTGACCCAGAGCTGCTCACACACCTAGGAATTAACAAATTGTATTATTTCCTCAACCATAAAGATAACTACAATCTATTATAATCTGAATACTTTGAATCACAAAACTTAAATTAGAATCCTACCTTCTACATAACATTAAATGAGTCCCTTGACTTCTCTGGCCTCATTTTTCTCAGCTTTAAGATGAGAGAACTAAACTCAATGAACTCTAAGGTCTTACTTACTTCCATAGCTTTGATCTTATGAAATAACATCACAAAATGAATTTAAGAATTAAGAATTACTGCGTCCATAACTTTCCCATTACTATTCTCATAGTAAACAAACTCCCTTCATCCTGCACCACTTTCCCTCATATTTATTCAATCTATTAGCTTTCCCACCTCTAACAACACTACATCCCTGGCTAGTCTATCTTTTACAGTATCTTTTCTGCACTATTTATTCTAATTTGAATGATTTCTTTTGCTTTTAGAAAATTATATAATTTTTAAAATCACAAACATGATCTGGTCTATTTCTCCAATCTTATTAAAACATTACTCCTTATGCCATACTATCCAATCAAGCCAAATTGTCCTTCTCTCTGTTTCTCACTCACACATCTATCACCACCTCTGTACCTTAACACTGACTGTCTCACATGTTTAGAATGAACTTTATCTTTCTTTCTACCTCCTTTCTACAGAATCCTTTTCCTTTATGACACATCTCAAGTGTCATAAGTCTATGACAAGTCTAATCCCCAAACACCCTAAAGTCTTCCTTTCCAATTTACTTTTGTTTTTAATTACTCAGTATAATTGTTTATGTATTCACTTAATATTCATGTTGCATAGATTTGTATATGTCTCTCTCATTAAAATAAAGTGTACTTAGGTGAAGGGATTATTTCTTTCATTGTCAATTTTTCCCCAGCAACTAGGATAGTTCCCTGACTTACAATAAAGATGGATCAGTTTCCTTGCTTGACTTTTTTTTCATAGAAAAGAAGGCATGCACAAAAAGTACAAGAGGGTTAAGAGAAGCAAAGAAAAAATGATTGTGAGGAAAGTGTTAGTACCTAACAAATAAGAAAATGAAACAACTGATAAACTGCAGGGAGGAGGTTATTAAAACTAGTCCAAAGCAGCACAGTTTGAAAACTTTCTTTAGCAATATCCAAAAGCATTATCTTGAAGAACCCATATAATGGGAAATGCTTAGGTTTCCAATGTGTTGTAAAGATCAGATATGATAATTTATATGAAAAGAAGTTATATAATTCAAAATTGTGTAACAGTAGAGAAATATAAAATACAATAATGGGAAAGTTTAGGAACAATGAATGTTTTGAGAGCCTGAGGTGCTCTCCATTAACTTTCTAGGTGAGTAATGCTGTGTCTTTTTATACTTCCAGAATAGCAGCATTTCTTTTGAAGAGAATTTAAATGTGCTCACTCATCCTACCTTGAGCATCCTATAGTGTTTAATAATTATAAGTGCATAATAATTAAATATAATTAATACATGAAAGATTATTTATAAAGTGCTTAACAATGTATTAGACATTATGCTAAGTAATAGATAAATAGAAATACAGTTATATAAAATACAGATTCATACCATGCATTTATATACACACAATAATCTATGTCCACTCAGTACTTTACACAATAACTGACATGTACACACAAATGTACATGCTTGCACACATCAAGGGATATCTCTAGTCGTCATGATTTATATCTGTTAACTGGATCTAGATGAGTCTGGAGGATAAAGTGAGGCTTGTGATTTAGCATAGCATCCCCTCACTCAAATCAAGTCTTTCCATAGATCAACATGGATGGTTTCTAAACACATCACCATTCTAGATAACTTCTGTCAAGATCCTACTCAACAATGTAATATGCCTAGAAATGAAAACAGTATTCTAGTTGGGTTCTGACCAAGGAAGACTACAACAAGTCTCTCATTCTGGCCTCTTAGTTCAGGGCAGAATTAAAGAAACCAAGGCAAAAAAATGACCTTTCAGACCTAACAATAATGGGAAAGTTCATGAGAAAATAAAGTATAAGGAAGATTACAGAAGATAAAATGAATAGAAAGTAAAAATTTTGCATAAGATAAATCCAATATAGCTAAGATTAGAAAGAAAACACAATTGGAGAAAAAACTTCACAGCAAATTTTTCTAATAAGTCTTATATTTAAGCTTTATAAAAAAAGGAAGGGAAGGGAAGGGGAAAAAAGAGAAGGGAAGGAAAGGGAAGGGAAGGAAGTAGAACCGAAACAATTTATAGCAAAAAAATAAGTATTACAAAAATGAACAATTTTTTAAATGTTTAAAAAATCTGATAAAATAATGATAAACCATAAGAAAAATATGTATATTATTGTGCTATATTATTATTGATGCAATGGAAGATGAAAAGAATTTGAATGTAACAGAAAGAATTTGGTTGGAGATGTAAATTGACTCTTGAGATGTAAATTGACTTGAAATAGAGAATTATGATTGTAATAATAATTGTAATCTTGGGTGGAGACCCTCTCCATTCTTAAAGTACCATTGTTTAATGTAGAATTTGTATCCTGATCTTCCTTGTACTTTACCCTCCACCTAATTCCTGGTAGAGAATAGAGGAAGGGAGTTTATCTTTTGCCCTCTGGATGAGAGGCAAGACAAAAACCTGAGCTGGACTCCAATTCAGAGCCAAGTCAGATTTCTTTGACCATGACCCAGTCAAGGCTGCTTATCTGTTGTTTTATCTCCCTCTTTCTCTAGCCCTTCGTATGTCTTTTTAATAAATTTTTGTTCTGTTTCCATCCATGCTTTCCAAAGTCTGAATGATTCCTCATAGGCAGAACCAAACACAAGTAGCTAACTGCTACATTTTTGGTGACCATGAAGGGACTCTCTCTGCCCATACTGAGAAATTGTATAGAGCTCCATAGGTAAGAAGCAACATCCCTTTTTTTAGATCCTAGATTTTTAATAAAGTAGGAAAAGTAATGGACCTCTAGACTTCCTACTGTGTTCACCTTTTTTTTCTGGAAAATGGAAGAAGGTTGAGTTTGTGGGTTGCCAGTAAAACTGAACCCATGTGGTGTTGGTAGTAGCCCTGTTCAGACTGACCAGAGGAATGACTGTTCTGAGGTGTTTCTGGTTTATACCCCACTGTGAGTGAGGATTGCTAAGGAAGGATGTTTGGTATATGTCCAATTGACATGTTTGCCTACCTATAAATTGATGAGAATTAAAATATGTGGGAAAATTTAGTACCAATACTCCTCCCCCAGCTGTGTGCTTGCTCCTTGGAAGGAATTAGATTTGACAAAAGCAAAACATCTGAGCTACTGGAAATTATCCTTGGGTGGTACTCTTTCTCTCTCTTTCTTTCTTTTGCTTTGAAATGCTCTCTCATTCTCTGCCCCATCCTCTGGGGGGGGGCAGGGAGAGAAGGGAAATCTTCCTTTTTAGAACTTTGAAACTTAAACCTATGTCTCAAATGGAATGCATACTTCACTGCAAGAAGGGTAAGACTCCCTAAAGCTTGTTTTAGAAAACAGGGGACTCCCATGCCTTCTTCCTGATTTGGGGAGGGGGGAGGGTTGGAAAATGAACACATTTTTCTTAGGCTACAGGTATTTTATCCATTCCAAGCCCCATTTAGCTAGGATGAGAAAGTCCTACCCTTGGGAGGGGAAAGAGGAAATGGGAAGAATGATTGGGAAGTCCTGTGGTCAATTACTTAAAGAAAGGGGGATGGATAACTTTTTCTGGGATAAGGAAATTCAGATTTCATCTTTGAATTAATCCTGTGCTAACAAATGGAGCTGAACTTTATAAAGTTACTTAAAAATGCATTTAATTTTTAACTATTTGTTAGCTATCTCAAAATCTTAATCAAAATGAAAGAGGTTTCTTAAGAAATTCTGATTGATTCTAAAAGTTATTTTGCTCTGAGTGGTCTTAATTGGTACATTCAAAAATATAATATAAATATATGTGTGTATATGTGTATTTAAATATCAATGGGATATTTTCACATCTCTCTATTGGCCTGAAGAGGTGAAAAAATGTTTCTATATTCTGAGATCTGGTACTGGCCAGGGTATCAATCTCAGCTTGGTAAATTTGATACAAAAGAGTTGTGTCTGTGTCTAAACTCCTGTGTCTGTGTGTGTGTAATTCAGATCTGAAACACTAACAGTTCCTTGAGTTAAATGTTACTCCTTTTAGTTTGGGTTTTGAATTTAATTGCTTAAAAAGATTTAATTTAAAATTAAGCAATTAATAAAGTTGGGGTCTGAGCAAGTTTGTAAGTGGCAAAGTTTGTGAAATGGTCTCATCTGTGAGCTAACTCCTGACCTCATGAAGCTTTGAAAAGAGAGGAGAAAGGCCTTTGAAAGGAAAAGATGAATACCTTGTGTTTAAAGAGAAAAGAAACTATCTGAGAGCTAAATGAGAGTAATTTAAGGGTGGCTAGGTGGCCCAGTGGACAGAGCACTGGCCCTGGAGTCAGGAGTACCTGAGTACAAATCCAGCCTCAGACACTTAATAATTACCTAGCTGTGTGGCCTTGGGCAAGCCACTTAACCCCACTGCCTTGCAAAACCTAAAAAAAAAAAAAAAGAAAAAAATAATTTAGTCACCTTTGAAAGTTTTGTAACAATTCCTGAGAATTTATATGTGTTATTAAGATGGAAAATTTAATTGGGATAAATTGTATGTCAAGGAATTTGGGAATATTGAATCATATAATTTACTTATTTCTTTTGTGGAAGACAAATATTTTACTAAATTTTGTAATCTAAGCTGTTTTATTGTTAAATCAATATTGATAATTGTCAACAGTCACAAGGTCTTTTGTGGTAAAGGAAGAAAGTTTGTAAACTTTGTTTCATCATCTATCATCATATGTTTATGGAAGGGAATATATATGTATGTATTTATCACTTATTTGATATTCTTTTGCAACTTTAGAGAAATGCTTGGCTCCTTTGTGAACATGTAAGCTATATGAATACTGTAATATTGGAGCCTGGAATTAACATGTGGTTGTGTTGAAGGGGTGGTAAGGGAAATATCACAAATTATGACCCCCCTTCTTGGATAAATCTGTGGATTCATGCATAATAACTCATGTTAATTGACTTGAATCCCTGGTTGTTTTTACTATTTTATTGCATTGGAATCAATAACACATGTTAGAAATTTAAAGTTACCTAAGATGTTCTAAGGATTTTAAGAATTCTGTAAGTAATAATTTGTATTTTTGAAGATGGCTAATATTTAAATGTTTATGTATATAAATATCTAGCTATATATATGTAAACTAGACTAAACTGTGGTAATTTGCTTTGAGGGAAAAGTATCTATGTAAAATGATGATGAATTGAGTTTTCTCTGACAATCTCTAGCCAATTGTTATGTGAAAAGTATGGAGATGATGGGCAACTAGATAGCCAGAAGGAGATATTTAGTTCTTTTAAATATAATTAATAACTAAATTAGTTCATTGCAAAAATTTGATTTTGTTAATATATATCTATATGTCTATATCTATATCTATATATATATATATGAATTAGGATTGTTTTCACATCTCAAGATCTGTTTATTGCTTTTAATTTACAATACTGTTCTTAGCTATATGAGCAACAATTATTGAATTATGATTTTTTCCCCTGAATCTCTTATACCAAATTACAGCCTGGAACACTCTTGGTTCTCCTTAGTGCTCAAGACACCAGAAGCTCTGGTTATAGGTAATTGCTATATGACAACATATTGACTGCCAGACATCAGGTATAATAAAATAGAAAGACAATATGCCATTGAAGCCATTTAGCCCAATATAGAATTTGATGTTCAGATGGAGAAAGTGACCTTTGAAAAAACAACCCTAGCCTCAACTAGGGTAGGATTCTTTTAAAGTCCCCTCACCTGGCTCATTGAAAAATATTGTCTATATAAGGGAACATGTCTTTTTGTTCCTCCCTCCTCTGTAATATCAAATTGACATGATCATTCCAGGTGCATCATAATTAAGTATGAGAGTGAGCCAGTGGATCAGGATAATGCCTATTGGCATACTTAAGTGCTTTAAAGAGAGAACCATTCCTCAAATGAAATTTTTATTCATTCTAAACATGACCAAAGCCACACAAAATTACTTTTTGCACACATGAAGTTTTCAAAATGCTTTTTAGTACATTTTTTATACTGTTTGAGCTCTTGATGGCAACTTATGTGGTATTCATCAAAAAATCTTTGTTATATTAGAACCCATGTTCTTATAAAAGATATTTTGATACTGGTTTAGGATTATAAAGTATAATTATTGTCCCTTATAGACCAATTTTTTCTCTAAATTATTAGACCTCTGTTAAATAGCCTTTTCTGTTACAATGCTTGCTCAATTTTTTTCCTTAAGTTTTGTTTCTCAAGACCAGTCTCTGCAGGATGCTAAGTAGCTGTGCCAGCCAATCATTCCCCAGACCCTGCCTCAATGAAGCCCTTGCTGTAATACATTCATCTCCAAATAGACTCTGAGACGCCCAGAAGATTCTAGTCCTAAAATGATTTAGGGGGAATGATGAGGGCGAAGATGAAGAGAATTTGAATGTAATAGAAAAATTTGGGTGGAGATGTAAATTGACTCTTGAGATGTAAGACTTGAAGTAGAGAATTATGATTATAACAGAAATAATTGTATTCTTATGTGGGTGGGGACCCTCCCCATTCTTAAAGTATCATTGTTTAATGTAAAATTTCTATCCTGATTTCCTTGGGTTTTACTCTCTACTTAATTCCTGGTCAAGTATAAGGGAAGGGAGTTCACCTTTTGCCCTCTGGGTGAGAGGTAAGACAAAGAACCCGAGCTGGACTCCAGTTCAGAGCCAACTCAGTCTTCTCTGACCATGGTCCAGCCAAGGTTGTTTAGCTGTTCTTCTATCTCTCTCTCTTTCTCTCTCTCTCTAGCCCTTCCCACATCTTGTAACCTTTTTAATACATTTTTGTTTTATTTCCACACATGTTTTCCCAAGTCTGGATAATGATTCCTCATAGTTAGAACCAAACTCAAGTAGCTAGCAGTTACATTATTAAAATAATATTAATAGCACATTAAGATTTTCAAAGAGCTTTACAAAAATGTCAGTTTATCTTCAAAATACCCTTGATAATTAGGTGTTAATATTATCTCTATTTTGTTAGATGAGGAACCAGATGAAAGTATGCATTGCCTAAGGTCACACAAAAGGGAAATATCCAAGGTAATACTTGAACTCAGCTCTTCCTGACCACTCTTCCAGTATTCCATCCAGTTCTGCCTCTATGATTTCAGAGAATGGATGATGCCTAACTCAAGACAGAAAGATGATAGGCTAACATGCAGAATAAAAGTATTTTGGGATTCACCAATCTGGGAATTTGTTTGACTTTTTTTGACTATACTTATGTAATATAAGGAGATTTTTTTCATTCTCTCTTGTCTCTCACTATGTCTGTATCTCTGTCTCTTTAGTTTTTATTTAAATTTAAAAGCTCTTAACTTTTTACTAACATCATAGAATTAAATCATATTTCATTTGTAATCAACTGAAAACCTCTGTTTTGATTTAACAATCCAGGGTAAGTAAAAATCATCACTTTTTGTGTCAGATTAGTCAATTATTTCTGAAACTCTGTCTTCTCATCCAGTGGATATTCCTTCCACATATAAACAATTATATACTAAATTCCTTACTAAATGAGACAGTCTGCTGCAGAAAGAATACTAGTCCTGGAATCAAAGGATTTAAGTATAAATGATGCTTCTGTTATGAACATCTCATGTGAAATTTTGAGAATTATATAACTTCCTTAAATCTCAGTTTCTTCATGTGCAAAATAATGCAGTTGTACTACTTGGTTTCTAGGTCTATTCTTGTTCTTCATCGATGATAATATATTTACCTAATAATTAATAATCTGAAAACCTTGAAAAAAGGAAATGTGACTGGTCTAGCATGACCTCATCTTAATGAATATAGCCATTATTATGATTCTTCATTGTTTTATCAGATTTTTCTGAAATCTCGTTTTTATAATACTTGTTTATGGCATAAAGAGGGTATAAGGATAGGGGTGACTAGGTGGCACAGTGGATAAAGCACTGGCCCTGGACTCAGGAGTACCTGGGTTCAAATCTGGTCTCAGACACTTAATAATTTCCTAGCTGTGTGGCCTTGGGCAAGCTACTTAACCCCATTTGCCTTGCAAAAACCTGAAAAAAAAAAGAAAAAAGAGGGTATAAGGAGTACTAATGGAAAATGGAATTTTCCCAACTATAAGGAAGAACTGATGGGTAAATGATGAAAGATAACTTTTGTATTATTGGGAAAATCAGAGAACCTTGGAGTTCAGAAAATAATGTAAACCCCCAAGAGAATGGAAAAATATTGAATATAATCAATAGCAGCTGGAACCTTTCCTGATTCATTGAGCAGATTAGGTGATCTGCCATTGTTTTCTTAACTTCTATTACTAGGATCTGATGATTTTATCCCCTTGTCATTTTGGACATATGTACTTTTATAATTTGTTCAGAAATGAAGATAAGGTGATTTTCACTGAAGTCTAAGGATTTTGTATACATGAATAGATTGCAAAATTGGTAATGGGAAAAAAGTGAACGCATGTAACAGTAGCCTTAGACTTAACTTAACCATGAGATTATATCTCCCTCTCCTTAAAAAGATTCAATATTTACTTGTAAATTTCCTATTATATACAAAGTACAATGGTAAGTAGTGAGGGATTAAAAATAAATAAATAAATAAAACAATCTTAGTCCTCAGATAACTTACTTTATACTGGGGATAAGGATATGAAGCAGAAATATGAAACAAATACAAGATATGAACCAAGTAAAAAGAAAGTTGGGAACTAGGTGGTACAATGGATAGAGTGCTGGATCTAAAGTCTGAATTCAAATCTGACCTCACTTGCTGTATGAACCAGTATACATAATATAACACTATCTAGTTCAGTTTCCTCATTTGTAAAAGGAGCTAGAGAAGGGAATGGCAAACCACCCCAGTATTTTTTCAAAGAAAAACCCAAATTAAAGCATGAATTGATGGAAACTATGAAAATAACTGAACAAAAAACAAAAATACAAAGTTATATTGGGAGAAAGGTACAATTCAAGCATAGGTCTCTAACCTTGAAACAAGTGCTCAAAGATTCATTTGAATGATATTAGGATGCACTTTTGCTTTTTTATTACTTTTTACTGAGCAATGAATGCTTTTTTAATATTTCCATAAACCAAGTATTTTAAATGGTAGCTTCTTTTTATTCTTACCAAAGTTATACTCTATCATTAGTATCCTAGTGGTTAGGCTTATCAAAATCTTTTCATGAAATATCAAAAATATTACTTTTTTAAGTTTAACCAAAATAATTTTATTTTAATGTATTGAGAGTTTAATATATATGTAGATTTTATAAATATATGTGTGTGTTTCTAGATGTGTACATAACTAAATATTTGGGTGTATATATGTGTATATGTATATACACATACACATACATATATATACATATATACACATGTATATACAGTTAAAGAAATAACTTGAATTACTATTAATGAATGATCCTCCAAGAAAAAAAAAGGAAAGGGAAAGGGGAAAGAGGGAAATAATTTGCAGAATTCTTTGATAAATTTCTGATGAAACATTCACAAACCCTGAGGCTATGTAAGTTGTCTAAAAAATAGCACTACTTAATATAACCAAAATTTCATGAATGTAATCTTATTATTCTTTTTTTTTAAACTTTATAGAATGTAGGTGGTCTTGAAATGTTAGCATGATATTAGAAATATATATATATATATATATACATGTATATGTATGTATATATATATGTATATATATATATATATATATATATATAAAACCCTGGAAAAAAATCATACCTCATGTTTCCATTTCATGATGATTGAAGAATGAAGGTTTTGGAGTAGAAAAGCTTAAAAATTTCTTAAATTAAAATCATTAATTTTATAAAAAGCAAAAAAATTTTAAAGTAAAAAAAATATATAAATAAATCTGCGATGCCATTTCTGCCCATGATGCATATCAAAATCTGCCCATCACTTTGAACTTTTATCCATGTTCTCTCTAAACTTTATCACAGAGTATTCTCCCAACTTTCCATTACTTCCCTTGCTTTCTATTAATATTATAAAGATACTAGTTAAGTACACACATGGTTCGTTGTTGTCTGCCCAAATATTTTGCTTTATAAACTTATTTGATTAAAATTTTGAATCAAATAAATGAATGAAAATTGCCCAACCACTTTTTCTAGGCAACTTTAAATAAACAATTATTTCTCCCCATCTACAACCAGATATAACCTTGAAACATTAACTAGCCCAAATTCTTCCCTTTATAATTGTGACCCAACATCTCTGAAACTCAGTTTTTATATCTGTTGTTTTGGTAAGCATTAACCATACACTAAGAGATGGAAGCACTTATTTAATTTACAAACTTATGCTCTTGCAGCAAAATTCCTAAACCAACTTAAATAACAAATGACAGACTTTTATCCTCTCTCTCCCCAGTCTCATAAATGATTAAAGATAAAACTCAAATTTTCAGTGAATGTAAGGGGAATAAAGCACCATCTTAAATGTGTTTATGAGTAATTACAGTGAGTTTCAACAGAAAAATGTTACTTTTACCAAAATTCATGGAGCTCACATCTCCCTTTTGCCTTACTCATTTCAGATAAATATTAGGTGCAGAGATGACCAAATGAGCTATTTATTCTACTAGGGAGCCCTTCTTCAGCAGTAGGAAAACATATAAGAAATATAGTTTAACTCGAATTTTTCAGATGTGAGATAAGGATGAAAATATATCTGGTTAAGTATTTACTGAGAAGAAACATACTGTAATGTATAGAGAGCTGTATCCATAAATGACTTTACACCTGGATTCATGTACTTCTTCTGACTCATGATGAATTTTGGAACCTGGTGCAAGTCACATAAACTTTCAGTGCTCTAGAAAAGTGCCTAAAGACTATAATTTACAAAGAAATTGCCAGTTTATAGAGGAATTTTCTTAATCTGAAAGTCCCTTAAACCAATGACACTGGAGAGCCAAGGCCTAACCTAATGCATTTTAAAATGTTATTTCTTAATAATGTTATTATTAATGTTATTATATATTATTAAATATTATTATACAATGTTATAATTATATAATATATATTATATAATGTTATTCTTAAAAACATCAATAGGAAATTAGATATTTAAACATAAGAATACATCAAAACATGCTTATTACTTTCATAAAGTCTTCTTTCACTGTCTTGTCATGGCATGGAGTTGAACTTAGAGAGTTGTCTGTGCAAAACAACAATTCTAACAAAACCAATCAAACTGGAAAGACATCAGGTTCATTTTTTGTGCCCTCATTATATTATACTTTCCTATTACTTAGTCTAGCATTTTTTTATATTTTTATTTTGTTGAATATTTCACAGTTACATTTTCAAATATTTTAGCAATTTTTAAATGTTGGTTTCCAAATTATTTCTTTCCATTTTGTCTCCTATCCCTTGAGAAAGAAAAGAATATGATATCTATTAGACATGAGAAGTCGGGTAAAAAAATATTCATTAGGGTTGCATGTTGCAAAAGACAACACACACCAAAAACAAACAAAAACAAAAAAAATAGCAATAGCAATAGCAAAAATAGGAAAGTAAAAAGATATGCTTCAGTCTTCATTCAGAGTTCATCAGTTCTCTTTCTAAAGGTGGATGACATTCTTCATCTTAGAATCATTGAAATTGCAATTGTCTTGAATCATTGTCTTGATCATCATTGCAATATTGCTATTACTGTCTACAGGGTTTTCTGGATTCTGCTCACTTCACTATGCATCAATTCTTGAAACTATTATGCTCATCATTTCTTATAATATTTTATTTTATTTATTTTATTTTATATCACAACTTATTTCATCATCTCCAATTGATGGTCATCTTTTCAATTTCTAATTCTTTGTCTCTACAAAAAGTGATATTATAATTTTGTGAAAATAAGTCCTCTTCCCTTTTCATTGATCTCTTTCAAATAAAGACCACATGGTGGTATTGCCAGGTGAAAGAATATGTATACACAGTTTTAGTTTTTTCTTTGTGGTTCCAAATTGTTCTCTAGAATGCTTGAAACATTTCACAACTCCATCAATAATGCATGTGTCCCTATTTTCCATATATCCTTCAGTAATTGTCATTTTCCTTTCCTGTCATATTATTCAGTCTTATAAGTGTTATGCAGTATCTCAATTGTTTTAATTTGCATTTCTCTAACCACTAGTGATTTAGAACATATTTTATGTATCTTTTGAAATAGCTTACCTTTTGTCAGGAAAGCTCATCAATAGACAGACTTCTAATTATCTAATTATCTAATGATAACTTCTGCAGCCAAGTTGATTCTCAAAGGCTATGCATATTACACAAGAATTTTTGTTTGTTTGATTATATGAGCCAATTGGGTTAAGTGATTTTCAGGTCAAACAGCTAGTAAGGATGCAGTGTCTGAAGCCATATTTGAACTCAAGTTCTCCTGTCTCCAGGGTCAGTGTTCTATCCATTGTGTCACCTAGTGTCACTATGTCAAACAAGAATTTCAAAAGGCATTGGTGGAGGCAGGATTAACAGCAATGAAATCACAATCTTTGCCTGGAAGGGGGAGTATGGGGAGACTAGGCCTAGGATTCAATTAGTATGAAGAAATTTCAGTAAGAAAACTATTTTTGTTATTGCAAAAGAGGACCATCACTGCAACTTTTAGTCTTAGAAATTTACCTGGGCCATGAAGAAATTATAAGATTTTTCTATATTCACACAAACAGTGGGTGCCTTAAGACAAAATTTAAACCTAATTTTTCCTTCTTCTAAACCTAATTTTTCCTGCTTCTGAAGCTTCTGCTATATTGATTATAACACCCTGCCTTTCAAATTAATTATTATTATATTTTGAAAATTAACATTTTCATTACTTTGTAAATACTAATGTTAAAATATTATCTTGGACAGGGATCTCCATAGAGGGGCCTAGTTCCCTTTGAGAATCTTTAGCTTCTAATAGGCAGGAAATGGCTAATTCCAATGACCCAACAGAGCAGGAATTTCAATCACATTTTATCATCCATACCTACTTTTATGCCACAGAACTGTCTCTCTTTACCTCTACGTACATCTGTTTATCTTGGCTATTATCCTCCCTACTTATTAGCTAGGAATAGAACCCCTGTGAATTGCCCCCCCCCCACTTGTCTATTTTCATACTACCTCAACACTAATGGAAATTTCCCTCAAAGACAAGCTTTTCTCTTCAGACCTGTGACTGGAAAGTAACAACTCTCCTGGGTGGGGTAAAGTACAAAATGACTGAGGAAATGAAAGTTCAAACTTCCAAATTTATTGATTTATTAAGTAAAGCAAGGAAATTGCCTAACAACTGCTACCAGTTCCTTGATCTTTGCATTGAACCCCCTAATACAGAGTTTGTCCATTGTTATTGTTCAGTTGTCATATGCAACTCTACAGGATCCCATCTGGAACCTTCTTGGCATTTTGCCATTTCCTTTTCCAATCCATTTTACAGATAAAGAAATTGAAACAAACAGGTTTAAGTGAGAGCTAATAAATTTCTGAGGCTTTAGTTGACCTCAGGAAGATGAGTTTTCCTGAGTTAGATACTTTCTCTACTTCAACACCTAGTTGCCTCATTGTACATTTACAATTAATCAAATAAGACTAGTTAATTAAAAAAAGAAACAATTATCCAAGATACAAAATTAGGTAATCTGATTTCTAATTCTGGGTAAGATTATGGACTTTCCAAATTGGAAGAAGAGTGAGCAATCACAATTCCCTGAAATTAGAGAAAGAAGTGTTTCGCTCCTCCCTAGTGTTAGTTAAAAAAGGAACATGGAAACAATCACTGATCAATATAGGACCTGCTTTCTTTTTTCCAATGTATTTATATTCAACCATTTGTATACATACATATATATATATTTCCTTCTTCCAAATTTTCTCTCCACCTTCCCCTCAAACTCCCCACCCCTCAGTTGGGAACAGACCAGTTACCATTTTACATGCATATTTTGTTCAACATATTTACAAATTAGTAATTTTTGCCATGAAGAATTACAATTAAGGGAAAGAGATACATAAGAGAAAATTTTTATAAAATGTTCATCAGATTCAGTAGAGTTGTTGTTTTGTTTTTTCTGTGTGTTTTGTTTTGTTTTGTTTTACTTCCTTTGGTTGGGGATAATATAGTCCATAATCTGTCAAATACCATTGTCTGAGCTCTCTGAAATCCCAAAAGGGGTTGCTTCCATCAAGGTTGTTTATCTCATAATGTTGATGAGTAAATTGTTCTCTTGGCTCAACTCCCTTCCTTCAGCATTAGATCCCATAAGTAATTCCATGTTTCTCCAAAATCCAACCATTGCTTCTTAAAGAACAATAATATTCCATAGAATTTATAAACCATAAATTGTTTAACCATTCCCCAATTGATGGCCATCCTCTCAATTTCCAACTCTTTGCCACTACAAAAAGGGCTGTTGTTAATATTTTGGAACATTTAGGACTTTCCATTTTTTACAATTTCTTCTGGATATAGTCCTAGAAATTGCTGGGTCAAAAGGTATGAACAGTTTTATTGCTCTTTGACATAGTTCCAGAAAGGTTGGATCCATTCAAAATTCCACCAGCATTTCGTCAGTGTCCCAATTCTCCCACAACATTTCCAGCATTGATCATTTCCCCTTTTTTTCTCACCTGGACTAATCTAATAGATATGAGACGATACCTCATTGTTGTTTTAATTTGTATTTCTCTAATCAATAATGATTTGGAGTATTTTTTCATATGATTATGTGTGTTTAATGTCTTCATTTGAAAACTGTCTGTTTATATCCTTTGAACATTTATTAACTGGGGAGTGACTTGTGACTTTATAAATTTGATGCAGTTAAGTTTTCTATATATTTTAGAAATGAGACCTTTATCAGAACTTCTGGTTATGAAGATTGTTTCCCAGCTTTCTGCTTTTCTTCTAATTTCGGCAGTATTGATTTTATTTTATTATAATTTAATATAGTAAAAATCATTCATTTTTCAGTTTATAATGTGCTCTAATTCTTGTTTGGTCATAAATTTAACCCTTTTCCATAGATCATATAGATAGAATATTTTTGTCTATTAATTTATCTATGATATTGCTCTTTATGTCTAAATCCTGTACCCATTTTGACCTTATTTTGGTATAGAGTGTAAGATGTGAATCTATACCTAGTTTTTGCCATACCATTTTACAGTTTTCCCAACAATTTTTTCCAAACAGTGAATTCTTATCCCAGAGGCTGATGTCTTTAGATTTCTCAAATATAGATTGCTGTAGTCCTTTACTACATTTTCCTTTGAACCTATCCTATTCCATTGATCCATTAATCTATTCCTTAATCAGTACCAAGGCAGTTTTGATGACTGCTGCTTTATAGTATAGTTTTTTTTGCTTTTTTTCCATCAGTTCCCTTGATATTCTTGCCTTTTTTTTACTACAGATGAATTTTGTTACTATTTTTTCTAGCTCCATAAAGTATATATTTGATAGTTTATTTGGTCTGGCACTGAATAAGTAATTTAATTTGGGTAGAATTGTCATTTTTATTATGTTAACTCAACCTAATGATGAACATTTGACATTTTCCCAATTATTTAGAGCTTTATTTTTTATTTATTTTTTATGTATTTATTTTTTAGAGCTTTATAATTCTTTTGATGTTTCTGTGTTTATACTGGGAGGTAGATTCCCAAGTATTTAAAGTTATCTACAGTTATTTTAAACAGAATTTCTATCTTACTTTCTTGGGTTTTGTTGTTCACATATAGAAATGCTAATGATTTTGTTTTGGCTTTGAAATATAAATAAATCATTAAGAAAAATTGATGAATATTGACCAAAAAAGATTCATAAGTTTCAGGAGGTCATTTCTACATTGCTCAAAACTTTGTAGTTATATAATGACAACATTATTAAAAGTATGACTATATGTCACAATTCAAATTTTGCATAAAATAGCTTTGCTTACCTCTTCTGATACTATTAGTAGCATAACAAGCAATCTAGGAATATATTGTATCCAGCACCTCTAATGCAAGTTTTCAAAATCAATGCATTCTAATATCACTTAAAAAAAAAAAAAACTAGGGCCACTAGGTGGCAAAGTTGATACAGCACAGCACTGATCCTAGAGTCAGGAGTAAATGAGTTCAAATCTGACCTCAAACACTTAATAATTACTTAGCTGTGTGGCCTTGGGCAAATCACTTAACCACATTGCCTTGCAAAAACCTTAAAAAAAGAAGCAACCAAAAGGCATGTACTTTCAAAGTTCCATTTTGAAGTAAACAATATAATAGGATGTCATGAGTAAACAGCATTTTATATTGTTAATGCCTTCAATGCATTAAATTCAATCTTTGATACATTGAAAGGGAAGAGTGCTCACTCTATAGCCAAGGCAGTTAATGATCTTCTTCTGTGCTTCTGGGGAAAAAGGAATACATATAGCTTTCAAAATCTCAGAAAACTTTTTTATACATGTTTATTCTACTGGGTCTTCAGTCCTATCCTATAAAATCAAAGAATAGCGCTGAATAAAAGCAGGTTATATTTCAAGTCATCTGTTGTACTAGAAATACTTCTAATTCACCATTTTCAGAACCTAAGCTTCTTTAATCAGCCTACAAACATTTCTTACACACCTAGGAATTTAAAGACAAAAATGAAGTAGTTCATGTCCTTAAAGAAATTACATTTTATCAGGACCAATAGCATATAGATATAAGTAATAAATATATAATATTTCATATATATATATATAATTTTAAAGGTATCACTGAAAGAAAGAAGAGAGGGTCAGAAATGATCTCATTTAGGATGTGGTCCCTTGAACTCAATGTAAAAAGAGTTTAAGTATGCTAAGAAATGGAGGTAAGGAGACATGAAATGTTTCTTTCTTCTTGGTAGTGCTTTAGTACATTATCCTGAGCCCTACTCATTAAAAGATGGGGAAAGTGTGGGGAAATATGTGTCAAAGCAAAATATTAAAAATGATTAATAAATAATTGAGAATTTTAACCTTATGTGAAGTAGCATATAGAGAGTTAATCTTAGAATCAGGAAAACTTGGTTTCAAATCCTGTTTCTGGCTCTGGTAAAGAAAATTACTTTCTGAGTTCTATAAAAAAAAATCTCTCTAGGAGTTCAAGTTGTAGAGAAGATGCTGATGCAAAATAGTAGAGGCTATTTTCTTAGGTCAGCTAGATAGTACAGTTTCATGAAAATTCATTCTGGTAAGTTCAAATCTGGACTCAGACATTTAACTAGCTACATATCTCTCTGAGCAAATCACATAACCCTTTTTGCCTCAGTTCCTCATCTTTAAAATAAAATGGAGAAGGAAATGGCAAGCTACTCCAGGCTCTTTGGTAAAAAAAAAAAATCTCCAGATGGGGACACAGAGAGTCAGACATGACTAAACAAAAATTTCCAATACCAAAGGATTCATAGACTCACTCTCTATTCTTTAATTCACAAATCTGGGTGGAGGGGTGAGGTGAAGTGGATGAATAAAGTATTTTGACTAGAATATGTCATACCATTGAATTGAGTGCATTAAAATAATTGATATCTATCACATTTGTATAGACATTGTAATTGGGCAATGGAATGAGCCCAACTTTGATGAAAGGGGGGAAAAAACCAAAACTTTTTGTTAGAAAATTGCACAAAACTTTTTACATTAGTAAATTTTTCACTTCTGCCAAACCATATACTTTTTAACAATAATAGTCTTCAAATGATGATTCATGGTAATAAGGATCATGAAGCAATATATTCTTAGAGCAATCAAACACTGTCATTGTCTCTATGGGCAATGAAAGAAAATATGTCATAGTGATTTTACAAAGGTATCAGTATATTGTGAACAATTCCTGTGCTCAAACAAGGAGGAAAAGATATTAGAAATGACAAGCATGACAAAAAAAGCAGATGGACTGATCATCTAGCAAAGGCAAGAAATTATATGTACATGGCAAAATGGATGTGTTATCTATTTAAAAGAAAATATAAAACAGAATAAACTCTGGTGTAGATTATATAATGAATTAAATGAGGTAATACATTGATTATAAAAGCAAATATTACCCAGGATTAGTAAGATTGGGATAAGTTGTGATCCACTTGGAGAGGTAGTATATGTGACTCATCTAATTAAGTAATCCAGAATATTAAAATGAATACTCAAAAATTCAATGTTTTAGAGAGAAAGTGGTGAATTCTTTACAGCAAGATATGTTGAAATCAAATGTTTATGAATTTCAAAGATCACTATGAATTGGACAAATAATATAATAGTTAATAGAAGACAATTTCATGTCAGCAAAATGAGTAATTTATTTTTAAAATCATTTAATTTAAATGTTGAGAAAGATGTTAAAATCCACTTCAAATTATAAAAAATGAAATTAATTTTCAAAATATTGCTGCTTATGAACTGCTTCCTTATTTTATCTTTAAATCTGAAAGGTAGATAAAATTTAATGATTTATTTTAAATTAGTAATATTAAAATACATTTTTTACTTTCATCTATAGTTGAGGATGTTGTTATAAAAGAAGATATTTTTAAAAGCCTTAAGGCTCATATCATAAATTAAAAGTTTCTATTCATGACTGCTCTTGTGATTTAATAAGGATATATATATAATTTTCTCAATATATCTATAAATGTATCAATATAAATAGATGCATGTAGTTATACTCTCTATATAGATGTTTAGATTATCTATCTCATTTTTAATTTGTATATATACACATTGAGTATATATATATATATATATATATATATAAATGTGTGGGCATACATATACAAATGTATACATATAAGCACACATATCCATAATGACATAATAAATATGCATTCACATGTGTATAATATATATATATATATACATATCATATATTGTAATTAAAAAGACAAAGAGAAAGGATTAAATTAAGTTGGTGGTTGTTTCAAAGATTGTGGACTCCAGGATATTTAAAATAAACATGTTTATAACAACTTATAACAAGTAACAATTTTCTTCAACATGGAATCTTCCTTAAGGTTTCTTTAATGATTTTTTTTAAATTTAGTTTGTTTCTAAGAATAATTAGGTTTATGAAACCAAATTAATATGTTTTCTTTCATGCAATGTAAATGACAGAGGTGTATTATTTTCAGTTAAGCGCACTTATACACTTCCTCAAGTATTTATATTGCATTCCCTATCATGGGTTATCAACCTTTCTTCAGGTTAATTCATTCTATTTTCTTGAAATGTCTCTCTCCTGGAATGCCTATCACTTTAATGGCTAAACACAATATACTATGATTATGATGAAATAATATTGTGCTTTAAGAAATGACAACTGAGATTATTTCAGAAAAGATTAACATTAAGTTATACAAAGTCAAATGAGAAGAAACAGGATATGCTACACAGTAATACATATACTGTATGATAGAGAATTGTGAATGAATTAGCTATTCTCAGGAATACAATGATCAAAGACAATTCCAAAGTACTTATGGAGCATGCTATCTGCCTCTAGAGAAAGCAGTCTAAATACAGATTGGAATTATACTAATTTTTCTTCCTTCCTTCCTTCCTTCCTTTCTTTTTCTCTTTCTCCTTTCTTTCTCTTTTTTCTTCCTTTCTGAATTTTTTGTACAAAATGACTAATATGGAAATGTTTTACATGACTATATATGTGTGTATATATATATATATATATATATATATATATGTATGTATGTATGTATGTATATACCAAATCTCTTTTGAATTACTTTGCATTTCCAGGAGGGGGTCAGGGATAAAACATTTTTACTATTAAAAATTAATGTTAAAAAATTTCACAGAGGCATATATATATATATATATATATATATATGAAATAATAAGTCATGAGAAAAATAAGCAACTTCTTTCTCCTGGCTCTCTAACTACTTGCCTGATTTCATTATTCTTATTCCTTTGCTAATCATTATTAGGGCAGATAGGTCATGCAGCTAATAGAGAACTGAACCTGAAATCAGGAAGTCTCATTTTCTTGAGTTCAGATCTGGCCTCAGGAACTTAGTAGCTGCAAATCACTTATCCCTCTTTGCCTCTCTTGGTTCTGCTCATTTCACTCTTCATTATTTCATGTAAGTTTAAGTGTATCTGTGATTTTCTAAGATCATCAACTCTGCACTCTCTAACAAAATGCAGATCTAATCAACTGAAAAATCGTGCCATTTCTTTCTCTACATCATCTTTCATAACTATACTTTCTTTTTCATTCAAATCACTACCACATCATTCAATCCTTCATATCCTTTGTATGAATTATTTTAATGGTCTCTTAAATTTTTTCATTTCTTAAGTTTCTCCTAACTCTAATCCATCTTCCAAAGAGCTACCAAACTGATTTTCCTAAAGTTCATATCTGCCCATGTCAGCTATATATTCAATAAAGGTCAGTAACTCCCTATTATTTCTAGGATGAAAAACAAACTTCTTTCTTCAGGAATTTTCTAATCTTATCAATTTCTATGTTTCTGGTCTTCTAATACATTACTGCTTTCAATACAATATATTGTAAAAATGGAGTCAGTAGGTGAAAGGGAAATATACTAAGGATAAGAGAAAGGAGAGGTAGAATAGGCTAAGATATTTCATGTAAAAGATATTTCCTCTAGCTTTTGCAATGGTATGTAAGGGGAATGCCTGTCTGGAACCACAGGGCCATATGGTTGCTGGGTCACTGGGGTGAGATGCAGGTTTTTGGCCTCTTGGCCCCAGGGCCAGTGCTTCTATCTATCCACTGCTCCATTAACTGACCCCAAAGCACATTTTTGAAGAAGGACAGAGTGAAAGGAGAAAGAAAAGTTAATAGATGGTAGTGGGGAGGAATGAATGGAGGGAATTACAATCAGCAACAGCAACTGTGGGAAAATATGGCAGTAACTTCTATGATGGACTTGTGATAAAGAATATGATCCACTTGAGAAAGAGCTGATGGTATTAGAACACAGACTGAAACACATTTTTTCACATTCTTTTACTTTATTTTTTGTGAGGTTTTATATTTTTGTGGGGGAGGGTTATTATGTTTACTCTTAAAAAAGAACATTTTAGTAATGTGTAAATAAATTAAAGAAAATTTTAAAAATTAAATAAAAAAAATTTTAAGAATCTACAATGTACCAATCACCTAGCTAAGTGCTAAGAATATAAAGAAATGCAAAAAGACACTCCTTGCTTTTTTGAAGCTCTTCACCTAGTATAAGGGACAACACATGGCCAAGTATGTACAAATGAAATATGTACTAAATAAATAAGAGACAATTAATAGAGGAAAGGAGGTAGCATTGAGGGTGACCAGATCCCAAAGAAAATGAGGTCCTTAGCTGAAACTTGAAGAAAACCACAGAATTCAAGAGGCAAAGATAAGGAGAAAGAGAATTCCAGGCATGGAGGACAGGAAAAAAATGAACAGTGGTGAGATAGACTGTCTTGTTCAAGAAAAATTATCATTGTATCTTGAGTATATGGGGGATAATAAGGTGAAAGGAGATTGGAAAGGGAGAAGGGTGTTAGATTGCCAAAAGTTTTAAATGCCCAAAATAGCATTTTATATTTATATTTATATTTATATTTAATCTTAAAGAATCCTGAATGCGGGAGGAAAGAGGGGAACTGATATGGTCTGACCTTTGTTTTAAGAAGATCACTCTGACAGTGGAGTGGAAGGGGAACTGAAGTAGGGAGAAATTTGAGTCAGGGAATTTAAACAGAAATTTACAGCAATAGTTCATATATATGAGGAAATAAGAGCCTATATTATGATGGTGGTGATGTCAAAGGAGAGACGCAGGATAGATGTAAAAATGTTGAAACTGATAAGTATTGGAAACATTGGCTTTTAGAAAGAGGAAAAAAGAAAAAAGTCAAAACTGACACTACAGTTTCAAGACTAGATAACTGGGAGAATGTTGGTGTTATTGACAGTCATAAGGAAATTCAAAAGTGGTAAAGAAGTCAGAAAAAATGGATTTCAGTTTTGTTCATGTTTGAAATGAAGAATGGTGACATTTGAGCTGAGATTGAGTGAAGCTAGCAGTTCTATGAGATAAAGATGAGAAGCGGAAATGTTGAAAGACTGAGGGATGCAGTATTAGATTTGGAGTCTGAAGACATTTATTCAAATTATGACACCTTGGTCACATTTTTCTCAACTATAAAATAAAGGAGTTAGAATAGATGATCTTTAGGTTTAATTACACCTCTACCCTTGTTTATATAAAAATCTGCACAATCTATAAGAAATGTCATATCTTTTCTTATTTTTAATGTCATATCTTTAAATAGGAAAAAGTGGGTTCGATATTTCAAACTGTAATGAAGATATTGTTCTTGATTTGATGTTTGGATCTTTGGTTTAAATCCTTTCCTTCTCAGAAGGCTAAGATGAAAGAGACAGTAGCCCAGCCAAATTCTCCCACCATTCTACTTCAAACACTCTAAAATAGAATTTCAAAGTAAATTCTTCCCCCCGCCAAAAAAAAAACTCAGGGTGAGAATTTTTTTCCAGTTGAAGACAACTTAACAGATCATCTGGGGAGGTCTGTGACATTGGTAGCAGGGTCAATTCTGATCACTCATGAAAGCTACCTCAGCAGTGGCCTTGGTGGTACATCAGAGATAACATTGGCTTTGAGAGCAACCTCCCAGGCAGAGTCAAGATGGTGGAGAGGAGCTAGGAAGCATCCTGAGCTTCCCAGTTCCTCTCTGAACAACATTAAATGAAACCTCTAAATAAATTTTGGAGCAGCAGAATCATCAAAAAGACAGAGTAGGACAACTGTTCAGTTCAAGATAACTTGGAGGGACTTCAAGAAAAGTGTCTCACTGGGTAAAATGGGAGCTCATCCATGCTGGGAAACAAGGAAACAGGCAGAAGACTCTTTGACAAAGCAGATCAATAACCAAGGTCCATGGGTCCCCAGCAATTAAGCAAAACAGCAGGTCAGCAGTGAAGGCTTAAGCCCCTTCCAAGCTCCAGAAGGTGAGTGAAAGAAGTGGGACTGTGTCAGGCTACCCTAACTCAGGGAGCAAACCACCAGGACCTAAGAACCCAGTGTAGAAAGACAGTGATGAGATCTCTGGCCCCCACCCAAAAAGCTTGAGACTGTGCTCCCTGTGCCAGAGGAGTACAGCTCAACTTTTAGTACAAGCAAAAAAAAACAAGAGCCCTGACCAAGTACTTTGGTAACAGAGAATCAAAACATCATCTCAGTGACAAAATACCTACTTGTGAAGTATCAAAGGGGACTATGAATTATTCTCAAGGTCCAAAAGCCATCTCAGAAGAACTCAGAAAAGATTTTAAAAAACAAATAAAAAATTAAAAAAACAAATAAAAGAGGCAGAATAAAAAAATTGGGAAAATAAATGAAAATCATACAGAATTATGAAAAATTGAAAGGAAAAACAAAAACTGACTTAAGAAAACAATACATTTAAATGTAGAACTGGTCAAATGGAAAAGAAAAAGTTAACTGAAGAAAATAAACCTTTACAAATTAGAATTCAACAAGTGGAAACTAATGAGTCTATAATACATCAAGAATCCAACAAACAAAACCAAAAGAATGCAAAAAAATGTAAAGTATCTGAAAGGAAAAGCAATGACCTTTAACAAAGATACAGGAGAAATATTTTATGAATTATTGGTCTATCAAAAAAAAGAACTTGGAAAATATTTTTTAAGGAATCATCAAGGAAAATGGCTGCAATATCCTAGAAGTATAAATAGTCTTTGAAAGAAACTACCAATCATCTTCTAAAACATTCAAAAATGAAAATTTCAATGAGTGTTTTGTCCAAATATCAGAATTTTTAACCAAAAAACAAAAAATGCTGCAAGCACCCAAAAAAGAGATAATTCAAATACAAAAAAAGTCAGTCAGGATTACACAGGACAGACCAGGACCAAAATTAAAGGATGAAATTTATACTTTTTTTCTCTCCTCTTACTCTATCCCTCCTCAACAGTATTTTGCTTTTGACCACCAGTTTTCTCAAAAAAAAAAAAACCAAATTAAAGCAATAATTTGGACCTATTTTACTCAATGATAAACAAATAAATATGACACTATAAGTGAAATGAGTGAATATTTATAAAAATACATATTACATAGACTAGCTAGAGATAAAATACTGCAAAACTTCAAACTAGAAAATACTGGAAAATACTGTAAAACTTCAATTTAGAAAAAATAAATTGAACAAACTCCCAAAATAATTTCAATCAACTCCCCAAAAAAGGGCCAGATGGATTCATAAGTGAATTACACTAAACTTTTAAAGAATAATTAATTCCAACACTATATAAAGTATATGGAAAAATAAGTGAAGAATATGACCTACCAAATTCATTTATGGTGCTGATATGTTGCTGATACCTAAACCTGGAAGAACCAAAACTGAGAAAAAATGACAAACCAATTTCCCTAATGAATATTAATAAAAAAAATTAATATATTTACAGATATTTGGAGGTACAAAGGATCCTTACTGAGTAAAGAAGAGTATAGACCAGAAGAGCAATGACCACATCTATTCTGGGATCACACCACCTTGGAAGCAAGAAAAAAAAATTATGCACACCTAGAACTAATTCTTAAAGAAAGCAGCAACATAAGAAAAACCTAAAAGTTGAGATATTCTTTCTTCCCACACCAAAAGAGCGTTCAATGCTAACATAAAATTCAAAGTCAAAAAGTGAGCTGAAAATAGTAAACAACAATCACAAAATAACTTGGCCATAAAGATCTATTTAGGTGACAGAGGAGATCAAGACACAAATTCAGAAGGAGACAAGAACATGAAAAGAAAAAAGTACAAATTAGGCACCAGTACACAGAAATTCTTGGAAGAGCTAAAGCAAGAGATGAGTGATAGAAGAAAATTTGGAAAATGAAATTAGAGTGATGCAATAAAATTAGGAAAAGAAAATTAAAAATTTGTTCAAATTTACTCTATTAAAAGATCAAGAAAAAATAAACTGGAACACAGTCCTCATTAAAAAAAATATATCCATCATATAGAAAAAGAGATACAAAAACTAAAAAAATAAAATAATTTCTTAAAATTAGAATTGGGCAAATGGAAGTTAATGACTCCGCAAGATAGAAAGAAATAATAAAATGAAGTCAAAAGATGAAAAAGATAGAAGAAAATGTAAAATATCTCATTGAAAAAGATGACCTAGAAAAGTGATTGAAGAGGTATAATTTAATTATTATTTGACTCTCTGAAAGCCATGATTAAAAACAAAAGAATCTAGATATATTTCAAAAATTTATATTGAAAAACTACCCCAAAATTTTAAGCCAAAAGTAAAATAACAATTGAAAGAATTTAGTAATTACTTCTTAAAATAAATTCCAGAAAGAAAATGCCTGTAAAATTATCATCAAATTCAAAAACTTTTAAATAAGGGGGAAATGTTATAAGCAACCAAAAAGCAACCATTCAAATATCATGGAGATATAGTCAGGATAACGTAAGATTCATTAGCAATCTACGTTAAATGATTGGAGGTCTTGGAATATGGCATTCTAGTAAACAAAGGAGCTGGTAAATTAAGTATAATTTGCAAGGGGGGGGAAGGTTATTTAATAGAGGATTTTTCAATCATTTGTGATGAAAAGCCAGAAGCTGAATAAAAATTTGAAATTCAATTAAGAGACTCAAGAAAATAAGCAAAAAGTAAATTGGAAAGAGAAATCATAAGGGATTTCATAAGATTAAATTATTTACAATTGTGTATGAAAATGGGCAGTTAGCTGTCATCTACATAGAAAAAAGGCATGGGAGTGACTCAATGAAGTTCGAATGATCTAAAAAAATAAAAAAAGGAAAGAAAGAGTAATTCCCTGATAGAAAAGGAAAGGGAGAGGAAGGATGAAAAAAAGAACTGAATGGGAGTAGAAAAGAATGTACTTTTTTCTCAGTAGTACATGCATCTTCACAAAAACTAAGAATGTGTTAGCACATACAAATCTCACAACCAATCACTGAAATGCAAAAAAGAAGCATACAAGGAAAAATTTACATTAGATAAGAAAATGGGGGAATATATAGCACTTCACTTCAAAGAGTGGAAAATGTAAGTGTGTTTGGGTGTCTCTGTGTGCCTGTGTTTATGATTGTGTGTGTGTATGTGTGTGTATGCTTGTGTGTCTGTGTTTCTGTTCATATGTGTTTATGTACTCAATTGGAATATAAATCTGTCTTACTCAACAGAGTAGTAGGAGGAGAGGGAAATAATAAAAATATAAGCAGAATAATTAAAAAAGAATGGATTAAGAGATTCAGTATTCAGTAGCAAAAGAGACTTCTGAGAGGGGACAAGTTAAAAAGAGAAATAGAAGAATAAATAGAAAAAATAGGATGGAGGAATATACATGTTGATAATCATGATCATAAATGTGAATGGGATGAATATACCCAACACATAAGCAGATATTAGAATTTATTAAAACTACAACCCAACATTATGAAGTTTATGAGAGATACTAGAAATAGAAAAACACATTCAGAGTTAAAATAAGAGCTTAGAGAATACTCTACTATACATACTTCAACCAAACTTAGAAAAAATTGGGAGCAAATATTGATTTCATGAAATGATATGAATTCACAAAATGAAAGGAAAATGAATTTAATTAAAAGAGATAAGGGAACAACTTTCTTTCTAATTGGCATCATAGACAATTAAATGATAGTAATACTAAACATATATGCAGCAAAATTTTTAAAGGTATAGCAACTAAATACTTAAAGGAAAAGTTGAATGAATTATAGGAAGGAGTTGACAGTAAAATTACAATGATGGGGACTTTCAATGTTCCCCTCTCAGAGACAGGTAAACTTAAATAGGAAATAAACAAGAAAGAAGTTAAGAAGATGACTAGAATATTATAAGGGTAAGTTATGATTAACCTCTGAAGAAAATGGAATGGGAATAGATAAGAATAAAACTTTTTTCCCAGGGGTTCACAAAATTGTGCTAGAGCATTAATAACTCTCAACTAATTACTGTAAAGCAGAAATATTAAATTAATCATTTGTACACAATAATTCAATAAAAAATACATTACAAAAAATAACCCAAAAGATCAATAATAATTAAAGAGGAGGACAACAATAGTACAACATAGCAAAATTTTGGGATTCAGCCAAATCAGTAGTTAAGCGAAAAAATTATGTCTCTAAATCAGAAATAAGGAAAGGAAGGAATAAGGAAAGAAGAAGAGAAGGAAAAAAGAAAGGAAGGAAGAAGGAAAAAAAGAAAGGACTAACAAAAAATGTACATAAAATTAAAAGAACTAAAAAAAAGAATAAATTAAAATTCTCAATCAAACACTAAAATAGAAATGTATAAAAAAGAAGAGTTTAATAAAATTGAAAGTAAAAGAAAATCATGGGATAGGAAAAATTAAAAGCTTATTTCCTGGCGAAAATTTATAAAATAGATGTAGCAATGATAAATTTGCTCTTAAATAAAGGAAATCAAATCACCTGTAAGAAAAATTAAATGAGTGCATGTTCCAATGAGAATGAAATTGAAGCAATCATTATTGGTTATTTTGTTTAATTAAGTGTTATAAAATTGATTCTTCAAGTGAAATGAAACAATATTTACAAAAAATATATAAATTGCTTCAATAAATAGAAATACAAATATAATACTTAAATAACTCTTAGAAAAAGAAATTGAACAGTTTCCTAAAAAGAAATCCTGAGTACCAAATGATTCACAAGTTTATTCTACCAAATATTTAAAGAACATTTATTTTCAAAATTACATAAATTAATAGAAAAATTAGATAAAGAATGAATCCTACTAAATCCCTTCTATGATAGAAAACTGGATCCGATTCCGAAATCTAGGAGAGGAAAAAAAAAACAAAGAAAAACATTAAAGCAAATTCTCTAATGAATACTGATGAAGAAATTTTAAATAAAATACTAGCAAGCAAATGACAGTAATTTTTACAAAAATTATACACTGTGATCAGGTGGGATTTATACTGAGAATTCAGGAATAGTTCAACATTAGAAAAGTCATGAACATAATTGCCAATTTAAATAATAAAACAACAAAAATCATATGATTATCTCAATATATATATAGAAAAATTTGACAAATTATAATACCACTCCTAGTAACACTAGAAAATATAGGAATAAATGGAGTTTTTCTTAAAATGATAAATAGTAGCTATCCAAAATGAAGTGAAAACATTCCCTGTAATGCAGTGAAACTAGAAACCTTTCTATTAAGATCAAGGCTGATGAAAGGCTGTCTATTATCATCACTATTATTCAAAATAATACTATAAATGTTAACTATAAGAATAAGAGAGGGGAGGCTAGTTGGTGTAGTGGATAAAGCACTGGCCCTGGAGTCAGGAGTACCTGGGTTCAAATCCCATCTCAGACACTTAATAGTTACCTAGCTGTGTGGCCTTGGGCAAGCCACTTAACCCCGTTTGCCTTGGGAAAAAAAAAACTAAAAAAAAAAGAGAATAAGAGAAGTAAAAGTAATTTCCAGATTAGATTAGGTAATGAGGAAGCAAAACAATCACTCTCCATAGAGGATCACTCTGTGTAAATGAATTTAGAGAATTCTAGAGAATCCCAAAGGAAACATACAAAGTTTGTATGTATTTCCTTGTATATTGAAAGTCACTCCATTGTGTTAGTATTGCATGTTGTTGCCTACATGGTGCATCTGAAAAGAAAATCAACTTAAAATATCTTTATTTGTCCTTGTAGTCACTCTGCCAGACATAATGTCTTGCATATTGAAAGAATATTTGATGAATTTAATTTATTATTTTATTAGTGGTTATGTCTAATAAGCTGCATATGAAACATTTTCAGAGGCTCCCATAAAATAGAATATCATTCAATAACAACTGAGTCTCTTTACTATTTAGAATATTAGAATCTATTGAGAAAAGAGGTTACTTAAAAAATCACTTTGACATTTGCAAAGTTATTAAATTGATCAATGAATATTGGATAGAGTCCAGGTTTCTTCCTTCCCCTAACAATATGCTAGCTGTGTGAGCAAATCATCCTTCTAAGATTACTTCCCTCACTTAAATCTAATTCACTTTTAAGTTAGGGTATCACATTCCTTATATCATGGCCCACTTTGAGAACTAAAGAAAAACAATAACATGAGAGAATCAATTTAAAAAGTTTTTGAAATATTAACTTTATCAAAGTTAGAAGAGAATCAATTAAAAAACCATGTGAAATAACTTTATCAGAATTGTAAGATATAAAATAAACCCATGTGAAACCATCAGCAATTGTATAAATTACCAATAAAAGTCATCAGTAAAAAGTAGAAAGAAAATATTCATTTAAAATAATGAAAACCGGGGTAGTTAGGTGGTACAATGGATAAAGTATGGGCCCTGGAGTCAGGAGTCAAATCCAACCTCAGACACTTAATAATTACCCAGCTGTGTGAGCTTGGGCAAGCCACTTAACCCCATTGACTTGCAAAAAACATAAAAAACCAAAACAAAACAATATTTTGTATTCTACCTGACAATACAAACTCAGGAAAGATCTAGGCAAAATTATAGAACTGGTTTTGCATGTAGATCTAAACAACCAGTGAAATGTTCAAGAGATGGCCAAGTCAATAATTAAAATAATTCTACAACCTAATTAATTTACTTATTTAGTTCCATAACAATCAAACTACCAAATTGTTATTTTGTAAAGCTAGAAAAATAATAATAAAATTGATCTGAAAGAATAAAAGTTGAACACTATCAAGGGAATAATTTTATTTTTAAATGTGGAGGAAGGCGGCCTAGCACTACAAGATTCAAAACTGCACTACAAAAGAGTAGTCATTAAAATAATGTATACTGGGAAATAAATAAGACAAATAAATCAGTGGAATACATTAAGTACACAATAGTAAATAACCAGGGAAATCTAGTAATTTGGTAAATCCAAAGATGCAAATTTTGGGAAGCAACAGTTCACCATTTGACAAAAAATTCTTGGGAAAACTAGAAAGTAATTTAGCAGACCTTATGCTTGGGTCCACATCTAACATCATATATCAAGATAAAGCCTTGGACTTTATAAGTTACATACATGATTTAGACATAGAGAGGCATAACAAAAGGAAATTGAACATTCATCAGAAATCTATGGATAAAGGAAAAGTTTTTGATTAAAAAAGAGAAAGCTAGGATCATTAGAATATAAAAGCTAATTTTGATTCCATGAAATTATTTTTTTTGCAAACAAAACAATGCAGTTATAATTAAAAGGAAAGCAGATAATTAGAAAAATGTCAAATGCTCATGGTTAGGTTGAGCTAATATAATTAAAATGACAATTCTAACCAAATTAAGTTACTTATTTAGTACCATACCAATCAAACTATGAAATCACTATTTTACTTAGCTAGAAAAAATAATAAGAAAATTTATCTGGAGCAACAAAAGGTCAAGGAGAGTAATGGAACTGATAAAAAAAATATAAAGGAAGGTGGCATCACTCTACCAAATCTAAAACTATACTATAAAGCAGCAGTCATCAAAACTTCCTGATTCTGGTTCAGAAATAAAGTAATGGATCAATGAATTAGGATAGGTTCAAATGAAGCCACAGTAAATGACTACAGCATTCTACCATTTCACAAACCCAAAGATATTAGCATCTGGGATAAGAACTCACTATTGACATAAATTGTTGGGAAAATTAGAAAATAGTATGGTTAAAAACTAAGTGTAGATCCACATCTCACCTATACCAAAAATATTCATAGCAGCTCATTTTGTGGTGGCAAAGAATTAGAAATTGAGGGGATACCCATAAATTTAGGAATGGCTATACAAGTTAAGGTGCATGAATACTATGGAATATTATTATTCTATAAGAAATAAATGGTTGGACTCTGGAGAAGCAGGGAATGATTTACAAGATCTGATGCTGAGTGAAGGGAGTAGAACCAAGCAAACAATGTACACATTAACAGCAACACTGTGAGTTGAACAACCTTCATGAAAGCAGCTCCTCTCAGCAGTTCAGAGTGTTAGGACAACTGTATTGGCTATGGACAATGTTATTCTCATCCAGAGAAAGAAGAACAAGACAAAGCAAAATTTACGTACACAAAAATAACCAACCCTTCAGAATCTGATGGAATACTTTATAAAAATTATCTCTTATGTATCTTTTCCCCTTAATTCTAATTCCTCAAACCAAAAATAACTAATTTATGAACATGTTTATCATAAATATGTATGTACAATGTTAACATAACTTTTCACTACTGAGGGGAAAGGGTTGGGAAGGGAAGGTGGAAGGAAATTTTTTAACTTCAAAATATACATTTGCATATGGATGAAAATGAATAAATAAATATTTTTTTAAAAAAAGAGGGCAGAAGATGGCAAAGAATTTTAAGACAAAATTCTCTGATAAAGTTTTCATTTTTAAAATATATAAGTGAATCAAATAGGAAAAAAAAAATAAGAGCTGGTCCCTATCTGATAGTCAAAAAAATATGAAAGGCAGTTTTCAGAAGAAGAAATTCCAGTTATCAGTAGTCATGAAAAAGTACTTGAAATTATTATTCATTAGAGAAATGAGAGTTAAAATATATCTGATGTACTACCTCATACCTGCCCTCTCAGATTGATTACCATGAAAGAAAGGGGAATGAAGACATGCTAAAAGGTATGTGAAGGTAAGAAAAATAGACTGATATACTCAATGAAATGTTTTCACCTTTGTTTTTATTAGTTCTTTTGTGTTATGCTTAAATTCTCCTGCTCAATATTTTTCAAAGAGAATCATAAATGTCTTTACATTTTAACATTTCCATAGTTATAGAATTAAAAAAAAATCTTAGACATAATTGAATCACTCTACTGGAGTGACTCCTGGGATCCACTGCTGTTCTACCAACCTTACAATCCCATTCTCCTTTGTTATGGGGAATTTGGTGCTCTAGACTACATAAGATTGATAAACTGTTGGTGGGGGGGATCAGTGGAGACAAAGAGGAAATAATAGCATTTCCTCAGACTAGGGAGGACTAATTGCCTTTGCGTCACCTGAAGCATCCCTGAAGTACCTGTATCCAATAGATCTCCTTTGCCTCAATCTTTCTCACAAGCTATTATCCACAAGTTGGAAATGATAAAAGGAGCTATATTTGGGGTGAGACAAATTGATCTTCGCACAAAATTCCCCCTACTAAGTGGACATTACTCCTAGTTCTAAGGGTATCCCAGAACTTTATTGAGCATCTCATTGTGGAATGACTTTCCATAGATTCATCAGAGATGACAGTCTGGGGAGACAGAAAAGCGGATAAGAGATTTTGTTTGCACTGCAATTAATGCCAAATATATTTACTGACAGTGCTGTTTTTAGCCAATTAAAGGAGTACATGAAGGATATTTTAGACCTATACATACTTCAATAATTGATAACCTGACCAAACCCCATGGATAACATTTATTGAAGATTGCCTAATCAGAGAATTTCAGAACTGGAAGACTCTAAACAGCATTTAGTTAAATCTAATGTCATGTGCTAATGCCCTCTAAAGCATTCCTAAGCAGTAGACATTTAAACTTGTCATAATTTCTCCTGTAACAGGGAACTCACTGCCTCATAAAGAAGTCTATTTTACTTTCATTTACTTTTCACTTTCATAGTATTTTTTCTTATACATTAATTCCAAATCTATATCTCTGAACTGCTATGCATAAGTAGTAGTTTCTCCAATGAGAATCATGCAAATTAAGTTTTAGCAGAGCATCTCTTCTTAGAAAGGATTTTTTGTTTTGTTTTGCTTTTGTTTTTATATTGAATAAAAATGTGTACCCATGAAACTGTTTATTGTTAGGTCTCTTCTCTGGAACCATAAAGAAAATATTTTTCCTTCAAATATTTGCAAAACACTTTCCTCTCTATCCCAAGTCTCTTTGTCTCTGAGAAAAATATCTCAAGTCCCTTCAAAAGACTTTAGTCTATGGCACAATACTGAGTACCCTCACCATCCTGATCGACTGTCCTGGATCCATGTCAATTTATCAATATCTGTCCTTGTGAGGAATGAAAAGAGCATTGTTGGTCTTCACAGGGTGTGGAAGGGGGACCCTCTGAAATCCATTACAAAGGTAGAATGGCCCTAGCCAATCACAAAACTGGGAGATTCCTCCTAATCCCATTCCAAGAAATGACTAAACCCAAGATTAGAAGAAAATAGTCCTTAACTGACCAAGAGTAACCAAGAGTCTTGACCTTCTCCTTTGCATATGCTCAAGGAGATCTATCTGTTCTTGCTCATTAGTATAATGAGCATGGTGGGGAAATGGATAGGAACCAATGTATCAATTAGATTTGGGATCCCAGTCTATGGTTGTCATGAAGGGTCAGGAGCAAACCTTTTCAAACTGCATAAAAGAACTTGTACTTTTGGGTTTTCCCACCCCTCTCTCCCACCATGAGAGAGTTGTGCTATTTTGTTAAGATATCTTAATAAAAAAAACATTTTAATCACTCTGGACTAAGTATTCTCGAGGCATTTATAACAGTCCTCCAGGATAGTGGTACCCAGCAATGAATTCTATAATCTAAACTGTTATCTAGCCATTGCACAGGGCACATTGATAGTACTATCTGATTCTCAACATTTCCAATCAATGCAGCCTAAGAGTGCTTTAGCTTTTTTGGACTCATGTCAGATTGTTAAAACACTTTGAGTTAATAGTTGAATTAAAATATGTAGACTTTTGCCCAGAAATAAGTGCTGTCAATCCATATGTCTCTCCCTCCTGAACTTTGGTAGGTTTTTTTTGAACCCAAGTGAAGAACTTTAACTCTTATCCTTAATAAGTTATTAGGAAGAGGCTAAATTGATACTGCTGTTTGAATAAAATGAAATATTAGCATATTATAAGAAATAGCTAAGAAGAATATAGAAAGAATGAGACTGTCAACGAGCTCATTTTGGCTTCAGATTCTGTCACTCAGCATATCGCCTATCCATGTTATTTGAAAATTTGTTAACCATGGAATTTATGTCTTCATTAAATGATTGATAAAAAAAGGCATCACTTGAGCAAAGAACTAGAAACAAAAGATATGTTTATTGATTTGTGATGGGCTAAACTTATGTTGTTCTTTGAATATAATAGAAAATTATCATGTTTTAAGATAAAAAAGAGAAACAGGAGAAAAGGTAAAGTAAATGATAAAGCATGCAGTAAGTAAAAATAGAAAAATAATATACACAACGACTATAACAATGTTAAGACAGACACTGAAACAAATCTAGTTGAGGAATTTGATGGTGCACTGGGCCTGAATTCAAATTTAGCTTCAGACACTTTCTAGTTGTGTGACCCTAGACAAGTCCCTTAACCTTAGTTTCCTCAACTGTAAAATGGATTTAATAATAGCACCTCAGGTGAGATAATATTTGTACAAAACACCCAGAACAATGCCTGCCTCATAATAGTGATATACAAATGCTTAATCTCTTCCTTTTCTTAATCTAAACCCTGACATTATGTAATTAAAACAACCAATCTCAATTCTAAAGAGGGAATGAGGCAACATACTTTCTGCCTTTCACTGGAGAAGTGAAAGATTATAGATGTAGAACTGAATATATTGTCAGATCTTAGAGATATATAACCTTGCCTTATTTTTATTTTTTTCTTTATTAAATAGCAAGAGTAATTATGACAGGGAAAGAGGAGTTGGAATGTGTGGAAGTTTGGAAATGACTGTGAAGTAACAAAAAAAAGTCATCAATGATTTTTTTTTTTAATGACAGCATTTTGGTAGGCCTGGTACTTCTGAGGAGCAAATATTTAATGAGATGAGATGCCTTTCACTGAACCTTTTGGGAGACAGCTCAGAAATGTCAAAATATGAGGTATCTTTTGATACCAAGGTTGTAATATTTAACAAAGTATTTATTAAATATATATTAATATCCCCAGGTGTGTAAACCAGGTGGCCACCATGAATATGAATGGGTCTTTGCTTAGATATTTTATTCTTATGAATTCAGGTATGAGCCTAATAATTTCCACCTCCATTTCCCCAATCCAGAACTAGACTGAGAACTGACTTTACAATCTGACACCTGGTCCAATTTCAAAGAAAAATAATACTGCTATAACAGAGACAACCAACACAAAACTTTAACCTGTCCAGGTCTACCTTTTTGAAGGTGAATTCAAACAAATATAATAGGCATATTTCTGAGGCTGAGCACATCTCATTTTGGAAAAAGCTTGAGGTCTCTCTTCTTGAACTGATAAAGATCACTATTGCTGTTTCTACCGAAAGAAGTTTGAAAGTTCATAGGGTTGAATAATTCATTCTTTGTTTTAAAATATGCTTGCTGTTAAATCAATGGTGGAATAAAACATAATCCAGTTTTCAATTATTTTCATTGGGTACATAAAAATGCTACAACAAGTGATTGTTTAAAAAACACTGCCAACCTCAGCAGCAAATTTTGAAAATGTTAATTTTAGTTGAATAATCATTACTTTTATCAATTACCTTGAATGATTGGAAAGAGGTTCTCCATATCAATTTCATAATCACTGTGCTGGGAAAATTCAGCCATTTGAGGAGGATATAATGTGATTGTTGTGTCATCTTATGTTGTTTCACAACCTGCAATAAGTGCCTCCTTGTATTTCTTATGTAAGAATGTGAAAGCTGCAGTCATTATTGCCAGACAGCATTTTACAGGTTACTACTATTTGTGGGAATACTTACATTTTATATCTGAAATTAAGCACATAGTTACTGCTGACAGCTACTCAAGTCCTGACCATCTTATTATAAGTATTATAAGGCTTCCAAAAACTGACTTCCTATAAACATGAATATAAAGGATTCTTTTTTTAGTTTGTATGTACTTGGCTTTTGCCTTCCATTGTCCTTTCAAAACCTATATGTAATCCAAGTTTGAAAAAAGGAAATGGGATGAAGCTGGCAACCTTATCATCCAAAAAATGATCAGCTTATGGGCTGCATCCATTTCAAATTGGCTGAAAGCCAGCTAGTACATTTTTGGTGATGAATACAACTTATTCTTACATTTTTAGCATCTATGATTTCATAACCTGTCACTAGAGGACATGGTATAATTTTTTTCCCTGGAGAAAATAAAAGAGGAAAAGTTGTAAATCCTTTTAGATTCCTTTGAGCCAGGGGAAAGAGTTTCCAAAGGATCCAAAAATGCTTTAACTATGGAATGAAAAAGGAAATAAAATTCTCCACCAATAACTTGAGAAAATAAAAGAAACCCAATTATGAACTATAAAATATTTCTAGACATATCAAATATTTGATTTACCTTTTAAATCCTGCACTTGCATTATTGGAGAAATTCAACCTTCAAACCCCCACTACAAGTCTGTCAATTTAATCCTTCAAATTTTGAGTTTATATTCAAGTTTTAACCCACAAAATAAGAACACTATTGCCTATATACATTGAGAGATCTAAATGTGGTATCTAAATTATAATCCATCTAAATAATTCAATTACTACACAACTCAGTCAGTTGCAATATGAATATTTTTCTTCTCACTATTTCCATCTGTGTCTACTTGGGTATGCTAAATGAATAGCATAACTCAAATTCTTCAATCCTTGACACCTTTGTAGAGCAATGTTTAAAGTACTGTGTCACTTGACAGGAAGTTCTACATAATAAATATCATGGAAATTATTGACTTAATTGTAAAAAAAATAATGTATTTGACTGGAGATTTGAGATAAAATAAAGTCATATGTATTCCTGGAGCTTGAAGAATAGTGTTTATTTTTATTCATTTCTTCAAGTCTCCTATCAGATATTTCAATATTAACTAGTTTTGAAAAAAAATACATTTTACCAGAAATCTGATTTATTTATAATACATAGAAATGAGATATTTATGCGAGATCTATTTTTGAGCAAGCATCAGGTAAAATCTAATTTTAATAGCATAAAGATTTTATTTGGGGGGCATGAAGGAGAGAGGGAATAAAAGGAGCTTTTTCCTTTACTTTTCATTATCCAAATACCTTCAGCAATTCCCTCACTGTAGCAAGGGGATCAGCTAATCAAATTAGGGATGTCATGGGGGCAGCTAGTTGGCACAGTGAATAGAGCTTCGGCCCTGGAGTCAGGAGTACCTGAGTTCAAATCTGGCCTCAGACATTTAATAATTACCTAGCTGTGTGAAGCCACTTAACCTCATTGCCTTGCAAAAAACCTAAAAAAAAAAAAACCCAAAAAACAAATTAAGGATGTCAGGATTCTCAGATGATAATGCGTTGAGCAGGGAAGAGAGAGATGGAGTCCTCCTAGGAGAACATTAGAGTTACCTCTAATTTGTATGTGTGCATGTGTGTACATGTATGTACAAACACAAATATACATAAATATTATGAAAATCATATGTAAATAAATACATACACATATATAATGATGTATATTTTATTGAATTGCTTGTTTTGTATATTTGCAAGTATATTTATATTATGTTTGTGGCAGGAAATGAAAAATAAATCTGATAACCAAGACTGAACTAAATTAAATTTACAATTCTTCATTAACAGATTCATGCATTTTTTAAATTTAGATTTAATTTGAAAGCTGAATTATTTTCTATTCATTACATCAGAAACAAATAATACTAATTTTATCTTTTTTTTTTCTTTTTAACCTGGACAGTGTATGTAAATATAAAGTGAAACATTATCAATTAGCCTTTGATTTAAAGCCTGTATAAACCACTGAAGCCAAAATATCAGCATCTTTTTTTAAAAATTTAAGTGGCCTTCAAGGTTTGTCTAGAGTACTTTTTGTGCTTATGCCATGGATACATTTGGCAGAATTACATTTTTTCATTTAATTTTACACTGGATCTAAATTATGTTTCCACTGGAAAAATAAATTGCAGAAATGAGAAAATCATCCAAATAAGAAAACCTGCACATGTCTTGTAAACTTAGATTAAAGTACCAAATGGTTACTTTTTAGAATTAGATAAAAATAAAAACAAAATTGCTATGGAAGAATAAAAGATAAAAAAAAATTCATAGGAAACTACAAGAACAAAAATTGAGCAAAGATGGGAGGGCCTACAAGTAGTAGATTTCAAATATTACAAAGCAATAATTATAAAAATCATTCCTAACTTGTTATAAAAGATACGAGTTAATCAGAGAAATAGATTTGTTATCAGAAGTAAACAAGTTTCCTAGCACAGTATTTCCTAAACCAATATATTTTCAAAACAAAAGCAAACTAGTCAAACAAAAATTTGCTAGAAAATTAAACAAAAATTAGGCATATATTATATATATTATATTCAGATTAATATTTCACCCTCCATACCATAATTAATTCCAAATGGTTGTATGATTAAGAGCTATATAAAGAAAATATAAAAAAAAAGTTCTTTTTGACAAACATTTAAAAAGTCCTTAATCTTTTCCAGACACTATGCTCAGTGATGAGGATACAAAGAAAATTGGAAATATTTTCACCCACAAGAAGTTCTTAGTCTATTTGGAGAAAAAAACATGCAAACAATTGTATATATACAGTTTAACTTGCAGGTAATTTCAGAGGGAAGATAGGAAGAATATTGGTATATATATATAAGGCAAAGCTTTTGCACAAGATTGGATTTTGACATCTACTCAACAGAAGCTGCAAACTCAGAAAGGAGAAGTGAAGAGGGAGTTCATTCCAGGCAATCATTATAGATAAGACTCAATCTAGGTGTATCTAATACTTCAGATCTGTAAGTTAAATTAAAATAAAAAGAGTGGGATTTGAGGAACCAAACTGACAAGAAATTAACAGAACTATTAAAAGAAATAGCATATTGATTAAAATGAAATTATATTCTCCCCACCTCCATGGTCATTATGGCAACCAGTCAATGGAAATCAGGAAAGAATTTCCCCAATAGCTATAGAATCACAGTAAAACCTCTGACGTTAATTTTGTCTGTATGGGCCTTTCATATCTCAAGCATGAAAGAATCCAAAGAGCCATTTGATCTCCTTAAAGAACCAACCCAGTTTATATAAACTGTCACAGAAGCTCTTAGCATAGAGGATTTATAAGAGTTAGAATGAAAAACTCTGATTACCAAAAATACAAAGAAAAAAAATTTGAATGAATAAAATCAACGCAGCACAAAGTAGAAAGGAAATATAATGGGAAAAAAAAACTTGAAAAACAACTTTACAGGAATTTTTTTCTGATAAAAGTCTGATATCAAAGATATATAGGGCCCAATTCATATATATGCATATGTGTGTAAATACATATAATATGCATGTGCATGTACACATGTACACACATGCACTTGTGTGTATGTATATGTATGTACACGTGTTGTGTGTGTATGCATATGTGTGTATGTGTATATGTGTGTATGTGTATGTTTATGTGTATGTATGTGTATGTGTATGTGTGTGTATGTATATGTGTATGTGTATATGTATATGTATACACAAATGAATCATTCTCCAGTGGAAGAAATTCAAGAGATATATAGATATCAAATTTAGAAAAAAACAACCAATCAACTATTTATAAAAATATTTCAAATCATTACTTATGAAACATAAATTAAAACCACTATTAGATTCTACTTCCTACTCATCAAATTGGAAAACAATAACAAGGAAGGAAATTATCCATTTTTGGAGGAAATTTGGAAAAAAATGGCCCAGAGATGCAATATGATTGTTGTTTTTAATTTATTTATTCATTTTCTTCCATATGCAGTTGTATATTTTTAAGTTACAACTTTTCCATCCAACCCCCCTTCCCAACCCCTCCCCTCAGTGATGAACAGTCAAGTTAGCATTGTATATACATATTTTCATAAACATACTTACATGTAAATTAGTAATTCTCGGCATGAGGAATCAAGATCAAGGGAAAGAAATACAAAACAGATAATTTTTATGAAGTGTTCATCAGATTTGGAAGGGTTATTTTTTTGTTGTATGTGTTTTGTTTTGTTTTACTCTTCTGGATGGGGATGATAAAGTTCATAGTCTGTCAAATACAGTTATCCTAGCCCTCTGGACTGCAGAGAAGGGCTGCTTCCATCAAGGAAGTTCATTTGATTCATCTGACAGTGCTGTTGTTGATGTGTACATTGTTTTCTTGGTTTTACTCTCTTCTCTAAGCATCAGACCCCATAAGTCATTCCATGCTTTCTAGAGTCTAATCAATTATAGTTTCTTATAGAACAATACTATTCCATAATATTCATGTACCATAACTTGTTTAGCCATTCCCCAATTGATGAGCATCCCCTCAATTTCCTATTCATTGCCATTACAAAGAGAGTTGCTATGAATATATTGGAACATGTGGGACTTTTACCATTTTAAAAAACTTCTTCTGAATATAGACCTAGAATTGCAATTGCTGAGTCAATGGGTATCAACAGTTTATTGTTCTTTAGGCATAGTTTCATATTGCTATCAAGAAAGGTTGGATCCTTATACAACTCAATCAATTGCAATATGATTGTAACTCTAAATCTGTCCAACTATTCAGGAAAGAAATTTATAATTATATGATAAACTCACAAATTTATAGCTAATATTTTAATCACTGACTATTATTATACATGTGTCTCCAAAGAGATCAAATAAATATATAGAAAAAATTAAAACCTTAAAAGCGTATATAGCTACTAAGGAATACATGAACAAAATATGGTAAATAACATAACTGCCAACAACAGATAACTAGCATTTATATATTTTAAGTTTTATAATTCAATTTACATATATCACCTTATTTTAATCCCATGAAAACCCTGGAATATAGGAATTATTTTAATCTCCATTTTAAAGATAACATAGCCAAGGCATATAGAAACTTGATTTGTTCAAGCATCTTTCTTTTAACACAGAAAAAGGTAGCAGGAAAGAATTACAGCATCACAGAGTAGGGCAACTTGGAAAGTTAAATTTTTAATTTGTAATATATTTTAATGTAAAACCAAACATTTAACAGAGATTCACAGCTTCCTGCAAAAATATCTTTTTCTGTTCTACCATGTTTTTGAAATATCCATTTTCTTTTGGTGCTGGTTTTGTTAAGAATGAAAATAGCCCAGAATTGAACAGAACAAAATTCAGAGCAAGCATGAAAAAGAGAGTTTCAGAACCAATATACTGAATATATTATTTTTGTTTTAAAAATCTGGGGGGCACTTGGGTGGTGCAGTGTATAGAGCATTGACCCTAGAGTCAGGAATACTTGAGTTCAAATCTGGTCTCAGACACTTAATAATTACCTAGCTGTGTGTGGCCTCGGGCAAGCCACTTAACCCCATTGCCTTGCAAAAACTTTAAAAAAAAAGATCTGTATCATGATCATCATGATTTCATCTAAAAGCTAAAATAAAGTTAAGATACCAATACTTTTGACTCAAAGTATGAATATTCAGATGACTATAGTTTAATATGGCTTATAAAGACTGCTGCTGTTATTATTCATTTTACCTATTTTGTGCAATAAGAAGTGAAAGGCTTGGAGAAGATAGTAAGCATGATCATTTCATTAGATTTACCTGAGTCCAAATCTGAATGTTCTTGAATGCTGAGAGATAAAAGATACAAAATACAATTATTAAAATTACTTCAAGCTCTAAAATTGAACTAGCTTAATTTTTCCAATAAAGACTTTAATTTCTTTTAACAAAACTAAAAGAAAAGTTGTAGATTATCTTAATTTTACAGCATGATTGAAATGAAGAGAATGAAAATGGTTTCTTTAAGACCTCACAAGAAGAGACAGAGATGAAACCTAAATATTCTAATACATTTTCCAGAACTCTTTCATGTGCAATGACATGAACTTTTGGAGGAAAGGGAAAATGCCTTTTTTTCTCTTCACATTTGTATACCTAGAATCTAGCTTTGAGCTGTAATAAATGTTGAAAAGAACTGAATTTTGAGGTGAACTCAGTTCATTTGCTCCTTTTTAAAATCCAAAAAGGAATATTTAAAACAAAATTACCAGATTTGTGACCACAATACCCAAATGAGCTACTTATTTGTGTAATTATCTGAAGTCTATTTCATCAGAAATCATTTGTAGAGATCTATGGAAAAGGGGATAAATTTGTGACCAAACTAGAATTAGAGGTTATAAACTGCAAAATGAATGATTTTGACTATATTAAACGAAAAAGTTTTTGCACTAATAAATTCAATGCTCCTTAAAAATTGAAAGAAAAGCAGAAAGATGGGAAACAATCTTCACAACTAGGAGTTCTGATAAAGGTCTCATTTCTAAAACATATAGAGAATTACATCAAATTTATAAGGTCACAAGACATTCCCCAATTGATAAATGGTCAAAGGATATGAATAGAGAGTTTTCAAATGAAGAAATTAAACATATATAATCATTTGAAAAAAATGCTCCAAATAATTATTGATTAGAGGAATGCAAATTAAACCATCAATGAGGTATCACCTCACACATATCAGATTGGCCAAGATGAGAAAAAAGGGAAAATGATCAATGTTGGAGAGGTTGTGAGAGGATTGGGACATTGATGCATTGCTGGTGCAGTTGTGAAGTGAACCAACCATTTTGGAAAGCAATATAGAACTATGTCCAAAGAGCAATAAAACTTTTCTTACCCTTTGACCCAGCAATTCCAATTCTAGGTCTACATCCAGAGGAAATTATAATAAAAAGGGAAAAGTCCTACATGTTCCAAAATATTCATAGCAGCTCTTTATGTAGTAGCAAAGAATTGGAAAATGAGGGAATACCCATCAGTTGGGGAATGGCAAAATAAGTTATGGAACATTAATATTATGGAATATTTTCCCATAGGAAACCATAAGTGGTCAGACTCCTGAGAAGCATGGAATGAATTACAGGTTCTGAAGCTGAAGGAAGGGAGCAGAAGGAAGAGAACAATATACACATTAACAACAATATTATGAGATGAACAACATTGTTCAGGGAGCTAGGACAACTTTATTAGACCAGCTATGGACACAATTCTCCCCATCCAGAGGAAGAAAAAAAAAGGAAAAAATACTTTTTAGAATCTAAACAATTTATAAAAAGCATCTCATATATCCCTTTCCCTTAATCCTAATTCCTCATAACAAAAATTACTAATCTGTAAACATGTTTATCAAAAATATGTTCATACAATGATAAAGCTAACTGTTCACCACTGGGGAGAGGGGAGTGGAAAGGTAAAGTGGAAGGGAATTTTGTAAATAAAAAAAATATATACATGCATATGTATGAAAAAATTAATAAATATTTTTTAAATCATTTGCTGGTTATTTATCCTAATATCCTGGAATTCACTGATAGGAGACAATTTTTCCTTCACTTTCAAACATTTGGAATAAAGTCATTTTGACAATCAGTCCCAATTGCAAAAAAGTATTACAAGAGGATAAAACTGAATACCAAGTTTCTTTTATTGTTTGATGCTTCTCAAACTAAAATATTCTAATAGCAAATCATGATAAATACTTACAGTAAATTTGTTTCAAGCCATAAATCTATTAATAAAATAAAATGGCATATCATGCCTTACAATTAAACCCTTTCTTAATTATAGCCTTGATAACTTTGAGATATGAAAATAATCTATTAAAAACACAATAGTGTTCCAGCATAAAATTATAATTTTCAATACAGATATTTGCTATTAAATCTATATCTTAAACTGGAAAAGGTTTTATTAAGAATAAAATAATAGCCTATTATATAGCCCCCAAAGTAAAAGGTATTGAAAGCAGTTAACCAAGAATTTCAGAGTATCCTTATTAAAGGTACAATGAAGGTAGTAATGTCTATTCAGAGATGATTATCAGGCATAGAAAAATTCTTTAATTAGAACTAATTTGTAACATAGCAAGGGCTATGTGAATAAGCAAATATTCTGAATTGGAGAATAGTTTTTAAGAAATAGAGGTTTATTGCCTTCAAGTACATATAGAGATTTAAAGTAAGCTAAGAAATTGTGGTCATAAGTGGACCAGTTTTATCTCTTGATAATGAGATATAATTAACATATCAATGGTTTGCTTGCCAGCCAATACTTCTAAAATATTTTTAAATCATTTGTTCTCAGTAGTAACTTAAATATCTACTGCAATCTTCTCTTACATTACTAATTTGCATAGAAAGCTATTTTTTTAAAAGCATAAAGATAGTTTTATTCCACCTTTTTTTGTCAGTATTCCCAGGACTTAGTGCCAGTTTCCTAGAGGCTATATTAGAGTAGAAATAACTGACTGTAATTAGAAGACATTATTAGAGTTCCAAAAATACAACAACAATGACAATGATAACAATATTAACATCATTTATTTCAGGGGTATATTACAAAGTATATATTTTATCTTTGAAATAATCATTTTCCTTTGTTAGACAGTCAAATAATGTCATGATACCAAAAAAAAACAGGTGGGGGACCTTTGAGTAATAGGTTACTTTAGAATTTTTAAAATATTTTATATCTCTTTTTGATCCTTAAATTCTTAGATGTTGTGATATGAAATATTATTTTAAAATATAAAGTTGAGTATTGTAAATTAAGAATAAACTTCTGAACAAACTAGTTTTAGTTTAAGTGATTTATAGATCCCTTATGAATTATGATTAATTTTTTACTTTAATTTATGAGTGTTCTTAAAAAAGTCCCATTTACAAATTTAGCATTGTACCACATTATCTTTTATCATCTTAAACAGTGCGATTATTAATTATATTGAGGTGAAAATGAGGACAAAGTGGTAGCAAAGAAGAGGTATTAAAATCAAATTTGTATTTACTGAGCTGTGTGACTGAACAATTCTTTATTTTTCACCTCATATCAAAAATGAGGATCATTCTAGTAGCATTACTTCATGGAATTGTTATGAAGTTCTAATGAACAAGTATATGCAAAATATTTCACAAATATTTAAAAACTATATAAATATCAATAATTGTTACATAGATTATGCCATATATGATATCTTTTGATTCATCTGTAAATTGGATCTAATAGAGGCAGTATACAAAGACATCAGTCTCACTCTCTCTTCCAAAGTCATCACAGTCCAGTGGAAGGATAAAGTTAAGACAATTTGTGATGATTCCAGATGTAGTTGATGACCTTGGAAGCTTCAATATCTAACAGAATTCTAAGGGCTTCACAGAACCCACTTCAACTGCCTTCATGGCCCTTGGAAAAATTGTTTTCATTCACTCATTCCAGCAGGGGAAATCTTCACATGCTTGGGATTAACATTCTCCTAATTCAATTGATTGGTTTGAGACACCTTGATTAGCCTCCATCTGGCTTAATTTTTTTTTTATTTTTTAGTGTTTTGCAAGGCAAATGGGGTTAAGTGGCTTGCTCAAGGCCACAGAACTAGGGAATTATTAAGTGTCTGAGGCAGGATATGAACTTAGGTCCTCCTGACTCCAGGGCCGGAGCTCTAGCCACTGTGCCACCTAGCTGTCCTGGCTGTCAGCTTTTTAAGGATCACACTGCTCATCTTTTGGTGGGAGAAAGGGGTTAGAAAAGGTGTCCTAAAAATTGTCTGCTTACCCAACCATGGCCTGATTACTGCAGCAGGAGGAGATTCTATCTTGTAGTCAACACACACACACATACACACACACACAAACAAGCATAATGTACAAAAACCTCTGTAAAGATGATTCAACTCACCATGAGTACATGAAAAATGTGCACACTCATAGACAACACAAAATAAAATACACCTGAAAGATGAATAGTTCCTGTTGCAAGACAATTCAGCAGATATCACATCCAATTAGGACCCCCGAGTGAAACAAGACTGGCTACACATTTTTCTGGAGTGGCTTCAGTGAAGGGGAGCACCATGAAACTGGTGTGAGTTTTGCACTCTAAACTAATCTAAACTAAACAAACTGGTATTCCTACCAAAAGAGTGAATGACAGTCTCATGACAATACAAATGTCACTTGCAGGAAAATGCCAAGTCACCATCATCAGTGCCTTTGCTCCCACCACGATGAATTCTAATAAGGACAAAGAAAAAAAAATATGAAGACCTGGAGACCCTTATCATCAATGTGCCATAAGAGGAAAAGTTTATAATTCTGGGTAACTTTAATACTTAGACTACCAGACATGGCAGGGAGTCCTTGGGAAGAATGGAGTAGGAAAAAAATGATAAAAAAAATTGTCACTAACTACTGAAAATTTGTCCATCACATGACCTTCTCATCACCAACACTGTCTTCCACTTACCTAAATACAATCCAATATCATGGATGTACCCTCACAAACAACATTGGTATTTAATAGACTATATGATTTTAAGAAGAGATAAATAAGATGTGAAACTTACAAAGGCAATGTGTGGAGCAGAGTGCTGAACTGATCATAGACTTATTCTTTCCAAGCTAAATATTTGCATTTGATAAAAGGAGAAGCCCCTAAGGCAAAATGACTACAGGAAGATCAACAGACTAGAGTGTCTCTCTGAGTAGTTTGTTGCTAACTTAGAAGGAAAATTGAGCCCACATTTGGGGACACTGAGTCAGAAAAGGAGCAGGCAGCTATGAGAGATTTGGTTGTACAGTACTGCATTTGCTCATCTGGGTCAGAACACCATCAAACAAAAAGAAAGTACAAGCAAACCATAGAGAGAAGTAGGAATCTTGGAAGAATAAGAAGATAATGATATATAGTTTTATGCTGACAGTCACAATCCAAAGTGCTTTATGATGCCCTGAACACTGTGAGCCAAAGGCCTAGAGTGTGTCTCAATTACTCAGTACTGATGGAATCCATTGGTCAGTGATACGGACATGATTCTAAAGAGATAGTTTGAACACTGCCATAGTATTCTTAACAGAACTTCATCAATCAATGCTGAAGCCGTTGTCATTTACCTTATGTTGAAGTCAATATTTCCTTAGTTGGAATTCCAACTGAAGAAAAGGTTTTGAATGGCATTAGGCTCTGGTGTTGATTTTATTCAAACTGAGATCTATGAGGTGGGAGGCTTATTGCTCATCCAACAATTGATTGATATTTTCTGGGTCATATGGCATGAACAAGTTATCCCTTAGGAGTTCAAGAATTCTTCCCATCTTTATAAAGGTAAAGGGAATAGATTGTCTTGTGGCAGTCTCGGAGAGTTTCTTTCTTGGTCATTTATGGCAAGATTCCTGCCAGAATCCTTAAAAGGTTGATCCTTCACCTGGAAGTCCATTATCTACCTGAGAGCCTGTGTAACTTCAGAGAAAGAACTAAGAAACAGTCTCTGTGGTGTTCTCCAGGAGAAATGGCAGGAGTAAGCAGAGGATATGACCAAGGTCTTTGATACTACCAGCAATGAGTACTTACAGAAAAACATGTCAAGATTTGACTGCGTAGAGAAGTTCGTCTATATTGTACATCAATTTCACCATGCCACAATGGCAAGTATGACTGGGTTCTAGACAATAGGTAATGTTCTTGTGCTTTCCCAGACACCAATGGAGTGAAACAATACTGTGTATTTGCTTCCTTGCTTATTAGCATGATATTTTCATTCATGTTCTCAAATACCTTTGATGAAGACAAATGAGATCAGCTACAGCACTGATGGTAAATTCTTCAACTTGAAAAAAGGCTACAAGCCAAAATTAAAGTGGGGGGGGGGTGAATATTGGGGCATGATTTTTTTTGTTTTCAGATGATTGTGCACTCAATGTAGCCTTTGAAGCTGAGATGAGGAAAAAAACTATGGATCAATTCTCTACTACTTGTGCTAATTTTAGGCTACCAATTAATACCAAGAAAACACAGGTGTTCCATCAGTCAGCACTACACCATCCATATGTGAAAAGGTTACAACAAATGGAGAAGTTTTGGAAACTTTGGATAAGTTCATTTATCTTGGCAATATACTTTCCAGGTATGCACACATTGACACATGCATTTCCAGAACTAGCTCAGTGTTTGGGAGGCTCTGATGGAAAATGTGAGACAGAAGAGGTATTAGACTGCCAAACTAAAGATATACAGAGCCATTGTGCTGATCTCATTGTTGTATGCTTGTGGAACTTGAACAGTACACCAGAACCATGCCAAGAAACTCAATGCTCCCATTTGAATTCTGTTAGGGAAGTTCTGGCAGAATAGGATACCAGACACTGGAGTTCTTTCACAAACTAAACTTCCAAGCATTCAAACTTTGCCACGGACAGCACAATACTCATGGGCTGGTCACATTGTATAAATGCCAAAGTATGCTTCTCAAAAAGACAATTTTATACAGAACTAACACAATACAAGCATTTTCATGATGGTCAGAAAAAGTGATGCAAGGATACTCTCAAGGTCTCTCAGGAATATTGGAATTGATTGTGAGACATGGGAGATAGTGCCATAGAACTACTCAGCATAGTGTGTCTTCATCAGAGAAGGTGCTATTCATATGAGCAAAGCAGAATCAATGTAGCTCACAAAAAATACAAGATGCACAGCTTTAGAGAATTCACCCTAAATGTTCACATGGTCTATTTGTGCCTGATCTATGGTAGAAAAATCTGAGCTTGCACTGCTCTGATCAGTCCCAGTCAAACACACTGTAACTTAATTCTTTGAAAGTTAAGACAGGGGTGGCTAGGTGGCACAGTGGATAAAGCACTGGCCCTGGAGTCAAGAGTCTCTGAGTTCAAATCCAACCTCAGACACTTAATAATTACCTAGCTGTATGGCCTTGGGCAAGCCACTTAACTCCATTTGCCTTGCAAAAACCTAAAAAAAAAAGAAAGTTAAGGACACACTTTCTGAACAAGATGGCAGAAAGAAGACAGGCACTGTGTTAAGTACACCTGGTGTCCCTTCAAAAATAACATGAAAGAAACCTCTTGACAGAAACTTGATCAACAAAACACAGAAAAAGAAGCTAGAACACCTACCAACAAGATCTGTCTGAGGGGACCATGGGTGGATAGGGAAAGGAGATAAGAAGGCCAGAGCAGAGGGGAGCGCAGGGACAGTGGCAGGGGGAAGCCAGAAGATCCACCTTAGCTGCAGAGGCTTTAGTGAGTGGCAGGTCTGAGAACCAACTTTAGTAGCAGTGTGTTTGGTGGGGGAGGGGGGGGAAGGAGGTTCGCATGCTTGGAAATTATCCAGCTGGAGTGGGACCTGAGCTCCATACTTTTAGTGGAGTATTCTTCCAGGAACAAACTGTAGCTATGCCCCCACGCCCTCAAGCTCGTGGATTACAGAGCACACTCAGCTGAAAGGGAGATTGGCTTCCTCCCCCTGGACCTAGTCCATTGTTCAAGGTCAACTCAAACCCTGCAGCCCTTCCTCAATCACTCCTTACCCCCTCTTTCCTCCCTCCAGGATTGGGAAAGGGCTTCAATCACACCAGAGAAAGCATCCAGCACCCCCAATGACTGGCCCTTGTAATTCCTAAGCCAAGTGAAAAAGCCTCTAGGGTTTTCAAAAGCAAACCTCTGAGAGCCAGACCCTCCCCCAACACAAGATACTAGGAAAAATTTTTTAAAAAAGCCAGTGAAAAAGGGGTCTCATGGAAAAATACTTAGAAGAAGCAGATTATAACCCAGAGAGATCTAGCACTTTTGAGGAGAATATCAGTTGGTTTCTAGCCCATAAAGATTTCCTTGAAGAAATCAGGTAGGAGTTTAAAAGTCAATTGGAAAAATTGGGAAAAAGAACCTCAAGAGAAAATTAACACATTTCAAGAGAAAATTAACATCTCACAACAAGAAAACAAATACTTGGAAAATATAACTGGACAAATAAAAAAGAAAATAATTCTCTCAAAACTACACTTGGGCAAATGGAAAACTCCTTCAGAAATAAAATTGACCAGTTGGAAAAGGAGTTGCAAAAGGTAAATAAGAAAATTCTTCTAAAAAAGAATGGAATCTGTAGAAACTAAAGTCTTCATGAAACAAAAAGATTCTGTTAAACAAAATCAAAAGATCAAAAAAATATAAGAAAATGTAAAATATTTCATCAACAAAACCACTGAACTCAAGAATAGATCAAGAAGGGACAACCTGAGGACTTTAAGACTTTCTGAAAACATTGAAGAAGAAAAAAATTCTGGACTTATTATTATAGGATTTAGTGATGGAAAACTGCCTTAATGTCATGAAACCAGAAGGCATAATAGTTATTGAAAGAATACATTGATCCCCTCTGGATGGAGATCCTAAAATGAAAACACTAAGAAATGTTGTGGGCAAATTCCAGGACTATCAGATAAAAGAGAAAACCCTGCAAGTAAACCAGAAAGAAACAATTTCAATACCAAGGAACCACAATAAGGATTAGGCAGGTCTTAGCTGCATCAACATTATGGGATCAAAGGGCCTGGAATGAGATGTTCCAAAAACCAAGGGAGCTTAGAATGCACCCAAGAATCCACTATACAGCAAAGCTAAGTCTTCTTTTCCAGGGGAAAAGATGGACATTTAATGAAATGGGAGACTTCTAACATTTCTTGATGAAAAGGCCTGATGAAAAGAGCTAAATAGAAAATTTTTACATCACACAGGAGGCTCAAGAGACACATGAAAAAAGTAAAAAAAAATAAAAGGTAAAGAAAAAAACTACTATGCAATAAGATCAAACTGGCTATATCCCTACCTAGGAGAAAAATTCACATAACTCTTGAGAACTGTAACTCTATTTGAGAGAAGAAGCTTAGCCAGACGTGATGGACACTCATAACTTTTCTGTGACTCAGAATGATTTAAAAACAATACCTCCTTAAAAAGGGTGACAGTAAGGAGACCAGAGGATGGAGGAGATTGAATGGGGTAAAGGACATTATAAGAGGTATAAATGACCAGCAGCAAGATAGGGGAAGAAAGGAGAAGGTTAGAACCACATGAATCTTCTTCTCATCAGACTTGGCTTAAAGTTAATTTAAACACACTCAGTTAAGTTAAGAAACTTATCTTACCTTTCAAGTATAAAAAGTGGAAAAGAGGAGGGGTGATATGGAAAGAAGGAGAAAAAAGGAACTATTAAGGGTGGGAAGAAGGAAGGGGGAAGAGAAAGTGGAAAGAAAGGAGAGGGGGTTTGATATAGGAGGGCAAACACATTGAAGGTGGCAATATTCAGAAACAAAAAACAAAATTCAAAAACAAAATGGATAAAGGGAAAAAGGTGAAAAATACGAACAGAGGGAAAATAGCATGGAGGGCAATGACTTTATTTAATTATAATTGTGAATGTGAATGGAATGAATTGTCCCTTAAAACATAAGCAAATAGCAGAGTGGATTAAAAACCAAAATCCTACAACAAGAAATTCATTTGAAACAGAGAGATACATATATAGAAAAAGTAAAAGGTTAGAGAAAAATAAATTTTCCTTCATCTAAAGTGAAAAAAAAGTAGGTGTTGCAATACTTACCAAAGTCAAAGCAAGTGCAAAAATAGATATTGTTAAAAGAGATTAAGAAGGAAACTATATCCTCCTAAAAAGTACTATAGACAATAAAGTAATTTCAATACTAAATATGTATGCGCCCAATGGTATAGCATCCAAATTCTTACAGGAGAAATCGAAAGAACTGCAGGAAGACATAGAGAGCAAAACTCTACTAGTGGGATACTTCAACCTCCCACTCTCAGATTTAGATAAATCTAATCATAAAATAAACAAGAAGGAAGTTAAGGAGGTAAATAGATTGTAAGTCAATTTACATATGAAAGACGTATGGAGGCAATTGAATGGGGATAGAAAGGAATATATTTTTTTCTGTAGTTCAAGGCACTTACATAAAAATTGACCATGTACTAAGGCATAAAAAAAAACTAATGATCAAATGCTGAAAGACAGAAACAGTGAATACATCTTAGATCATACTTCAATAAAAATCATATGCAATATTGGGCCAGGGAGATATAGACCCAAAACTAATTGGAAACTAAATAACCGCATTTTAAAGAATGAGTGGATAAAACAACAAATTATAGAAAGAATTAATTATTTCATCCTAGATAGTGAAAATAATGTAAAAACATACCAAAACCTCTGGGATAAATTCAAAGCAACTGTCAGGATATAGTATATAGTATATAGTCAGGATATAGTATATCTTTAAATGCTTACATTAATAAATTAGAGAAAGAGGAAATCAGTGAATTAAATATGCAACTAAAAAAGTTAGAGAAAGGACAAATTAAAAAATGCCAATTAAATACCAAATTAGAAATTCTGAAAATTAAAGGAGAAATTTAAAAAATTGAAAGCAAGAACATTATTGAACTAATAAATATAACCAAGAATTGGTTTTATGATAAAAATAAAATTGATAAACCTATGGTCAATTTCATTTAAAAAAGACAGAAGAAAACCAAATTCCTAATATCATAAATGAAAAAAGTTGAACTCGCCCCCAATGAGGAGGAAATTAAAATAATAATTTGGAAATATTTTGCTGAATTTTATGCCAATAAATTTGACAATCTAAGTGAAATGAATAAATATTTACAAAAATATTAAATTGCCCAGATTAAATGATGAGAAAATTAAATACATAAATAACTCCATCTCAGAAAAAAGAAATTCAACAGGCTATTATTGAACTCCCTAAGAAAAATCTCCAGGGCCAGATGGATTCACAAGTGAATTCTACCAGACATTTAAGGAAAAATTGGTTCTAATTCTATAAAAACACTTTGGAAAAATAGGTGAAGACATAATTCTGCCTAATACTTTCTATAAAACCAATATAGTGCTGATAACTAAACCAGGAAGAGTCAAAACAGGAAAAGAAAATTATAGTCATATCACACTAATTAATATAGATGCAAAAATCTTAAATAAAATCTTATCAAAACAATTACAACAATTACTCATAAGATAATACATTATGATCCAGTAGAATTTGATCCAGGAATGCAGGGTTAGTTCAATATTAGGAAAACTGTTAGTATAATTAATTATATCAATAACAAGCCTATCAGAAATCACATGATTATACCAATAGATGCTGGAAAGACTTTTGACAAAATATAGATCTCATTCCTACTAAAAACACTCAAGAGTATAGGAATAAATGAATTGTTCCTTAGAATAATAAGCAGTATCTATCTGAAACCATCAACAAGCATTCTATGCAATGGGCATAGGCAAGAGGAATTCTCAACAGGATCAGGGGTGAAACAAGGATCGCTATTCATAGCAGTCCTGTTTGTAGTGGTAAAGAATGTCCATCAAACTATGGTACATGTATGACATGGAACACTATTGTTCTATTAGAAACCAGCAAGGATGGGAATTCAGAGAAGTATGGAAGGATTTTCATGAACTGATTCTGAGTGAGGTGAGCAGAAGCAGAAAAACATTGTATAAGTTAACAGCAAAATGGGGGTGATGATCAACTTCAATGGACCTGATCATTCCATTAGTGCAACACTCAGGGGCAATTTTGGGCTATCTACAATGGAGAATACCATCTCTATCCAGAGAAAGAATTGTGGAATTTGAACAAGGACAAAAGACTATTACCTTCAATTTAGTAAAACAAAACAACAAAAAAAAAAACAAAACAAAAAAGTTATCTTGTTATGTAATTTTTCTATCTCTTATACTTTATTTTTCTTCTTTAAGATTATGATTTTTCCTCTCATCACATTCAACTTAGATCAATGTATAGGATGGAAACAATGTAAAGACTAAAAGACTGCCTTCTATGGAGGATGGGGGATAGGGGAGGAAGAACAGGTGAAAAATTTTAAAACTCAAAATAAATAAAATCTTTCTTAAAAAAAAAAAAAGTGAAGAACAGCAATCAATTATGTGACAGACACTGTTCCAAGCTTAGAGGATACAAAGACAAATAACAAATCAGGCCTTTTGGGACCTCATAATCTAATGGAGGGAGGAGGAATATAAGCAGTTATGGAGAAGCAAGAAGTAGTGGAAAGTACTGGACTCATCTTCCTACATTCAAATCTGACCTCAGACACTTATACGCTGTACGACCCTGGGCAAGTCATTTATCCCTACTCATTTTCCTCATTTGTTAATAAAAAGGGAGTGGGGCAAAGGAAACCCACTTCAGTATCTTTGACTAGAAAACCCCAATTGGGATAATGAAGGGTCAAAAATTATTGAAAGATAACTAAACAATAACACCAAATATGCATACACATGCATATAGTTAGTTTCTGAATGTTTATTGATCAATAGATCAATAAACTGATGGAACTGAAGAACAACGTGAGCAGAAACTGAAAAACAATCTCCAATGACTACAATAACTTAAATGAATAACAAAATAAGTAATAACAAAAAGTGACTGAATAGCTTATTATTTGTAATGAACAATCTTACTTCTAATAATTAATGATGAAATAAATCTTGCTTTCAAGTAGAGAGATAGGTAACTATGGATGTGGCCTCTTATATATTCTTTCTTATTTGGTGCTTATGTCAGCTGCTTTTGCTGAACTATTTTTCTTTATTATGAGGTAGGATTCAGTGTCAGGGATCATATATCAGAAAACAGTGATGAAAAAACATCAATAAATTTTTTTCATGATATTACTTTGCTAACATTCTAGCTGAGCCTGTGCTTCTCAAACAGGTAGTCATCACTCTATCCTTTAATGCTTTCAGTTGGTCTCCATTAGCTTGATTGAAGGGAGCTTCTAAATGGTAGTGTTTCTTGTTTTATGCCAAGAGGAAAGTACTGTATAACATCAGCAGGAAAAAAAAATAATTATTAATAGATTCATAGGATTTAAAGCAGAAGGGGATTTTGCTATGATTCGTCTTAATTACTCGTTGGGCAAATGAGGCCCAGATGAGATTATCCCACATTATGCAGATAGTAAAGCTAAAATTTCAGTTCACTTTCTCTAGCTTGAAATCTAGTGCACTTTCTATTACAAAATGTTGCCTTCATTTTAGAAGGGCACAGTTGAATAATTTCTTGGATTCTATACTCCCCATTTCATTTTTGTGATTGATTAAGCTATAACTTCCAGGAGGGAAAGATCCAAGCCTGAAACACAAACAGTCCTTATATGAATTGTATATGACCCCTATGTAGTTGGGAAGATATACAATTTATATAGTGGGCACTTACTTTTTTTTAATGATCTTATTGCAGAAATAAAAGAGTTCCTTCATATTTTCCATTTAAGAGGAATGCAACACTATTCCCTTCTGAGATTTTCCCTAGAAAGGTATAGGTATCTTATGTAACTTGGGTTTAGGAATATTCCATTACAAAGATATTTTGCTTTATATTAAAAGAAAACAAAATATCAACACCGCAGGATTCTTCCTTGTCTCATGCATTTCTTTAAAGGGAAAACAATTTCTATTTTTCTGAATGTTATTTACCTCTAATGAAGATGCTTTCCTTACAATTCTTTTCAAATGCTTCCAGATAGATTTCTACAGAAGGGGCCCTTTTTTCAAGTTGTTTGCCCTTTAGATATGTAAGAAGAGACTTCAACCCTTGTGTTAGTGTCTTATTAACTCAGTAGGGAAAGTGAAAGCAAAAGGAGACTTTGGAATATACTTCAGCCTCTGGGACTCCTTTGTTTGTAAATATCAATGCTTACTTTTGCTTTTTTTCTCTTTTTCTTTTTTGCAAAATAGGGAAGGAACTTTTTTATAAACCAAACACATTTTCTATCTTTTTCCAAAGGTGGATTTTATCATAAATTCTTTTTTTTAGAGTGTGTGTGTGTGTGTGTGTGTGTGTGTGTGTGTGTGTGTGTGGAGGGGGAGGTGGGTGATAGGTGAACTGACCCTAGTTCATGTTTTTGAAAAAGATGAGTATTAAAAGCATGTTCTAGTTCTTAGCTGTTTTTCCACAGTAGCCATAAGTATTGGTCTACCAAGGTACTACAGAAGTTGATTACCTATAACAGCTGCTCTTATTGGTGTCTAGTTCACCAATGTTGATCCATGATTTAATGGTAATAACCTTTGTGCCCTATGTCTGGACAGCAGCTGTTAATGACTTCAAGTCCTGCCCCTGGAAAAATACACCTGCTACTGCCACAGGGACTCAGCAGGAAACCACAAAAGCAAAGGAATGAGAGGTAGTAAAGAGACTGGGGCACAGCTGTAGGTGCCTGCTGAAATAATGACAATGAGTACACAAGAATAGCAATCTACTTTTTGTTTTTCATTCTCCTGAGTGGGTATGAAATTGAGAATGAAAATATTCAATTCCTACAAATTCATAAAAAAAAAGAAAGAAAACAAAATATGTAATTTAAAGCACTGTTGCAATAAGCTGAAGCACACTGTGCTTTGTCAATGATTTCATTTCCTGGGCATTACTCTGACAGTGAAGTCACATATCTTTAGTAAATAAAAAAGGAAAGGCAGAATATATTTTATTCCATTAGACGGTTCTGAAGGGAAGACACAATGGGCAACTGGGGACATGGGATCCTGCTGTTGATTTCATCTTTATTTCATTGAACTGACAACAAAGTCAGCGATCCTTAACTCAGTGTGCATAAAAAGAATAACTAAACAAAATGTATTTAGAAAAGGAAAAATGTAAGGTATGGAAATTTCAGGACACTGTGTCCTATTCTCATTTTAGAAAATCACATGTGGTGAAAAAAAGGATGCTTTACTGATCATAAGCCAAATATTCCTCCACATTAAAAATCATGAAAATTTAGCTCCATGGAATTTCATGAGGTGGTAGTGATGTAAATACACAAAGATATCCCTTGGGTTCTATTTTGCAGCACCACTGCCCTGTACATCTGACCTCATATGATTTTTGTCATGGTAATACATTATTATAACCAACATATGACTATTATGTTTGCAAATTACTACTTTCTTTGTTAAGATTTATGATCAATGAGAGACAACTTTAAAAAAAGTGATAGCAATGCTATCTTTATTCATTAGAATTCTGCTTATGACCTTTTGAAAATATAACATTGGGGATAGAATTTACATTTTAGTACAGACATCATAATCATCATTTTATATTTGTCCAAAGACTGCATGATTCTGAAATTATTAAAAGGCAATCTTATTTCCATGTGGACTTACTTCAAGGGTAATTTCAAGAACAATATATATTATAAGTCATTTTTAAGTGAAATTACTAAATTTAAATCTCAGTTTTCCTCTGGTCACTAGGTTACAAAGTCAAGGTCAGCCCATCTTAAGGACTTTCTATGTACTGTGATTTTTATGTGGAGCAAAAAACAGAACCATGGAATTCTAGAGCTGAAAGACTCTAAAGCTTTCTAGTTCACATTTTTAATTTTTTTAATATATTGTGATGCTAAGTCCAGAGATGTTAAGAGTTATTATCCAGTGATATTAACTGAAAAAGTGGTTATACCCTGATCTTTAGATGTTTGGTTTAGTGTTGCATATGCTATGCTCTGTAATATTATAATTTTTATTCAATAAAGACAAGACTGATATATGCTCTGTAACTATTGTACTAAAAATAGGGCAAATAAGATCTTGGCCTCTTCCTTATTTTAGCAGTTTTCATGTTCCTTTTTTTTTTTTGCAAGTCAAATGGGATTAAGTGGCTTGCCCAAGGCTACACAGCTAGGCAATTGTTAAGTGTCTGAGGCCAGATTTGAACTCAGGTTCTCCTGACTCCAGGGCCGATGCTCTATCCACTGCACTGCCTAGCCGCCCTCCCCTTTCTTTTTTAAATACAAAATAGAATCCTCTATCCTAAAAATGTGAATTTGTAAAATATAAGTAGAGGAAAATTGGGTTTGACTATCTCAAATCCATGAGGATTATAACATCAGGGTGGTACTAGAAATATGGTGACATCGAGGTAGAGCACTGAATAGACTGACAGTCCTGGAGTCAGGAGGACCTGACTTCAAATCAGTCCTCACATGCTTGATACTTACTAACCAAATGATCTTGGGCAAGTCACTTAACATTCTCTCCAGGTCCATCTCCAGTCATCCTGATTCATATCTGACCACTAGATTCTGATGACTTCATTGGAGAAAGGGAGGCTGATAACTTAGCACAGCACCTTCTTTACTCAAATCCAATTCACTTGCTTGTCATGGCATCATCTCCATGACCTCATGACCTTCTTCCAGAACAAATAACAAACATCATAATCACTAGAAATATAGCCATATCAGGAAACAGAATAGAATATGCTAAGCTGCTTTTGCAACTATTTTCTTATTTGATTCTCACAAAAACTATTTGAGGTAGGCACTAAAATTATGTCCATTTTATAGCTGAAAATACTGAGACAACCAGTTGTTAAGTGACTAAGTTAGGATCACACAGCTAACAACTATTCAAAGAGGAATTTGAATCCTTGTTTTTCATCTTCCTGAATCCAAGACCAGTGCCCTATTTAATGCTGCCTTCTAAAGTATCCCCAACCACAAATTGATCATATTGTCTTTCTTTTCATGAGGCAGCATCTTCTCTATGCCAAGACAGATGATTCTAATATGGAAGTCATTTTAAAAAGCTCTTTCTTACATTAAACATAAATTTCTATATCTGAAATATACTTCATTGCTCCTAAATTCATCCTCTTAAAGCAAATTAGAATTCTAATACCTCTTCTATTATTTACAAATATTTGAAGTTATCCCTCCACCCTCACCGCAATTTCTACTCTTCTTCCAGTTACTGTTCCCAACCCTTTTAACTGATTCAGAAATGATATGAATTGAAAGTTCTCAACAACCTGGTCTGTCTTTTCTGGAAATGTTTAAGGATATCAATAATCTACCTAAATTGTGGTGCACCCAAACTAACACAATACTTCATACTACAGATCTTGTCCTACCACTATCAAATGCAACTCTTGTCCTGGACACTATGCTTTTTTTTTCCCACTTCAAATTTGCAAAATTAATTAGAAAACAAAATGAATACTAAGAAGACACCTATTCAAGTGACTGAATATAGAGAAGATAATATGGTGTTGAATATTTGGTTGAATATCAGAGAAAAAGAAACAAAGCCATTTATGTTGCCATAGCAAATTATAGATTACCTTTCTGTATAGAAGATACAAGGAGATAGTAGAGATTTTATATAAATATTGGGCGAATATGAACTTACTAACTGAATCTCTGATTTCGAAGAATATATCAATATTTAATGAATACTTGAAAGTATATCTCAAATGCAGTAAAACACAGATCTGTGTATGTATCTATATTGTTTGAGCTTTTTAGAGATGGCTCAGATAAAGCCATGAATGTCATGCTTATCATTTGCAAATGATGCAAAGTTATGAAGAATAGCTAACACAGGTTTCTAGTTAAGATGTCAACATGAGGGAACAAAGAAAAGTCAAACTCCCAAAAAAGAACAAACAAATATAATATGCTGAGTTTAATGACAGATAAAACAAAGAAAAACTGAAATTATTTCTTTCATCCAGTTCAATACTACTATGCCTACATACATATATGAAACAAGGAATCAGGAGAGGCTGAGAAAATGATTTCACAGGGAAATACAACATAAATTCAGGTAAAGAGATCAAAATCCAAAAGAAAGTCTATCCTAGAAATACCTTTGAGATTTCTATAAATGAGCTAGAATTCCATGGATGAAAAAAGCAGCTATGAGAGGCAGTTAGATGGCTCAAGGGATAGGTAGGTGATACAGTAAATAAAATACCTACTCTGGAGTCAGGAGGACCTGAGTTCAAATCCAGCCTCATACATTTAACCTATGTGTGACCTTAGGCAAATCACTTACCCCTGTTTCCTTCCTTTTGAAACCAAAATAATAATAATAATAATAATAATAATAATAATAATAATAATAATAATAATAATAACCTATGATTGGAAAACCAGGCCAAACTCTAGCAAGTGAATCTAAAGCAATCTAGTTCCTAGAACTTAAGAATGCAAGCCAAAACAATCTCTCTCCTAAGATCAAATCCTGAACTATCAAATTAGAAGACAAAGCCAGTCCATAAATGGACTGCATTTACCATAAGTAGAGATAGGATCTGGCCATGAATTTTTGGAGCAACAAGAAGCAAAACAGAAGGCAGACACCTTGATACCTGGTTGTCAGTGTTGAGACAGGGAAGTTATGTAGGAGGCTTAGGATCTGTACATTCTCCAATAATTTATGAGATATAGCAGGCAATAGCTAAAAATAGAATCAATATTGGATTAGGGATCAAGGATCTTCTTCAAGGAATGGGAGAGAGAGAAATCTACTGGAATCAGGAGGAACCTGAAGTGGACTATCAATATACTGAAATAGAAACCATGGATTAAGGAGCAACTATTAGTCTTCTCACTTAGCTCAACTATGATAGAAATATCCAGACTACAGAAAAAAAGAGAGGTGCCAATAAGTCTCCTCAGAGATATGTGGCTAGAGCATAATGTCCCAATTGAACTAAGGCTGGAAGTTGTTAATAGAAGAAACCATTGAATATTATTAAGTAACACTAATTATTAAGAAGAATTGAAAAATTTGGTTTTTTGCAAGAAATATATTTAAAATATAATATTAATTCAGAGTTAAAGCAAATAGGCTAGCATAGAATATATTATGTTCCAGTCATACTTTTAGAGTATCCCTCTTTTATGATCTGTGGAACTTTACCTGTTCTTTTGTCTTTAGTTCTAATATGAATAAAATCACAGAAGTTAATCACATTTCTTGATATTTTTGGTTCTGGTATAGGATTTTGCTGGAATTGTTTTTAGTGGGAGTAGAATTATCTGACACCTGTTCAGGAAGTTATCTTGGCAGAAAGTTATTATTTTCTTTATGAAATTATCAGTTGATTATATGAATTGTTCTTGAACCCATCAATTTCTCAGAATTAAATTGTTTAGTCTGTATTTCAGTTTGAATCCATTCTTCAAAGGCACTTATTGATTGTATTTTTGTGTTTTCGGTAAATTATGTTTACTTTTACTGCTTTCCTATTTATATTTGAGTTTTTTGAATCAATTTTTGATAAAGGTGCCACACACAGATAAGCAACATACTCATCCTTTTTTTATTTTCATACAATAACATCTCAGGATGTATAATATTCAATTTTTCAAGAATTTTATCTATGCTATGAATTTTTCTTAAACTTTCATAAGGTTATCTAGGCCTGAAAGAGACATATTGAAGTCAATAATTACTAAAGTTCTGGGTTTTCAATTTAAATTACCTGTTGTGCCTTTAAGAATAATATAGCTATTCTGTTTACTTTCTTTATCTATGTCTATCTTATTGTTGCTCTTTATGAAATCATGATTACAAGGGGAGGCTAGGTGGTGCAGTGGATAGAGCACCGACCCTGGAGTCAGGAGTACCTGAGTTCAAATCTGGCCTTATACACTTACTAATTACCTAGCTGTGTGGCCTTGGGCAAGCCACTTAACCCCATTGCCTTGAAAAAGAAAAACAGAAATTATGATTGCTGCCATTGTTATTTTGATTGAAACAAAGGAGTAGAATCATCAATATTTTTATCAATGATTAAAAAGTAAGAAAGTTGATCATGGGAATAAATCAGTTCAAAAGAACCAGAAGCAAGTGAATATAAGTAGTACAGTGTTTGGTAGAATCAAAGTCTCCAACTATTAAGGTAAGTATTTAGTATTTGATAAAAATGGGTGGGGAACATTGGAGAGTTTGTCAATGATGAATGCTTCAGTTTGACATAAATTATATTAAGAGCAATATTTCAAACTATTTACCACAATATGGTTCGAATAGATTTATGACCAAAACAAAAAAGTCCACATTCAGAACAAAAGAGAGACACAGACACAGAGACATGAGAAACAGAGACAGATACAGAGAAAGAGAAGGGGAGAGAGCAAGACAGAGTAAGAGTAAGAGAGAGATATGCAGGGAATGAGATAGCTTTTATATCTGTGGATAGAAGAGAATTTTTAGATTAAAAAGAGAGATTGAAAGGATCATAGAAAATGAAATTAACAATTTAATTCCATATAGTTGAAAAGTGTTCTCCCATGCAGAATTAACACATTTAAGTCAGAAGAGAAAATTTACTTGAAGAAAATGTCTATGACTAAGATCTAACATCACAGATTTATCGAAATTGATACAAAAAATTTAAGAATGACAACTATTTCCCAATAAATTATCAAAGATGAACATACATGTATTAGCAAATGCTCCAAATAACTAAAAGGTGAAATGCAATTTTATCTGATTATGAGATTCCACTTGATAACCATTAAATTGTCAAAATGACAAAAAATGAAAATGATAATTACTGAAGTTTTCAATAGGGGAAGGAAAACAATGACATACTATTAGTGGATGTGTCAAGCTGTCTAACCATTCTGGAAAACAATTTGGAATAATGCCAAAATCACCAAACTGCATAGCCTTTGACCACTACTATCAATTCATTCTAACTGTATCAAAGAAGTAGTGGCAAAGAATTGGAGATTGAGGGGATAAATTGGGAAATGGCTAAACAAGTTATGGTACATGAATACTATGGAATATTATTGATCTGTAAGAATTCATAAATGATCAGAATCTAGAGAAGCTAGGAATGACTTACAGGATCTGATACTGAGATAAGGGAGTAGAACCAAGAGAACAATGTAAACATGAACAACTTTGATGGATACAAACCCTTTCAGTAGTTCAGAGAGCTAGGACAACTTTATCAGACCAGCTATGGATAATGTTATTTCCATCCAGAGTAAGAGAAAACCAAAAAGGAAAAAAAAACGCAAAAAAAGCCCTTCAGAATCTGATGAACACTTTATAAAAATTTTCTCTTATGTATCTTTTTCCTTAATCTTAAATCCTCATATTGAAAATGACCAATCTCCAAACATGTTTATCAAAATATGTATGTTCAATGCTAACCTGATTATTCATCACTGGGGGGGAGGGAGGGTGCAAGAAAATTTTGTAACTTAAAAATATGCATGTGCGTATGGATGAAAATAAATAGAGACAATAAATAAATAAATAAAGGAAAATACACATATCAAAGAAATGTATGTATAAAACTATTTGTGGTGACATCTTTTTGTAACAAACAATAGAAACAGAGTGGGTGCCCACAATTTAGGAAATAACTAAACAAATCATGGTATATTAATATAATTGAGTATGACTATACAATAAGAAATAACCAAGGGATAGCTACATAGCACAGTGAACATAGCACTGAGCTTGAAATCAGGAAGATTCATCTTCCAGACTCAGATACTTAATTCCTTAGCTGAAAATGGGTTAGAGAAGAAAATAGAACACCACTCCAATAATCTTGACAAGAAAATCCCAAATGGGGTAACAAAGACATGATTGAATAATTCATCAACAACTACAACAAAAAAACAATCTAAACAATAAATTCAGAAATCCAGTAGAAATTATCAGATTGGATGCAACTTGAGGTGAACAGAACTAGGAGAAAACTTTGTAGAATGTTTACAGCATTATAAAGAAAAATGTCAATAACAGACTTAAGAGTTTTCATTATTTCAAAGTCCAATCATGACTCCAAGACAAAAATGATGAGTCATGCTTCCATTCTGGGCAGAGATGTGATGGAATAAAATACATTTTTGACATGACCACTGTGTGGATTTGTTTTGTTTAAATATGTTTATTTTTATATTCGAGTCTTTTAAAAATTTATTTTGGTGAGAAAAACATAAGGGGGAGTAGAGAATTTATGACTATGATATAAAAAAATAGAAAAAAGGAAAAAAGAAAATGCCAGTGAATAACTTAAGACACATGTAACAACTGAAAGAATTTTGAAAGTTGGGGCACAGAAAAATAGGGTTGTATTATTACTGATACATTAAATTCAAAATATACTTTAGGGCAGCTAGGTGGCACAGTGGATAGAGCACCGGGCCTGAAGTCAGGAGTACCTGTGTTCAAATCCAGCCTCAGACACTTAATAATTACCTAGCTGTGTGGCCTTGGGCAATAACTTAACCCCATTGCCTGGCAAATGAAAAAAAAAAAAAAAAGATATACTTTAGAAATATATCTGTATATTTGCCTAAGCATATATGTATGTATGCATTTGAAATACATGTTGTCATATGTATCCTTGCTTGTGCCTTGATTTTTGGAAACTCAATTTTATAGTTTTGTCAGTTCATAATTTAAAAAATTTAAATATAGCTAATTTACTGAGTAGCTAATATATTGAATCAGTACATGAAATTATCAAGAGATGAATACAGAAAGATGACATTTTCATAAGATGTCCTAGATACGAGATGAATCATGGTATGTTATCACCTTTATGTATAACATTCATTAATCTGGACAGTAAGGCCAAATATGATGGTAATAGCTGAATAAAGAAACTGAAAATGTTTAGTTAAGAAAAGATAAGACTGAGGGGAGACATGAAGGTTTCCTTCAAATATTTGAAAAGTCATGTAGAAGAGTGATTAGGTTTCCTGTGACTAACCCCAGATCAACACAATACTAGTGATGAATTTATTCACAAGCGAATTTAGGTTTCATGTTAAAGATAACCTCCTTAATACTTAGAGATGAAGAAGTAGAATTAGCCAAGTTTAGAATAACCCATTTCTTCTCATGTGAAGTTTTAAAGATGCTTGATGGCTGTCAAGTATTTTCTCTTGAAAATTCTGTACAAGGTACAGATTGGACTACATGGCACCTAAGCTCTAAAATTATATGATTCTATAAATTAATCTTTTTTTTGCCAGGCAATGGGGTTAAAGTGGCTTGCCCAAGGCCACACAGCTAGGTAATTATTAAGTGTCTGAGGCAGGATTTGAACTCAAGTACTCCTGACTCCAGGCCCGGTGCTCTCTCCACTGCTCCATCTAGCTGCCCCTTAAATTAATCTTCTTTACTAAAATATACATTTGGAAATTAAAAAAAAAATATTTCAAATTTTTTGAATGTTTTAATATTTAAAAAAATCCTTTACTCACAACTCTTTGAAATAAGTCAGACTTGATTTCTGATTCCAGGAGCATCTTTCTGACAATATACCTCATAGAAAATTGGGTTGGGGAAAAAATGATATGTACTATATTAGGTCATCTCAAAAACCACATTTATGTAGTATTTTAAGATTTATAAACAATTTTATGTAGGGTGATGCATTATTAACCTCCCTTTGAAGATGAAAAGACTGACACTCCAAAGGAAAAATTTGGACCAAAGTGATACAAGTAACTTTTTGAGTCAATCCCTAAATCTTCTGAATCCAAATCCATTGCTCTTTTTTAGAACTCCAGAACTACAACCTTCTGACTGTATTGAAATTTCTGGAAGTATTTTGAAGGAAGGGTCACTTCAAGGTTATTGATATCATAGGGATAGGGAATTATGGGGACCTTTTCTGCTTTTTCTTCAATGCCTTTTAGCTCCTCTCCTTTTCCCCTCAGTAATATGTTACTATCAAGTTGCTAAGATCATTCTCACACCTAAGAGAGTACAGGTTGGTTTCTAATACTTAGGCTCAGGACTAATAGGAATCTTAAAATTCTTCACTGGTTCAGGGACTCCTAAAAATGTTCTTAAGGGATGTTTAAGAGTTTAAATTTGAATATTAGCATGAAACTTTAAATGAGAGAAACATTACATTGGCTTAAATTCTCAGGAATGTATAATTGATTTGTGTTGTCTTTTCTTCTGAATGAATGTTGATAAAAGAGGACAATGGAAGCTACTTCCACAATGGTTATTCCAGAATACCCTCTAGAGTTGGCCTTAGTAAGGCAGCATGATCTCACTACTAACATACTTATTTTCTGTCACCCATTGTTGATGATAATCTTCATTTGGCTATATGATTTGTCAGAGCAATATTTGTTCTACACTGATCTAATTAAATGAATTCTTAAATAACCAAATGCAGTTTTGACTGGGTCTGGACCCTTCAGGGAGTGGTTAACAGCAATTTAACAGCTTCAGAATGATGGCTTCATAGACTTTATTCCAGTTACTGAGTCAGTTTACAAGGAAGCATTTATTCAGAGAAGTCACAGATCTTTACCTTTGATTCTGAATTCTTGGGATTTGTTTTTTACTATAATAAGTAGGTTATATGATAAAATAATAAACTATGTAAACCTGGCATTTTTAGAAATGATGAGCTCTGGGACTCAGAGAACTTGAATTAGAAATAATGGGATCATAAACATGGAAGTAGAAGGGAATTTAGAGTCCTTGAGCTATCCCTTCATTTTACAGATAAGAAAACTGGGTACCAGAGATGTCAAATGATTTAGTCAAAGTCACATAGAAGATAAATGTAACTGTAATATTTCAATCTAGATCTGTATCTTGTTTCCTTACAAAATGCTGAAATTTACCTAATACAACATTATGCTGTCTCCAGATGTTTGCGACTATTGGTTTTGGGTTTTTTTTTTCTCTTTAGGAAATCAAATTTATGGAAAATCTGTTTTTTATTAAAAGTTTATATTGTGCTTCTGTGTACACAGTGTCAAAACATGCTGTGATTTTGTGGGGAACAGGGGCAAAAGAACTGAGACTTTGAAGAAAGGGTTGGCACTGAGCAAAGTCAAAAATTGGGGTTCTTGCTTGTGTGTTTTTTCATAAAGGATACTTTTCTCTTTCCAATGTGAAGGAACAGACTAATAAAAGGAAACAAATGAAATGTAAAAATCTTAATATCTTTATGAATTTTATGCATATATACAATGTTATGCAGAGAATACTTTTTATAACCCATTAAAACAAAATTTTTTATATCCCAAAACAATAGTTATCTATACTGCAATGGAGAAAAGTTTAGCAGCAGAGTCAGAAAATGGACACCTCAAGCCTCATAGTTATGATTTGAGTGATCTCTCTCAAGAAGCTGAGTTCAAGAATAAAGAAAGAAGGGGAAGGTACGTGGTGCAGTGAATAGAGCACTGGCCCTGGAGTCAGGACTACCTGAGTTCAAATCAGACCTCAGACACATAATAATTACCTAGCTGTGTGGCCTTGGGCAAGCTACTTAACCCCATTGCCTTGTAAAAAAACTTTAAAAAAAGAATAAAGAAAGAAAGAAGGTGGATATGAAAGTGATATGACTAAAGGGTAAAGGGTCAGACACCTTTCTACTCCTACCCAGGGGCTCATTTCTCCTTCATTACCATGATTGTCAGTTCTTCCTTCTTTCATTTTACCCTTCCTTCTCTTTTTCCACCTTCTTACCTCTATACCTCTTCCCTCCTCTTCCCACTCCTTTCTTCCTATGTCCTTTCTTTACTTCTTTCTCCCTAAGGAAAGTAGTATGATGAAATTAATCCTAGACTGAGAGACAGAAAATCTACTTACTTAACAGTTAATCTTTAACAAGTTACTTCATCCCTAAGGACTTCACTTTACTCATTTATGTAATTAAATGATTGGTCTAATTACTTCTGGAGTAACCTTGTGTGGTCCAGTTTCTTTCTTCCTTTTTTACCTCCTATAATCATATAGAAGGGTAGAGAGTAATTTTGTGTCTAGTTGGAAGGGAATGGGGAAAAGATCATTGATATGAATCAGAGGATTCTGAATAGAATAGAGAAAACTACTTTGAACAGAGGACATGGCTGAATTGAGGTAGCCTGCAATTTTGATGTCTAATGAACTGTCTCTGACATTCTATAGGAAGCATCCCCAACCTATAACGTGAGAGAGAGGATGAAATACAATAGGGAAGCAGTAAGTCAGAGGGAGGTGTATGAATTTGATCAGCAAGAAAGGATGAAACAGATATGCTTTACATTACCTCCAAGAAAACTGTGGGTACCTTCTATTTGCCATAGGACTTGGTGGAAAATTGTTAGTTTCCAGTCAAAAGTAGTTGATCAATCTAGCAACTTCCATCTTCAGTTTTATTCTATTCCCAAATATAACCACATTAATGGGGGGGGGGGGGGGAAGAGAACCAAACCATTTTCAGCTTCAGCTTATTTTTTATTCTAGCACTCCTAACACTATTATTATAGAACCATGCAACACTTTTGCAATCATCTTCCATGATCCTACTATTATATATATAGACACACATATATGTATACATACATATATGTATGCATACATATAAGTTTGTTGAATTTCCTGTGAATTTATCTCAATCACTTTAGTTTCTTTCTCATTATAATATTTTTATTTATAACTTCCTATTATCATTCTTGATATCTGTCTTCACATCCCTACTGGACCAATTTTTGTCATAGACTTTTAGGCAAGATGAACCAACCAATACTCTTGATCTTTGAAATTTGAATGGCAAAAATCATGGTTGCATGTCAGACTATGCCTCATTTTATTCTCTTTCTATATTACAAATTCTAATAGAGAGAAGAGATATCTACTTCAAGATTTCCATCATTCCCTATCACCAATTATTTTTTTCCTTGGTGTGAATAAGAATACATAATAGCAATCTCCTTCAATTCTCCCTCCACCTTTTGATCACTGGAGTTTTTTCCCCCTTAATTAAAGCAAACCAAAAATTATTAGCTTCACTTTTCTGCACAAAGAAAACCCCATCAGTTGTAAAAGCAGTGGAAGCTCCCTGTAATCATTTAGTTCCTGAACTCATTATTTCTTGTAATTAAATCATTAATTTCTAATTTTCAGTTAAACAACACAACAATAGTAAAAAAGGTGCCCTTCTTCACCCTTCTATCCCCTGTGCAACATATTCAAAACTCATCAAGCGTTGAAGGGTCTTAAGGAGCTATTGCCACCGAGAACCCTATTCTCTCTACCTTTCTATCAATTCCCATATTCTATTCTCCACCTTCTGGATGAAAATTGACCACCTTTGCCCCTTAAACACTTTTAATATTGCTTTAGGAACAATTGAGGAGTCACCTTGTGTGAATTTTAATTCCTTTTAGATATCTGTTTTTTCCTCAACGGATACAGGCAAGACCACTTCTTGCCATTGCACTGAGGAATGGCTTGCTATAATTTTGAGACTTCAAGCTAGCAAATAATTAAATAAATAATGTATTATGCTATAAGTACATAATGTAAGTATATATACATAATTATCAATGCAGATGTACATATATGCATGATGCCCATACATACATGTACACATATGTGTTGGTTTTGTAATTAAATGTGTTACCTGTCTAGGTAGAAATATACATTTCCATACCATTAAATTTGCACATGTAAATGAATATGTACACATACAATATTATATGTATAAAGTTTTGCAGATGTTATAAATTAAAAAGTATGTATGTAAATAGATGGATATATCATCACAGATAAATAAATATCTATGTTTGTAACTGTAGGAATTATAGTCTACTTTTTATCAGAATGGTAAATACATGATCACAATGAATAAGTCAATTGATCATTTTTCTCTTTGCTAAAAATATTTCCCTCCCACAATATAGATTTCAATCCATGTACCTATTTTCATTTGATCATTCTAATAAGATACAGTGAACCAGGAAAAATGACCTTTCAAGTATCCTTTTCTTGAGAAGCAAGTTAGTGAAATTAAACCATTCAAATTAGTGTACAAATGCATGATTAAAGGATAGCAATTGTCTATTTTGTGACACATCTATGTGAACTAAAATGTGCCAGATGCACAGCTTGTCCACAGATGTTGTCATTTCAATCTTTTGTATAACATCCATTTTCTCTCCAACATTCACAGATTTTATAAGTGCAGAGAGAATTGATCAAAATTACTCTTGTGTAAAACACTAATAGTTTGTTTTAAGCCATGCATATGAGAATATCTCCCAGGAATAATTCCACAGAGAATGCTGAAGATGGCACAGATGTCTGTATTTGAACTTGATAGCATCTTTTTAAAAGCTGACTGATATTATGTATGGTCAGTATTAATTCAAGAAGAAGAAAAATGTACGGGTTCTGAAAAATGCTGTCTTGTGGGGGGGCTAAATACTATTTTTCATCTACTTTCAAGTTCTACGTAATGAAGACAAATGCAGATTATTCCCTTTCCCTTTCCTCCTCTCTATTCACATTCCTTTGTTTTGCAACATACTTTTTATGCAGTAGATATCCAATACAAAATATAAATGTCAGAGGAAAACTAGTAATACAAATAGAGAGTATAAAAACCTATTTCAAAACCAAGAAATGCCCATGTGCTTATCAATAGATGAGGGTAATTACTTCAATAGTGTAATGTCCTATCAGAGTGATATTAAGTAAGTAGAACCTAGATTGAGAAATTATTTTTCTACCTTTTTTAAAACTCTTCAGTCTGAAATTTCTTAATCTCTGTATTTTCCATTCACTTCTTTGTCTAAATGCCAGATTACTTCAATACTATTTACCTATGAACAACTGTTATTATTCGCAATTATGTTTATTTTTATGACTGAAATATTTGTGTAGAGCCGTATCCACATATAGATTTATCTATGTATGTATATTTGTCATATATAGATTATATCAGTTGCTTCATGATTAAAGAATTCAATTTCTGTCAAGAGGTCTAGTGTACTGCTCTCTTCACCAGTGCTGTTGATTGGCTAAATGGAACTAGGATATTTTGTGGTAAAGTGGACAACAGTATAGGATCTGTACAGCACAGATCCACTAAGTCTAATATTGTTTATAACTCTTGTGCAAACAATAAAGTGGAGGGATAGGAGGGAAAGAAAAAGGGAAAGAAAAAAGAGAGGGGAGAGGGAAGGGAAGGGAAAAGAAGGGAATAGAAGAGAATATATTTATTAAAAATTTACTAGGTGACAAATATGAGGGGAAAGGAGCTTACATTTTAATGGGAAAATGCATAAAAGTGAGTTTTAAAACAGAGACAAAGAGTGGAATGAAAGAACCTAGATCTACCTCTATACTTTCTTGGTATCAAAAAAAGTCAGAAATAGACATGAGACAGGGAATAAAGAGCTTAGAACTTCCAAAAATGGATATTCCAGGATGAACTCAGCATCAGAAGAGATGTTCATGCAGAATGATATTTCATTGTGAATGGGTATTTCAAGATGAGAAGACCCCACAGAGTTAGTTTGGAATTCTAGAGGAAGTCAGGAAGAAAAACAATAAACAAAAAACTAAAACAGAGCCAGAAGGAAGATGGATGGAACTAAGGTTCACTAATCGTGGAAGTTAACAAAGTAGTAATCACAGTTGTACATAGAAACTAAGTTGAGTGTCTCAACATATGTCTCCATATTCTTTGAACAACTTTGTCATGAATGGAAATCTATATATATATATATAGACAAATTTGGAAGAGAATCTAGAACTGTCCTCCTTACTAGCCCACTCATTTTACAGATTAGAATACCAAGTCCCAAAGAGCTTTAATGACATTATCCAATGTCACTCAAGTAGTACGTGTAAAACAGAATTTGAAGTTAGCTACTCTGACTCCCAGATACCATGCAGCCTTGGAATATTTACTGGTAATTCATGAGAACTGACTATAAAGTAATGAGATTCACTCCCTTTTCCTTTCATCCCCTTAAGCTGTTGCCACTTTCTTTAAAACAAAACAAAGCAGCAAACATGCTAGAACATTTTGATGATGGAAAAATGATACACTAATTTTTTTACATTTTCCAAATCATTTTCATTGACCAGATTTGATAACTTTCTTCAGATTTCATTAATGATTAACAGATGAAAATTCATTCCATTTTTAAAATTTGAACAATATTTTTAACAAAAATTGGCTTTGCCCAGCTTGTTTGTTCTACTTGATTTTGAATGGGTGTTCACTGTTTCTTAAAATGAAATTTAATTCTAAAGTACAAAGATTTGCCACCACTGAGTATTCACAAGAAACTGAAAGCAATACCTAATTTAAACATCAGCTCCAAATCCTCTGTTTTACAGGTATGGAAATTCAAGACTATACAAGTGAAAAAACTTGTCTAAAATCATGGAGATAATCTGTAAGGAAATAGTTTTGAACCAGGGTTTCTACCTCCATACTCAGTGTTCTTTGAGAACAAAATGCTTTCTCTCCTAAGGCAACCATTATGAAATGAAAGTACTCATTTATCATTGATTAAATTATTCTGCTCTATTTTTCAAAAAGTATTAATATTTATAAACCACACTCTTTATTTATGTACATCCAAGTTTTAAAAAAGTTCTTATGCTATATGTCTTACCAATACAATATTGCAGGCAAATTTAATACAAATTAATAATTTTAAAATTTCTTTAATATTCACAATGCAAAAGGCTGAGGGTGGAGCCAAGATGTCAGCATGAAGGCAGGAAAAACTGGAAACTTGTTCCCCACAAACTCCAAAAGCTATTAAATTATGCCTCTAGCCAAAATTTAGAGGGGTAGAACCCATAGAAAGACTCAATGATATAATTTCCCAATACAAGACAGCTTAGAAGTTCCAGAGGAAATGTCTGCTTCACCAGGACTGGGGGTTGGGAAAAGTCTCTGTGAGAGCAGCCTCAGCACAGCCTGGCTGGATGACTAGATCCCTGGGGTCACTGGGTCCATGGCAGAGGGGACAGTTTCCAGACCTCCTGGCCCAGGGATCACCTGGAATAGCTTCACGTGGTGAGGAGGGAACTCTGCTACACCAGAGTGAGTGTGGAGTGAGCACTGGCCTTAGAGTAGCTCTGTGGTGAGAACCCGCAACAGAAATCAGGGAAGCCAGCCTGTACTTCCAGAGTGCAACCCACTCTGTTAAGAGGATCGGGGGAAGACTGCAGAAATCTCTCTATTCTCTCTGGTCAGGATGCAGTTTTTTTGCCCACATTCAGATCCAGGTTGCAGTCTGAAACCCTACATCACCATAGCTGAGCAGGGATCCTCCTCACAGCTCCAGGGCAGAGCGGAGGCCCTGTGGTCATCCACATACCAGAGCACAAGCAAAAGAACAGTCAGAACCTCTCATAAGACCTTCGAGGAATTAAGGACCCTGGGGGTTTTCTCCACAACCCCTCAAAGACTTGGAAGTACAGTAAATCAGTCATAGGCTGAGGACATGAGCAAACAAAAGAAAAAGAAGAATCCTACTATAGAAAATTACATTGATCCCATGGGAGATTCAGAAGATGACAAAATCAAAGCTTCTGTATCCAAAACCTTCAAGAGAAATAGAAAATTGTCTCAGCTATAGATAAGCTCAAAACAGTTTTTGAAAAGCAATTAAGGGAGATAGAGGAAAATTGGTAGGAGAAATGAGAATAATGCAGATAAATCATGAAAAGCAAATCAGTAGCTTGATGAAAGAAATTCAAAGAAATACTGAAGAAAATTATAATGTTAAAAACCAGTTTGGGCCAAATGGGAAAAAAGCAACACAAAAGGCAAATGAGGAGGAGAATGCCTTAAAAAGCAGAACTGACCAGCTGGAAAAAGAGATAAAAAAGTTCTCTGAAGAAAATAACTCCTTCAAATGCAAAATGGAACTAAAGGAAACCATTGAGAGAAATCAGGAAGAAATACTCACAATGCAACTAATGATCATTTGCATTCATGATTTCTTATACTATAGAAATGATGAAATGTAATTATACATTGATACAGTAATTAAATATCTTGTCCAAATTCTGATAACAGAACCTATGGGTTTTAGAAATAAAATAAGCAAGTCATACATTTCCTGCAATACGATAGCTTTAAATCAATAAACATTTCTTTTAATTTGCTTGGGCCCAGCAATAATAGAGTAATTAATTAATAATTTAATAAATATTTGCTGAAATATAATATTTTAGTGTGACTAACAATATTATTATTAATAATTATGATACAGAGTGCCCTGTAAACTTATCTTTCTTTAGGTTATAGATATGTTTCTAAAATTCCAAATAGGAGACAACCAATAATACTAAGAAAATGTCCTATTTCAAAGAAACCAAAAGTGACATTTTTCAGGAATCATTTTGCAAAATGACTAATCAATTTTTTAAGTTTAAAATATGATTTATTTGAGTTTTCAAGGTGAGACACTCCATTATTATCTAGCAGTTAGTTAAGGCCTACTTAATAGCAAGATTTTAAATACAGCACAATAGGAAATTATTTCTCATTCTTGAAATTTTATTTATTTTGTTTTATTTCCAACTAATCTCTGGATTACTGATGACAAATTATGCTTTAGTTTTGGGCTCTCAGCCAAAATTTCACCTGAAACATCAGAATTTTACTTATTTTTGCTTGTTTTTTCTTTTTGGCTCTGAAGTTATGTCTTCTTGACAAAGCTATTCATTTATATCTTAACAAGGAGTTTTCCTCAGAATCTCCAGTGTAAAGGTAATGGGATTGGTTAAACCCTTTTCTAAAACAACTGCAGCAAGGCTCCATCCCTTTCACAGCAAAATTTGTTGGTAGATTAGTTCTGATTATGTGCTCTATAATCATCGATTCTTTATTTTTCTCTTGGGAGTGTAAATAAAATAGTAGTGATGGATTTAGATATATTGATTTTTTAAGGCTATATAAAAAGGAAGGTTTTGAGAAGTTATTGATAATTCATTACATTTAACTAGATAATTTAGTAGAGATTCTGAAAAAATTGGAGGTTGTAAAAATAAATATGAAATGGAGGTTGTCTTAAAATTATGAGTAATTATTTTTTGGGGGATAAGTATCTGTATCATTAAAATGTTTTCTTCATAACAAAATTTTTCTAAGGGTGACTTTGAATTATCAGCAAATCTTTGAAAATATAAAAGTAAAAAACTCTTTGCAATAGTAGTATAGAAATGATTTCTGAGAAAATCATTTAGAAGTTTAAAAAAGGAGTAAATATGTAGATTTCAAGCATCCTAATTATAATTCAGAACAAAGAGAATATTTTACAAGGATGTATCAGTTAGATCAGAGGAGATAAAATCATTTGTGATTTTTTGAACATGGATTTAATTATACACAAAAAATACTGACATTGAGTTAGGAAAACTTTTATCTGGAATACTTAATGTAATGAGGTAATTTGGTTGATTGTCAGCCAAGAGATGAATTGTTTGATTTACATAGAATAATTGGATCTTTGAAGGTTAAAGTTGGAGAGTGTCATAGAAAAATAGTCAAGCTGGTAGAAAGATAGACAGACAGATAGATAATCACATAGGCAGATACAAAGAAAGTGCACTGCTTTCTACTACTTAAAGTATAATATTACAATTTTAAATGATTATTGAAATTATTGAGGCAGGACATGTATTGAAGCATCCTGAGAATTTCTCTCAATTTCTTCTCACAGATAGTAGTAGTATAATCATTAGTTAATCATTTATTTCTTTTTTACTATGAATGAAGATTTGCTTTAATGTTCTGTAGACTAGGCTTTAAAAAGTAATGGATAAAAATGTTAATAATGATGATAATCATGTTTGTCCTTCATTCTTTTTTATAAAGAAAGATTTAATTTATTTTGAGTTTTATAATTTTTTGCCTTTTCTTGCTTCCCTCCCTCCACCTCCCCCCACAGAAGGCAGTCTGTTAGTCTTTACATTGTTTCCATGGTATACATTGATCTAAGTTGAATGTGATGAGAGAGGAATCAAAGCCTTGAGGAAGAAATATAAAGTATAAGAGATAGCAAAATTACATAACAAGATAACATGGGGTTTTTTTGGTTTGTTTTTTGTTTGATTTTTACTAAATTGAAGGTAATAGTCTTTGGTCTTTGTTCACACTTAACAATTTTTTCTCTGGATACAGATGGTTTTCTCCATCACAGATAGCCCAAAATTGTGCCTGATTGTTGCAATGATGAAATGAGCAAGTCCATCAAGTTTGATCATCACCTCCATGTTGCTGTTATGCTGTACAATGTTCATATAAATATATATAAATTTATATAAATATAAATTTATATAAAGTTATATAAATATAAATCAGTTCATATAAATCCTTCCATACTTCCATGAATTCCCATCCCTCCTGGCTTCTAATAGAATAGTGTTCCATGACATACATATACCATAGTGCGTTAAGTCATTCCCTAACTGAAGGAGACTCACTTAATTTCCAACTCTTTGGTACCATAAACAGGGATGCTATGAATATTTTTGTACAAGTGATGTTTTTACCCTTTTTGATAATCTCTTCAGGGTAGAGACTCAGTAGTGGTATTGTTGAATCAAAGGGTATGCACATTTTTATTGCTTTTTGGACAAAATTCTGAATTGCTCTCCAGAAAGTTTGGATGAGTTCACAGCTCCGCCAACAATGTATTAGTGTCCCAGATTTCCCAAATCCATTCCAATACTGATCATTGTCCTTTCTGGTCATATTGGCCAGTCTGAGAGGTGTGAGCTGTTACCTTGGAGATGCTTTAATTTACATTTCTCTAATAAGTAGTGATTTAGAGCACATTGATTTCCTCATCTGTAAATTGCCTTTGTATATCATTTGACCAGTTGTCAATTAGGGAATGCCTAGTTTTTTTTTTTTAATTTGACTTAGGTCTCTATATATTTTAGAAATGAGTCCTCTGTCAGAAATATTAGTTGTAAAAATTGTTTCCCAATTTATTCATTTCTTTTGATCTTGGTTACAGTGGTTTTGTCTGTGGAAAATAATTTTAATTTAATGTAATCAAAATTATCTACTTTGTTTTTAATGATGTTTGCCATCTTTTCCTTGGTAATAAATGGCTTCCATTTCCATAGATCTAAGAGGTTTACTACTCCTTGATCTTCTAGTTTGCCTAATATTGGTTTTTATGTCTACATCCTGTACCCATTTTGATCTTATCTTGGTGTACAGTGTGAGGTGTTGGCCTAATCCAAGTTTCTTCCATACTAACTTCCAATTTTCACAAAGATTTTTATCAAAAAGAGAGTTTATATCCCATATTTGGACTCTTTGGGTTTATGAAACAACAGATTACTATACTAATTTCCTGCTATATCTCCTAGTCTATTCCACTGATCCACTACTCTATTATCTTAGCCAGTATCAGATGACTGATGCTTTATAATATAATTTTAGATCTAGTAAGGTTAAATCACTTACTTTTGCACTTTTTTTTTTCATTGAATCTCTGGGTATTCTTGATTTTTTTATTTCTCCATATGAATTTACTTACAATGTTTTCTACCTCATTAAACTAATTTTTTTGTATTTTGATTACTAGGGCACTAAACAAATAGTTTAGTTTTGGTAGAATTGTCATTTACATTCTATTATCTTGACCTATCCATAGCAGTTGATGATTTCCTGCTTATTTAAATCTGAATTTATTTGTGAGAAGTGTTTTGTAATTATTTTCAAAAAGGTTTTGAGTCTCCCTGGCAAGTAGACTCCCAGACATTTTGTATTTTCTGAGGTCACTTTAAATGGATTTTCTCTTTCTAGCTCTTTCTACTGTATCTTCCTAGTCATATATAGAAATGTTGAGTGTTTATGAGGGTTTATTTTATATCCTACAACTTTGCTAAAGTTGCCAATTATTTTTAGATGATTTGGGGGGATTCTCTAGGTTATACCATCATGTCATCTGCAAAGAGTGAGTTTTGTCTCTTCCTTCCCAATTCTAATTCCTTCAATTTCTTTTTCTTCTTTTATTGCTGAAGGAAACATTTATAATATGATATTTAAGAGTAGTGGTGATAATGGGGATCCTTGTTTCATCCCTGATCTTACTGAGAATGCCTCTCATTTATCCCCATTGTATATAATGCTTTTTGATGGTTTCAGATAGATGCTGTTTACTATTCTAAGGAACAATTTATTTATTCTTATATGCTCTAATGTTTCTAGTAGGAATGGATGCTGTATTTTGTCAAAAGATTTTTTAGCATCTATTGATATAATCATGTGATTTCTAATAGGTTATTGATATAATTAATTATATTAACAGTTTTCCTAATATTGAACTAACCCTGCATTCCTGGGATAAATCCTAATGTATTATCCTATGGATAATTTGTAATCATTTTGCTAAGATGTTATTTAAGATTTTTGTGTTTATATTCATCAGAGAGATAGGTCTATCATTTACTTTCTCTGTTTTGACTCTTTTCCTAGTTTAGTTATCAGCACCATATTAGTGTCATAGAAAGAGTATGGCAGAATTCCATCTTCACCTGTTTTGTCAAAGACTTTATATAGAGTTAAAACCAATTGTTCCTTAAATATTTGATAGAATTCACTTGTGAATCCATCTGGCCCTGGAGATTTTTTCTTAGGGAGATCAATAATGGCTTGTTGAATTTCTTGTTCTGAGATAGGGTTGTTTAGGTTTTAATTTCCACTTCATTTAACCTAGGCAACTTATATTTTTGTAAATATTCTTCCATTTCACTTATGTTGTCAAATTTATTGGCATAGAGTTGGGCAAAATAATTCCATAATATTACTTTAATTCCCTCCTCAATGGTGGTGAATTCATCTTTTTTTCATTTATGTTACTAGCAATTTGGTTTTCTTTCTTTTTTAAATCAAATTTACCAGAGTTTGATAAATTTTATTGTTTTTTTCATAAAACTAGCTCTTAGTTTTATTTATTAGTTCAATAGTTTTCTTGCATTTGATTTTATTAATTTCTCCTTGAATTTTTTGAATTTCTAATTTGGCATTTAATTGGGATTTTGAATTTGTTCTTTCTCTAATTTTTTTTAGTTGCATAGTTAGTTCATTGATTTCCTCTTTCTCTAATTTATTCATGTAAGCATTGAAAGATATAACCCCTGGCAGCTTCCTTGCATATATTCCATAGGTTTTGATGTGTTGTTTCATTATTGTTATCATCTAGGATGTGATAATTCTTTCTAAAATCCGTTACTTGATCCACTCATTCTTTAAAAAGAGGTTATTTAGTTCTGGGTCTATTTCTCCCTGGCCCAATATTACATATGATTTTTATTGCATTATGATCTGAGAAAGTTGTATTCACTATTTCTGCCTTTCTGAAATTGATCATTAGGCTTTTATGCCCTAGCACATGGTAAATTGTTGTGTAAGTGCCATGTATTGCAGAAAAAAATATATATTCCTTCCTATCCCCACTCAGTTTCCTGCATAAGACTATCATATCTAGGTTTTCTAACAATTTATTTGCTTCTTTAACTTCCTGCTTGTTCATTTTAAGATTAGATTTGCCTAAATCAGGGGAACAGGAGGTTGAGCTCTCCCACTAGTATAGTTTTGCTGTCTATGTCTTCCCGTACTTTTTTGAACATCTCCTCTAAGAATCTGTATGCTATACCATTGTTTGCATACATATTTAGTATTGAAATTACTTTGTTGTCTATGGTGCCTTTTAGGAAGATACCTTATCTCTTTTAACAATATTTTTTTCAACTTCTTTGACTGAGATAAGTATTGTAATGCCTGTTTTTTTTTTTCACTTCAACTGAAGCAAATTATATTTTGCTCCTACCTTTTACTTTTTGCTCTATATGGATCTCTCTGCTTCAAATGAGTTTCTTGAAAGCAGCATATTGAAGGATTCTGGTCTTTAGGTTTTAAAAGAGAGTTCATAGTTCATCCCATTCACATTCAAAGTTACAATTACTAACTTTTCATTGTGCTCCATGATATCTTCCCTCTGTATTTTTACCCTTTTTTCACTTTATCCATATTTTGTTTCTATATACTGTCTCTTTCAGTGTGTTTGCCCTCCTATATCAACCCCCTCCCCTTTCTTTCCCCTTTCCCTTTTTCCCCTTCTTCCTTCCTTTCCTTCTGTTAGCTCCCCATTTTCTCCTCCTTCCCATCCCCCCTCCCCTTTTCACCTTTTAAAACTTGAAAGGTAAGATAAGTTTCTTAACTTAACTGGCTGTATGTAAATTAACTTTAAGCCAAGTCTGATGAAATGGAGATACAGGTAGTTCTCACCTCTTCCATTCTTCCCCTCTATTACAATAAGTCTTTTGTACCTCTTAAAGTAATGAGTTTTACCCCATTCATTCTCCTCCATTCTCCCATCTCCTTATTGCCCCCCTTTTTGAGGAGGTATTGTTTTTAAATCATTCTATCTAAGTCACAGAAAATTCGTGAGTGTCCATCACTTCTGGCTAACTATATACTCTCAAATAGAGTTACAATTCTTAAGAGTTATTGGAGTCCTTCTCCCAAGTAGGGATATAGCCACTTTCATTTTATTGGATTGCAGTTCTTTTCCCCTTTACCCTTTTTTTAACCTTTTTATGTGTCTCTTGTGCCTCCTATTTGATGTACAAATTTTCTATTTAGCTCTGGTCTTTTCATCAGGTAATGTTGGAAGTCTCCCCTTTTGTTAAATGTCCATCTTTTCCCCTGGAAGAGAAGGCTCATCTTTGTCAAATAGTGGATTCTTGGCTGCATTCCAAGCTCCCTTGCTCTTCCGAATATCTCATTCCAAGCCCTTTCATCTCTTAATATTGATGCAGCCAGATCCTGTTCAATCCTTAGTGTGGTTCTTTGGTATTTAAATTGTTTTTTTTTCTGGTGGCTTGCAGGATTTTCTCTTTTATCTGATAGTTTTGGAATTTGGCCACAACATTTCTTAGTGTTTTCATTTTAGGATCTTTTTCTGGAGGAGATCGATGCATTTTTTCAATATCTATTTTTCACTCTGGTTCCATGATATCAGGGCAATTTTCTATCACTAAATCCTATCATATGAATTCCAGGTTTTTTTTTCTCTTTAGTGTTTTCAGTAAGTCCTATAATTCTCAGATTGTCCCTCCTTGATCTATTCTTGAAGTCAGTAGTTTTGCTGATGAAGTATCTTGCATTTTCTTCATTTTTTATCTTTAGTTTTTTTAACAGAATATTGTTGTCTCATGAAGTCATTAGTTTACACAGATTTCATCCTTTTTTTTTAGAGAAGAATTTTCTTCATTTACTTTTTTAACTCCTTTTCTAATTGGTCAATTCTATTTTTGAAGGAGTTTTCCATTTGCCAAGAGTAGTTTGGATAAAATTATTTTCTTTTTGCATTTGCCGAATCGAGGATCTAAGAAAATTATTCTCATTTTGAATTTGTCCAATTGAATTTTCCAAGGATTTGCTTTCTTGTTTTGAGATGTTAATTTTCTCTTTCAATGTGTTAATTTTCTAGTGAGTTTCTTTTCCCAATTTTCCAATTGATTCTTAAACTCCTTCCTGATTTCTTCAAAGAAGTCTTTCTAGGCAGGAGACCAATTCATATTCTCCTCAGAAGTGCTAATTCTCTATGGGCTAGAATCTATTTCTTCTAAGTATTTCTCCATCATCCCCCTCTTTCAATTTACCTTCCTTCATTTTCCTAGCATCTTGTGTTGGGGGAGGGGGTGGCTTTCAGAGGTTTGCTTTGGAAAGCCCTAGTTTTGGCTTAGTAATTCCAAGGGTCAGCCAGTACAAGGTGCTGATTGCTTTCTCTGGAGTGTTTGAGGCCCTCAGCAACAGGGTTTGAGTGTACCTTGAACAATGGGCTGGACAGTGGAGGAGGGAGTTAATCTCCCTTTCAGCTGAGTGATCTTTGTTGCCCACACCTGAGCCTTAATGGGTGGGGGGGCAATAACCTTCCTCTGGGAAGAATGCTCCACAAAACATATTGAACTCAGGTCCCTTGTTCAGCTGTTTGTTTTCCAGGCGTGCTCTGAAACTGTCTGTGCTGGAACTCACCTTCCCATTGCTCCTCTCCCCCTGGCTAAAGATTCCACAGCTAAAGTTGGTCCTCAAACCTGTCACTAACCAAAGCCTCTGTGGCTAAGGCTGGTCCTCTAGTTCCTTCCCCATAGCTGTGTCTACGATGGCCCTCTGGTCTCTGCTCCTGTTTCACCCACAGTCCCCTGAGACAGACCTTGTTGGCAGGTGTTCTTCTCCTAGCTTCTCTTTCTGGGTTTTGTAGATCAAATTTCTTTTAAGAGGTTTCTTTCATGTTATTTTTGAGAGGGGACCAGGAACACTTAGAACAGTGCCTGTCTTCTCTCCATCATCTTGGCCAGAACAACTCATTTAGACCATCAGTGTACTGATAAGCATCTTGATAAGTTGCTGTTCTATAAGGGTAAGGGAAAGTTCTCTATAGATAAAATTACAGGTGACCCCTTTCCCCTTCATAAAATGAACCATAGTCCCTCTGACTTTCTTTTATTCCATAGTTATTTATATCTAAAAACTATTCAGTCCCAAGTCAGAAACAGAACATTCATTTATAGCATTGTTCAAATGAAAGAAGCAATTTGTCTTACACTCTAGTTTCCAGAAACACAGTGGTAGAAACATTGCTTGTCTCACTTGGAAAAGAATCCTTTAATCTAATTTTGAACATTAACATGTGAGCTGTGTAGGAAGAAATCTTTATAAATGAAACAAATATTAAAATTAGTGAACTTTAAAGATTAACACCTTGCTTTATTTAACATTTTGGTTCTTACATCATGACATACGCTAAATGAAATATTTGAAATACTTTGATAATGATGCTTTTGATGAAGGTTCTCTTTCCAATAGTTGCTACAATTCTGAAAATATGTACTAAACTCTTCATTGTTGATTAGGGAAAAACAGAGTTACCTAACTCTTATCTGATTTTTGAAATACTAAAAATGTCAGTACTCATTAAATAATTGATTACAGACCTGCAATCTTCTCAATACATATGATTGAGTGTGTATGTTTTACACAGTTTTACATGCAAATAATTGTTATTTAATAAAAGTTTAGAAAATGGAAAACAAGGGGCTGCTATGTGGTGCAATGGATAGAGCACCAGCCCTGGAGTCAGGAGTACCTGAGCTCAAATCTGGCCTCAGATACTTAATAATTACCTAGCTGTGTGGTCTTGTGCAAGCCATTTAACTCCATTGCCTTACAAAAACTAAAAAAATTTAAAAAAATGGAAAACAAGAAAATTTTCAAACTTAACTATAACAAACTTTAAATTTTAATCAAATTCAGCATATATTTAATAAATGCTTAATATTTTAAGGAACTAGAGATATAAATACAAAAGCCATTACTACCTACATGACTACCTACAAATTCTGTGAATAAATAACACATATATCAAAAGTAAAAACAAAATAATTTGAAGTATCCTTAAAACTGGAAGGTAGAGTAAGGGAAAATACCCCTGAACTGATCTTGGAAGAAATTAATGATACCAAGGGGTGAAAATGAAAAAGAAATGCATTCTATATATAAGGAAGATTGCCTGTGAGGAGAAATAAAACCATGGAAATGGGAAGTAGAATACCCAAAACACATAAAATATGAAAATGAGGAACTAAAAGAATATTTATTATGCTTCAGGCAATTCTCAAAAAGCAGGCATTGCAATTATGACTTCATATAAGATAGCAACAAAAATTTATAATGTCAACTGATATAAACAGGGAAACTATATTATCCTTGAAGGTAGATTAGATAATGAAAAAATATCACTATGATATATATATACATATATATATATATATATATATACATATATATGCACCAAATGGAATAGTATTAAATTCTTAAAGGAAAAAAAATAATAGAAAGTGAAAAAGACATTAATAGTAACACAGTTTTATAAGTGGCTGTACCATTCTTTAAGAACTGTACAATTCTATCTTAAAGGTAAACAAGGAAAAGTTTAAACAATATATAAGATGTAGAAGAAGAAATCTTTACATATGAAACAGTAATATTAAGATTAATGAAATTTAAAGATGAACATTTTGCATAAAATAATGTTTAGTTTCTTACATCATCACATGTGTTAAATGCTTTGATAATGATATGAAATACTTAAGTCACTGGAAAGACTAGACAAGAAAGACATGATGAATTCAGAATGGAAATATTAAAGAAAATGCATGTTACTGAGAATCTGTTTTACTTTTATTAAAATTAATCATTTCTTGAGGATAAATACATCAATGTTAAAAAGAGCAAGGCAAAAAGAGAAAATAAATCCTTTCTATAATACAATGGAAAACATAAGCTTGCATCGAGGCTTGATTATAAGGCCTCTATATAAATTTCGAAATATAAATCCTGATGAATGGAAATTGACTTTGAAAGTGCAAAATTCATCACAGAAAAGAAGCCAATAACAAAGTATAAAACAGTCTTTAAAATTATAGCCACACAGGTATAGTCATTCAGCCATCTGTTATTTTTATTTTCATTTATTTAATTTTTAATTTATAGAATTAAACAAGCATTTTCATAACACAGTATATAACTGATGAAACTACAAATCTATTATGTACAGTCTGCTTTTCTTATTAAATATGTAACAAAATCTCATGCAAATTTCTTTTTTTCTCTTCACCCTGTCTCCAAAATGCCTACTATTTGATATAATTCTTTGTGTGTTTGCTTGCATGTGTGTGTACACATGTGTGTGTGCATAAGATCATTATATATATATATATATATATTTATCAGTTCTTTCTCAGGTTATAGATAGGATCTTCCTTCATTTGACATTTGACATTAATTTGGATATTTATAGTAGACAAAACTGGTTATTCACTCAAAGTTATTCTTAAAACAATTTTGCTATTACTTTATTCTTTTTATGAATCAGAAAGGTAAACAAGAAAGAAAAGTTGTTCAAGTGAATTTAGGAAGATCCATAGTAGCAGGATATGCAACTCAGAAAAGAATTGAGTTCTTGAATAGAAGAGGAGAAAACATGTGAAGTTGGAAGTAGAAATAAAGCAGAAGTCTTAGAGGAGGGCTATCTGAATTGATCAGGCATAAGACAAGAAAAGGAGATTATGTGTCACTACAGACATCATCCTCTGTCCCCTTCCCCACCTAGATTGTTGACTTTAAAACAATCTTCAATCTTCTATTTCTATTTTTCCCAGGACTAGTCCTGGAAATCTAAAGTCTTTTAGGAACAGAGAATGTCTGTTTACCCTTTTTATTTTAAAATATTTATTTTGTTCTAATAAAGTGGTGAACCGCTTTTACTTGGTTAATAATGAATGAATAATTTTGCATTTTAAAATACAATAAAATTTTATTTTAAAAAAAATGTTTAGCTCACTGATGATTCAAAATTAGGAAATGGGCCAGATTTGGCCTGGGGCCTTAGTTTGCCTAGTGTTCTCTCTCTCTCTCTCTCTCTCTCTCTCTCTCTCTCTCTCTCTCTCTCTCTTTCTCTCTCTTTCTAGAGTACTAAAGAAGAAAATGTTAAACATCCCTGATCTGGAAAGAATTCTTGAAAGGTCAGCATTTATTATTTTGGTAGACCTAGATGTAAAAACAATAAAACATTCCTCCCTTGGGAGGAAAAAAAAACACATTCTACATCAGAATTTCCCAGTTTATTTAGGAGTTTCTTGATCAGGACAATTCAAAAAAGTCTTTCTAAAGTTAAAATAGATTATGTCTATTCCTTTCCTTTCATCTCTCTCAGGTCTGTCACTCTGTCACAGAGGAAAAGAAGATTTTTCTGACGGGATTAATTCTTTACAAAGACATATCAGCTGTGCACAGAACCTCGTGCTCCTCAAAAAATTTTAAAATTTGATTTTATGGTGTGTGTCACAGATGTTAAGTTTGCAGGTGCAAATTTCCAAGTCATTCTTTTTCAGCTTGTGTTTTCTAGATTATTCAACAATGTTGCCTATAAGAATCATGGCTGTTCATCTCAAGTATATCCTGTGTGTGTTTTTTTTTTGAGATTTGTTATTGCTCTATTTGCTTTTGTTGAAGACACCTTAGTCTTTTAGTTTATGATTCATTTTATTGTTAATTACATAGAAGGAATAAGGATATAGATCTGTTCTAATACAAAGTTTTATCACCTTCTTGATGAATGGAGTGAATTGAGTGTGGAAATTTCCCACTTAAAGGACATTTCAGAGTCATTAGAAAGACCAGAGGAGAAGGATGAGATGGCAATTATCCTTTATTATTTTAGTTAATGTTGTTAATCATTAAAAAATGAATACTTTTTTATCACATCATAATTGTAATCATAGGACTTCCTAAGTGGAGACAAGATGGTGGTGTAAAGCTAGGAAGGTCCCAAAACTCATTCCAAAACAATTTAAAATGAAATCTCTAAACAGACCCTAAAGTGACAGAACCCACAAAGAAACTGAGTGAAAAAATTTCTCAACTCAAGATATCATGGAGGAATTTCAGAAAAGGTCTGTCTCATATGGGTAAAAGGGGAGTGTAGCCCAGAGTAGGAAGGAGAGCTGGGAAGTTTGCAGAAGGTTCTTAGTTACAGCCAACTCAGGTCCCAGCTCAGCTAGCCAGCAGTGAGGGTGCCCACCCCAATCTGGAAGACAAAATTTGAGCCCAGAAATCCTGGTATTGGGTTAGGCTATCTTAACTCAAAGAAAAAATCACAAGCACCTGAGATGCCAAAGGAGAAAGCCAGGAACCAGACCTTTAGCTCCCACACCAAAAAAACTTGAAACAATATCCCTGCGAGCTAGGAGCAGAGCTTAACTATCAAAATGAACAAAAATCCCAATGTGCTAACCATAGAAAGCATCTGTTCTAATAGGGCCAATCAAAATGTCATCTCAGGGGAGAAAAACAGGGACAAAAAGGCCAATAGGTGAAGTTTCAGAAACATTTATGAATAAGTCTCAAGTCCAAAAGGAACTCAAATTGGATTTTAAACAGACCAAAGAAGAGAGGAAGAAGAACTGAAAAAGAAATTGGTCAATTAGATAAATAATTAAAATTCTCTAAAAATAAAAATGACCAAATAGAAAAGGGAAATTACTCCTTTATAGTTAAATTAAGTTGAACAACTGGAAAAGGAAAGCAATTTATCAAAAAAGAAAAATTGGCCAAGTGAGAAAGAAAATAACTCATCTAAAAGTAGAATTAACTTACTAGAAAAGGAAAATGAGTCTCCTAAAAGTAAAATTAACCAAATGGAAAAGTAAATAAAAAAAACTAACTGAAGAAAATAAAACCCTAAAATTTAGAATTGAACAAATGGAAACAATAACTCTAAGAGGCACCAAGATTCCATCAAATAAAACCAAAAGACTGAAAAAATAAAAGAATATGTAAAGTACCTCAGGAAAATAACTTAACTGGAAAATAGACCCAGCAGAGATAATTTTTGAATTTTTGTTCTGCCTAAAAGTCACAATCAGAAAAAGAGCCTGAAGGTTATCTTTAAGGAATTTTCATGGAAAATTGCTCTAATATTTTGGTAGAATAAGATGATTAAATAGTCCTTGAAAAAATCCCTCAATCATCCATAGAAATAATAGCTTCAAGACATATTTGTCAATTTCAGAATACTCAGCTAAAGGAGAAAATAGTATAAGCAACCAAGAAGAAGCAATTTAAATATGAAGGAGCCACAATCAGCATTACACAGGACTTATCAGCTTCAACATTAAAGGATCAGAGGGAATATGAAATTCTGAAGGGCAAAGGATCTTGGATTGCAACTAAGATTCAATAACACTGCAAAATTCAACATATTCTTCCAGTAGAAAAGAAGACTTTCAACTGAACACAAAATTTGGTTTTCAAATACAAGACTTGAGATGCATAGAAAAGGTAAATGAAAAGAAAAAATGTTAGTTAATAAAACTATATCTTTAAATGGAAGGCAATACTTAAATCTTTTGAGAACTGTATTTCTCTTATGATAGTTGATAATTGATTGGAACATAATTAGAAAGAGACTGTGTGTGTGTGTGTGTGTGTGTGTGTGTGTGTGTGTAAATTGATCATAATGGTATGATATTTGAGCTCTTAAGGATTATATTTCTATTGGGACAGTTGGAAGGACTATCTTAGACAGAAGGTATGAGTATAAAGTAATCGTGAGGGGATAGCATTTTAACTCATAATGGTTGTATTTCTATTTGTGTTATTTTAGCTTATAAAGGTTGTATTTCTATTGGAGGGAATGAACTTAGACAAAGGATGTGAGTATAAATTGATCATGCTATTATGGCACTTTACCTCAATGAGGGTTGTATTTCAATTGGGTGAACTGAAGGGAGTATGCTTGAACAGAAAGTGTGAGCATAAATGGATTATAATGTGACAATTGTTAGCATAGTTGGTTGTATTAATTATCATATTATAAAATATTTTCACTATCTGTAGATATGAAATGTATTTACATATCCATAACTAAACTTTCTATGTAAATACACAATTAAAACTTAGAAAAGTTTAAATAATGCCTAACTGACAATTGAAGCGAGCAAAGCTAGAGATTAACAAAACTGAAAGCAAGAAATCCATTGATCTCATAAATAAAACTAAGAATCGGTTTTATCTAAAAGCCAGTAAAACAGATAAACCTTTGGTTAATCTGATTTTTTTTTAACAAAAGAAGATAACAAAAAATACCAGTATCAAAAATGAAAAGGGTGAACTAACTAATAAGGAGGAAATTAAAGAGATAATTTGGAGCTACTGTGCCAAACTGTATTTCAATAAATTGGATAACTTGAGTAAAATGGATGCATATTTGCAAAAAATACAAACTGCCCAGATTAACAGAAGAGGAAATAAATTACTTAAACCCATTTCAGAAAAAGAAAAATGGAGAAACCATTATTAAACTCCCTAAGGAAAAGTCTCCAAGTCCAGATGGATTTACAAGTGAATTCTTCCAAAAATTTAAAGAACTATTAATTCCTATTCTACATAAACTAGTTAAAAAGATAGGAGAAGAAAGAGTTCTGCCAAACACTTCTTTTATGACATCAATATGGTGCTAATGCTCAACCAGGAAGAACCAAAACAGACAAAGAAAATTATAGACCCACCTTCCAAATGAATATTGATACAAAAATCTTAAATAAAAGTTTAGCAATGAGACTACAACAAGTTATTACTAGGATAATACACCTCAGGTTGGATTTATACTGGGCAGGCTTGGATGGTTCAACACTAGGAAAACAGTCAACATAATTAAACATATCAATAGCAAAATCAACAGAAATCATATGATCATCTCAATAGATGCTGAAAAAGATTTTGATAAAATACAACATCCATTTCTAGGTTTAGCAATAAATGTATTGTTCCTTAAAATAATAAATAGTATATATCTAAAACCATCAACAAATATACATAATGGGAATAAATGTGGGGCAATTCCCATAAAATCAGGGGTGAAACAAGGATGCCTATCACCATTCCTTTTCAATATAGTATGGAAATGTTAGCTCTAACAATAAGAGAAGTAAAAAGAAATTGAAGGAATCAGAATTGGCAATAAGGAAGCAAAGTTTTCAGTCTTTGCAGGTGATATAAAGGTATACTTAGAGAATCTGAGAAAATCATCTAAAAAACTCATTGAAGAGGTGGCTAGGTTGCACAGCAGATAGAGCACTGACCCTGGAGTCAGGAGTACCTGAGTTCAAATCCAGCCTCAGACACTTAATAATTACCTAGCTGTGTGGTCTTGGGCAAGCCACTTAACCCCATTGCCTTGCAAAAAAACTAAAAAACAAAAAAATCATTGAAACAATTAACAAATTCAGCAAAGTAGCAGGACAGAAAATAAACCCACATAAATCATCAGCATTTCTATGAATGAGCAACAAAGGCCAAGAGCAAGATATAGAAAGAGAAATTCCATTTAAAATAACTGTAGACAACATTAAGTACTTGGGAATCCACCTCCCAAGACACATCTAGAAACTGTATGAACACAATTATAAAACATTCCTCATTCAAATAAAGTCGGATCTAAATAATTGAAAAAAATGTCAGATGCTCACAGTTTGGTGGAGCTAATATAATAAAAAATGACTATTCTACTCAAACTAAATTATTTATTCAGTGCTATACTATTCAAACTACCAAATAACTATTTTACCGAACTAGAAAAAATAGTAACAAAATTCATCTGGAGCTGCAAAAGGGCAAGAATAGCAAAGGAAGTGATTTAAAAAAATGTAAAGGAAGATGGCCTAGTTCTGTTCTAAAACCATATTATAAGGCAGCAGTCATCAAAACTGCCTGGTACTGGTTAAGAAACAGAGTAATGGATCATTAGATTAGGATAGGTTCAAAAGAACTGCAGTAAATGACTGCAGCAATCTTATTTGACAAACTCCAAAATATCAGCCTCTGGGATAAGAATTCACTATTTGACAAAAATTATGGGGGAAACCAGAAAATACTATGTAAAAACTTGGCATAGATCCACATCTCACACCCTATACCAAAATAAGGTCAAAATGGGTACAAGATTTAGTGACACCATAGATAAATTAATGGACCAAGAAATATTCTATCTATCAGATCTATGTAAAGGGGACAAATTTATGATCAAACAAGAATTAGAGCATATAATAAATTACAACATGAATGATTCTGACTTTATTAAATTAAAAGGTTTTGCACTAATAAAATCAATGCTCCCAAAATTGGAAGCAAATCAGAAAGCTGGGAAACAATCTTCACAATTAGGAGTTCTGATAAAGGTTTCATTTCTAAAATATATTTAAAAATTGCATCAAATTTATAAAGTCACAAGTCATTCTCCAATTGATAACTGGTCAAAGGATATGAACAGACAGTTTTCAAATGACTAAATTAAACATATATAATCATATGAAAAAATGCTCCAAATCTTTATTGATTAGAGAAATGTAAATTAAAACAACGAGGTATCACTTCACACCTATCAGATTGACCAAGATGAGAAAAAGGGAAAATGATCATTGTTAGAAAGATTGTGGGAGGATTTAGACATTAATGTATTGCTGGTGGAGTTGTGAAGAGATACCACCTTTCTGTAGAGCAATATGGAACTATGATAAATGAGCAACAAAACTATTCATGCCCTTTGACAAGCAATTCAAATTCTAGGTCTATATCCAGAAGAAATTATAAAAAATGGGAAAAGTCCTACATGTTTCAAAATATTCATAGCAGCTCTTTATGTAGTGGCAAAGAATTGGAAAATAAGGGGATGCCCTTCAATTGGGGAATGGCTAAACAAGTTATATGATATATGAATGCTTTAGAATATTATTTTTCTAGAAGAAACCATAAATGGTCAGACTCTAGAGAAACATGGAATGAGTTACAGGTTCTGATACTGAAGGAAGGGAGCAGAACTAAGAGAACAATGTACACATTAACAACAGTATTGTGAGATGAACAACCTTCATGGAAGCATTTTCTCTCAGCAATTCAGAGAGCTAGGACAACTGTATGAAACCAGCTATGGATATTTTATTCCCATCAAGAATTCCCCAAAGAAAACAAAGCAAAACACAACAATAACTCCAATTCTTCAGAATCTGATGAACACTTTATAAAAATTATCTCTTGTGCTTCTCTTTCCTTAACCCTAACTCCTCATACCAAAAATTACTAATCTTTAAACATTTATCAAAATATTCATGTTCAACATTAACCTGACTGCTGCTGAGGGGAAGAGGGTAGGAAGGGAGTATGGAAGGAAATTTTTGCAACTTAAATATATATATGTGCATATAGTTGAAAATAAATAGGGGCAGTTAGGTGGGGTAGTGGATAGAGCTCTGGCCCTGGAGTCAGGAGGACCTGAGTTCAAATCCTGCCTCAGACACTTAATAATTCCCTACCTCTGTGGCCTTGGGCAAGGCACTTAACCCCATTTGCTTTGCAAAAACCTAAAAAAAAGAAAGGAAGGAAGGAAGGAAGGAAGAAAGAAAGAAAGAAAGAAAGAAAGAAAGAAAGAAAGAAAGAAAGAATTAAATAAATAATGAATATATGAATAAATATAAATAAATGGATAAATAAATAAGATTACTAAAAAATAATATCCTTACAATGAGAAAGGGACCATTCACTCAAATGACTATCAATGGGTGTGCCCAATGATAGTTTTTCAGGATGCACTCTAAGGTCAATCAGCCATAAAGTTACCAGAGAATTAAACTTCCCAACTCAAGAAAGATAAAGAGAAATAGGTCCCAAGCCTTCCCAAAATTGATTCTTTTTCATGTGTTCATGAAGATAGCCACAGCATGAAGAAAAGGGCAGGGGAGAGTAATTGGTCACCAAGAGACAGAATGATCAAGGAATACCAGTATCATGATCCTGACATAGAGGAAGCCTCCTGCTGACTTCCCATTAGTTAAGGTGCTAAAAACTTAGAACAGAGAAAAACTGCCAGTTCAAATAGGAATATTCAAAACTCTAGGAATAAAATTCAGTTTGGACTGGATTTAGTATGTGATAATTATGGGAGGAAAATTTGATCAGATAAATAATACTCCTTTAATAATTGTTGGCAGTGCATGCTAAAAACCAGACTTGGAGATCTAGAGTCTAGGCAGATGGATTATTGGTACTGTTGGATGGAACTTTCAAGTCATGACTGTCCTTCATTCCTAACATCTGGGCAAAGCTCACCCCTCAAAATGCAGAGAAGTTCAAGCTGAGTTGAAAGGAGCAAAATCTTACATTAGGAGAAACATCAAATACTAGTGCCAATGACAACTCAGTACAAATGAAAGCAAGCCCATAGCCCAGGAAAGGCAGGGGGATTTATATTTGAAAAACCACAAAGGGAAGGTTCAGGGAAGGGTTCAGGAAAAAGAATGGAAAATCATTTCCAGACACAGATGGGACACAGAAAAAGGATGTTTTACAGGAATAGTTGGCCTGATTTGGATCAGGTTTAGGAGTGTAGTGGGAGAACAATTCAGCAACATTAGCCAGCCAAAACCAGCAAAGGCATCTAGTAGTAAGCAAGACTTTGCCTCACTGCAGGCTACTGATTAGCTTCTTTTGGCAAATAGGTTTCCCCTCTGTTGAATGCACCTGCCTGGTAAGGTAATTCATAGAAAACAGACATATTAATCTCAGGAGTACTCTCACCTTACTATGCCTATTATAGGTGTTCATATTGAACTGCATCCATATAATCTGAATTCCTCATCATCAAAAACTATGGCACCCTTAAGAACCATTTTTGAAAGTAATAACCAAAAGAAAATACAAACCCCCTTTCAATCTAGAGACATTATATTATGGAAACATAACTCAACCTTTTGAGACTAATGAAGTTACCATCATTAAGATCATTTTAAAGACCCATTACCCTAACTGGGATGATAGTGATGAATTATTGGCTGCCTTTCTCACAAAGGATGAGAAAGCAAAGCTCCTGTGTTATAAAGATAGAGGTTGAACATAACAGGATTACATGGTTCAGAAGGGTCCCTGAATAGAATTAAGATAGTAAGAAGGACTGAGGAATGTTTAATGATACAAGAATATCCCTCTAATCATGTTCTAGAGCAAGTAACAAAATCAATAAATTGCGAAAAGTTACAGAAACAACTAAAAATTTAGAACACTCTACTACTTTCTTTGTTTACTGCCAGTCTAGAAATTTGTTCAGATATATGGAGAAAATGAGAATGATCTAAAAACAATTGCTTTAGCTTCTATTAATTGGCAGCAGACATTTGCAATTACTTTCATAAATTCTGCCCTCCCTGGAGTGGAGAGACTATTAGTGAACTCAGGTAAATTGCATCTTATGTGGTTGAAAGGCAGAAGAAGAATGAACTTAAGAAAGTAAAAGAAAATAAGGCAGCAGTTGTGAAGGGGGAGATGAGGAGAAGAGACAAAGGGCCAGAAAAGGTGATTTACAAAACAAAGGGGTAGAGGGTGGTGTGCTTTTATTATAAAAGGGAGGGTCACTTTAAGAAGAATTGAAGAAAATGAGACCTGGAGGTGACCTCCAACAAAAGGCAATAGGAGGGGCCAAGAGAAACCAAGTGTCCTGTGCACCCCCACCCCCATGGAAATCATTTACCTCCACAAAGACCATGGACACTGAGCAGCCTGTTGGAGATAATGCAAATAAATATTCTCTATGACTAGAGTGGGGAAGATAGTTGAGAAGTAAGGATTTTTCGGGACGGGAAATGACAAGGTGATTCAGGTAGGAGTAAGGAGCTTTAATAGGACATTAAAGTTAATTACCCAACTTTAGTTTACTTGGTTGATAGAAGGTGACTTTCTGAACTTAAGTGGACTGCAAAAAGCATCCTGGTGTTAATTAACTGAAAGATTCATTCCAGGTCTCCACAGAAAGTGAGATATGCCTTGACCATCCTGCTTCAAGTAAGTATTGGACTTTTAATGTGTTAATTAATGCCTAATTGCCCTGTCTTATTGTGTGACCTTGAAGAATTGATTGAACTCATAGCATAATTTTAAAGAAATCTAAAAGATTCATGGTACCCCTTAGTACCTGATTTTCCTCCCTACTTATCAAACTTACCTCCCATTAGTAGCTTCTATCGAAAATTTGAATGATGCAGGTAACTTATATGCCTTCTCTGTTAAGTGTGTTTTTTGTTTTTTTTTGCCTCTGGACTTGTCCTTCTAATACATGCTACCAGGTCAAACTTCTTAGAATGCTGCTTTCATTGAGGAATCAATATGGTTCCTTAAAGAATACTGAAGGACAAAAAGTGAACTTAGGATCATGAACCCAGAGCACCACACTAACCCCTGATATTGCCTTTGTTACTTGGAAGGGATGTTGGAAAACTGAGACACTAACACTGTTGGTGGAATTCTGAACTAATCCAATCTTTCTGGAGAGTAATTTGTAACTATGCTAAAAGGACAATAAAACTGTGTAGGAGTTTTGGCATTATCACTACTAAGTTTGTATTCCAAAGAGATAAGAAAAAAGTGAAAAGGAACCTCAAAAATATTTATAGCACCTACTTTTGTGGTGCCAAACAATTGAAAATTTAGATGACTGAAAATTAGGAAATGACTGAAAAAGTTGTGACTTATGAATGTAATTCAACACTATTGTTCTGTAAGAAATGATAAGCAGACAGATTTTAGAAAAACCTGGAGAGACTTACATGAACTGAACTAAGTGAAGGAAGCAGGAAGCACAAAAACAGTGAACACTGTATACACTGTAATAGCAACACTGTGTGATAATCAACTATAATAAAATTAGCATTTCTTAGCAAATCAAAGTGATCAAAGACAATTCTTTATTTTTTTATTTGTGAATTTTATTTTGTTTTATTTTTCCCTTAGTTACATGTAAAAAGAAGTTTCAACATTCACTTTTAAAATCGTGGGTTCCTAATTCTCTCCCTTCCTCCTACCCTACTCCCCCTCATTGAGAAAGCAAGTTATTTGATAAAGGTTAAAAGGGTGAAGTCATGAAAAATATTAGCACGATCATCATGCTGTAAAAATAAACATGACCCCCCCCCAAAAAAGGAGAAACTCACTTTAAAAAGTTTTTTTTATAAAGCATGCTTCAATCTGTATTCAGACACCATCAATCACATCTTTGATTTTCCCCCAATTGATATTTTACTTTATTTTTCCAACTACATATTATGAAACATTCATCCACATGCAAACAGTAAGGTGGACATTGTACATATACATTTGTGTTTAACACGTTTACAGATTAGTCATTTTCTATATGAGGAATTAGGTCAAGGTAAAATAAAAAAAACAAACCATGTGATAGGAAGGAAAAACATAAGAGAAATTTTTAAAAAGTGAACATAGTGCTCATTCAGATTGTGTAAAATTTTTGTGGCTGTTGTTTAGTTTTGTTTTGTTTTTCTTCCTCTGTATGTGGATAGCATTGTCCATAACAGGTCTCCCAGGGTTGTCCTAGCTCTCTGAACTGTTGAGAGAAAACTGCATCCATCAGGGTTAATCAATTCACAATGTTGTTATTAATGTATACAAGGTTCTCTTGGTTCTATTCCCTTCACTCAGCATCAGATTCTGTAATTCACTCTATGTTTCTTTAGTGTCCAACCATTTCTGGTTTCTTATAGAAAAATAGTATTTCATAACATTCATATCCCATAACTTGTTCACCCATTACCCAATTGATAGGCATTCCCTCAATCAGCCACTACAAAAACTGCTGCTATGAATATTTTGGAACATGTAGAACTTTTCCTTCTTTTATGATTTCTTGTGGATATAGTCCTAATACTAGTATTGTTGGGTCAAAGGGTATGAACAGTTTTATTGCTCTTTGGGCATAGTTCCATATTGCTCTCCAGCATGGTTGGATAACTTCAAAACTCCACCAGCAATGCATCAATGTCCCAATCCTCCCACAACCTCTCCAACATTGATATATTTTTCCTTTTGTGTCATGTTAGCCAATCTGATAGATGTGAGGTGATACTTCATAGTTGTTTTAATCTGCATCATATTGATTTGGAGCATTTTTTCCCCTGGGATTTCATATATATATATATAACTTTAATTTCTGCATTTGAATACTGTTTGTTCCTCTTCTTAGACCTTTTATAAATTGAGGATGGACTTGTAACCTTACAAATTTGATTCAATTCTCTATATATATTTTAGAAATGAGACTTTAATCAGAATTGTTTCACAGCATTGGTTTTATTAGTGCTTGGCAGCAATGGTTTTATTAGTGCAATTTTTTAAATTTAGTATAATCAAAATTATCCATTTGCAATTTGTAATGTATTCTATTTTTTGTTTGGTTATAAATTTCTCCCCAGGCAAAACTATTCCAGGGTGGCCCTGTCCTTCACAATGAAAAAATAACTTTCCTTGAGGCTTCCTATTGACTTCTCTAGGATTAATATTGTAACTATACTTGACATCTCTCAGCATCCATCCCTGCTGCTCCAGAATTGGGGATCTGAACCTGACTCCCTTTTGATTGGCTGAGGGAAATGGAAGTCATTGCCTGTCTCTCTGGGAATTCCCTCACCTATCTCTGATCACTGTTCATCACATGCTACCCTTCTCAACTTCAACCTTCATAGTGATCATTTGAATATTTTCTTGTACAATGAGACTAATATGGAAATGGTTGTAATATAATTATACATGTTGCTTATACATGTAATTATACATGTAATATAATTATATATATATATATTGCTATCCAAGATATGGATTCAGAAGGGTGGGAGGGAGAAAACTTTACAAAACTGAATGTTGAAATTATCTTCACATAATAATTGAAAAAATAAATTTATTTTAAAAATTTAAACTTTAGTATCTCTCAAAACCATAACCTCCTCTCTACTTAAGTAATTAGCACCTTTGTCCAGGTGTTTCACATCTTTATTCTATAGGATTGAAATAGTCTTCCTATTTCCTGGCTGCCTGAAGTCCTAACTAGCCTCTATACATCTAACAAATTGATGTTCCTAAAACATAGTTTTGGACCTGTGTTACTGTCCAATGAGAAGAGTCCAGGATTAAATTATCTTTCTCTATTTGTAATTTAAAGTTTTTAAATTTCATTCTGCAGACTAGCTTTTCAGGCTAATTAAAGAAATTCTTTATGAATGCTTTCTTTACTACCTACTTACTAAATTCCTGTCTCCATATCTAACGTCACATATGTTAACCATCCCTTATTTCTGGGATGTGTTGACATCAAATTTGCCTCTAAAATCTAGAGGTTACCCTAAAGCACCTCTGAGGTTTCACCTCCTGCATTGAGTTTTTCCTGATTTTCCTACCAACTAATATACCACTACATATGCAGTTATGAAATTTTCATTTATTTTATATGTACTTTTCATTACCTTTGTGGATATATTTTTTCTCCTTATGAAATTTAAATTATTAGAAGAAAAGAATTATTTCATTTTAATCTAAGTATTTCCAGTACCTATCAATGACTTGATAAATTCTTATTGATAAACTTGGGGTAGATCCTTTACATTATTTGACCCCTCCAAAAAAAATCATTATGCTATACTCTGAGAAAGAAATTCATTTTTTCAGGTAAGTTACAGTCTCTGCTAAGTTATTTGCCCAGTCGACTCACTAGAGAAGCTTGTAATACATCAGAAACGTTTTTAAAAGGGAATCTAAGTTGCTTAAAAATCAATGAGGTTGATTGGGAATAGGAAAGAAACAGGGATATTGACTAAAAACAAGAAAAATCAAAAGAACCTGGAGAATAAGTCTAATTAGATCACAAAAATCTCTACCTTCTGTATATTAAAATTAGAAAGATAGATAGATATTAGGTCCATTCACTATCTCCCAGTGTTTTTAGTTCTTTCATTTAAAAGCTAAAATTATATTGAACTTAAAAAAATTATCTTAGTATTCTGTGCTTCATACTTCAAACCGACTACTTTTGTTAGATTTCAACAAAATTAATAGGAGTGATACTCCTATGCAAGAAGGATATATAGAAACACAAAAAAGACAGGACATTTTGTATTATAGACTCAAAAGAGGCTGTACTTATTCTGAAAGATCTCACACACATAGAAGTATGGGTATAGAACTCAAAAAAATGAACACATAATTATGAGAAGACATCTGTGTCTTCCCTTTAATAGAAGATAGGATAGGAGATACATCAAAGTCAGTTAGGCTTATTAGCCTTTATTTTAAGTACTTGGGATATATGCTCAGTCAATGAAGACAAGTACCTCAGGTGCAAGGGCTGCCTTTCACCTTTTCAGGGCTACTTTTCACCTTTGATGTCCACCTGAGACACCTAACTCTTACCTGTGACTCCAAGAAGCCATAACATGCCAGTGGTCACACCACAGTAAACTGTTTTGACAAAGGGCTAAACCAGGTTGAGATTAACCAAGAGAGTCTCAAACTCGTGACTGAATTTGGGGTATCTATCCCAAGCAAGTGAAATCTTCCACTGGTGGAATGAGCAAATGAGAACACTTCATTCCAATAGCCATAAAGGCAGCTAAAGCAGGTGCTATGGAGTGCTTAGAGCTTGGGTAGATGTTGAAGACACCAAAGAACTCCACTGCTTTTAGAGTCATCACCAGTTGTCTTGCTTCTATCTTGCCACTGGAAGAGGAAGTAAGGTTGATGATTTCATGTAACTCTGCCTTGCTTAGATTCAATTTACTCATATCACTTTATCAACAGTATCACCAAGCCCTGTGATGACAGGTAAGTGATGAAGCAGCAGATGCAGATACACTAGGAGCTGTAATCACATTCCTGTACATAGGCAGCCCAGGCCATAAGGTCATTTCCCCACTGAAAGCAGTAATGGGATTTGGCAGCCCCCTCCCTGGGTCAGGCCTTTTTAAGGATTGCATGGCTTACCTTCTGGTGTCAGAAGGGCATAGAAAAGGTGCTGAAGGAATTATGGGCTTAAGGAACCCTGGCCTGATGAGATTGAATTATGCATTGTCAGAGCTAGCTCAGTATTTTGGGAAGCTCTGAAAGAGAGTGTGGGAGATAAGAGGTATTAGACTAATTACCAAAATGAAGGTCTACAGAGCCATTATGTTGACTTCATTGCTATATACCTGTGAAACCTGGACAGTCTACCAGCACCATGTCAGGAAACTGAATTGCTACCATTTAAATTATTTTAGGAAGAATATGAAGATCACCTAACAGGAGAAGATACCAGATACTTAGGTCCTTTCTTGAGATAAACTGACAATTCAAACCACAGAAAGTGCAATTATGATGGACTGGACATGTTGGAACACTAGATGTACTACTGAAAGGATAAAACAACATCCAAATAACTATGTACATAAATGGAAACTAATCTCAGAAGAAACAGACTGGATTCAGTAAGGAGATTAGGAAAGATGAGAAGGATAAAATGAGATTTGAACTTAATCTTAAAGGAAGTCAGAAGAGTCAGGAGGTAGTTATAAAAATGAAGAAGAGTAATTCAAGTATGAAAGACAATTCAAATGTGCAGTCAGGAGTTGCACAGTGCTCTGTATATCTAATAGCAATCATTCAAATAGTTGGATTGTATAATGAATGAAAAGGAATAAAATATAAAAAAACCATAAATATAAGAAGAATTCAAATTGTAAAAGGCATTAAAATGAAACATTTTGTATTTTTTCCAAAAGCCATAACCATTAGAATTTTTTGAGTAGGGAAATGTCATGCCCCTACTGGCATTTTAGGAAAATCCCTTTGTCAGCTTAACAAAAAATAGCATAGAGTATAATGAACTTCAGGGAAACCAGTCAGAAGCTTAGCTCAAAAATGAGGCGAAGAGGACCTCTACAAGAGTGGAAGCTCTGGAATTAGAAAGTGGGTGATGTGAAAAATATTTCAGAAAAAAAAGGGCAAGATAACAAATTAAGATTAGTGTTTATGGGGAGTCAAAGTTGTTCCTGAAGTTGTGAGCCTATCTGCTGATATTTTCAAAAGTAGTATCAAAGTTGGAAAGGGGAAGAGTTCAAAGTGAAAAGAAAATGCATTTTTGCTTAAGACATATTGAGTTTGAGATGTCTATATATTGAGTTTGTGATCTATTCAAGATGTACAAAATGTAGTTGATATCTTTTGGAGGAGTTGAGTGGGTACAGAAAAAATGAAGATGAAAAGGTAAAAAAATGAAAGAAGATAATGCTTGAGAAACAGCAGGGTAAACAGATTAAGATCATAATAGTTCAAATATTCAAGAAAAAGAAATAGTTCTTACTATTGTCACTTGATGTAGGCTAAGCAAAATCCTGTCACCCTTGTCACCCTATTCCTTCTATAGATGGAGAAAGATCATAGTTGCAATGGATGTTGGTAATTCACTGATTTTTCCTTTACATGAGTGATACATAGTATACACACATATCTGTTGATAGATACATACATACATAGACCTATGTAGAAACAGAAGGATGTGCTTTTGTCCCTGTGTGTATGCATTTGATTACTCTGGGAAGACTGAAAAGGGGCTAGAAATAGAGATAAAAGAAAGGTATATGCCTCTAATATTTATTAATAACTTTGTAACTATGAAGCATTATTCAAATGCTAGTTATTTTTACTAGTATTATTTTCTTCTCTCCATTTATCATTTCTTATGTACCTTTAATTTTTAATTTGATATCTTATTTTAAAAGCAATTTTGAACATCCCTTGAATTCCAAGTTCTCTCCCTTCATCCTTTTTAATCCCCTCCCCCATTGAGAAGGCAAGCAATTCAATGCTATACATGTGAAATTATGCAAAATAATTACATATTAGTCATATTATGAAAGAAAATATGAACTAAAAAACCCTTAAAAATAAAAAGTATGTTTCATTTTATATTCAGATAACATCAGTTCTTTCTCTGGGAATGGATAGTATTTTTCATCATAAGTCCAACCAAGTAGTCCTGGATCTTTATATTGCTGAAAATAACCAAGTCATTCACAGTTTACACTATTACTGTTACTTTCTAGTCAGTATAGTTCACTTGTCATAAGCTCATGTAAGTCTTACCAGACTTTTCTGAGTGCATCCTGCTCATCATTTCTTATACCAAAATAATATTCAATCATAATTATATTCCACAATTTGTTCAGCATTTCTCAATTGATGACTAGGCCCTCAATTGCAAATTCTTTGCCTCCAGAAAAGAGTTACTATAAATAATTTTTGTGCATATAGATGCTTTTTATTAGTGTTTTTTAATCTCTTTTGAGATATAGATTTAGTATGCATAGCTTTACATCTCTTTGGGCATAGTTTCAAATTGCTCTTCAAAATGACTGAATCAGGTTCAAACTCCACCCACCATCACTGTATTAATATCTCATTTTTCCCATATCCCCCTCTAACATTTGTCATTTTCCTTTTCTGTCCTATTTAGCTAATATAATAGGTATGATGTGGTATCTCAGAAACGTTTTAATTTGCATTTCTCCAGTTAATAGTGATTTTTTTCAAATAGCTATGATAGTTTTGATTACTTCATCTGAAAACTTGATATCTTTTGATCATTTATCAATTGAGAAATAGTTATTATATTTATAAATTTGTTTCAATTTTCTACATGGTTGAGAAATGAGGCTTTTATCAGGGAAACCTGCTTCAAAATTTTATTCACAGTTAGTGTTAACTTCATTTTCCTTCAACTTATTTCCTCCATAATTATTCTACTCTCTCTCTCCCTTTTAACACTGTCCTTCCATATATTCCCTCCCCCATCTGCCCTTCCTTTTATCACCATCAATCTATCCCTTTTTTCTACTCTGCTGTAGGATGATAGATTTCTGTACTAAATTGATTGTATATCCTATTCCTTATTTGAACCAATTTTGATAAGAGTAGTTCCCTCATTCTGTTTCTCTCTTTCCCTCTATTGCAAAATCTTTTTCTTGCCTCTTTTATATAAGATAATTTATTGCATTCTATCTCTCCTTTATATCTTCTTCTAGGACATTCCTCTCTGACTCCTTAATTTTGATTTTTTTAGATATCATCCTTTCTTTTACTACTCAAACCATTGCTTTTTTGGTTTCATATATATATATACACATATATATGTATAGTCCTAATTGTCATAAGAGCAAGAAGAAGAAGAAGAAGAAGGAAAAGAAGAAGAAAGTTTTTAGAAGTTAACAATATGGGACAGCTTGGTGGTACAGTGGATAGAGAACCAACCCTGGAGTCAGGAGTACCTGAGTTCAAATCTGACCTCAGACACTTAATAATTACCTAGCTGTGTGGCCTTGGGCAAGCCATTTACCCCCATTTGCCTTGCAAAAAAACTAAAAAAAGAAATTAACAATACCATCTTCCCATTCAGAAATATAAACAGTGTAACCTATTAAGTCCCTTCTGCTATTTATTTATTCTAGTTTTTCAACATTTACATGTAAAAAGAAGTTTTAACAATCATTTATAAAACTTTGAATTCTTTGTACTCTCCCTCCCTTCATTAAGAAAGAAATTTTATATAAATTGAAAATGTGTAGTCATTCAAAATGTATCCATAATATTCATTTTGTGAAATAAAATATAGACTACCCCCCAAGCAAAAAGAAACTTCAAGATAAATAAAATAAACAAAAAAGAGTATACTTCAATCTGTACTGAGACACTATTAGTTCTCTCTCTGAGGATGAGAAATTTTCCCCCTAGTTACTAATTGTTAAATTTTCTTCATTTATTCTTTTCTCTCTCTCTCTCTCTCTCTCTCTCTCTCTCTCTCTCTCTCTCTCTCTCTCTTTGCAAAGCAAATGGGGTTAAGTGGCTTGCCCAAGGCCACACAGCTAGGTAATTATTGTCTGAGACCGGATTTGAACCCAGGTACTCCTGACTCCAAGGCCAGTGCTTTATCCACTATGCCACCTAACTGCCCCTCTCTCTCTTCTTTCAACCTGTTCCTCCTCAAAAGTATTTTGCTTCTGATTACACCCTGCCACAATCTGTCCTCCTTTTTATCATCTCCCCCCATTCTCTAATCCCCTTGCTCTCCTACTTTGCTATAGGATAAGACAGATTTCTTCTTTTTATTGATATTTTATTTTTCCAAATTCATGTTAAGAAAATTTTTTCAACATTTGTCCCTATGCATATGCATATTTTTAAGTTAAATATTTTACTTTCACCTTCCCTTCCCACTCCTACTCACCTCAGAGGCAAACAGTTAAATTATCATTGCAAATGTATTTCCAGATTAGTCATTTTCCTTATGAGAAATTAGCATTAAGGAAAAGAGATACATAAGAGATAAATTTTATAGTGTTCATCTGATTATGAAGGATTTTATTTTTATTAGTTTTGTTTTGCTTTTCTTCCTCTGGAGGGTTTAGAATTGCCCATTGCCGGGCTAATATAGTTGTACTAGCTCTCTGAACTGCTGAGAGGTTCTATTTTCATCAAGGTTGATCTCACAATGTTGTTAGTGTGTACATTTTTTGCTTGGTTCTGCTCCCCTCACTCAGCATCAGATCCTGTAACTCATTCCATGCTTCTCTATAGTCCAAACATTTATGATTTCTTATAGAAAAATAATATTTCATAGAATAATTCATTCTGCTTTTTTTCCTCTAGGAATTTGGATGCAATATGACTAGGTGCATACATGTTTAGTAATGATATAGCTTCATTACCAATGGGATCTTTTAAGAAACTGTACTGTGCTTCCTTATCCATTCACATTTACAGTTTGTTTTACTAATTCTGTATTATCCTCCATGTTATCTTTCTCTATTTCTATTTTTCTATTTCCTTTCCTCTTATTCCTTCTCACTAAAATTTTACTACCTTTCCCTTTAACTTTTCTTTGAAAATGAAACTTTCAGTTTATTTTCACTTATGCATTTCAATTCCTTTTTATCAGTCCCTTCTTCCCTTATCTTTCCCTTCCCCCATCCACCCCTTCTTTATAGATTAGGATAGATTTTTAAACCCAAGTGGGATTGTATCTTATTCCCTCTCTGGACCAAATATATTGAATAGCATTTACTCAGTGTTCACATTCTCCCTTCTTTCTCTATAAAACTGTAAATCTCTGTGCCTCTTCAATTGTTGTTATTTATCACTGAGGTACAATTAATCAGGTTTCATCAATCACAGTTTGATTATTTGATTGTTGGATAAGTTCATATTATTATTAAAGTATAAACACAGATTGATTACTGGATTTCTTGATAAGGCAGCATTTTCTCAAATTACATCAAATTATAACAAAAATAATTTTTTACTTTACCCCCTTTTCAAGTACTCTACAAGGCAACACAATCCTCATGAGCCAAAGTATCATCCAAAGCCAAATCATTTCTTTAACTATTTGTATCCCACCCCCATGTCTATTTTCTCCCACACTTTACCCCCACCCCCACCCCACACATAGGGGACTTAACCCCCTTATTAAGTGAATCAAGTATTAAGTCGAACCTTGATTTAATTATCTACAAAAAACCTTAAAGGGTTCTAAGTCCTGAGAGTCTCTTAAGATTTCACTTGAGAAGTTTACAAATGATTATAAGTTATGAGAGACACTGATTATGGGAGATCACCCAGTTTATGATGACCTTAACAGAGAAAGAGCTAAGCTTTTTCAGCTCAGCAGAATTAAAGTGGGTCAAAGGATGAGATACTTTAAGTTTAGGCTTAATATCCCTGCTTTTCATCAGGGTGTTTTGTCTTAAACATAGTGATGTCAGCTTGGATCTCTTCAATTGAGAGACAATACCCAACTACACCCATATTATCTAAGTCCAATCTTCCTCAATTATAGTCAACACTTTATTCTAAGAGAAGTAAAATTCTCAAGAGTTAGAAGTGTTATATCTTCCCTTTTAGAGATCTATACAATTTGATGTTTTTTCATTCCCCTCCTCCCTTTTTATGCAATTCTTGAGTCATGTATTTGGCAATTGAATTCTCTGTTCACTTCTCATCTTTGTGTCAGGAAATTCTAGAAGACCTCTATTTCACTGAACATCCATCTTTTCCCCCTGTCAGTATATGCTAAATTTTTCAGGGTAGTAGATTCTTGGTTGTAATCTCAGGCTTTCCCTCTGATATATTTGATATTCCAAGTCTTCTGGTCCTTCATTGTTGAGGCTGATAGGTCTTGTGTGAATGTGATTGTGCTTCCTTTGTATTTAAATTGTTTCCTTTTTGCTGCTTGCATTATTCTCTCCTTTATTTGAGAGTTCTGGAATTTGACTGTAACAGCCTTTGGAGTATATATCCTGTGATCTCTTACTGAGTTTTCTTTCACTGAGTAAATTATTTTCTAGTTCTAGCAAATTTGGATAGTTTTCCCTAAAAATTTCTAAAATGATGTTGTCCAGCTTTCTGATAGTCTGACAATTCATAGATTATCTTTTATGGATCTATTTTCTAGGTCATTTATTTTTCTTAAAATGTAATTTATTTTTCTTCAGTTTTTTCAGACTTTTTATTTTGTTTGATGGAATTTTGCTGGCTCTTAGATTCATTGGTTTCTATTCAGTTCTATGTCTTAGTGTTTTATTTTCTTCATTACTTTTGTTTTTTTTCTTTTTCCTTTGGGAGAGGGTTAGAGTTGATCTTTCTTATTTTTTTAGAAAGGTTTGTTTACTTTGAGCTTTACAATTTTCCCCAATCTTACTTCCCTCCCTCACCCCCCACAGAAGACAGTTTGCTAGTTTTACATCATTCCCATAGTATGCATTGATCTAAGTTGAATGTGATGAGAGAGAAATCATATATATCCATAAACAAGAAACGTATAGTATGAGATATAGCAGAATTACACAATAAGTCAAAAATTTTTTTAAAAAAATTAAAGGTAATAATCCTTGGTCTCTGTTCAAACTCCACAATTCTTTCTCATAATACCGATGGCATTCTCCATCACAGATACCTCAGAATTGTACCAGATTATTTCCCTACTGGTATGAGCAAGTCCATTAAGGTTGATCCTCACTACCATGTTGCTGTTAGGGTGTACAATGTTCTTCTGGTTCTGCTCATCTTGCTCAGCATCAGTTCATGCAAATCCTTCCAAGCTTCCCTGAATTCACATGCCTCCTTTGTTCTTACAGAACAATGGTGTTCCATTACAAAAATATACCTCATTTTTTTAAGCCATACCCCAACTGACAGAAATTCCCTCAGTTTCCATTTCTTTGCCACCACAAACAGAGCTGCTATGAACATTTCTGTATAGGTGTACATGTGTCTCTTGTACATGTGTCTCTTCCTGTTTGAAGTCAAAAGTTTCTATTAAGCTCTGGTCTTTTCATAAAGAAAAGTTGGAAGTCTACTACTTCATTAATGTCCATCTTTTGCCCTGGAAGAGAAGACTCAGCTTTGCCAGATAGTAGATTCTTGACTGCATTCCAAGTTCCCTTGCTTTTCAAAATATTGTATTCCAGGCCCTTTGATCCCTTAATGTTGATGCTGCCAGGCCCTGTGTAATCCTTACTGTGGCTCCTTGGTATTTAAAATTTTTCTTTTTGGCTGCTTGCAGGATTTTCTCTTTTATCTGATAGTTCTGGAATTTGGCTAAAATATTCCTTAGTGTTTTCATTTTGGGATCCCTTTCCAGAGGGGATCGATGTATTTTTTCCAATAACCATTTTGCTCTCTGGTTCCATGATATCAGGGCAGTTTTCCATCACTAAATGCTGTAATATTGAATCCAGGATTTTTTTTTCTCTTCAATATTTTCAGGAAAACCAATAATTTTTAGGTTATCTTTTTTCAATGTTTTCTCAAGGTCAATGGTTTTGCTGATGAAGTATTTAGCATTTTCTTCTATTTTTCAATTTTTTGATTTTTTTTAGCATTTTCTTGTTGTCTCAATGAAGTCATTGGTTTCCATAGACTCCATTCTTTTTTAGGGAAGATTTTCTTCATTCACATTTTGCAATTCCTTTGCCAATTGGCCAATTCTATTTTTATAAGAGTTTTCCACTTGATTTTTTGAGATTTTTGAGAGAGAATTATTTTCTTTTTGCATTTGTCCAATTGTATTCTCCTAGGATTATTTTCTTGTTGCAAGGTGTTAATTTTGTCTTGGGTTTCTTTTCCCAAATTTTGCAATTGATTTTTAAATTCCTTGCTAATTCCTTCAAGGAATTCTTTCTGTGCTGGAGACCAAATCATATTCTCCTCAGGGGTTCTAGGTCTCTCTGAATTAGAGTCTTTTCCTTCTAGCAATTTTTCTATGGTTCTCCCCCCCCTTCTGATGGCCTGTCTTCATTTTCCTAAGATCTTGTGTTGGGGGAGGGACTGATTCGCAGTAGTTTGGTTTTGTGATCCCTAGAGGCTTTACTCACTGAGTGTAGTATCTCCACCAGGCCAGTACGGGGTGATGGAGTCTTGGCTCAGTGAATGTAATATCTCCTCCCAGCCAGTAGAGGGTGATAAAGGCTGGAACCTACTCTCCAGTCCTTCCTGTAAGTCCCAGACTTGTTTCCCCATGGCCATGCCTCCACTCTCTGGTTGTTTCTCAGAGCGGAGTGGCTCCCACAGTGAAGTGGCCACAGTGAAGGCCCCGGGGCTGATCTTAGATTAGTCTGACTCTCGCCTGCCCCCTACTGGCTGTCAGAACTCTGCACTCACCATACCCCCGCTCCCCAAAGACAGACTTTGAAGTATGTGTTATTTTTCTAGCTTCTCTTTCTGGGTTTTATTGATAGAACTTCTTTGCCATTTGTTTCATATTGTTTATGAGGGAACATCAGGAGACCTTATCACAGGACCTGGCTTCTCTCCATCATGTTGACTGGAAGCCTGTGTTTCTTTTTTAAAGGTGTTAAATTCTCTGCTCAATTTTTCATTATTTTCCTGCATGACTCTCATTTTTTTCCCTTTTTTCTTCCTCTCTTCTTTGTTTTTTTAACTTATTTTTAAAGCTCTTCAGTGAGTGTTTGGATTTGAGTTCAATTCATAGACTCTTTTCATCCTTTCCCTGTGTGGGATTTGTCACTGATTTCTTCTTCTGACATGGCATTGTTGTCATCTTCTCTGTAAAGTTTTCTATACTGAGCACTCTTTTAACTTTTTGCTCATCTTTGTTGTTTTAGCTTTGTTCCTGGAATATAGATCCAAGTTTTTGGGGGTTTTTTTTATGCTGGGCTAGGATCTGATCCCTGACTAGAGATGTTGTCTGTGTAAACCAGGCCTTACCTTTGCAGAACTTTGTTTCCTCTTTTATGTCCAAATTCTGCCTTAGAAGTGATTTGTTCTTGATCTAGTTAGTTCTGTCTTTTGCCCCAGTGTTACCAGGGTCCAGACTTTGGGTTTGGGACTGTCTTTCCAGGCTTGCTATGTAGCTGCTGGGATCTCTACTGCTGTCATGCTGTCAGGACCTGGACTGCATTGTGGCTAAAAGCCTCCAGCTGGCTTTCCTGCTCTCCAGTCTCCTGGGCTATACAGTCCTTTTCCCCCAAAGAGAAAGACCTTCACTGAAGATCTCTATGATACTGAAAATTTCTTTGAATATTCTCTTTTTCTTGGTAGAATCTATAACTTGAATGTAAGTGTAAAGACTTCCATTTATCTTTAGTAGGGAAAAGCTCTGGGAACATGTTAGCTTCATGTTATCACCTTGGCTCTGCCCCAGAAATCTGTAAGAAAGATTTCCATACCAAATTGCATGTGTATGTTATTCTGTCTTTGAATCAATTTTAATGAGAGTAAGGCTGAGTCATACCCTCCTATATGAGGAGACTTCTCTTCAGTCTTGTATTTGAAAGTTAAATTTTCTATTCAGTTCTGGTTTTTCTAATCAAGAATGCTTGAAAGTCAGCTATCTATTTCATTTATGATCCAAAGGACTATTTTCCCAAAGAATTATGCTAGGTTTTGCTGGGTAGGTCATTCTTGGATATAATTTAAACTTCTTTACCCTTTGGAATATCTTGTTCTAAGCCTTCAGATCCTTTAATGTAGATGATACTAAATCTTAGATTATCCTTACTGTGGTTTCATAATATTTAACTTGTTTCTTTTGGCTGCTTGGAATATTTTCTCCTATACTTGGGAGCTCTGGAATTTGACAATCATAGTCCTAGAAGTTGTCATTTTGGGATCTATTTCAGGAGGTGGTAAGTAGAGCTTTTACTTTCTGATTCTAAAATTTCAGATCAGTTTTATTTGATAATTTCTCAAAATATGATGTCTAGGCTCTTACTTTGATCATGGCTTTCAGGAAGTCCAATAATTTTCAAATTATCTCTCCCATATCTATTTCCCAGGTCAGTTGTTTTTCCAATGAGATATTTCACATTGTCTTCTATTTTTCATTCTTTTGGTTCTGTTTTATTTTTACTATTCTCATTGAGTCAATTCTAATTTTTAAGGCATTATCTTGTTCAATGAGCTTGTGTACTTCCTTTTTAATTTGGCCAACTCTACTTTTAAGGAGTTTTTTTTCCTTTTTGATTTAAGGGAGATTTTCTGCTTCTTTTTCCATTTGGTCAACTTTATCTTGCAAGGCATTGTTCTCTTCATTGGCTTTTTGTGTTTCTTTTACCATTTGGCCTAGTCTGTTTTTAAGGTACAAATTTTTTCAGTTCTTTTTTTTTTTGCATGTCTCTGTTATTAAACTGTTGAGTTAGTTCTTGTTTTTCACAGTTTTCTTGCACCACTTTCATTTATCTTCCAAATTTATCCTCTGAGAACCAGGCACAATAAGAAGGCAGATGAAATTCAATTTTATGCAGCAATAACAAATCAAAATGCTTTTATGATGCCCTGAAGGATATTTGGGGGCAAAAAACATAGGTGTAACTCAATATTGATTGATTAAGGATAGGGACATGATCCCAGAGAGATGAACTGAATACTCCCATAGTGTTCTTAACAGTCCATTATCAATCAATGAAGAAACCATTGACCATTTAACACAAGTTGAAGTCAATCAGTACCTAGCTGATGTTAGAATTGAAAAAGAGGTTTGAATACCGTAAGGCTCCTTTTAGGCGGCAAAGCACCTGGTGTTAATTCTATTTCAGCTAAGATCTACAAGATTGAGGGTCCAATGTTCATCCAAATAACTAAGTGAAATTTTCCAAATTATATGGCATGAAGAGGTTATCCCTGAAGAATTCAAAGATGCCTCCATTGTCCATATCTTTAAAGATAAAGGGAATAGATTATTCTGTGACAATCACAGTATTATTTCTCTTTTAGTCATTACTGGGAAGATTCTTGCCAGAGTCCTTCTCAATAGGTTGATCCTTCACTTGGAAAATGGTCAACTCCCTGTGTGTGGCTCCAGAAAGGGTTGAGATTGATCAATATAGTGTTGCTGCCCAACAACTCCAGGAAAAATGCCAGGAACAGAACAGAGATGTGTATACATTTATAGATCTGACCAAAGCCTTTGATACCAACAGTCATGAGGGTTTATGGAAAATTATGTCAAAATTTGATTGCTAAGAGAAGTTCATCAGTATTGTATATCAGTTTCATGATGCATGCATGACCATGTTCTGGATAGTGGACAAGGCTCTTGAGATCTCCCAGTGACCAATGGAGAGAAACATGGATGTGTCCTTGTTCCCATGCTTTATAGCATGATATTTTTGGCCATGTTATCAAATGTCTTCACTGAGGATGAATATGACCTCAAGATTAGCTACTACACTGATAGCAAATTCTTCAACTTGAAAAGGCTACAAGCCAAGACTAAAGCAGAGGGAGTATTTGTGCATGATTTTCTGTTTGCAGATGATTGTGCACTCAATGCAGTCTCTGAGGCTGAGATGCAAAAATGTATAGATTGATTCTCTGCTATTTGTGCTAATTTTGGTCTAACAATTAACACCAAGAAAACTTGAAGTGCTTCATCAGCCAGTTCCATTCAATCTATATGTAGAACCATTGATTTCAGCAAACGGAGAAATTTTGAGTAATATAGACAAGTTCATTTACTTTGGCAATGTTCTTTCCAGGCAGGTACACATTGACAATGAGGTTGAAACACCCATTGCCAGAGCTAACTCACTTATTTGGGGGGGCTCTGAAAGAAAATGTGGGAAAGAAGAGGTACTAGACTGACTACCAAATTGAAGGTCCACAGATTCATTGTACTGACCTCACTGCAATATGCCTGTGAAACTTGGACAGTCTACCAGTACCATGGTCAGGAAATTGAATAGCTTCCATTTAAATTGTCTTATGAAGATTCTGAAAATCACCTGGTGGGAGAAAATACCAGACACTTTCTTGAGCTAAACTGCCTAGCATTCCAATATTAACCTCAGAGAGAACAACTAAAATGGGCTGGTCATGTCATTAGAATGCTAGAGGTATACTTGCCAAAAAAGACAGTTCTCTGGAGAACTCACACAGAGTAATTGTTCACAAGGGGATCAGAAGAACCAATACCTGAACACCTTAGAAGTCTATTTTAAGAACTTTGGAATTGATTGTGCAGCATGGGAGACACTGGCACAGGACCATACAGTGAGGGTGCTGCATAATTGAAGCAGCTCAAAGGAAATGTGACATATGTACATTTAGAGTACTCACCCTCACCTCAGAACTTTTTGTGCCTAACCTATGGTAGCATTCCAAGCTCATATTCCAAGTTGTTTTGCTTGGGAAATTGTTTCACTTCATTTTTGTAGATTCTGTCCCTCTAAAATTTATTTAGGTTTATTATTTAAAGGTATGTGAATAAGTTTGGGGGACACCCTACCTTTACTTTGCTATCTTGGATTTCCCTCCTCCCCTTCTCTTAACTTTATGTACTTTGTATCTGACAATCTTCTTTAGTCAATTCACTGAAGGAAAAAAGAGTGAAGATGGTATTTCAGTTATAATTTAGATTGTAGTTCTAAAAAGATTTGAGATTCTATCCAATCCCTCATATGGTATTCATATGGTATTATCTGGTAGGTACTAGGGAAGATAAATAATTAAGAAATAGCCCCTATTTACATGAAGTTTAAAATCTGGACTAAGAGACAACTAAAACATTTTTAAACTGAACCTTTGCTTTCTTCCATGTAGGACGGAACCACCAAACTCAAATAGAAATAGGGGACACTGATCTATATATATATAAAGATCCCTGTGGATTGCATACTGATTTGTTTTTTAATTATATTATATATATATATATATATATTTTATTATACTTTCATTGATTTTATTAAATATTTTCCACGTACATTTTAGTCTAGTCCTTTGTCTACATGTGACATCTCTAGCATTTTGTTGTTGTTCTATCATTTTTTAGTATGTTCAACTCTTTGTGATCCAATTTAGGGTTTTTCTTGGCAAAGATATTGGAATGGTTTGCCATTTCTTTCTCTAAATTGTTTTAAAGATGAGGAAACTGAAGCAAACAGGGTAAAGTGACTTACTTGCTCAGAGTCACACTACTAATGACAGTCTAGATTGGTACTCTAGTTCCAGTAGTTAAGTTCCAAAAGATACATCTTCCTGATTCCTAATCTAGCACTCTATCTCCTATTCCTATCTTATGTAGGCTCAAACTTCCTCTACGAATGTAGAGCACAATTGCTTCATAATTTATAATCACATCAAGATGACTGGATTGTTGACAAGTTAACTGATTTTCCCAGTGTGATATGAAAGGCTAAGCCTCAATCTGTCTAGTTTACTTTCAGGCAACTGTCCATCCACTTTACCACATCATCTACCACATATTAATATATAACACATGAATTATTACTATAAAGTAGACATATAATTATAGAACATAAAGGAAAGCATGCATAAAACAGTAATGACATATATGACATGCTGGAAGAAGGGAAAAAATTACAAATGTGAGAAAAATCATACAAGACTGGATAAGTGGCATAGCCTCCACATGAAAGAAGACTTCAGATCAAGAAAGTACTAGCACCCTTAGCTTTGTATCTTTTCCTGAGCAAGTCTGTCCTCTGAGAAAAGGCTGCTAAAGCCTAGACCAGACACCTCCCATCTGGCTAAAGCAACCATTTCCACATGGTACCAGCCCAAGACATCTTCTACTTCCTTCTGCCAATCTAATAACTCAAATGGAATATGGAGAACCTCCAGTAAAAGAACAACTATTCTTTAGAGTTCAAGCCTCCCATAATTTGCAGCATCTACTCTTTGAGTGTAAAGTTTTGCCCTTCACTCTATAAAGTATACCCTCATACTTTTTTTAAATTTTTTTTATACCCTCATACTTAATCATACCTATCTCCCAGTACCTCTGAATTCCGTAGAACATTATCCAAACCCTATTCTTCACTCCTTGCTATCTGATTCCTAATTTCCATCCCCCTCAATGCTCCTCACATTTACCATCCAATCAAAATTCTACAATCTATTATCCGTAGACTCCCAGGTCTTTCCCCTTTCTTCCTTAATGAGTCTGATACCTGGCTTGCAATTATTCTCTTGTCTCCAACTCCTGCCTTCATACTAATGACCTCATGTTGCTGGGCAATCTTTCTAAAACTTCATCAATTTACTATCCCACTCTCCAAAGCAGCTCCTTCAAAACTTCCTATGATCCTTTATCTTCTCTCTGCTGAGGCCTTCTGACACTATTTTTTTCCTTTACCTGTTTCACCTGTTAAAATGACCTTACTCATTACCAAGATTAATCCCTCAACTTGTTCAAGTGGTCCCATTCAATTATTTTATCTCCTCCAACAGATTGCCTCCTGTGTTTCTCCACTTGTTCACTTTTTATCAGTCTTTCTTTGACTGTTTCATTTCCTAATCCCTACAAACAAGAACATGTCTCCCCTAATATGATTCAATCCTCATTTGATATTCCATTCTTACCATTATCCTTTATCTCTTCTGTGTTTTAGAGCTTAATTTCTTGAAAAGGTGGCTTATATTAGATGTCTCTACTTTCTCTCCTCTCACTTTCCTTCAATAAAGCTTCCAGTCTTATTCCACCAAAACATCTCTCTCCAATGTTACTAATGATGTCTTTTTTGTCAGCTATCATGACCTTTTTTCAGTTTTCATTCTTTTTCACCTCTCTATAGCCTTTGACACCATTGATCGCTCTCTCCTTTTTGATACCCTCTTCTCTCTAGGTTTTTTTTTTCTTGGCTTTCACTTCAATTGATTTTCCATATATATATACATATATATATATATGTATCGGATTGCTCTTTTGTCTCCTTTACAAGATACTTGTCTGGATCACACCTTCTTGTTATAAGTGTCCCCATATATTCTGTACCCTCTTCTCTTCTCCCTCTATACTATTGCACTTGATAATCTCAAATCTCAAGGCTTTAATTACTATATCTCTAGATATGATTCTCAAATTTCTTTTTCTTGACCTAGTCTCTCTTCTGACCCCTAATGTTTCATTTTCAAATGCCTTTCAAACATCTCAAAGTGGATGTCCAGCAAACATCTTAAATTCAAATATGTTCAAAAGAGAACTTTCCCCCTAAACATTCCCTATGTTATCTTCAATATTTTTTAGAGGACAAAAGCTTCCTCCCAGTCCCTTGGATTCACAATTTAAGGATCATTATGCTTTCCTCACTATCTCTTACCTCTCATATCTAAGCTCTTGCCACAGGCTATCAATTTTAACTTTTAAAAATCTCAGAAATATGCCCCCCACTTTCCTCTGACACTGTCACTTCTCTAGTGCAGGCCCTCATCACTACACTCCTTCCTTATTGATGGCAATTATCTAGTGGGTTAGGGTACATAATCTCTGCATACACCAATCCATTCTCTATTGAGAAACTAAAATGATATTCCTAAAACACTGATCTGATCTTGTCTACTCCCTACTCAATAAATTCCAGTAGTTTCCTATTACCTACAAGACGAAATAGAAAAATGTTCTCTTTGACATTCATAGCCCTTAGAACCTATTGCCTTTTGCAGTCTTCCTTTACACCTTAATCCCCAATAAAAACTTTTTCACCCATTATCAATAGCCTCCTGGCTGTTCTACCAACAAGACACTCCTACCCTTAGTAATGGGTATTTTCTCTGTCTCCCATACCTAAAATTTTTACCTTCTCTACTCTGACTGCTTACATCCATGGCTTCTTTTTAGTCCTAACTAAAATTCTACCTTCCACAGGAACCTTTCCCTAACATTTCTCAATTCCATTGCATTCCCTCTTTTAATTGCTTCTAGTTTATCCTATATAGAACTTGTAAATAGGACATTATAAAAAGAATTCTGAAAGTAAGCCAAATTCCCCAAAATACTTATGTTAACTTTACTATATAGTATCCTGTATTCTCTCCACTTCTGTTCTTCAACTCATTATTCCCCCTTCTACTCTTCCAAATAGAAAACAACAGATCCCATAAGTCATTTCATGTTTCTCTAGAGTCTAATCATTTATGGTTTCTTATAGAACAATAGTATTCTATAGCATTCATGTACATACTTATTAAACATTTCCCAATTGATGGGCATCCCCTCAAATTCCATTTCTTTGCTGTTACAAAAAGAGCAGCTTTGAATATTTTGGAACATGTAGGACTTTTCCTTTTTTATAATTTCTTCTGGATATAGATTTAGAATTGGAATTGCTGGACCAAAAGCTATGAATAGTTTTATTGCCTTTTGGACAAATTTCCATATTGCTCTCCAGAAATGTCGGATCTGTTCACAATTCCACTAAAAATGCATCAATATCCAAGTCCTGCCACAATCTCTCCAGCATTGCTCATGTTCCCTTTTTCTCACCTTGCCCAGTCTGATAGGTGTGAGATAATACCTCATTGTTGTTTTAATTTGCATTTCTCTAATCAATAGTGATTTGGAGCATTTTTTCATATGATTATATATAGCTTAAATTACTTCATTTGAAAATTGTTCATATCCTTTGAACAATTATCAGTTGGGGAATGACTTGTGACCTTGGAAATCTGATACAATTTCAATATATTTTAGAAATGAGATCTTTATCAGAATTCCTAGTGGTAGAGATTGTTTCTCAGTTTTCTGCTTTCATTCTCATTTTGGCAGCATTGATTTATTAGTGCAAAAACTTTTTAACTTAATATGGTCAAAATCATTCACTTTACAGCTTATAATATAATCTAATTATTGTTTGGTCATAAATTTATCCTGTCCATCTATCTAATAGGGTATTTCTTAGTCTATTAATTTATATTTGGTGTCACTCTTTAAGTCTAAATATTGCACCCATTTATTTATTTATTTATTTTTATAGATATGCACATGTATATTTTTAAGTTATAAAATTTCCTTCCACCCTCCCTTCCCAGCTCCCTCCCCTCAGTGGAGAACAGTCAGGTTAGTATTGGTACATACATATTTTGATACACTTTTACAGATTAGTAATTTTTTGGTATAAAGAATTAGGATTAAGGGAACAAGATACATAAAAGATAGTTTTTATAAAGTATTCAGCAGATTCTGAAGGGTTGTTTTACTGCTGAGAGGAGTTATTTCCATCAAGGTTGTTCATCTCACAATGTTGTTGTTGATGTGTGCATTGTTGTCTTGGTTCTACTCCCTTTGCTCAGCATCAGATCGTGTAAGTCATTCCATGCTTCTGTAGAATACAATCATTTATGGTTTCTTATAGATCCTATACCCATTTTGACCTTATTTTGATATAGAGTGTAAGATGTGGATGAATGCCTAGTTTTTGCCATACTATTTTCCGGTTTTTCCCCAACTATTTTTGTCAAATAGTGAGTTCTTATTCCCGAAGCTGTTATCTTTGGGTTTGTCAAATAGTACATTATTGTAGTCATTTACTTTTGAACCTATCCTAATCCATTGATCCATTACTCTGTTTCTTAACCAGTATCAGGCAGTTTTGATGACTTACTGTTTTATAGTATAGTTTTAGATCTGAAAGAGCTAGGCCACCTTCCTTTACATTTTTTCCATCATTTCCTTTGCTATTCTTGACGTTTTGTTGATCCAGATGAATTTTATTACTATTTTTTTCTAGCTCAGTAAAGTAGTTAATAGGTGGTTTGATTGGTATGGCACTGAATAAGTAATTGAATATGAGTAGAATTTTTATTATATTAACTTGACATAACCATGAGCAATTGACATTTTTCTAATTATTTAGATCTGACTTTATTTGGGTAAGAAGTGCTTTATAATTGCAGTCATATAGTTTCTGGGTTTGTCTTGGGAGGTAGATTCCCAAGTATTTAATGTTTTCTATATTTATTTTAAAATGGATTTCTCTTTCTATCTCTTGCTCTTGTGTTTTGTTGTTCATATATAGAAATGCTGATGATTTATGTGGATTTATTTTGTAGCTTGAACCTTTGTATAAAATAGAAAGTAGATGCACAGAGAGACCCATTTGGAACCCAGCACAGCAAGAGGAGATCTTTTCCCCACTCTGACTCTGCTCATCCATCTATGCATCTGAGACCCTTGTCTTTCTTCCATGGCTCCACCCATGATCCACTACTATGTGTCTGTCCCTGACCCCTGCATAGCTGTCCTCTCTTCTTTGTGTCCATGCTTAGTCACCGCATCTGTGAATCACCCACTCCTTCCTGTCAGTTCTGGCCAGTCCCCTTGTAGTTGGCCCCTCACCCAGGTGCTTCTCCTCCTTTCACTTGTCTGCCTCTGGGCCCAAAGAGTCCTTGAATGTGTGCCAGCCACCCCCTCCATGATGTGAAGAACTCTTCTTGTCTTCCACTCTCCATTTATTCCCCCACATTAGCAGGCAAATTTATATTTCACAAAAAATATTTTGATTGGTCCATTTTCTTGAAGTAAGAAAGGCATCATTCCTACCACATGTACTTGTTTTCTCTTTTAACATTTTAATTTTTTCCAATTATATACAATAGGAATATGTGTCTATCATTTTTCGTAAAGTTTTGAATTTTACATTTTTCCTCCACCCTCCCTTCCCCTCCCCCTCCAAAGAAGGTTGTCTGATAGTCTCTACATTGTTTCCATGCTATATATTGATGTAAATTGAATGTATTATAAGAGTAAACATAAACCCCCTCCCCACCCCCAACAAGATGAGAATCCTAGAGAGAAAAAAAAATTATACTTCAGTCTGTGTTCAGATTTCAATAACTGTCTCTGGGTTGAGTTGCTTTCTTTATCACAAGTCCACCAGAGGAATTGCTTCAATATTTTTCCCACACTTACTATTACTGCTGTACCTCCACTCTATTTCTCCCCACTCTCATTTATTCTATTTTCTCTCTTTTCATCCTGGCCCTGTCCAAAAGTATGTTGAATTGGAGTACCCTCTCCCTCAATCTTCCCTCTCTTCTATCACCTATTCCCCCCCTTCCCTCCTCCCATTGCCCCTTCTCCCATTCCTTTCTTCTTATTTTTCTCTCTAGGGTAAGATAGATTTCCTCACACTATTAAGTATGTATTAAGTGCCCCTGAGGCTGAGTCATTTCTGATGAGAATGAATTCCCCCTTCCTTCCCCCATTCCACTTCATTGAAATAACTTTTTTCTTGACTCTTGTGTGAAATGTCTTGACTTCTTCTTCTTCATCTCCTTTTTCTTCCTCCCAGTACTTTCCTTTATCATCCATTGACTCCATCTTTTTACTATATTATACAATTATATTCTGCTCCTTCCTATGGACTGTCTATATATGCTCCTTCTAACAGCTCTTATAAATGAGAAAGTTCATATGAGTTATCACTATCTTCTTCCAATGCAGAAATACAAACAGTTCAATATCATTAAGTTCCTCATAGTAAGTCCTTCTAGTCCAACCCCTCTATGGTTCAGCAGAGTCCTGTACTTGAAGATCAAACTTTCTATTCAGCTCTGGTTATTTCAATAGGAAAGTTTGAAAGTCCCCTGTTTCATTGAAAGTCCATCTTTTCCCTGGAAAGAGGATGTTCAGTTTTGCTGGGTAGTTGATTCTTGGTTGTAAATAAAGATCTTTTGCCTTCGGGAATATCATATTCCAATCCCTATGAGTCCTTAATGTAAATACTGCCAGATCCTGTGCAATCCTGACTATGGAGCCTCAGCAGTTGAATTATTAAATTCTGACAGGTTTTAGAATTTTCTCTTTGATTTTTGGAGTTTGGGAATTTTGCTATAATATTCCTGGAAGTTTTTCTTTTGGGATATTTTTCAGGAGGTTACCGGTGAATTCTCTCAATTTCTATTTACCCTCTGCTTTTTGGATCTCAGGGCAATTTTGCTGTGTTATTTTTTGAAAAATGAAGTCTAGGCTCTTCTCCTGATTGTGGCTTTCAGATAATTTTTAAATTATTTCTTTTGGATCTGTTTTTGAGGTCAGTTGTTTTTCCAATGAGACATTTCACATTTTTTTCTAATTTTTGGCTTTTTTTGGAAAAGTTTTATTTCTTCCTAATTTCTTGTAAAGTCATCACTTCCTTTAGTTCCATTCTGAATTTCTTCAGAGATTTTATTTCCTTTTTCCAGTTGGCCAATTATGCTTTTTAAGGCATTCTTCTCCTCATTTACCTTTTGTTTTGCTTTTTCCATTAGTCCTAAACTGGTTTTTAACATATTATTTTCTTCATTATTTTTTGGTATATCTGTCACCAAGCTATTGATTTGTTTCTCATGATTTTTCTTCATCACTCTCATTTCTCCTCCCATTTTTTCCTCCATCTCCCTTAATTGCTTTTCAAAGTCTTTTTTGACTCATCCATAGGCTGAGCCCATTATCTATTTCTCATGGAGGTTTTCGATTTTGTCATCATCTGAGTATGTGTTTTGATCTTCCATGGGACTAAAGTAATTCTCTATGGTCAGATTCTTCTTTTTCTGTTGTTTACTCATTTCCTCAGCCCAAGACAGCATTTCCAAGGCTTTGGGTTGGTTTTTTTTTTGGTGGGGGGGGTGATACCCCACTGGGACCTTTATTCTTCCAAAGTCTTATGCTCTCTTGCCTGTGCTTTGATATGTAGATGTCCCTCCCCATACTTCCCTCTACCCTGGGGCTATAAAGAGGATCCTGCTATCTTAGTATGGAAGCTCAAACTGCAACCTTGTTCTGAGTGTAGGCTAGCCACAGATCCTCCCTCAAGGGAGAGCAGAGAAATCTCTGCAGACTTCCCTTACTGTCTCTGGGGGTGCAGATTGCTTTCTCCAGATTCTTGCTGCAGATTCTGCTGGTGTTCCTCACTCCACACTCTTTCTGGAGTAGCAGAGTTCTCTCCCAACCCCTTCAAGCTATTACCAGTAATCTCTAGGCTATACTGTGCTGTGGCTGTGGCTGTGGCTTTTTTTCCAACCCCTGGTCCTGGTGAACCACACCTTTCCTGTGGAACTTCTAAGTTATCTTGGACTGGGAAAATGTATTACTCAGTCTTTCTGTGGGTTCTGCCCCTCTAAATTTTGGCTAGAGTCATCATTTGTTGTTTTTTTTGGAGTTGGGGGGGGGAGTTCCTGAGAAATGCTGTCTCCACACTGCCATCTTCGCACATGTACTTTTGGGGGGATAAGGGAAGGAAGCAAAATACCATCTTGAATTCATGTAACTTTTGATGGTATTTGTAAAACAAGTATTGATATGTATCATGTGGTTTTGTATTCAATACAACAAATTAGGACATCTTAGGCGATGCAGAGGAGGCAGATAGGTGGCACAGTGGATAGACCATCATCTCTGGAATCAGAAGAATCTGAATTCAAATCTGACCTCCGACACTTAGCTATGTGACCTTGGGCAAGTCATTTAATCCCATTGCCTAACAAAAAAAAAATTAAAAAATACAACAAAATGAATTTAACAGTTAAATAATCATTTCATAAATTCTGAAAATGTTAAGAGAGTGAAAAGAATTAAAATTTCAACTACTTCATATTTTCATAACTGGTTGCTTCAAGTAACTCTGAACAAGCAGCTTCACTTTCTGGGCTTCATTTTCTTTATCTGAAAAACAAAGGACTCTAAACCTTTTGCTTTAAATTTTATAATCCTAATGGTTTTCAATGCAGTAAATATGTGAATTGGGACTGCAGATTCTCTCAAGTTCACTTAGTTAAAGAGTTTTCAAACATATAGGTAAAATAAAAAAAATCAAATTTATTAACCATGGCTCTTATACAGTTACGGTGAGAGAAATTCAGATTTCAAAATTTGATTCAGGAACCTATTTACATTATATTTCAGTCCAAACAAAAGTTTACCTAACTTTTAGTTATTATTATTTTAAATAGATATCTATATATATGCACATAGATATGTATATGTATGTATATACATATATGTATGCATATATGTGTATATTTTTCATAATTTAAAAAATAATTTTCTAATTATATGTAAATAAATGTAACATTTATATTTTAAAAATTTTGAATTCCAAATTCTTTCCTTCTAATTTTCCTCTACTCCTTGAGAAAACTATATTGATTATGCATGTGAAGTCACACATATTAGCCATGCTGTAAATGGAAAAAAAACATACTCAGATAAGAAAAAAAATAAAATTTATAAGCATTCTTCAATCTGTTCTTGTAATTCATCAGTTCTCTCTCTAAGAATATAGCATTTTACTTCACAGGTCTTTTGGAATTGTTTTGGATCATCGTCTTGATCAGAGTAGCTAGATCACTCAGTTTATCATCCTTATAATATTACTGTTTTTGTGTCTAATGTTCTCCTAGTTCTGCTCATTTCACTTCACATCAGTTCATATTAATGTTCCTAGGTTTTTTCCTGAAGCCATCCTGCTCTCATTTATTATAATATACAATAATATATTATTCCATCATAATAATGTACCACAAAATGTTCACCCATTCTTCATTTGAAAGTCACTCTCTCAATTTCTAATTCTTTGCCATTAGAAAAAAGTGCTATAAATAATTTTGTACAAATAAGTCCTTTTCCCTTTTTTCTGATCTCATTGAGATAGAGAGGTTGTAGTGATACTGCTGGGCTAAAGGTTATGCATAATTTTATAGGCCTCTGGATATAGTTGCAAATTGTTTTCCTGAATGTTGGGCCTAGTTCATGACACACCACAGAGCACTGGAACTCCTGCTTTTCCATATTCTATATAGCATTTGTCATTGACTTTCTTCTGAAGATTCTCAATGTGATGAGGGTGAGATGGCATCTCAGAATTGTTTTAATTTGCATTTCTCTAATCAGTTATGATTTAGAGTCTTTCTTCATATGACTATTGATTGCTTTGATTTCCTTGTCTGAAAACTGCCTATTTTTATGCTTCTACCTTTTTTCAATTGGAGAATGGCTCATATTTTTATAAATTAGACTCAGTTCTCTATTTACCTGAGAGATATTAATCAGAAAGCTTGCTATAACCCCCCCCCCAGTTTTCTGCTTCTCTTCTAATTTTGTCTTCATTTTTTTGTGCAAAATCTTTTTGATTCCATGTTATCAAAATTATCCATTTTGCTTCCCATAATGCTCTCTCATTATTTGGTCATAAATTTTTCACCTATCCATAGATCTAACATATGCATTTTCGACCTTATTTTGGTATTTAGTATGAGATGTTGGTCTTTACCTAGTTTATTCTAGTTTTCCCAAAAGTTTTTGTCAAAGAGTGGGTTCATATCCCAAAAATTAACTTTTGGGATAGTTGTGTTTGAAACAAATTTTTCTTTCCTTCATTGTCTGTGTTTAAGCATGTAACAAACAATTCACTGTTTACCTCACTCAGTGTCAAACAATTGTTGACCTGCAATACTGAATAATCAACAATTTCAAGTTGTTACAGAAAACAATAATGTTTGGAGAACTATAAACAATACAGATCTGTACACTCTCTTCCCTCTCCCAGGGTTTCTCTCAAGGTTTTCTTTTTATGGCTTTTTTTCTCCCTACCACCTGTTATAGAAATTATATACTTGATGATATCTCAGAATGATCATTTTATTCATCTGTATTACTGTGTGCCAGAAATGCCAGTGTGGGAATGCAGGAGGTAGGGTGAAAGGTAAGAGAATGCAAGGTATCAGCAGGTGGACACAGAATGTGATAATAATAAGGGACAAAAGAAAGCTTTTCTCCTAGGGCTTCTGAGCAGTGCGGGAAAATGGCATCAGAAGATGTTGATATTGAAAGGCATGGCACATCTCTCATAAACCTTTTACTTTGGATAACTGTTACTCTCATGTTGCCTTTGGATAAATGTTTCTCAGCAATGTTAGATAATGTGGCACCCCACTTACTTCTACCCTTTCTTCTGTCATCCTAGCTTTTCTTACATTTCATATAAAAGACAAAAAAAAACCAAGGGAATGACTATAGTGGCTAATTTGTTTTTCATCATGTTCCCTACATCTTCCCTCCTGCCTCATATAAAGATGAATGGCATGAAAGAAACTGGGAAGAATAGTCAGAATATGTAGAATAAGACTTCCCTGCAGAAAACTTGCCTGTGTTTAATTACTAGAAATTCATTTGCAGAGAGCTTTTTTATGGTAGTTCACTTTTAATTTGTTTTTTAAAATAAAGATGTTGATTGAAGGGAGAAGGGACCCCTGCCAGCAGAAAAAGCAGGTATTTAAAATGAAAATTTTTGCAAGCAGCTGGCAATCTTTAGGCTTAGAGGGCAATTATTCCATTTTGGGGATAAGAAAATTATGAACATAGAGAATTGATTCAATAGTTAAAGGTCTGATTCAGGGCCTTTTGGGATCAGAAAATAAATTTCTAATGTGACAGAAAACTTATTAGCACTTTAAACCTAAACACAGTTGGAAAATAAACTAAGTGCTTCTTCATCAAAAAATTTTATTTCATTCCATTGTTTGATTGTAACATAAAAAGCAATGAAGCAGAAGTATCTACTTTTCAAATGGTCAAATTTTTGGCTTAGGGTGATATGAGAGCATTCAAGAGTGATTTTTTTTGGGGCAGCTAGGTGGTGTAGTGGATAAAGCACCTGCCCTGGAGTCAGGAGTACCTGGGTTCAAATCCAGTCTCAGACATTTAATAATTACCTAACTCTGTGGCCTTGGGCAAGCCACTTAACCCCATTTGCCTTGAAAAAAACCTAAAAAAAAGTTTTTTTCTTTATTTAGTTTTCTCTATAGAAGCAGCAAATGAAGTTGAAATCCAAAATAATATAGGCTTCTACTTTTTAAAAAGTGAAAAAAAAATTAATTCTTTGCACGTAGTAATTTCACTTGCAATATTACTCTTCTTTAAAAGAAAAGAAAAGAAAAGAAAAGCTGGGGCAGCTAGGTGGGTCAGTGAATAGAACACCGGCCCTGGAGTCAAGAGTACAGGAATCCAAATCCAGCCTCAGACATTTAATAATTACCTAGCTGTGTGGCCTTGAGCCATTTAACCCCATTTGCCTTGCAAAAAAACTTAAAAAAAAATAAAAGCTAAATTCTTCATTTTCAATCCAAAAATCACATAGTATAGGAGGTAAGAGATTGTTCAAAAGTGCCTATATAGTAACTTACAATCTCTTCTTTATTGTGGCTTCACACATAGTTCATAGATTCCCCCCCCCCAAAAAAAAAGAATCTAACATCCCTCTAAATCAAGTTGTTGTTGTTGTTGGGGGGTTTTCTGTTGTTGTTTTGGGGGCTTTTTTATATTTTGCAAGGCAAATGGAGTTTTGCAAGGCAAATGTGCCCAAGGCCACACAGCTAGGTAATTATTAAGTGTCTGAGGTCTGATTTGAACTCAGGTACTCCTGACTCCAGGGTGCCACCTAGCTGCTCCCAAATTAAGTTTTAAAGGACTTGTAATTTTGTTAAGATTTTTTGGAACATTCTATATAACCAAGAAAAGTAAGAAGAGAGGAGGGAAGGAAGGAGTAGATGGATCAAAGGATCCAGGAAGGAAGCAGGCCAAATTCAATACATTCTACAGTAATAAAACAAATCAGCAAAAAATATACTCAGAACAATGAAATTAATACTCATTCTAATATTATAGTAATAGTTCATATTAACAAAGCAGATTAACTTGAGTTTATGGTGGAGGCAACCATGGTAAAATAGATGAAGAAATGGTCTTAAATCTAGGTAGATCTGGTTTCAAATGAATTGGGCTGACACATACTGGCTGTGTGATCTAGACAAGTCATTTAATCTTTCAATGGCCCCAATGCCTTGCTAAATCTTTAGTGTAAAACAGGTGCTGATCTACATTGATAGAAAACATTTTCTTACAAGAAGTGCCACATATCAATGAAATGAATGAAATCATAAGTTCAGTTTATGAAAAAATGATAACAGATGAAGAAAGTGAATCTCAAAATAGTCAAAAGTCTAATTATCATTCAACTAGTAATAGTAAAGTGAAGTCAAAACTCCTGGCTTCAATCCAACATTCTTTTCTATACACCATGTTTCCTCATTTTGTCTGAGGTATATATAACTCTCAGGCATTATGCTGCCTTTTTTTTAGTTTTTTTTTTCTTTGCAAGGCAAACGGGGTTAAGTGGCTTGCCCAAGACCACACAGCTAGGTAATTGTTATGTGTCTGAGACTAGATTTGAACCCAGGTACTCCTGACTCCAGGGCCAGTGCTTTATCCACTACACCACCTAGCCACCCCAACTCTCAGGCATTATGAAATGAGGCAGCTTGAATCTTTCAAAGTAGATAGGCAATCTGGCATCTTTTGTTTAATGTCAAAATAATTTTTCACTATTAAATCAAGTAGCCTTTAAGGTCCCTCAACAAAGCATCCCTAACCCATCCGTGTCACAAAATTGAATAGTTCTACATTTATATTGTAGTTTTTTGTTTAGCCAGATTCTTTCATCCATTCAAACATGCATAAGGTTCAGATGACAAGCTTATTTGCAGTGTTTCCTTCCTAGTCAAGCCATCTTTGACTATTATGTGAAGTCTGACTATTGCCACAGAATTTCCAACCATTTTGAGTGAAAAGAGCATAAACAGATTATTAAAACCTCACTCATCACTCTGGAGTTTATGATTTCCCCAACCAGAAGAGTAAGCTATGTAGATACTTTCTTGCAGCAGATTTTGAGGGGACATCAATATCTGATTTTTTTTAAATGCTGAGGAGGATTAGGCTTAATAATGTGAATTTTTAATTATTTCTAAACTCACCACTGTAGCAAATAAGACCTCAGGAGACAAGATTTCCAGATATTAAAAATCAATTTCTTAATTAGGCAAACCAATAATCAATAAATTAATGGTTAGTGGTTTTTCTGGATAACCAGATACCAAGGGAGCCTAAAAAGGTATGTTCTTTGATAAAGAACTCTCCAGACTAGTGAAACTTCATCCTTATTGGTGGTCATTTAATGAGTAAATAGGCTAGAAAACCTTCAGCTCCTCCTGCTGAGACTATAGTTTCTAGCAATCTGTGCAGGGAAAGTCATTTCCATTCAGACTCCTCTGGCTAGTTTTCTCCTCTGGCTTTAACTCTAATGAAGATGTCAAGGACAAAAGTTCTTTACTCCTGGGAGAAAACTCACCCAGATTGGATTCTATTTATACCTTTAATAGAAATCAGGTTTCCTAATTGCTGTGAGGTCCTAGCCAGAACAGATCTGGAATGCTTCTGATAATCTTTAGGAGGAGAGAGGCTTCTCTCTAAACCAGTTTTTTTTTTTTAATAGAGAAGGGAATAATTCAGAGTACTATCAATAATCAAATAGTACAACATTAAAATTAATTTCCTCTCACTTCATGCTGCTATCTCATCCTCCTCTCTCTAATATTGTAGGGATGACCAAGGGAGTACCAAATACCTTTCAATATTTTATTTTATAGAAGGCAGAACCTGGATTCTCAGTTCAAACTACTTTTCATCTGCTCTCCTGCACTTTCCCTTGCTTGACCAAATGCTTTCCTCCTTTTTATATCACTTTAATTTGATTTCTAAAGTACTTCCTCATCTATCCATACATAACAAGAAGTTTTGATGATTGCTGCTTTATAATATAGTTTTGGATCCAGTACTATTTATTTTGCCACCTTCCTTCAATTTTTTTCATTCATTCTCTTGATACTCAATCATGTTTATTCTTCCAGATGAATTTTGTATTTTTTTTCTAGCTTTGAAAAACAATTATGACCATTGGATATGAAACTGAATAAATAAATAATTTAGATAGAATTGTCACTTTTATTATATTAACTCAGTCTACCCGTGATCAAATGATATTTTTTCAATTGTTTAGAACTGGCTTTATAGTAATTTTGCTTATAAACTTTCTGGATTTGTTTTGGCAGATTGACTCCCAAATATTTTATGTTCAATATAGTTATTTCAAATAGAATTTCTCTTTCTATTTCTAGCTGCTAGGTTTTGTGGGTTTTACATATATATATATATATATATATATATATATATATGCTGATAATTTATACAGTTTTATTTTATATCCTGCAATTTTGCTAAAGTTGCTAATTATTTTAGGCTATTCTCTAAGTTTCTCATATTATCTACAAAGAGTGGGTTTTGTTTCCTTGTTGTCTATTCTAATTCCTTCAATTTCTTTTTCTTCTCTTATTGCTACAGCTAATATTTCTAATACAATATTGAATAATAGTGGTGATAATGGGCATACATGTTGTACCTTTGTTCTTATTTGAAGGCTAGCTTATCCCCAGGACAGATAATGCTTACTGATGGTTTTAAATAGATACCACTTATTTTTTTAAAAAAATCTCCACTTATTCCTGTGCTCTTTAATGTTTTAAATTAGGAACACATGCTGTATTTTGTCAAAGCTTTTTCAGCATCTATAGAGGTAATTGTATGATTTCTGTTGGTAATATTATTGATATGGTCAATTATGCTGATAGTTTTCCTAATATTGAAATAGCCCTATATTCTTGTTATAAATCCCAACTGGTCAGAGTGTATTATCCTCATGACAAATTGCTATAATATCTTTACTAATATTTTATTTAAAATTTTTGCATCAAAATTAGTCTCTAATTTTCTGTTTAAGCTCTTTCTATTTTACCTATCAGCACAATATTTGTGACATGAAAGGAACTTGAAAGGACTCACCCACCTATTTTTCCAAATAGTATATATATTAGAATTAATTTTTTAAAGTGAATCTGAAATCTGAAATTCCCATCACCTACTCCTAGCTCCATTTTCAAGTGCCAACTAGAATAAATTTAAAGGTTCTTCCAAATGACAGTATTTCAAATATTTGAATCCAATTAGTATGCTCTCTCTAAATTTCCTCTTTTCCAAGTATGTTTTAGATTTTTTGAATGCTCTCCAGTTTATCCCTAAAGCTAGAGAATGGAAGATTCAGTTGCTGGCCAGTCAACAAGTGTTTTTAAACACAAACTAAAAGAGTTAAATATGAAATTATTCACTTACAAAAAGCCCAATAATTGACCTTAAGGAGGTTTAAGCCTTGCCTAATTACTTGAAGTTAGTATTTAAAAAGAAATAAAATCTAAAATAGTGTCTTGAAAATTTCTGAAACATGTTCACCATAAAGACCCTGTAGCTTCTCACAAAATACATAACCTCATACAAGTTACAGTTAGAGAGAAAGTGAACAAAACTATTGAATTTATCTATTAAAATAATGAAAGGAATTAAAATGCAATAAATGAAAAAATATATACTAGAAATTATGCTGAATTTTGGATTTACAAAACCAAGGTTCAATCCTAATTAGTACTAAGTCAACTTGGACAAGTCATTTAACTTCTCAGAACCTGAATTTCCTAATTTGAAAAATAAGTGGTTTAGATTAAATTATCTCAGAGTTTTCATTTAGCTCTAAATCAATGATATTTACATTAAAATATGGTTACATTGATTTTTATCACATTTAAAAATGGTGTTATCATCCTCTATATGAGATTTGGAGTTAAATCTGATTAGGTAGGGACCAATAGATAAAGGGAAGGAATTAAGTGAATGAACCTTTCTGAAACTTTGAATAGAAATGTTCAAAGTAAAAACTCAAGAACATAACTATAGTGTATATAGAGCACTTTATGGTTGCACATTGTTATCTCATTTGATCCTGATAATAATTGTATAGGATAGGACCTATTATTATCTCCCATTTTATAGATGAAGAAACTGAAGTTGAAAGAATTTAAATGACTTGCCCAGGTCAGTAGTGCCAGTAAGGCAGCTAAGTGATACAGTGAATAAAACACTAGCCATGGAGTCAGGAGGATCTGAGTTCAAATCCAACCTCAGAAACTTAACAATTACCTAGCTGTATGACCTTGTGCAATTCACTTAACCCCATTGCCTTGCAAAAAAAAATACTAAAAAGATATTGCTAGTAAATGTGTACGGCAGAATTTGAACTCAGGTCTTCCTGACTCCAAGACTTGTACTCTCTCCTCATTACCATCTAGTTGTCTGAGTAGAGAAATATCCTGGATGCAGACATAGATATAGATGAGATATGTTATTATATGTATGAATATAGGTATATATAGACATTGAATTTGTGATTTTATTAATATAAATAACTCCCCCAATGAGGAAATGCCATCTACCAGAGTAGGTTGGTATCTCTGTTGCTGTTGTTCAATATTTTTAGACTCTATGTGACAAAGGGATTTCTCATCAAAGATACTGGAATGCTTTGTCATTTCCTTCTCCAATGCATTAGTCAAACAGGTAAAATGATTTGCCCAGAAACACACAGTCAAGGAGTATCTAAGGTTGGATTTGAACTGAGGTCTTCCTAATTCCAAACATATTACTCCATTCATTAATACAGGTTGGCATCCATTCTGTGATTTCAATCTTGGAGAGTTTCCTAGAGAACTACAAGTTTAAGCAATTTACCACCATTCAACCAGTAAAAATTAGGGGTTGCCATTGAATCTTGATCTTCCTGATAACTAGGTCAACTCTCCACCCAAAATGGCACATTTGTTGGAAATAGGGAGAGAAAATAAAGATAGAAACTGAGATGATCATCCAGTCATAGACACACCCACACTGGGGAATATCTTACAGAACTTAAAATGGCTGGAGTCACATGATGATATTTTTGTTATTAAAGAGAGCTTCAGTTTCTACATACAAACACACATACATACATGTACAGACATACACATATTTATATACATGAGAATGGGTATCTCTTTCTACATCTAATGATGTCTAAAAAGTGAGGATTTACATTAGATCTAAAAAGATGTTTTGATCTTTGAATTGAATTTGGGGTGGGAGGAATAAAACAATAAGTAGTTGCATGAGCAAGTAGTGAATGGAGGAAGGGGAAGAATGAAAGATGAGGTTGTGACATTTTAAAAAATTCTCAGTCAAGTTTCATAAGATTAATTTGGGTAGCCCTGTTGGGAATTGGAGAGTGGGACTGCATTTGATGGAGAGACATTTCAACATTTCCCTTCATTGTGAATTGAGTGCTTTAATATACATGGTTAAAAATCCCTAGAAATGTTAACACCTATTTATTAAAAAAAAAAAAATGGTGGGTTTTGGGAGGTCTAGTGAGGGAGGATTCATTGACCCTAAAAATGTTTACGAATATTTTTGCTTCATTGCCTATTGGACCAATCTGTCAGTCTCACCTCATTTGTTTTCAATGCTCTCAGCCTCTGGCACATTATTTAGTGTGGGCACAGTGGATTTCTATCAGACTCTTGTCTATAGCCTTAACTACTTAACAGGTCATCCTCCTGGAAAAAGGATGATAATAGACCTACTTCAGTTGTACTAGAATCCAAGTAAACAATGATTTCTCAAAGTGCTTTTCTTTCTAATGAGATAATACCAGATAGAAGAAATGTCAGCAAGAAAAAAAGTCAACATTGATAAATACTAATAGGTTGGAATCCTATTCAAGGTCTGTGGGGAAATTATCACATGACAAAAATACATCCCTCTTGGAAATGATACTAAATATTTCAAGGCTGTCTGCACATTATTGGTGTCTGTGGACCAATTATTCAGTTTCTTGGCTGAAGTTTCAACTGCATAGCTGTTTTAGTTGGTTATAATAAAATAAATGTTTCATATATCAGATGGCCCTCAAGACTAGAGATACAAAATTTGTTTAAAGTTGTGTTCAGCTCACTGAGGAGAGTGCACTTATAGTTACTGAGTTATATTACTATAATTAACCAAAGTTAGTCTTCAAAATAAACCAATAAGCATATTAAGTGCCTACTAGGAGCCTGATACTGTGTTCAGCATTTGGATCCCAAAACAGTCCCTTCTCTCAAGAAGCCCAAAATTTAATGGGGGTGGGGGGGGAGGGCAATATGTGAAGAAAATGGGTACAAATGATTTATATGAAGAATAATTTGGATATCATCAATTGCAGAATGGCACTAGCATTAAAGAGTTTTGTCATAGAAGTTTATATTTTAATAGGGACCTGAAATCAAAAGATAAAAACAAAGGAAAAATATTCGAGGCATATATAGCCCCTAAAAATGCCTGTACTATTTATTATCTATAGAAAATAGTAAGAAAACTAGTCATTCAATCACTGAATATATAAGTATCTATGAATATATGAGTATAGATCAGTAAGATGAATGTTTTTTGACTGGAAAGATAGAAAAGAGCCAGGTTATGAAAGCCTTTAAGACAAGGTCCCAAGCACTCTGAAACATCTGAAGTAAAAATTGGAGGGAAAAAAGTGTCATAGCTGAATTCCCCTAGATTTCTTATATTTCATTTACTTCGTGATTTTTTCTAGATTCCTTTCTCTATGGCATTTTCCAACTTGTACTATCTAGTTAAATTTATTTCTGACATATAGATATACTTAAGTCCTGAGCTAGATTTCTATCATACATGAAACACACTATATGTTCTAACAGTAATAGAGAATCACAGTGCTGACACTTATTAACATCGGCAACTGCTGAAAGACATTTAACTCTGATTCAAAGAGAAACATGCCTCATTTCCAAAGCACAGAGATGTTGACCTGGAGGAAATTGCCCTACTGTCAATCTGCACCAACTGCCAGTTTTCTTTCAAATTGATTAGTTGTATTGATCTAGTTGTCACATAATTCTTCAGTCAATGAAGTTTCTTGATTTTATTCCATCTTCCCTTTATGGTATCATTTGTTAAAATATAGCTATAATCAATGAAAATTGTCATCTTGTTTTGTATGAAGGATGATCAACATTTTTTTATTCTTGCATTAGAAGGAAATAGTCATCTTTACCACTTTTATTTGGCTGAAATGATACCATCTATTTTCCTTATCACAGCATCTTTGATCTAGTATATCATTTGCTGTTCATTCTTAATAATTGCCCAAATTACTACACTTTTCAAATGCATGTATTTTTATGAGATCCTTCTTGAAAGGTGACTGTTAAAATATTTCTAATTAATTTAACCCTGATGATTCCAGGCAAATTTATATTTTTTGCTTTTATCAACTAATAAGAATATATCTTATAATTGATGAAAAGATAATATTTTACTTACTTTTGAAATTTTCTTTCATTATTTTATTTTGTTTTCTTTAAAAATATCTATGGATTAAACTCAAAGGAAGTGTGGTATAGTTAATAAAGATGTGGCCTTAGAGAGTTTACTATCTCTGAAATATACTGGCAATGTGACACTGAGGAAGTCACTTAAACTCTTAGTGTGCCCATTCAACTCTAGAACTATAAGTTGTAAATGAATTGTCAATATATTTTATAGAAAGAGTTCACTATACCAATATGATTATTGGTCCAGACTCTTCTTTCTGAAACCACCTTCCAAAAAAAAAAGAAAAAAAGAAAAAATTAAGCACAGGTTATTCCTAAATGGTATTACATCAGTTGTTCAAACTCATGAATTATCCTAATTTAAAATAATCATATATTTGAGACATTCTTTAATTTTTAAACTTATAGACATTATTTACAAAATAATCATAATGCTCCTTGGCCCTCAGGGAAAACAAAATTAGAAACTTAGAGCCAGAAGGGACTTTAAAGATCTTCAAATTTAGTGCCCAATTCTCCTTTATATAGAGCAAATTAGTGGGTTAAATAATTTCTCCAAGACCATCAGAAGATAACCTAGCAAAAATCTGAACCCAGTCCTTTGACATCAAATCCAATACTCTCTATGTAAGTGGCAGTAATCTGAAGATGAGCAAAGAGGTGAAGTGACATAATAGAATGAACTTAGTTATTTCAAAGCACAACTTGGAGTGGAACCTTAATTACTAGCCCATTGTTCATTTCATAAAACTATTCTGTTTGCATGGTTCCATTTCTGTTTTAAATTGAAACTAGCATTAACATACTTTCCTTTAATGTTTTGATAGATCTCTGATTTCATTCATTTGGGTACTTCCTTCCATGATCAAGATCACAAAATCATCATGCCTTCTCATTCTGATAAGCTCTTGGGTTTTTCTTTTCTTCTCTTGTCTTGATATTGTAAAAATATCAATGGAGAAGCAGATTCTCCATCAGTTAAACTTCAATTTCACCAAAAAAAAAAATAAAACCAAAACAAAACTTGTCCATCTTTTTTTCTAGCCTTACATTAATCAAATGGCATATCTTTGGGCAATTCTATGTAATTTTTGGTTATTGATGTGCTGTGAACTTATCTTATTATGCAATATTCAACCTTATGCTGCCCTCTGGCTTATCTCCTGCAAACCATAATGTTCCAAGATTCACTTCAGAGCATCCTACAAAATACTGTTGAAAAAGATTGGTTTTAATTTCATGTAAAAAATTAGAATCCTCAAAAGTATTTTGCACTTGCCTAAAGGCAATCCAGCTGTCTCTTCTATTTAATTTTGAGTTGACTCATTGTCCACCAATATAAAAAAAAGAAAATAGATATTATGATGAACTAACTCAATGAATTCGCCAAAATACATACTATAATCTGGACAATAGATATTCTTTATCTGGATTTTGTCTGTTTAGTTGTTTTTACATAGAGTTAGCCCAGATTCTAATTGATTTGGATCTCACTGAGAATGCTCTGCAGAACTCCAGGACTTAATAAGTATCCATAAACACTGAGGATCTTATCATAAAAAAGAAATCTCTTTTCTACTTGGATTCCGTACTTAATATCATTCATAATATTGACAGATACATTTGTAAACATGCATCTTCCTTTTTATGTTTTATTTAATATTAGTAATCAGAGATTGTGAAGTAAAATTTTCTATATTATTAAAATTTTAATACTTTCATTTAAACCTCTTTGATGATGGAAAAAAACTTTAATATGGGGTTTTTAAGTGAATTGACATTTATGAAAGTTTACCTGTTTTTTTCCCTCTCATACCCTTATCAAGGATGTCCTTAGAATATTAGTGAAATATCTAATAACAATTTTTGAAGAAAAGAGAAAGCGTGTAATTGGTGGCTAGTTATTTATATTCTCTCAGTGACCTCTTTTTAGATTTTTATTTTTGTAATAACAATATAGCATAAAATTTTCCAGAAACTGTTCTAAAAATTTTCTTCAACTTCAGGTAGCCTGAAAAGAAATCCATCTTAAAATGCTCATAATGCTGAGTTTGATGTGTGACTTCATTAATATAGTAGTTTCCTTCAATTATTTCTGAGTCAATTTATACTCACCTATCATTTCAGATACTTGTCTGTGGCCTCCTAAAAGTTCCCCAACAGGAATAATACAGCACAGCAATGCTCTTCCTTAATTTTTTCCTATCTTTAACTACCAATAGAACACACTGGCTAGTCAAGGATTATTGCTTCATCTTATGGCCATCCCATTTTCTTTTTTATTCATGCATTTCTTTGATAGGATCTTTTCTCATTTATCTTTGTAGTTCTTTATTTGTTCCATGCAGCAGCTTCCTCTCAACAAATCTGCATGACTTTGTAAGTGATACATAATTTATTTCTTTGGTAACTGTAGTGTTCTGTGACTCATGATAATATGTCTAGGAGAATATTGTTGATAAATGAAGGATCTTTCTTTTATAGAAATGTTTGATATCATTAGAAGAATTCTGCAATATTACACAGATAATCAAGTCTGCTCTATTCCTTTTATTTAATTCAAAGGTCAGTTCATTTTCTGTTTGAAATGTTTGTGTAAGGTATATATTAACTAAGTAATTAAGTTATTAATTAATGGAAAACATTATATTAATCATTTATTATATGACATGCTGAGAAGAAAATTATAAAATTTTATAATATCCTTGCCTCCAAGGACTTTGAATTCTAATAGTGGGCGAGTGGTGGTTAGAAGGTTGTCACAATTTAGAAATGTACATGAAGGAGACATAAGCAAGTAATTGATATACTTTCTCCATGAAGAAAGTTAGAAGAGCTATGATTGAGATTCCAGGACTGAAGGTGCAGAGGAAAAGGAGTATACCTGTGACAGAGAGACAGATAGTGAAGAAAAGTCTAGAGAATGAAATGAAACACAAGCTTCTATGAATGTGTATATGCACACCTACACATGTAATGCTATGTACAACCATAACTGTATGTGTGTGCATGTTATGTATAGGAACATATGCATTGTGTGTTGGGCATGCTTGCACAAGGTGGCAAATATTGGTAAGCATGTTTCACTTTGTTATTTCTCATCATTAGAGATGTGTAAATACTTGCTTAAATGTATTTATATGCATATGAACATAAGATAGAAGAGTTTAATTGTCATCTCTCTTAACTGTATACCATTATCTGGGCAATGAACATTTTTCATCTAACTGACTGTCCATGTGTTTATAGTTAGGTACAATTCTATTAAATCATGGAATTTTCCCAGGAGACTCCACACTACTCTGGGGTTTGATGCATCCAACACAATCTAATCCTTATATGACTATCTGTAGGACATTTACCAACTATAAAGGGTCTATCTTTGACTTGTACATTCTCCTAGATTTCATCCATTAACCTCTCAATGCCTTATCTAAAAGGTTACTGTTTAACTTTCCCACAATCACTGCAGAAGTAGAAAAGAGCATATCCGAATCTTTTTTTGCTTCATGTGTTTGTATTGTCTCAGGTATTCATAAAGGGCATTTGTATTACTTTCATTAGTTAAATATTACCAATCACATTAAAGAAAGTAAGGCCATAGCAAAATAAAAATGGATACATATACACATACATACCTGTTTGTTTGTATTATGTGTATTTCTCTTTTTAGCCTTTAAATTCTCTCTCCAAATGTAATATTACTTGGATTATATGGCATATAATTTAGATTATATATTAGATGATTATAGTGACTTAATAATTTATATACCTGGGAGAGAAAGATTTTTAAAAGAAGTAAAATGATATATCAGTGGCAGCTAAATATAATCTACATTCCAATTTTATAGACTTTAATAGATTTCTTAGAATTCTAGGAAATGATACACACTGCCATTTTACCAAGGGGAGGAGTGAAGGAGTAAAGTAATTTTTCTTTTAGGAGACTTCCTTTCTCTCTGGGAGACTTAGGAGTCTTTGAAAAACTTTCCAGGATGGTGGCAAATAATTCTGGCAAGTATATATGTATATATACATATATGCATATATGCATATATATATATATATCAGCTGATAGTAATAATCAAAGTATCATTGAAAAAATCTGTTGATGCAGCTTTGAGGAAACCATTGACTTTTACATCTCAATCAAAGAAAGACTTTAAATTGATATTTTACTCCAATCATTCAAATGGTCTGTAAAAATAATAAAGAACAACACAGAAGGAACTTGTAGCCCCCCCCACACACACACTTTTGGGCAATTGTGTGAAAGGAAAGAAGTTGCATTTATCATTTGTAAAATATCATGTTTGTTTCCTTCTTATTAAATGTGCCCTTGATGCATGTGCAAATTATACTCATAAAAATATGTTCCTTTTTAAAGTCTCACTAGATATATTTAATTAAAGGGCAATTGAATAAAGATACTTTTTGCTGTTGCATCATTCAAGGAATTTTGTGTGATTAGCTTATTTCTTGGAAAGCACTTTAATGAAGGAGGCTACAGAACATAATCTTAAGTCGTTAATTTGGATTCAAGAAAACATGGGTGCAAAGACTGCTTGTATAATCATGGACAAGTCATTTCCTCTTTCTTACTTTCTTCTTCTTTAACCTCTTCTGTGATTTTGTCCTCTAAAATCTTTTATCCTTCATCTATAAGCAAAGCTTATAAAAACCTCCCAAAGCTGCAATGAGGCTCGAGACAAGGAAATTAAAGTGATTTTCAAGTCTTTAAACATTATGTGTGTGCGTGTGTGTGTGTGTGTGTGTGTGTGTGTTAATTATTATGCAAGGCACTATTTTACTCTACTGAATCAAATGAATTGTTGTCAAGTCATTTTTAAGTACCTACTATCTGCTAAGCACTTTACTAAGGATGAGTAACATAAAGAAAGAAGTAAAAACAATCAGAACCCTCAAAGAGCCTAACTGGCGGAGCAAATATTCACAGATACAAATGCACATAATGTATCATGGCCTCATGGTGATTTTGACAGGAAGATATTAGTAATTGAGAGATCAGGAATGATTTCAGTACAAGTACCAAATCTGAGGCTTGAAAGAAATTAGGAGAGAGGGAGCCAAGATGGAGGCTTGAAGCTAACATGCTCCAAAAAGAAGTCATACTTCTTATAGACCCATCTGATACATGAAACCTCTATTCAGATCCCATAAATGAAAAGAGAAGATTCAAAAAAGTTTTCAATGGTAGACATCATGGAGGATATTACATAAAGGTCTGTAGCTTGGGGGGAGAGGGGAAGTAAAGCCCAAGAGGTGGGAGAGCAGCAAAGTCAGAAGGGGGCTCTTAGTCACAGAATAATCCGGGTTACAGCTGCTTGAAAACAGCAGAGGTCCAGGCAGCTAGATAGCAAACCAGCAGGGTGGTTCCCAATCTCAAAGACTAAACCCTAGGCACATCTGGGCAAAAGACAGGAATGGGTAAGGAACAAACCACTGTACAGGCAAAGCCTGGACCACATAGGCAACATCTTGGCCAATGACATGCCAGGGATCAGAGCCAAGAACCAGCAAAAAAAATAGCTTGAATCTATACTACTTATACCCCAGAAGCAGAGCTAAAACAACAAGGATGAGCAAAAAAAAAGCTACAAAAAGCTCTCATTATATAAAGTTACTTCACAGACAAATATGATAACAATACCATGTCTACAAAAGAAATTAATGAAAAATCACTCATAGGGTAAGCATCAAAACAGTCTATAAATTGGATGCAAATGTGTCATTGAGCTTAAAAAGAATTTAAAATCCAAAGAAGAGAAGAAAAATGGAGGAAAAAAATGATTCATGCAGTAAAATTATGAAAAACTGAGCAGAGAATTCAACACCTTTAAAAAAGGAAACACAAAAAATAATTGAAGAAAATAAACCCCTAAAAATTATAATTGAACAAATAGGAACAAACCAAAGAATCTATGAGACTATCAGATTCCATCAAAAAAAAAAAACAAAAATGCTGAAAAATGGAATAAAATGTAAAATAGCATTTAGGGAAAACACATGATCCAGAAAATAGATTCAGAAGAAACAATCTATGAATCATCAGACTACCAGAAAGCTTAGATTAAAAAAAAGAAATTAGAAAACATCATGTGGTAAATTATAAGGGAAAACTATTCAAATCTCCTAGAACAAGAAAGCAATATAATCATTGAAAGAATACCCAGAACCCCTCCAGAAAGAGATCACAGGATAAATATTCCAATGGCTGTTATAGCCATATCATAGAACTATCAAATAAAGGAGAGAATATTGCAATCAGCAAAAAGAAAACAATTCCAACAAAAAGGAAACACGATCAGACTTACCCAGGATCTATCAGCCTCAACATTGAAGGACCAGAATACCTGGAATACCAAATATCAGAGAGCAAAGGACCTGGGATTACAACCCAGACTGTTTTACCCTGAAAAATTCAGCATATGCTGTCAGGGAAAAATATGAAAAATGAAATGAAATAGAGGCCTTCTAGAATTTCCCGACATGAAGACCAGAACTGAACAGTGAATTCAATTGCCAAATACATAACTCAAGAGTTGCAAAAAAAGGTAAATGAAAAGGAGAAGAATAAACAAAACAAAATACACTTTGTTCAATACCATCAAATTGGATACAACTCTAAAAGGGAATATATAACACAACTAATTCTTTAAAACTTTACTTCTCTTAGGATAATTAAAAGGTCAAATATAATTAAAGAGAATGGACTTAAAGAATAGGGGTATAGTTAAATCGTGTCTCTCCATTGAAGATTTCCAAGATGACATCACTATGTTTGAAACAAAAAGCTCTGATGAAAAGCAGGGGTATTAACTTTAAATTTAAATGTCTCATTATCCTTTTTTTGGTTTTGTTTTTTGCAAGGCAATGGGGTTATTTGGCTTTCCCAAGGACACACAGTTAGGTAATTATTAAGTGTCTGAGGCTGAATTTGAACTCAGGTACTCCTGACTCCAGGGCAGTTCTCTATCCACTGCACCACCTGGCCACCCCCTCTCATTATCCTTTGACCCACTTTAATTTTGCTGTGCTGAAAAAAGCTTAGCACCTTGTCTAATGAGACATCAAAAGCTGGACAGTACTGAGTCAGTGTCTCCCACAATCCCATTATCATTTGTAAAGTTCTCAAGTGAGTCCTTCAGAACCACCCAGTACTTAGAGTCCTTTAAGATACTTATAGTTAATTATATCAGGGTTTGACTTAATCCATAAATCACTTTACAAGGGATTAAGTATCCTGGGCAGTGAAGGGTGGTTAAAATAAGAGAGAAAATAGGCTGTGGGATGGGACACAAATAGTTTAAGAAATGATATGGCTTTTGATGATACTTTGGCTCATGAGAATTGGGTGTACTAGGAGGGTACTTGAAAACGGGGGTAAGGTAAAAAAATGTTTTAATTGTAATTTGATGTAATTTGATACAATTCTTCTTTTCAAGAAATAAAGCAAGTAATTTCTGATGATGCCTTGATCATGAGTCTATCAAGCAAAATCAAATAATCAAACTGTGATTGAATACCTGATTAATTGCACTACAATGATGAATAACACCAGAGGAAAAGACAAAAAGATTTATAATTTTAAAGAGAAAGAAGGGAGAATATGAATGTTGATCAAATTCTATTCAATAAGTTTAGCTCAGAGACAGAATAAAATACATTCCTAGTTGGGTTTAAAAATTTACCCCCAATCTACAGGGAGAGGTGGAGGGAGACTGGGAAAAGGCAAAGATAAGGGGATAAGGGCTGATAAAAAGGAAGTTGAAGGTATAAGTGGAAAATAAAATGACAGTTAAGTTTTAAAAGAAAAAGTTAAAAGGGAAAAATCGTAAAATTTTGGTGAAGAGGAGTAAGAGGAAAAGAAAGAGAAAATGTTAAATGCAGAAAGCTAGCATGGAGGGAAACACAATTAATAATCTGAACTGTAAGTGTAGACAGGATGAAATGTTCTACTAAAACAGAAACAGATGGCAGAATACACTACAAGATGTTGATAAGAAACATATTTGAAGAAGAGAGATACAGACAGAGTAAAGGTAAAAGGTTGAAGCAAAATCTATTGTGCTTCAGCTGAGGTAAAAAAATCTGATCTCAGATAAAGTAAATGAAAAATTGATCTCAGTAAAAGGGATAAGGAAGGAAACTACATCTTCTTAAAATGCACCATTGGTAATGAAGCTATGTCATAGCTAAGTATGTATGCACCTAGTGGTATAATATCCAAATTCCTAGAGGAAAAGCTGAGTGAATTACAAGTAGACCTAGACAGCAAAACTTTAAAAATGGGGGACCTCAACCTTCCTCTATGAGAACTAGATAAATTTAACCACAAAAGAAACAAGAAGGGAGCTACAGAGGTGAATGAAATCTTAGGAAACCTTTTGGAGAAAACACAATGGAAATACAAAAGAATATACCTTTTTATCGGCATTACATGGCACCTATACCAAAACTGACCATGTACTAAGTTATAAAAGTCTTATAATCAAATGCAGAAAGGCAGAAATAATAAATACACACTTCTCAGACCATGTTGCAATAAAAATTACATGTAATAAAGGGTCATGGAAAGAATCTAAAACTAACTGGAAAAATAAATAACAATCTTAAATAATGCATGGATCAAATAGCAAATAATAGAAATAATCAAAATTATATCCAAGAAAATGATACTAATAAGACATTATACCAAAATTTAAGGAATGCAGCCAAGGGAATTTTAAGCAGAACATTTATATATCTAAATGCCTATGTGAATAAAATAGAAAAAGAGGAGATCAATGAATTGGGTATGCAAATAAAAAAGAACAAATTAAAGATTTCCAATTAAAATCAAAATTAGAAATTCTGAAAGTCAAGGGAGAATTTAATAAAAATTGAAAAAAAAGAAAATCATTGATCTCATAATTAAAACTAAGAGTTGGTTTTAGGAAAAAGCCAATAAAATAGACAAACCTTTGAAATTTGATTTAAAAAAAGGAAAGAAGATAACCAAATTACCAGTACCAAAAATAGAAAGAGTGAACTAACCACCAATGAAGAGGAAATTATAGAGATAATTCAGAGCTACTTCATGGAACAGTATGCCAATAAATTGGATAACCTGAGTGAAATGGATGAACATTTACAAAAAATACAATCTGCTCAGATTAAAAGAAATAAAATATTTAACTAACTCTATTTCAGTAAAAGAAATTGAAGAAACCATCAATAAACTCCCTAAGAAAGAGTCTTCAGGTCCAGATGGAATTATAAGTGAATTCTACCAAACATTTAAGGAACAATTCCTATTCTACATAAACTATTTTTAAAAATAAGAGAAGGAATCCTACCAAATTCCTTTTATGACACCAACATGGTGCTCATACTTAAACCAGGAAGAAACAAAACAAAGAAAATTAAAGACCAATCTCCCTAATGAATATTGATGTAAAAAACTTAAATAAAACTTTAGCAATGAGAGTACTACTAGGATAATACATTATGAGCAGGTAGGATTTATACCAGGTTGGCAGGAATGATTCAATATTAGTAAAACACAACTTAATTGAACATATCAATACCAAAACCAACAGGAAATCATATGATTATCTCAATAGATTCTGAAAAAGCCTTTGATAAAATACAACAGCCATTCCTGTTAAAAACACTAGAAAGTCTAGGAATAAATGGAGCTTTCTTAAAATAATAGTACCTGTCTACAACCATTGACAAGTATTATATGTAATGGGAATAAACTCAGAGCATTTCCAATAAAATCAGGAATGAGACAAGGATGCCCATCATCACCATTACTATTCTATATAGTATTGGAAATGCTAGCTTTAGCAATAAGAGAAGGAAAAGAAATTGAAGGAATAAGAATTGGCAAGGAGGAAGGAAAATTTTCACTCTTTGCAGATGATATGATGTTATACTTAGAGAACCCAGAAAAATATTTAAAAAAAAAATTCCTTGAAACAATTAACAAATTCAGCAAAGTAGCAAGATATAAAATAAACTCACATAAAACATCAGAATTTCTATATATGAATAACAAAGCCCAAGGTCAAGAGATAGAAAGAGAAATTCCATTTAAAGTCACTAAAGACAACATTAAATACTTGGGAATCTATCTCCCAATATAAAACTATATGAATACAATTATAAAGACTTTCTCAACCAAATAAAGTCAGATTCAAATACTTGAAAAAATGTCAGTTGCTCAAGATTAGCTGAGCTAATATAATATAAATGATAATTCTCAAAATTAATTACTTATTCAGTGACATATGCATCAAATTACCAAATAACTACTTTACCAAGCTAGAAAGAAATAATATCAAAATTCATCCGGAGCAACAAAAGGACAAGAATATCATGGGAACCTATGAAAAAAAATGTAAAGGAAAGTAGCCTAATTATACCAGATCTAATAGTATATTATAAAGCAGCAGTCATCAAAACTGCCTGGTACTCTTTAAGAAATAGAGTAATGGATCAGTGGATTAGAATAGGTTCAAAAGAAACCACAATAAATGACATCAGTAATCTGCTATTTGAGAAACCCAAAGACATCAGCTTCAGGTACAAAAAATCACTATTAGATAAAAATTTGGGGGAAAAACTGGAAAATAATATGGCAAAAACTAAACCCACATCTCATACCCAAAATAGATACAGGATTTAGACATAAAGGATGAAACCAAAGATAAATAAATGGACAAAGAAATACTCTATCAGATCAATGGAAAGGGGATAAACTTATGACCCTACAAGAATTAGAGCACATTATGAACTGCAAATGACTGATTCTGACTCTATTAAATTAAAAAAAAAGTTTTGGGGGGGAAGAGCCAAGATGGTGGCATGAAGGCAACATTTCCCAGAAATTCCTTCCACCAAAAACTTCAAAAGCCATCAAATTAAAAATCTAGCCAAAATTTAGAGGGGCAGAATCCACAGAAAGACTGAGTGATACATTTTCCCAGTCCAAGATAACTTAGTTCTATGGAAAAGGTGTGTTTCACCAGGACCAGAAGTTGGAAAAAAATGCCCCTGCCACAGTGCAGTGTAGCCCAGCCCAGCCCAGGGATCACCAGGAAGAGCTTGAAGGGGTAGTGAGAGAGCTCTCCTACACCAGAATGAGTGTGGAATGAGGAGCACCAGCTGCAGAACCTGCAGCGAGAATTGAGAAACCAGCACGCACCTCCAGAATACAGTCCACAGACTGTAAGGGGGTCAGGGGAAACTGCATAAATCTCTCTGCTCTCCCTGGGGCAGGACTCTGCTGTTGCCCACACTCAGATCCAAGTTACAGTTTGGGCTTCCATGCTAAGATAGCCAATCAGAGATCCTCTTCACAGTTCCAGGGCAGAGGAGAATGCCTGTGATTATCTACATATCAAAGCACAGGCAAAAGAGCATAAGACCTTGGAGGAATAAAGGTCCCAGTAAGGTATCCCCAAAAAACTCCAAAGCCTTGGAAGTGCTGTAAATTAGACTTGGGATGAGAAAATGAGTAAACAATAGAAAAAAAATCTGACCATACAAAATTACTATGGAATGGAAGATCAAAACACATACTCAGATGATGACAAAATCGAAACTTCTGTATCCAAAACATCCAAGAGAAATAGAAAATGGGCTCAGACTGTGAATGAGCTCAAAAAAAAAGACTTTGAAAAGTAATTAAGGGAAGTGGAGGACTAATTAGGAGGAGAAATGAGAGTGATGCAGAAAAATCATGAAAACCAAATCAGCAACTTGGTGAAAGAAATACAAGAAAATCCTGAAGAAAATAATATGTTAAACCCTAGTTTAGGCCAAATGGAAAAAGCAAAACAAAAAGTAAATGAGGAGAAGAATGCCTTAAAAAGCAGAATTGGCCAGCTAGAAAAAGAGATAGAAAAGCTCTCTGAAAAAAAAACTCCTTCAAATGCAGAATGGAACTAAAAGAAGCTGATGACTTTACAAGAAAATAGGAAGAAATAAAACTCTTCCAAAAGCCAAAAATTAGAGAAAAAGTGAAATATCTCATTGGAAAAAACAACTGACCTCAAAAACAGATCCAGAAGAAATAATTTAAAAATTATTGGGCTATCTGAAAGAAATCAGGAAAAGAACCTAGACTTCATTTTTTCAAGAAATAATACAGCAAAATTGCCCTGAGATTCTATAAGCAGAGGGCGAATAGAAATTGAGGGAATTTACCAGTCATGTCCTGAAAGAGATCCCAAAAGAAAAAACTTCTAGGAATATTATAGCCAAATTCCCAAACTCCCAAATCAAAGAGAAAATTCTAAAACCTGTCAGAATCAAACAATTCAACTGCTGAGACTCCATAGTCAGGATTGCACAGGATCTGGCAGTATCTACATTAAGGACTCATAGAGATTGGAATATGATATTCCCTAAGGCAAAAGATCTTCATTTACAACCGAGAATCAACTACCCAGCAAAACTGAACATCCTCTTTCCAAGGAAAAGATGGACTTTCAATGAAACAGGGGACTTTCAAACTTTCCTATTGAAATAACCAGAGCTGAATAGAAAGTTTGATCTTCAAGTACAGGACTCTGATGAACCATAGAGGGGTTGGATGAGAAGGACTTACTATGAGGAACTTAATGATATTGAACTGTTTGTATTTCTGCATTGGAAGAAGATAGTGATAACTCATATGAACTTTCTCATTTATAAGAGCTATTACAAGGAGCATATATAGAAAGGGAACAGGAAGAAACTGAATATAATGGCACAATGTAATAAGAAGATGGAGTCAATGGGTGATAAACAGAAGTACTGGGAGGAAAAGAAAGGAGAGGAAGGAGCAAAGATATTTCACATAAGAGTCAAGAAAGAGCTTTGTCAATGGAGTGGAATGGGGGAAGGCAAAGCAGAATGCGTGAGTCTTCATTCTCATCAGAAATGGCTCAAGGAGGAAATAACATACACACTTAATAGGGTTTAGAAATCTATCTAACCTTAGAAAAAAAATGAGAAGAAAGGGATAAGGGGGAATGGGAGGGAAGGGGGTGTGAATAGGTGATAGAAGACAGGGAACATTATGGGAGAGGGTACTCAGATACAAAACACTTTTGGACAGGGCCAGGATAAAAGGAAAGAGAGAATAGAATAAATGAGAGTGGGGGGAAATACAGCTTGTAATAACAGCTGTGGAAAAAATAATGAAGCAACTTCTCTAGTACATTAAATATAAAGTAGGAAACTCACCCCAGAGACAAAGCCATTGGAATCTGAACATAGACTGAAATACATTTTTTGCCTCTCTCTCACTATTCTTGAAGTTTCTCATCTTCTTGGGGGAGGGGGGTTTCTTATTACTCATAACAAAATTATTGTAATAATATAAAATAAAAAAACAAAAAAACTTTTCAAAAAGTTTTTGCATTAAAAAATCAATACTGCCAAAATTAGAAGGAAACCAGAAAGCTGAGAAAATATCTTCATAACTAGGAGTTCTGATAAAGGTCCCATATCTAAAATATGTCAACAACTGTATCAAATTTACAAGGTTACAAGTCATTCTCCAAATGATAAATGGTCAAAGGATATGAATAGATGATTTTCAAATTAAGAAATTAAAGTTATATATAATCATATGAAAAAATGCTTCAAATTATCATTGATTAGTGAAATGCAAATTAAAAGAACAATAAGGTATCACCTCACACCTATCAGATTAGCCAAAATGAGAAAAAGAAAATGATAATAGCTTGTGGAAGGTTTGGGACATAGATGCATTGCTGGTGAAATTGTAAACAGATTCAACCATTCTGAAGAGCAATATGGACCTATGCTCAAAGAGCAATTAAATTGTTCTTTGACCAGCAATTCCAGTTCTAGGTCTATATTCAGAAGAAATTATGTTTTAAAAAAAAGGAAAAAGTCCTACATTTTCCAAAATATTCATAGCAGTTTTTCTTTTAGTGGCAAACAACTGGAAATTGAGGGGATGCCCATCATTTGGGGAATAGCTAAGCAAGTTATGGTACATGAATACTATGGAATACTATTTTTCTATAAGAAATAATAAATGGTGGCAGCTAGGTGGTGCAGTGGATAAAGCACTGGGCCTGGAGTCAGGAGTACCTGGGTTCAAATCCAGTTTCAGACACTTAGTAATTGCCTAGCTGTGTGGCCTTGGGCAAGCCACTTGACCCCATTTGCCTTGTAAAAGAAAAAAAACTAAAAAAAAGAGAAATGATAAATGATCCATCTCTAGAGAGCCATGGAATGACTTAGAGGATCTGATGCTGAATGAAGGAAGTAGAAACAAGAGAACAATGTTCACATCAATAAAAACATTGTGAAATGATCAACCTTGATGGAAGCAGCTCCTCTCAGCAGTTCAGAGATCAAGGACAACTGTATTACACTTGGCTATGGACAATTTTATCCTCATCCAGACACAGAAAAACAAAACACACACACACACACACACACACACACACACACACACACACACACACACGCACACACGCACACACACACAATTTTTCAGAATCTGATGAATGCTTTATAAAAATTATCTCTTTTCCTTAATCCTAATTCCTCATATGTAAAATAACTAATCTGTAAACATGTTTATCAAAATATATAAGTACCATGCTAATCTAACTATTAGTCGTGAGGGGAGGAGGTTGAGAAGGGAGGGTAGGAGGTAATTTCTTACTTAAAAATATTCAAGTGTATATGGATTAAAAGAAATTTAAAAAAATGTAGAGAGGGATGGATATAGATTTAGATATATATGTACAATTCTAATCTATTCACTGCTGAGAGGAAGGGATGGGAAGGGAGGTGGGAAGAAAATGGAACTTGAAAATATACATGTGCGTATGGATGGAAAAAATCAATCAATTAATTAATTTTAAAAAATGAAATTAGGAATTCTTAATGAAGGTTAAGCAAGAAATATACTTCAGGCAAGAGGGTATGAATAATGAATTTTTTCATACACAGACAAATACATGCACATGCACATACACACACATACATACATTTTTTTGAGTCTTTAAGAACAGAGTTGGTGGGTGGTGTCAACTTTCTCATAGATACTAAAGAAGCTACTTTGAGAAAACCCCTCATCTGTAAATAGAATATAGGCTTATCTTCTTTATCCCATCAATTTAACCCCTACTGCTATCCCCATACTTTGAAGGTCTTTAGGATAATTTATAAAGCACTCCTTTTACTGAAATGTCTGAACTTCAGCTCCTTCCCAACCCCCTCTTCCTGGGTTGCCCCTGCCTCATCCTGAGTTGAGGGGTCATATCATTTTTGATTAGATAAGGAGGGGGAATGATGTTTCAGATTCCACCTTCTGATAATCAAAACTATAAAATCTACACTTTTAGAGTTCCATTTTGTGGATTTGGCTTTATTGCTAGACACCTTCCCAAGTGCACTCCTATGTAAAGCACAAATTAGAGAAATATTAATAAATGTGTATGTTAAGCTAGTTCTGTTTTGCTCTTTCATAAGGCCAAACCTTTGGTAATGTTTGTCCCTGATTAGGACAAGTACTGAGATAGTTAACACATTTATTTTCATGGCCCAAAAGTCAATGAGGATCCCTCCTCATTTTTTGGAGGACCCTTTCACAAGGGAAAGCCAGTATTAGGAAGTCTAATTGGTTGGATTATAGTAGAAATGGAGCAGAATAACATGCAATAAATTCAGAAGGGGGGGCTAGGTAGAACAGTGGGTAGAGCACTGGTTTTGGAACAAAGAAGGCCTGAGTTCAAATTCAGCTTTAGACACTTATTAGCTGTGTGTCCCTGGGCAAATCACTTAACCCTGATTTCTTCAACAAAAAAAAAAAGTAGGTCTAGTCCAATTAATTTATTAAGAAGTTCAAATGTAAAACAGAAGAACTTCAATTTGATCCTGAGAGAGTAAAAAGTAATAAATGTGAGTTGACTGACTGATTAGAGTTTATTCTATAAAGTGATGCCATTGTCTGATTTGTACTTTAAAAAAAAAACAATTTGGCAGCTGGTGTGAAGAGTAGAATTGAATGAAAAGAATCTTGAGGAAGTTAGACTCCTGCCATGAATCTGAGCTAAGACAGAAGATGTAGAGCTGGAGAGAAGGAGATGGATGAAAGAGATAGAAATGACAAACAGTAAGTACAATGCCTATTATTTTTGCTATTCAGACCATAAAATTTGCTATTAAGGCTGTTATTTCCCTTGACTATTTGGTATAGTTCCATGCTCTTTTGTGAATTGATAATATCCTCTGTTTCCTGAGGTAATGATTAATTTTTAATTTTCCTTTGTCTTGCAATGTCAATTTGTAGATATATGGAGGGTTTTTTAGATATTTGAGAGAGGTCGTTTTTCCCATTGTCATTTAATATTTTCCTTATCAATTCATCTGCTTGTATTTAAAGTCCTTTGAGTTTTATTCCCCCTAAGACTTCTGGGTGATTAAAGTCTTTTTTCTTCATCATTTGCCATCTCTGACTTTGTGGTGATGCTTTAGTCAAGGGATGAACCTAAAAGCTGTCTCAGCCTTCTTCCTTCCTGGGGAATTCACTTTTCACCAGTCTCAGTCCTGAGTGACATGAGGAGACAAAATTGACTTTACCTGGACATTAGTTTCCTTTCACTTCAGGTCTAGTGGAATCCTAAACACACACTAGTATCTTGTCTCCATTCCTTCCATTCTTTTAGTTTTCTGACTGATGTTTAGTTCTTCATTTTGTAGATCACATTAGTATTCCTTCAGAAATATGTTAGGATTGTATGATGTGGACAAAGCTGAAGATTAACCAAACAAGAATGATATGTCTATAGTGCGTGAATAGCACATCTACTATACTTGCAAACATGAAGATCTAAGGACAATTCCATCTCCCCAGCTTGTTTGTTCCACTTTCCCATGGCAAAACAGCAAGATTAGACAGCTGGTGACACAGAGGATAGAGCACTGGGACTATAGTAAGGAAGATCTGAATTCAAATTTTGCCTTAAACTAACTGTGTGACCCTGGGCAAGTCTTACTTCCTCATATATAGAATAAGCTGGAGAGAGAAATGGTAAATCAATCCAGTATCTTTTCCAAGAAAACCCCAAATGGGATCATAAAAAGTTAAACATGATTAGAAAAACTCCTGAAAAATAATATAGACCAAGATTCATATAATGTCTCCTTACTGGATGCTTTGAATGGAATTAAAAAGACAGGAGAGCAAAACAATATCAACAAAATTTTTCAACATTTCTCAACCATTAATTTTTTCAACCTTCCATTTCCTGGTTTACGGAACATAACCTCCAATAATGCTGTCCAATTTCAACAGGCACAAATTGCTTCCTTAATAATAATGATTAATAACTCTTCTATATGGGCTAACTTTCTAAAGTGACTTTTGATTTGTTTTGTTTTTACTTTTATTGGTTAAGCAATATGTATTAAGACTGTATTTTTATTCAGAAGGCATTGGGTTTAAAATAAAGTTCAAGGAATGTATAGAGTATTCTAGAAGGTCAAGTGTGTTATTTCCACTGAATTTAAATCAAGTACTTCTTAGTAATTTAACTGAAATATGTTTATTCTATTTTGAAAGCATAATGGGCTCTCTTCAGTGTTAGTAATTAAGAAAATGTAAGCCTTGCATTTATAGCTTAGTTGCATAATGAATTATGAAATGCCTTTGATTTAAAAAAAATCATTATCATATACCATTCAAGGATCCTAACTTTTTGAGCACAATTTTGTTCATAATGACAGCCACCAGTGCTGTAGTTTCATTATTGGGAAGCTCTAGATGAATTGCCCTTTTACCATCAATGCAGGTCAGCACCTTTTCTATAACTTATGGTTTTAGAGAATTGCCTTGAGTACTTAAAGTTTAAGAGAATTGCCCTGGGTTAGTAATCTAGTAGGTGTTAGAGACAAGACTTTAGCCCAGGTTTTGCTGACTTTGAAGTCAGCTCTCTATCTACTATGCCACACTATTTTTCTGTGGTCCTATAGTAATTTTAATTAGCATGAGCAATGGATTTACATAATTTTAAAATGTATTCTACTTCAGAAATTGCAGAGAGTCATGTTATGGAACTTAGAATATGAAAACTTAACATTGCCTTGAAAGGATTCATTCAAATCCTTCCCTCCTCCACCTGAAGAGTTCTCTATTTTACACCCTAACAAAAAATGGTCTATGGGTGTCAGAACAATTCAGAGCTATACTGGTAGACTATGTTTTTATTTTCTTCCCTGTAATCAGGAATACTACTAAATATTGAGAAAGAATTTCCTCTCTTGGCAATCCACTGTACTAATATTTATTTATGGAATCATTTATGGTATCAAATCGAAGGAATGTCATCATTTCATTGTTTACGAAACAGTAGTATCTGTGTCATATTTTCTCACTTTGTCAATGAGTATATCAACAAGGGCGGAATTGTAAGCCCATTTAATCAGCAAATTGAATCTATTGCTTCTGTTTGAACATCTAAGATTGCCATGCAGGGAGCTAAAATTAATTGGCAAAAAGAATTATTTTTTCCCACTGAGCAATGCCTATTATCCAGTACTCTGTTCTATGTGTTTCTGCCAATTGATTTTGTAATAATTTTCTTCTAGTTGTTCCCAAGTGTATTAATTAAGTGTGTAGACCTGTAGTTTCAAGTACATTTGACATCATCAATAGATCCCAAAAGCCTACCAATACTCTGACATGTGCTATTCCTTCTGCTATATATTTCTTGAGATTCAGAGGGAATTTGAATAGAATAAATGAGAACTGGGCAGAAGAAATACCATGCATGCGTACATATAAGTGCATGATGTATATACATAAATTCAGTGTCATGCACAATGCTTTGAATGTAGTAACTACAAGATAAAAACATACTTATTGTGTTGAATATGGGTGTGTTTGGTTATAACATGAGTGTGTGTGCGTGTTTAGTATATATATATATATATCATTGTATCTATGAACATTTAAATTTATAGAAATGCATGTGTGACATATATATGCATATATATGTGTATAATCTAATAAACATTTTTAAACACCAACTAAGCATCAAAGACTGTGCTAAAACTAAAAATACCCAAGTTTAGAGGGAGAAGAAATCTCAGAGCTTGAAAATAAACAGATAAATCAGCAAAATAAACAGGAACAATGGAAGGAAATATGAGCTCTAATTCTAGTAAATTTCTTCAGGTATCTTTGAATAAATACTTCATATTAATATAAAATGATATAATATTTGATATGACAGACAATCCTATGGATGCTGAGGACATAGGAACTCTAACCATTTAGGAATGGTTAAAAGAAAAATGAGAGGGGCAGCTAGGTGGTGCAGTGGATAAAGCACCGGCCCTGGAGTCAGGAGTACCTGAGTTCAAATCTGGTCTCAGAAACTTAATAATTAACTAGCTGTGTGACTTTGGGCAAGCCACTTAACCCCATTTGCCTTGCAAAAACCTAAAAAAAAATGAGAACAGAATTTATGTGCACATTTTTGCACAATAAAATTAATGAGCACATTAGCAAGATATGAATCTGCAGTAGTAACTCTCACCAAAGAAACAGAAAAGAAAATGTAAACAGTGAATTTTGACCTTCTAATATATATGTGTGTGTATATATATATATATATATATATATATATATATATATATATATATATATATATATATATATATACTATAGAACAGAAGTGGTTAAAAGGCCATCAAGAAAAGATAGACCATCATGCTTTGAGTCTTTTAGTTTAATTGATAACTACCCCCTCCCAAGTCCAGAGTAGAATAGAATCATTGATAATGATCCCAAACTTGATGGATATGATTTAAAGTACATTAGTAAAGGAATTTGATGGACAAGTACCAAAAATCTCCCCTACTGAAGATCTCACCTTCTGACTGTGCCAATATATAAATATGCTGCCCCCAAAAGCCTCTCTGTGACCAATTCTAGTGAGTTCCCTTCTATGCATGATTAACTTGTAAGACTAAGTGAACAAGGGGTGGCTAGGTGGCATAGTGGATAAAGCACTGGCCCTGGACTCAGGAGTACCTGGGTTCAAATCCAGTCTCAGACACTTAATAATTACCTAGCTGTGTGGCTTTGGGCAAGCCACTTAACCCAGTTTGCCTTGCAAAAAAAAAAAACCCTAAAACAAAAAAGACTAAGTGAACAATAAACATTTGAATGTTACTTTAACTGTATATCTAGTTAAATCTATACAACCCTAGGTATACCTTTTTCAAGAACAATAGATTAGGAATTCAAGTAACCAGAAGTGAAAGACAATCTAGAAGAAAAGACAAAATTAAAAACAAATTAAAGGGGGGCGGAGCCAAGATGGTCACTAGAAGGGATGGAGTCTTAGGAGCTCTCTGATAAAACTCATCAGCTAAGGACTCTAACTAAAAGTTCGAGAGTCAGAACCCACAAAGGGACCCAGTGAGGCAGTTCTCCTACTCAAGGTAACCTGGAAAGGAGCAGAAAGGCTCTGCTCCCCAGGGTCGGAGGGGCGGCCTGCCAGAGGGGTGGCCTGCCAGAGCGAAAGAACTTCAGCCTCCCGGAGGCAGCCCCAGGGCACTGGGAGTCTCAGCTCACAGCAGCGGGGGAGTCTCCTGAGCTGCACCCCGGGGAGCACCGGCACAAAGTGGGGGAACAGTGGGGGGACCCCTGCCAGAGTGAGCACATGGAACCCAGCCCTCGAGGCACACAGCCAGCAGCTTGGTCTTTCTGCAGCTCAGAGCCAGAAACAGAAGCAGGCAGAGCCTGTAACCAGGAGCCCCCAGGGCATGAACCCATTGAGCTGAGGGAGGGGAGTGAAGAGAAACTGGGAACTTGGTCCTCTGCCCCTGTGACAGGACTCTGGGGCTCTGACCACATTCAGATCCTGATTGCAGCCTAGGCCCCCCCCCCCATAGAACAGCAGGCCCCTCCCCACCTCAGCCCTGTGGCAGAGGGGGGCGCTTATGGTCATTCACAGACCAGGAGGGAGGACAGAGCCTCACACACTGAGACCCTTGTGGGAGTGTTCCAAAAGCTCAGGAAGCACCCCATACCAGGCCCAGGCTGGGAAAATGAGCAAGCAGAGAAACAAAAGGAAGACTATTGAGAAATATTTTGCAAATGAGCCCAAGAAGGATCAAAATACTCAGTCTGAAGATGAGGAAGCACAAGTTCCTGCATCTAAAGACTCCAAGAAAAACAGAAATTGGGCTCAGGCTATGACAGAGCTCAAAAAAGACTTTGAAAATCAAATGAGGGAGTTGGAAGAAAAACTGGGAAAAGAAAGGAGAGAGATGCAGGAAAAACATGAAAATGAAGTCAGCAGCTTAGTCAAGGAAATCCAAAAAAATACTGAAGAAAATAGCATGCTAAAAACCAGCTTAGGTCAAATGGATAAAACAGTTCAAAAAGTTATTGAGGAGAAGAATGCTTTAAAAAGTAAAATTGGCCAGATGGAAAAAGAGATAAGAAAACTCTCTGGGGAGAACCAAATCCTTCAGACAAAGAATAGAATTCAGGGAGATTGATGAATTTACCAGAAATCAGGAATCAATAGTTCAAAACAAAAATGAAAAATTAGAAGAAAATGTGAAATATCTCATTGAAAAAACAACTGATTTCGAAAACAGACTTAGAAAAGATAATTTAAAAATTATTGGAATACCTGAAAGTCATGATCAGGAAAAGAGCCTTGACATCATTTTCAAAGAACTACTACAGGAAAATTGCCCTGATATTCTAGAAGCAGAGGGCAAAATAGATATGGAGAGAATCCACCAATCCCCCCAAGAAAGAGATCCCAAAAAACCAACCCCTAGGAATATCATAGCCAAGTTCCAGAACTCCCAAGTCAAGGAGAAAATATTACAAGCAGTCAGAAGGACACAGTTCAAATATCGTGGAGCTGCAGTCAGGATCACACAGGACTTAGCAGCAACTACATTGGAAGTTCGTAGGGCTTGGAATACAATGTACTGGAAGGCAAAAGAGCTTAGAATGCAGCCAAGAAAGAACTACCCCGCAAGGCTGAATGTCCTCTTCCAGGGAAAAAGATGGACTTTCAATGAACCAGAGGAATTTCAAATGTTCCTTTTGGAATGGCCAGAGCTGAACAGAAGGTTTGATCTTCAGATACAGGACTCAGGTGAAGCATGGAGATTGGAGGAGAGGGGGGAAATATGAGGGACTTAATGAGGATGAACTGCATGTATTCCTGCATAGAAAAATGACACTGATAATACTCATATGAACCTTCTCAGTTAATAGAGCAGGTAGAGAGAGCTTTTATAGTTGAAGCACAGGAGAAAGCTGAATTCAAAGATAAAATATGGTGTAAAAATGGAGTCAATAGAAAAAAAGGGAAATGGAATGGGAGAAAGAAAAAGGAGAGGGGGAATAGTCCAAGATATTTCACATAAGATTTTTTTAATTACAATGAGCTATTGCAATGATATGGAAGGGGGCAGGCAAGGGGGAATGAGGGAACCTTTGCTCTCATCAGAGATGTCTAGGAGAGGAAACAGTAAATATACTCAATGGGGTACAGGCATCTGGAGTAAGAAGGAGGGGGCCGCAGGGGGAAGGGGTGGGGATGTGAATAAAGGAGGAGAGGATGGACCATGGGGGGAGAGTGGCCAGATATAACACATTTTCTTTCTTACTTCCTGCAAGGGGCTGGGATTGGAAGGCCTGCCCAGGACCATAGGGCCAGGTGGATTCTGGGCCTAAGGGGTGGTATGGGGGCTCAGGGCTTTTTGGCCCCAGGACTAGGGAATCTGTCTGCTGAGCCACTCAGCTACCCTACAGCAGAGTCACAGTGAAAGGAGAGAGAAATTAGAGTACATGGTAGTGGAGAAATAAGAAAGGAGGGAGTTGTGATCAGCAATGGCAATGGTGGAAAAATATGGAAGTAACCTCTGTGATGGACTTATCATAAAGAATGAGATCCACCCATGAAAGAGTTGTTGGTGGTGGAACAAAGACTCAAGCACATATTATTTGGGGGAGGGTGCAGGGCAAGTAGGGCTGGATGGCCTGCCTGGGGCCACATAGCAGGGTGATCTTTGGGTGTCTGGGGCCGGATTTGGACCCAGGTGCTCCTGGCTCAAGGGCCAATGCTCTGTCTGCCACTCAGCCACCCCTACTATCATTACTATTTTATTTTATTTTGGGTCTTTTTTTTTTCTTCTTTTTGGTTTTTGCAAGGCAGTGGGCATTGGGTGGCTTGCATGTCACACGGCTGGGTGATTATTGGGTTTACAATGCTGGATATGGGCTTGGGTACTCATGGCTCCAGGGCCGGTGCTTTGTCCATTGCACCACCTGGCCATACCTACAATTATTAGTATTATTTTTTTATTTTAATTTTTTTTTCTCCCCTTTCCTTTTTTTCGCCAAAGAAGTCTATATTCATGGGGGAGGAGGGGTATTTTGTTTACTTGTAAACAAGAATATTTTATTAATGTAAAAAAAACATTTGTACAAAATGAGAATAAAAAATAAATTAAAAAAACTAAGAACACAAATAAAAACTAATTAAAAACAAACTTTTAAAAAATTTCCTTTATTTTCATCTATATGAACATGTATATTTTTAAGTTATAAAATTTTCTTCCACTTTCTCTTCCTAACCCCCTCCCCTCAACAGCAAATAGTGAGTTTAGCAATTTACATACATAATTTGATAAACATCTTTAGAGATAGCCATTTTCAGTATGAGAAATTAGGATTAAGGGAAATAGATATATAAGATAATTTTTGTAAAGTGTTCATCAGATTCTGAAGGGTTGGTTTTCTTTTTGTTGTTTTTGTTTGTTTTGTATTTCTTCCTCTGGATGGGGATGACATTTTCCTTAGCCAGTCTAATACAGTTGTTTTAGCTCTCTGAACTGCTGAGAGATGCTGCTACCATTAAGGTTGTTCATCTACAATGTTGCTGTTGATTTGCACATTATTCTCTTGGTTCTACTCCTTTCACTCAACATCAGATCCCATAAGTCATTCCATGTTTCTCTAGAGTCTGACCATTTATGGTTTCTTATAGAACAACAATATATCATAACATTCATGTACCATAACTTGCTTATCCATTTCCCTAATTGATGGGCATCCCCTCAGTTTCCAATTCTTTGTCACTACAAAAAGAGCAGTTACTAATATTTTGAAACATGCAGGCCTTTTCCCTTTTTATATAATTTCTTCTGGGTATAGAAGAACTGACTTTAAAATGAAATATGCTCTTTAAGCAAGCAAAATATGGATTCTTGAAGACTGAGTACATCGAGACAACCTAAGGATCCTAAATCTTCAAGAAAAAACATAATACTATATGTGTTTTCAAAACAAGCAGACTTTCCACAAACTAATATCTCCAGGTCTCCTCCAGTGTAAAATTCTCTTCCCCCTTCATCTTTCAGGTACTCCCTTCAAAAGCATTCAAAAGAGATCTACTTGGAATTTCTGAACATAGAAAATGAAATGGCAACTGAAAGAATTCACAAATCACCTCCAAACAAGCAAACAAAACAAAACAAAGAAGAAGGCTATAAACTCTAAGGCACACTGGTTAAATTTAACTATTCTAAACAAATTCTGCAAGCCATCAGGAGAAAGATCTTCAAATGCAAAGGAAAGAACATTTGAAAGACTATTCTCATCCACTAGAAAAAGAAGGGAATGTAATAATGTTTTCTAAATAGAACACTGGAATTCAGGATGCAGCAGGGTGATTTATCCTGCAAAATTTGAGCCTAACCTAAAGGCAAAGGATAGATGTTCAATAATAAATAAGATGTCTAACAATAAAAAAATCTGAAATATTTTCAGGGGAAAAAAAGAAATGAAGAAATTATTTGTACCTCAAGCATCCTAAATAACAGAAATGCAAAGAGAATGACTACAGCAACTGAGTGACAATAGAAAGATTTCTAAGAAATACCTTTCTAATCATATAAGGAGATTGGAATGACAGTAGATTTCTGATAAAAAGCAACTAAGAAGAGAGATACAAAAAGCATTATGGACAAATCCTGCAACATCCTATCTAAAAGTGAATTCCTCATTTGTGGAACAAATCTGCGAGGGTGGGATAGAAAAGGGGGCAGGGAAATAAAGAGTATTTAAGTACATGTACTTGGGTTTAGCAATAAGGGGAAGTTGTGGTTTCATCATCTAATAGCCTACAGAGGAGCAGGTGTAGAGAAGAGGTAAGATTGAAAGGGGGAAGAAAAAAACCTTACTTGAGAAGTAGAAAGGGATTCTGAATACTTCTGAAGGAAGAACATGAAAGATAAAGGAAGAAAACTTTACGTTGGATGAGACCTGAGGGTATTGATCTGTGGAAAGTCTTCTTGTTCTTACAGTTTCCTCATCTGTAAGATGAGCTGGAGAAGGAAATGAGAAACCACTCCAGTATTTTTGCCAAGAAAACCACAAATGGTATCACAGAGAGTTGAAAGTAAGTGAATAATATCTTTTTGAAATGCAGAAAAATTAATTTTTATTTCCTTTATTGCTTTTTTAATTATTCTATTTTTAGTCTACGAAACATAGAATTAGCCAACACTAAAAACAAACATCCAAAACTCCAATGTGATAAAAGTTACTGACTTACATATTGATGCAATTAAGAGTACACATTTTGAAGTTAGCCTACCAATTTTATTACAATGATATCTCTTATTCTCAGGAGTTGGAACCCCTTGGAGCAATTGGCACTGTGATAAGTGAGAAAGCCTGGACCCAGGGAGGAGATTTCCAAGAAAATCCAGAAAAAATGTCAACAAAATAGGGGGGCAGTTTGAGGAGAGGGTACCTTACCATGGAAGAGTCCTCTCTGAACTGACACATCACTGAGAGTGATGAGGCAAAAAAAATATACTGAGGCTAAGCCTTAAAAGAAAGAACGTGACAGCATAAAGAAAGACAGAGTCTAGAAGGTAGAGCCTAGAATGGATGCCTTGTAAACACTGGTTGTATGAAAAATACAGAGGAAAGAGAGAGAACAGATAATTATAGAAGTTATGAATCAGAGTATGAGGTTCTTTTAAATTAAAGAGAAAATGAACAATTAAGAGAATAAAAAGTTTTCAAAAGGACAGCAAAAAGTGAAATTTAAAAAAATTAATAAATAGTACTTGGGTGGTTAGGTGGCTTAGTGGATAGAGAGTACTAGACCTGGAGTCAGGAAGATTCCATTTAGTGAGTTCAAATTTAGCCTTTGTTGAAGGAGGATTCCCATTTGCCCTTGAAAAACTCACTACTCTGACCCTGGAGGGCAGTTGGAAAAGAAAACAATTTATTTAAAAGTCATTACAACAGAAAGCTAAGAGTTCCTTAAAGGTCAGCGTGATTTTGGTCACAGCAATTTAACCAGACTGGCCAGCTGATTTAACTCAAGAATTAGGAGGTTAGAGACCATAAGATTAAGATTTAAAGTTCTTCAAGAACAAACGTGCTTATTCTTTAATAAGAAACAACATAATTTTCAAAAATGTTAGTATGTTATATTAAATGTTATAGCCACAAACTGGCAAAGAGATCATTGATATAAAACAGTTTAATTCAAACTTGAAAATAAAATTTGATTCTTTCAAGCTTCAATTGAAACTGAAGTTAATCCCAATGAAGTAATTTTCCAGGTTTTCTCTATATATTGTCCTACATACAATTGATGTGGTAAATTAGCAATAAAACAATCAAGCAGTCTGCACTGGTTAGCTGGGACAAAATAAAAATGGCTAACTGATTCATATCATATAATACCAGTCAAGCAATACTGATGTTTCTGAAAGGTTTACATTTGTTAGATGTACTCTGGAATGTTATTGAAGGCCCTGTAGAATGTCAGTTAAAGCTGCTACTCAGTACTGAAAAATAAATTACACATGAAGATGAGAAAATGAAAAAGGAAAAATGCATAGATTTGTTATTTAGGAAGGTCAATTTGTTCACAAGATGCAGTCTCTTTATAATTGCATCAACCACTTTTCCTTTTCATTCTAATAAAATAGTAGAGATTGTAAATGTACAGCAACAAAATAGATATTTTTAAATGTGAATTGTGTTATATTCAGGTGAAATAAATTAAATGGCATTTTGTTATTTTTTAAAACAAAAAAAAACAAAATAAGCCAAAGTTCTTTAAGTTAGAGACCATAAGATTAAGAGAGTTAAAGTTCTTTAAGTTTGAGGCCATAATTAAGAAATGATTAAAATTCTTTAAATTAAGGCCATGATTTTGGACTCAGCAGTTTACCCACTAGACCAGTGACTGATTAAATCATTGCATTAGAAATCAGAGAGATAAGGGCAGTAAAAGAGAGTGAGAAATGTTCCAGTTCCTCCATAAATATGTCCCCCTCAGGTTTCATGGGAGGGTTAGCATTTTGGAATGGTCCAGGTCTTCATCTGGAGAGATTGTTGTAGAAGACATGAATGTAGGTTGAGTCTCTACTTGTTTTATAATGTGACAGATTATCACATATCTAGTGTAATCTAGCATATAATTTGACCCACTGGTAAGGGCAAGGCTAGTGTCAAAGTACAGAAAAAGATTAAAAAAATTATTTATGATTAAAATATTCCTCTATGCCTATAATACCCTGCATCAACTTAACACTATTTGCTTCAGTTTCTCATCTGTAAGATGAGTTAGAGAAGAAAAATGGGAAGCCATTATATATGTGTGTGTGTGTGTGTGTGTGTGTGTGTATACATACACATACATACATACACATGTATGCTTTTGTATATTTATATACATGCAAGTATATAAATATGCATGTGTATACCTGTGTATATAACCAGATAAAAGTGGGAGATAACTAATAAAATTCTAAAGGGAAAGAGGAACTGATAAGAAGAAGGGATCAGTGATGGAGGAAAAAGAGCTAGTTAATGTTTCTTTTGGTTTGTTTAAAAAAAAGAAAATCTTCATGTTTTCATGGCCTATATTTCTCATAAGGTAATATGATTAAGTTGATTTTTTCCTCTTCATACGAGGCATAAATAAATTTACATTTTCATCTCTAAAAATCCTTTCAAAAAGTTCTCATTTGATATAGCATCTTGAACTCCTAGAAGCAAGATCTAGATTTTGGAAGACCAGGATCAACTTACTATTTTCATGACCACAGACAAATGACAACTTTTCTAAACCTCAATTTTCTCCTCAGTAAAATGAGGGAGACTGTGCAAAGCTTCCCTTATGGGATTGTTTTAAGTCTTAAATAAAATAATCTAAATAAATTGCTATGTAATTTTAAAATGCTAAATATGCTAGCATTAACTTGAGCAACCTCATACAGCTATCTGGAGATAGGTAGACCAATCAAGAGATATGTAATGAATACAAATAGGTACCAAAACTGGCACTGATATACATATTCAAGTTAAACAATTTCAGTATGGATGTCTGGAAACAATCTAGACCTATCAATTTAGCATCCTTTGATCTAATTTAAAGTTATTCACCTTCCAAAGGTGTGGCACAGTCACAAAGCAAAAAGGTAAAATTACAAGTAGTAGCAATGATGATGTAAAGTTCATCAGCAGTCTGCAAAGCACAAGCAGTTCACAGATTAAGCTTCATCTGGAAAGACAGTAAGTTACCTGAGAACAGACTGAATAGTTTCATTGTAAGAGAGAAACTTAGATTAACATGGGTCTAGGAAAGAATTTAAAGGAAAGAAGGGAGAAGGAAATGGCAGGGAACCCAGGAGAGGAAAGAAGAAAAAAAGCTTAGAACAGCATAATTCTGACCAAATGGAGCTGGGGCCAAATTGCTCCATTGGCATAGGCACTTGGTTCTAGCTTAGAGAGAGAGAGAGAAATGTGGCAGCCCCACTGGGAATTCAAAGAAAGAAAGCAACCTCCAGAGGACCTTGCTTAAATGCCTTTCTGTGGTGGGTGGGACAAGGGTGGTGCTTGAGGAGTGGTTTATTACCATCATCCAGGTACTCTCCAATGCATATGACACAGGGGTAGCCCCTAAGGAGTCACCAAGACAGCACTTATTGCACATGGATGGCATTCTATACACTAGTCTTTCCTGTCCCAAAAGATGCGACCTTCAAGTCCAACATGACATTTCCCTGTGCCTGCTTCAGCTGCCAGATTTCATTTCAGAAGCAAGACAAGCTTTAATTTGTTATAGATAGGAAAAGAAACATTTTTCAATCAATCAATAATAACTATTAAGTGTCTATATTTATTTGTCACTGTGCTAAGGAGTAAGGATACAAAACTAAAAAGTATTCAAAATTTTAAAGTCCCTTTCCCCAAGATACAAAACTTCCATTTTCTTTCAGATGTCCTCCACATCAGCATAGCTAATACTATTAGAAGTCTACTATCTTTGAATAAAAATACAGAACGGATGCTTTCCCCATTTCTCTGATGTCAAGTGTGTATATGAGCATCACATTGCAGAAAGTTGCACAGTATTATTTCCATTCCTCATTGTTTTTTATGTTTTTACCTCTGTATTCTACAGTGTCCTTCTACCAGACTTCTGCCTAGTCACTTATGTGTTATACTTCTGTCAAGAATACAATGAAAGTCTGTCAACTGAAGGCTAGCATGTTTGATTCCTCCCTTTGGGCCACAGCTATGTTTTTGTCCTGTGTTTTCTTGAATGCTTCAAGTGAGCTCCTACAGTGAGAGCTGAACTTTGATATATTCAAGTGTAGCATAGCATATTGATTAGAGTAGGGGCATTCATGTCGAGATCTCAGAATTCTTTTTCTAACTCTCCTACTCTTTTGAAATACTTCCTTTATTCACATTTTCCCACTCTCCATTAAACTTTATTTCATTCACCAACAATATTGTATTAGGCACTGGAGAATGAGTCAGGACTGAAGTGGAATTACAAAGAAGTAAAAGGCATGACCCTCACCTTCCAATAATTTCTGGTCTAGCTAGGGAGACAAAATTGATATACATGAACTGGAGAGCATGAACTTTTTAAAGAAACATAAAGCAAAGATATATTAATATGCTATTACTGCTACAAATATGTTTCTATATATTTGGTAGACATAAAAAGCATTTGATTTGATAGAGCAAAACAATAGTCTTTTTTTCTATAATTCTCTGAATTATCTGTATCAAACAAGTCAAAAAGCATGGAGATCATATATATATATATATATATATATATGCATATATATATACATATATATGCTTGTCCACTGTCATAGAAGGTGACTGGCAGATTATATAAAATGGGAACCTTTGTTGAATAGAATTTTATTCAGAGATTTGTTTTGTTTTAAAATATTTTGATAATAACATTTTAATAAAATTGGTTTCTTTGTAATCCTCTTGAATTCTGCATATTTTAAAATATTATTCTGAGATTTCATAGGCTTATCAAACCTCCAAATGGGTCCTTCATATACACACAGACACATATACACATACAGTATTAAAAAGATGTTTTAGAAGGTAAAGTGCTCTAGAAGTTCCCATTTGTAGGTGGTTTATGTTAATTAGTCCCAAGAACATAGCAGTACCTTAAAAGAGATTTAGAATTGCTCAAACAATTCAAACAAGTTTGGCTTAACCTTCACCATTAGAAAAAAATCCAGTTTATGAATTATTACATTATTAGATATATAGCCAAGGTAACTTAGTGTATGTATATATATATACATATATATATATATATATATATATATATGTATATATATATATAGAGAGAGAGAGAGAGAGAGAGAGAGGGAGAGGAGAGAGATAAACGTGTGTAAATATACATGTATGTATATATGTATCTATATATATCATATATGTATATATACACAAATACACAATCTGGATAGACATTGTAAATAGACAATGAACTGAGAAGCCTATAATTAACTAGCAAAAGAGAAGTGTGGATTGCTTTTTGGGGATGCTGATACTTTCTATGACCATACAGCTCCTTAAAATAAAATGCCATATTATTAATGCTGATATTTTCATGGTCATGTCATATTTATGATTATCATAGAATACTAATTTATGTGAAATAAAAATTGCATGTGACTCAAAAGGCTACAAAGAGAACCATGAAAGGACAAAATGGGATTTCTCTTAGTTTGCAGAACAACACTAAAGATGTCAAATCAAGTCAGTCAAAAAATATTTATTAAGTACTTATTGTATTTCAGGCAGGGTTCTTAGTTCTAGGGATACAAAGAAAGATAAAAACAGCACCTGCCCACAAGAAATTGATATTCTTTTTGGGGAAGCAATAAATAAACAACTTGTATAAACAAGATATAGTCATGATAAACGTGGACTAATCTCAAAGAGTTGGCATTAAGATCGAAAGGGTGAGGAGAGAAGAGACATAGAAATGTCTTTTGTAAAAGGTGTGAGAATTCAGCTGTATTTTGAATGAAACCTGGAAAGCTAGCAGGTAGAAGAGGAAGACTAGAAACTTCCTAGCATATGTAAAGAACAAAAACTAAATTACAAAGTAAAGGGAAAGGGAGTAGAGTGTAAGAAGTCAGAAAAGATAAGAAGTAGGCAGGTTATAAAGGATAGTAAAAGTAAAACAGAGGATTTTATGTTTCATCCTGAAGGTGATAGGGATCTTATTACACAAATGAGTTGACCACTAAGTGGAAGATGATCTGGATGGGGAGAAAGTAGAAAGGGTGTGTTGGTTAAGTAGTGAAAGAACAATAACAAATGTCTTTAATATTGACTTAAATTCTGCTTACTTCTATGTTCTTCTAATCATTTAGTCAGTCTCTAGTTTTGCTGACCGGAAATGAATGCTTTTCAATAACAGTGCTCGTGACACTTCTATTTTTGTATTCTTGAAGAATAATGGAAAATTTAGGTCAGTATGAAATATGCAAAGTTTGGGTCCAAAGTTCCAAGCTTCTCATTTAGAGTCTATTTCTTGTATTTCAGTGAGCTCCCAATAGTCAAAATTTTCATGCTAGCCCTTGACAGCTCAAGTCTTCTCTTTCTATTTTCCTGGGCTTATCTTTCCTGCTTAGTTTCCCCATTTCTCTTATTCTCAGCTTTGGACTACTTAGACCTAAATTTAAGGATTGCAGATAGAATGAGACATCAAACTGCCCTTTATCATTCCTCTTTACTCCTACTCTAATCTACTACCTTTACCCATTTAAGTCAAGTTAGTTTATTGAAAAGATGAACATACTTCTTAAACCAATGGAATAAGATCAAACTACAGTCCTTCTGGTAAATGAAAGACTACAGTACTTTACTATGTTTTTGCCATGATGTCCTAAGATTCTTTAAACTTTCTTATCTGATCTACTGATATGTTTTCTAGACCAACATATACTGCTATTTTACGTATCAATAAAAATATCTGCCTTAGGTTTACTTTAGTTGTAAATCTATAATTCTGTTCATGAATATTGAGAGGGAAGAATTTATAAATGGGTAATAGCAATGGATTCAAAAATAAAAGGTAACAATAAAATAAGCAGGAAAATGTCAGGGTTCTAGGGTTACCTCTAACCCCCAACAAATATTAGGATAGGGTTTTAGTAGGGGTAGTATCATTCTACTCTTGAAAAACACCTACCAAAAGTAGCAATAAAAAGTTTAACTTATATACAAATTTTGTATCAATTATAGATATTAATTAACATAGATAATTTAGGAAATGAATAAAAATGAAAAGAAGAAAATAACATCCATGGCACATGCCTCTTTTTCAATATTACAAAAATAAATTTATTCAATGAAGACATTTATCAGCTTTATACTTTTATAGTTTAAAGGGCAGAATGGATTTGGAATCAGAAACTGAGATTCAAATTTTACTAGTCATACAACTTGAATAATATAAGGCAAGTCCATTAACCTCTCTGGCCTATAGTTTCCTTGTCTACAAATCTTATGATTTCATAAATATAGAACTTTCTGACCTTCATTTTGAAGGTCTGATTTCTATGCTATGGAACATGTGAAGTTACCTATAGGACAATTGACTGCTAAATTTAATTTTTTCTTATATGGCAGATGCTCTGCCAATATGTGTTAACTTTCTAAACAGCTTCTTTGATTGCTCCTTTCATTGGCAAGTCCACAAGCCATAAAATGCCTTTCAGTTCAGGAGTCATTAAATTTCTAATTACAGCCAACTATTGATTATTCAGACTAATGGAGGAAAGTGCAAGCCTAGATTATTCTAAACCACAGAAAATCTTGAAAATACACAAATTATACAACCTAGTATGTAAATGAGGCAATTCTTTTATTGTAATAGTTTCTTCTAGTAAATAACTCCCTCATTCTGTTAGATTCACTTGTAAATTACATTCACTCTTCCACCAAGTTATCTAAGAAATCTCTATAAAACTTTTTTCCAGAAAAATAGCATAAGTCATAACTTATAAATAATAGGCAACTGATTTGACCACTTTGTGAATGTAGATGTCTCAAAACTAAAAATGTAGCTTTAATTCATTGTAAATTGCCTTCTGTATTAGTTTAGGTCCTATAGTTATGCAAAGAATTATTCTGGTCAATTGAACTTTGATAGTCTCAATTTTACAAAAGAGATCTCTACCAGGAAAAAAAAAATACTGCTCTTTTTGAATCCCAGATAGTGGCATTATTTGGATTTGTACTTCATATTTTCTTTGGTTTGGAACTAATTACCATATTTTACAAGGACTTTTGAATAATTTGAATAGCATAAATATAAATAAAGTATACTTTGAATAGGATAAATCTGAATAAAGTAACAGAATTAATATTCATACTAATCTGTACCTTGATAAAATCAGATACTTCAGCCCTGTAGTCTAGCAATTGCTATCCTCAATACCTTACTATCTGACCATTTGTCCACTTAACCAGCTATTACACTTCTTGAATTCAGGGATCAGTCACTCTGCAATTCCTAATTAACTTTCTTTCCCCTGAAGACATAAGGAAGGTAAAGTAACTGGAGTGGAGCAAGTGGGATTTGTCCCACAGAATAAAAATTTAATGTACAAGAGCCAATTACATTCCCTCAAAAGCAGAAAAAAAATGAGTTTAATATTCTACTAATAAGAATAATTATCTTAAAACAGTAAACTACCAGATGACATTTTTTCTTTGCTGCTCTACATCTTTGCTGATCTACATTCGCTCCTTTGGTAGAATAGGAGGATCTTTGCTTCATCTTCAACCCAACTGGAGACTAAAAATCATTTGAGAATGTGTTTACCTGAGCATGGAATTTAGGAATATTGCCTCAAGCACAAAAAATGTTAACTACATTTTACTTTCTTTTATACCATATTTGGCACCACATGGAAAGGCTTGTCTTGGTAAGGATCCACTGACAGTCTGAGATTTAAGTTTCAAGTCTAAGGATTTTCCCCTAGTAATTACTTAGATCAGGTCAAAGAATAACAGTTATTTTAAGTTTTTACTATTTTCCTGGTCAAAGATTGATCTTCTTAGCTATTATGAGGAATGGAATGTGTTTTCCATTAGACTTTGAAAGGAAGACTTGTCCAGTCCTACTTAATCCAGGAAAAAAAATGTGTCCTCTAGTAGACTTGGAAAAGAGTACCTGCCTAACCACAGGCAAGATAGCTTTGTAGAAGGATGCTTTTCTTTGATGTTAAATAATAGAATGGTCTCCAGAGAAGTTCAAGGTTTAGTCTACTCCTGTTATTCTGTTCTCCTCCCCTTGCTGCTGTATAAGTTTTCTGATCTCCCTCAGCTTGGGAAGGTCACTACTAGAATGATCTCCACCTATAGGTTAATGGTAAATCCTAGAGAATAAAACTTAATGTCTAACCCATATTTTCTGTCTTTTATTTCAACCCTATTTTTTTAAGATTTTGTTTGTAAAGATAACAATATGACAGAAGAATTGGTTTGGGAAGTAACCAAATAGCATTGGATAAATTCTTTTAGAATTAGATGTACTTCTGGTGCCCTTCACAATTATCTATATTCAGTCTTTTCTCTGCTTAAGAAACCATGTTAAAAAACATAATTTTGGTAAAGAACAAAAAGTCTGGAAGAAAAGAAGGATAATAACAGTGCCTAATGAAGGTGACCTACAAATAAAATAAGGGCTGCTTTCCTCTTAAGAATGATCCTTTAATGGTTATATATAAGATGAAATTGATATAGGGAATCATGGCCATAGGAAATATTATAATTTGAAAAAAAATGTTGTAATCCTTTTTCCACTGTTAAATCCTGTAATCTTACTGATCTTTGTAACCTCTGAAATGTTAAAAAAAAAAAACAACTTTCTTTGGACTTTAACTTTGACATCTCACTGGTGAGAATCTCTCTTTTTACTTCTTTCCTCAGAAGGATGGCCATTCTCTCTAAACTAGAACCACAAGCTCCCAGTCTACACCTCTGAAGAGCTATGGCCTCTCTATTCCTTCTTCTCTTATGCTCAGGAAATCTTACCTAAAATTTTGTTCTCAAGCTTAAAGCCTCCTCTCCATGGCAGGATCCTCACTCAAGTCTCAGCCCATTCATGCCTTGCCTTTCCCTCTTTCCATCAGGTACCTTGCCTAGTCCTTTGTTTTAATCTGTGAATTTTGCAGGCTTATAAAATAAATTCTGAGCTATTTCAATTCCAGGGCTAGTAATGAATTCTTTCATTTTCACAAGAGTTCTCAATCTTTATTGGGGACACTAATTTCTCCTGCAACAAAATGAATAGTGTGCCAGAGTTAGAGGTAAGCTTAACAGTTCTCCCTACATATTACATAAAAACTCTTCTGCAACATCTCTAAGAAATGGTCCATCAGAAAAGGACTTGGATTTTTCTTTGATGTGGAAGTCACCAAAACTTGTAGTAACTCAACTGTTAACTATTATAGAACTTTAGGTTTACTGACAGGGAGATAGGGAGACTTGTATTTTAAAGAGAAAGAAGAGAGAGAAAATAACCCTCATTTTATTTAGCTACTTTCTCTTACATCCAAAGTCAATTCCAGTTCCATTTTCCTTTCCTTTAGGAATTTCTCATCTCATATAGTAACAATAGAAAAGATAAACATATAATACTGTACCTTAGATGGACAAACAATATAACAATTTGTGGATCTATTGAGAGCCTTTGGCTATTTTAAAGTAAAAGAAAAAAAGACCTTTTTTACATGAGATGGGAATAAATATAAAGGACAGCTTGAAACAGAACTTCCATCTAACATCACATCAGTATCACCTTTCACATAGTCATTACAAGTTGCAAGAAACACCATTCCCTAGGCACGCATTCTAAGCACAAGTCGCCAAATTTAAAATAAAAATGAGCTCAGTGAGCTTTCTGAGCCTTGAGCATGATGTATGTCATTAACAGGTGAAGTTCAAACATCAAATTATGTGCGCTACAGCAAATCTCTGCTGGCAAGAACAAAATTTAGAAGCTTAAACATGTGTGGAATGGAAAAGATAAGAGTTCTTCCCTGCAGAGACATCTTTCTGAATGTAGAAATATGTGAATAATCGGCTGGAAGTATAGTACTGTTGCTTTAAGCTAGTAGTCCCATGCCGTCTGCATTTAGATGTGCCAAAGCAGCTGTCAGGGTAAACAAATGAATATTTTAAAAAGCAATAATAAAGAGGGGGAGTACCCATTTCTTACAGATATTAAGCAGGAATTTGAATGTAGGGTAGAATATTGTGAAATTATATCTAACAACCATCTTCTTAACACAGGTCTAATCCAAATATCTTTCGCTATCACTCCCAATAAAGAAAACACATAAAATTAAGATGGCAAAATAAAACATCAAGATCTAAATAAGGAATGCAAGTGCATTTGTTTCCACCTGCCTTGCTCAAGACTGAAGGTAGTCATAGTGTCTTGATAACTCCCAGACTAAATTTTTCCTATGCATCCTTCTCAATTTGGGTGGCAGTGATGTCATCAATAGAAAAATGAAGAGGGTAGAATAAATCTAGAGTAGCCTGAGGGTAGAAAAATGTAACTGGCGGTTTGATTGGCAGATCAAAGATACCTAAAGAAAAAGACAAGAGCCTTAGGCAGCTCTTTGATAAGCTAATAGACCCTCAAAGAACATTTTGTTTCCCCAACAGGCCAAATTTCTGTGGGACCACTGCTTTTTACAAGACTGACATTTCAGAGGATTGCTACATAGGCAGAATTTTTAGCAAGTATTTGAATGGGCTAACAATTTTACTGAGTGAGCAAGTTTTATGGAAAGTTTTCCTCAAAGAGTTTATAATCTAAAGTTAAATACACACACACACACACACACACACACACACACACTTGAGCAGGAAACTGTTAAAAATGGAGTTTTACTTTTTCTATTTGACTCCCTGCTCAAACCTGCTCCTCCCCCCCCCCACAACTATATGAAATTTTAGTATATTCAATGAAAATGATTAGGTACAATGGAAGAAAGAGAAATCTTACATTAAAATAAAAAAAAATTTAAGTTTCCTAAAACAATTTTGTATGTGTGAAAGTCAATCCATTCATACATATATTAAAAAACAGGAAAATAACAAGTAATAACTTCTATTTTGTACACAAAAACACTAGGGTTCTTTATACATTTATTTAAAGAAGAAAAACTGAAATGCCAAATAAAGATTACTTTTCTAAAAGTAAATCTCATTGAAAAGGAAAATAAATTAGTATGGGCATAAGCATGTGGGCTCTGACCAAAAATGACCACTTGCAATAGATATAGATTTTATATGTCAAATTTGGGAATATATGGGGCCGCTAAGTTATGCAGTGGATAGAACACAAGCCCTGGAGTCCAGAGGACCTGAGCTCAAAAAGGACCTCAGATACTTAACCATTACCTAGCTGTGTGACCTTAGACAAGTCACTTAACCCCATTGACTTGCCAAAAAAAAATTGGGGAACTTACATTTGGAACTATTTAATAAATCATTTTCTATAAATTTGATACCATTTGAATTTTTTTAAAAGGATAATCAGGAAATGGAAGGAGACAGAAAATACCAAGAGTTAATTAATGGCTTTTTAATTACTTTTTTGCTAGCCAATGGGGTTAAGTGACTTGCCCAAGGTCACACTACCAGATAATTATTATTAAGTATCTGAGATCACATCTGAACTCAAGTCCTCCTGACTACAGAGCTGGTGCTCTATCCACTACACTACCTAGCTGCCCCTTTTTAATTTTAATAAAGTGAATAGCCATTAATATTGAATAATTGAATTATTGGAACTTTAATAATGGATTCATTATATATTAAATCTGGAAACCACCCAATCACATCTTTTTTTTTATACCTTCCTTTTCTTTAAGTATTAGAATGATATTTACTACCGTTATCAGGAAAGGAGTAGAGAAAAGTTAAACTTGCAAAGGCAGGATATTCTGTACTACTTCAGTACAAAATCACCAGTGATACACTACAAATGTGTGTAGTGACAACTCCTATTTGTTCTTTAAAGGAGAAGGAGGAAAAAAAATGAGAAGACCTGCATTTAAAAAGTCTTCCACTTCACCTTTTTAAGTAAGCAGAAGAAACAAATAGACCTCCAAATCTTGTTTTTAAATAAAGTTAATGCCCTAGGTTCTTTCTGATGCAATCACTGATGGCATGTATTTCTGACACAATACAGAAGTAATCAAATTTAATAGAAGCTATTAGACTTATATGGGATGGTTTTTCAAATTTCTTTCAAAATGAAATCAAATCATAACTCCAGTAACTGAAATCTTATCTTGTGTCTTTCCCATTTGTATTTACACAGTGCATTTTTATGGTGTGTTACCTAAGACACTGAATGGTTATGACTTGAGTTTATTAAATTGTGCTATTTCACCAACATAAGGCTCAAACATTTTATTGACAATTTAACCTTTACTATTTTCATACAGGTAAGATTATTCTATATTTTCAGTCAACCATGAATCATTATAGCTAAATTGGATTTTATTCTAAATTTGTCTGATAAGGATTCCTCAGAACTGTATAGAATGTTGAGTCCCATATGATTTGTGAAGTTTTGATATTATCCTTGATATACAGAAATGCACTGAAACCAACATTCTAAGGAAAAGAGCCTTGTTTAAAAAAAAGTATATGTAGCTGAATGAAAGATTACTAAAAGTCAACAGAAGAATCTAAATATAAATAAATAAAATATAAATAATAAATCTAAATATAAGGAATATACTCTGTGTGTACATGTGTATATGTTTGTGTGTATGTGTTAGCATGTGTATCATCCGTCTTTTTGTCCTACCTCCAAGGTTCTTCAACCTCCTTGCTTCCAAAGAAATTTAAATCCCATTTACTTCAGTCATCCATCTACATGAAAACACTTTGGCTATTTCTGTCCCTCAAATCAATTCTAATCACTGTTTCAATTTCAGTAATTTCCTCTCTTACTTGCAGTTCTTTAACTTTGAGAATGACCCATTTTGAGGATAGGATTTTATTCTTTTTAAGTGTTGGGAAAACCCGTGTGTGTGTGTGTGTGTGTGTGTGTGTGTGTGTGTGTATGTATGTGCACGTGCATGCTTGAGAAGGAAAGAGGGGCAGCTAGGTAGCATAATGAATAGAGTACCAGCCCTGGAGTCAGGAGGACCTGAGTTCAAACCCAGCCTCAGACATTTAATAATTACCTATGTGACCTTAGACAAGTCACTTAACCCCATTACCTTAAATACATGAAATTTTAAAAAAGGAAGGAAAAAGGATATCAAATAGTTAAGTTCTATGACATGATGTAGGTGGAGAACCATATGCGAAAATTTTCTCCACAGGCTCCTTCCTAGTCTAAGAATTAACCTGAGATTTGAAAAAGAGACTTTTGATTTCAGTCAACAGAACTTGGAAGGTATAGTATAAATTTGCTTCTACATCTTAAAAGGAAGAGAATCATGGGGCAAGTGAAGTCTGGAAAAATTTAGCAAAGGATAAAGCTCTTTTAAACATAGGCTTGAATAAATTTATTACATATGGAATTGAAATTACTTTACTCAATAATAGTATTATCAAGTTTTATATAATTTATTTCTTTATTAAAATATCTTATGCTCTGAAGGGACTTCAGAGGTCATCTAATAACTAGCATTTATACAGTGCTTTAAAGTTTGTAAAGTGCTTTACTAATAGCATCTCATTTTATCCTCAGGACAACCCTGGGGGAATTAGATGCTATTAGAAATGAGTGAAATCATAACCTTTTTTTCCAAAAGTAGGTTCACATGATTCCAAATAATGAAACTTAGCCTAGAGTGACTGAAGCGTTCTTTTACTAAAACACTCCTGCAGAAAAAGGCCATTCCCTTAGTAGAGAGCACCCCGAATTGTGACAATGTCCTGTCTCATGTACAGTGTGAGAGGCTTACTCCTCTATTCTGAGCCAGCAATTGGTCAGAGTCAACTGGGGTACAATCTAATTGGCATGCCCACCCCATTCTTCCCCCACCCTGGTCGTGTGACACATGCTATGCTGATGAGCCTCAGTCATCACAGGGGGTGTATGGATTACTGTGCATGAACCTAGTTAAGTCTGCATACTTGTGAAAGGCCAGGCACCTTGGGTCAACCTGGACTGTTGGAGCTGGTTTAGGTCTAGTCTCAGTTCTAATATCTTTAGAACGGATTAAAAGAACTCTTCCAGTTTGGTGACTGGTCAGATCAATTGTTTTATCTTCCCTTTTGTCTCACTCCCACATTGCTGCATCTAGCTTTGTGCCTTTCAGCCTTACCAATAGCCCAGAGACCCCGGACTTTGTGATGTACTATACTAGTAGAGATCTGTGAAATCTTAACAGCCTCCTCTGTGGAGATCAAAAACTCAGTAATTTTCACAGGTACTATTATTATTCCCCCTTCACAGAAAAGGAAACTGAGTCAGGTAGAGATTCTGTGACTTCCTCAGAGTAAAAGAGTTAGAATGTGTCTGAGGTCATATTTGAACTTGTCTTCTTGATTCCAGTCCAGGAGTCTATCCATTATACATCTAGTTACCTATAGACAGAACTGTAAGGGAAAAAGAAGTCTTCATTTGGGAATTCATGAAATTTGTCAAAGGCCCAAATAATAAATATCCTTCTTGCATTTTCCCTCCCTTTAGTAATAAAAGGTTAAGAGTAAGAGTTTTGCAAGAAGCAGAACAAAACAGTCCAATTGCTGTTGATGGGATCAAGAGTAACAAGATAAGCACAGGAATTTGGGGGTCACTGAAAAGGCAAATGAATTCATACACTCTCTGAGATGTTAAAGCTATTATGGCAAATTATTACAAATAATAAAGCTTAAAACTCCTAGAAAAGCAGTAGCCACTTTATTGATAGACTAGTTGAAGTTTGAGTAAACGTGAGAGATAGAGAGAGACAGAGAGGCAGCCATGAGGCTTGGCTTAGTCTGGCCATCTGGCTTGGGGAGGCTCATGGTGCTCCACGTGGCCTAAGAAAGAGCATTAGTTAAAACAACAATGAGGTATTGTCTCACACCTATTAGATTAGCCCAAATGAGGAAAAAGGGTAGATGATCAATGTTGGAGAGGTTGTGGGAGGATTGGGATATTGATGCATTGCTGGTGAAATTGTGAATGGATCCATACTTTCTGGAGAATAATATGGAACTATGTCCAAAGAGCAATAAAACTATTCATACCTTTTGACCCAGCATTTTCAATTCTAGGACTATACCCAGAAGAAATTGTAAAAAATGGGAAAAGTCCTACATTTTCCAAAATATTCATAGCAACTCTTTTTTAGTGGCAAAGATGGGGATGCCCATCAATTGGGGAATGGCTAAATAAGTTATGGTAAATGAATACTATGGAATCTTATTGTTCTATAAGAAACCATAAAGGGTCAGACTCTAGAGAAGGAACTGATGCTGAATGAAGGGAGCAGAACCAAGAGAACAATGTACACATCAACATTATGAGATGAACAACCTTGATGGAAGCAGCTCCTCTGGACAGTCTAGAGAGCTAGCACAATTCTATTTGACTGGTTATGGACTATATTATCGCCAACCAAATGGGAAAAACAAAACAAAACACACCACACAGAAAACAAAAACAACAAACCTTCAGAATCTGATGAACACTTTATAAAACGTATCTCTTATATATCTCTTTCCCTTAATCCTAGTCCCTCATGCCAAAAATTACTATTTTGTAAATATGTTTAACAAAATATGTGTGTAAAACGTTAACCTTGCTATTCTCTGCTGAGGGGAGGGGGGTGGGAAGGAAGGGTGGAGGGAAATTTTGTAACTTTAAAATATGCATGTACAAATGGATGAAAATAAATAAATAAATTGGAAAAAAAGAAAGCATTAGAAAAACTCACCTTGCCAGAGTCGAAGAAGAAGAGGAAAAAGGGGTGGGAAGGAAGGGCAGAAACTGTGGTGCTTCCTGTTAAATACTCTTCTGTGGTAGGTTGGGCATGGGGCAGTGCTTTGGGAGTGGTTTTATACCTTGAACCAGGTATCTTCTAATGCTAAGCTATGGTAAGGTCCTTCCTGTCCCAAGGTGCTTAACCACCAAGTTCAACATGTCATTTCCTGTCACACTAGCATTATGGCCAAGACTAGATGAAGAGGAAAATGAGGGACAAGATACAAAACAAAAGAGTCAAGGAGCAACAGGATACAATCAGCAATCAAGGTCAGCTTACATCTCAGGGGAAAACAGCCCTCCACAATCAATAGATTCCACCATCATTACAGCTACATTCATAATTCTCTACATCATTTCCCTGCATCACAATCACATAGCTTTACCATCTGAAGTAAAAAAAGTCAGTCAAAAATAGGGGGTGAGGTAGACTAGCTTTTATTCTATTTTACAAAATATTTTCTTTATTTACACATTACTAAAATATCCTTTTTGTAAGAGTAAACATAATACCCCTCCCCCAACAAAAATATAAAACCTCATGAGAAATAAAAATGAAAGAAAGAAAAAAAAGTGTTTCATTTTGTGTTCTGATGCCATCAACTCTGTCTTGGGTTTATCACATTCTTTAAAATAAGTCCATCTTAGAAGTTACCTCCATATTTTTCCACAGTTGCTGTTGCTGATTGTATGTCCCTCCATTCATTCATCTCCACTACCATCTATTATATTTTCTTTCTCTTTTCACTCTGTCCCTCTTCTAAAATGTGCTGTGGGGGAGCCAAATGGCACATCAGTTAGAGCACCCGCCCTGGGCCAAGAGACCCCAGGCCCACATCCCACCCCAGAAACCCAGCAACCACCCAGCCACATGGTCCTGGACAAGCCAACCAATCCCACCACTTTGCAGAAAGTAAAAAAGAAAATGTGTTATATCTGATTACCTTCTCCTATGATCTACCCTCTCCTCTATTGCCCACATGCCCCCTCCCCTCCCCTTGTCCCCCTTCTCTCCATTTTCTTCGAGATTTCTATACCTTATTGAGTGTGTATGCTGTTTCTTCTCTGAACCATTTCCAATGAGAATAAAGGCTCCCTCAATCCCCCTTACCTTCGCCCACTTCCATACCATTGCAAAAACTATTTCTTGACTCTTTTACATAAAATATCTTACATATTCTACCTCTCCTTTCTCTTTCCCCTAGTACATTTCCCTTTCATCCACTGACTCCATTTTTAGAATGTATTATACCTTCAAATTCAGCTCTCTCTTGTGCCTCATCTATAAAAGCTCCTTCTACCTGCTCTATTAAATGAGAAAGTTCATATGAGTATTATCATTATCATATTTCCATGCAGGAATACATGCAATTTCATCATCATTAAGTCCCTCATAATTTTCCCTTCTCATCCACCCTCTCTCTACTTCTCCAGAGTCCTGTATTTGAAGATCAAACTTTCTGTTCAGCTCTGGTTGTTTAAACAGGAATATTTGGAATTCCCTTTTTCATTGAAAATCCATCTTTTCCCTTGGAGGAGGATGTTCAGTTTTGCTGGGTAGTTGATTCTTGGTTGCATTCCAAGCTCTTTTGCCTTCTGGAACATTATATTCCAAACCCTATGAGCCCTTAATGTGAATGCTGCTAAATCCTGTGTGATCCTGACCGCAGCTCCATGGTATTTGAATTGTTTCCTTCTGGCTGCTTGTAACATTTTCTTTTTGACTTGGGAGTTCTAGAACTTGGCTTTAATATTCCTAGGGATTGCTTTTTTTTTTTTGGATCTCTTTCCAGGGGAGATAGGTGGATTCCCTTGATTTCTGCTCTGTCCTCTGCCTCTAGTGTATCAGGGCAATTTTCCTATAAAAATTCTTTAAAAATGAAGTCAAGGCTCATTTCCTGATCATGACTTTTAGGTAGCCAAATAATTTTTAAATTATCTTTTCTGAATCTGTTTTCTAGATCAGTTGTTTTCAGTGAGATATTTCACATTTTCTTCTAGTTTTTCATTCTTTTGGGGTTGAATTATTGTGTCTTGATTTCTTGCAAAGCCATCAACTTCCTTTAGCTCCATTCTACTTCTGAAGGATTTGTTTTCCTCAGAGAGCTTTCTTATCTCTTTTTCCATCTGGCCAATTCTGCTTTTTAAAGCATTCTTCTCCTCAATGACTTTTTTAACTGTTTTATCCTAAACTGGTTTTTAATATGTTATTTTCTTCAGCATTTTTTTGGATCTCCTTGACTAAGCTGCTGACTTCATTTTCATGTTTTTCCTGCATCTCTCTCTCATTTCTCTTCTCAATTTTTCTTCTATCTCCCTTACTTGATTTTCAAAATCTTTTTTGAGCTTTGTCATAGCCTGAGCCCAACTTCTATATTTCTTGGAGTCTTTAGATGCAGAAGCTTGAACTTTCTCATCTTCAGATTGTGCGTTTTGATCCTCCATGGCACAAAAGTAATTGTCTATGGTCAGGTTTCCTTCTTTTTTTTTTCTGTTTACTCATTTCCCCACTCTGTGACTGGTTTGGGGTGCTTCCTGAACTTTTAAGTATTATTGGGACACCCCTGCAAGGACCTCAGTTCCTTCAAGGTTTTATAGGAGGCTCTGACTGCTCTCCAGGCCTGTGAGTGACCACAAGCTCACCCCTCTGCCCCAGGGCTATTAGGAAAGTCCTTGCTCTATAAGGGCCCAGGCTGTGACCAGGGTCTGAATGTTATCAAGGCCTCAGAGTCCTGTCCCAGGGACAGGGGACAGACCTCAGCTGTCTCCCTCTACTCCCTTAGCTTCTGTGGGCTGAGCACTCAGGGAATAGTTACCTGGTGGCTCCTGCTTGTTGGCTCTGTGGGCCTGCTTCCATTTCCTGGGATCTGCGTGGCACTGAGGGCTGTGGCTGCACTGAGGAGAGCCGTGCTGACCTGGGCTTTGTGCTTGCTCAGCAGACTTCTCCCTGCTGATCTTGTAAGTCAGGAAACTGCTTCGGCTGCCAGGAGTTGGGGCTTCCAGGAACCCAGGTGGCTTTGGTGCTGTTCCCAGAAGGCTGAAGATCCTGTACTCCAGGGAGCTGTCCCCCTCCAACCTTGTGGAACAGATCCTTCTCACTATTTTCCAGGTTATCTTGGACCGGAGAATTGCCTCACTGTATCTTTCTGTGGGTTCTGTCTCTCAAAAATTTAGTTAGAGTGAATTTTAAGGTTTTTGAAATATTTTGGAGAGAGCTCCTAGGAAAGGCTATTCTTCTGCCAACATCTTGGCTCTGCCCCTGACTTATTCTTATTGAAAGATATAAGGACACTCTAACCAATGAGTCCTCAGCAATTTCAATTAGATGTATGTTCTATCAAAATTTAGTGGGGTGAACAAGAGGCTGTCTCTAAAATCAGAGCAACTAGAAATCTCAATATTAAAACTGTCTCTTCTACTCTTAATGATTCAATCCCAAATTAGTGTCTTTACTATCACAGATAACTTTATCCTCAAGTTTCTTTTAGTGTCTGTATTTTAAGGAAAGAAAGAAATTTAAATTCAGAAAATGTTTAATAATTATTTGTTTATTTAAGAAAATTGATTAAAGTTGAAATATTATGCAGAAAGATTTTCTTTTAGTGTTTGTAAAGTACTTGAAATAATATATTGCATCCTACTATTTCCAGGAGAAAAATTAATATTGGCAGAGAAATGAATAGTTCTTCCTTTCCATTATGATAGAATACAGAATAGAACTGGTCATTCTTTACTGAATCTCTTGGAAAAAATATATTTTCAAAAACATTCTCATGGGGTAAATGGGGTGGGAAGTATTCTTCTGGTATAGAACTGATTATTGTCCCTTTCCAATTAACTCCACATTTCCTGCTTATTCATTATTTTAACATGTGTAGAATTATGTTCATCATAAAGTACTAGAACATAGGAACAGAAAATTACATCTATGTCAGTAGATTATAGGAAATGATAATGAGTTTAATAGAGAAAATAGTTACTATAATACTTTTAAGGACTGAGTCTGATGGCAACCTTTATCACTTACCAGATGAACTTTTAGTATTATTGTGGCCAAAAATGTCATTCATTTCTGAGCCATCCCATTCTGCTGTCTCATTTCATTATGAAGGTGACCTGGGTTTTCAAAAGTTTTGACAGCAGAATATATGTTCTAAAAAGATCTTACAATAACAAACTGAAAATCCTGGAAAGAGAACAAAACAAAATTATAGGACTGCAAAGATCTACAGAATTCTAGAATTCATTGTCTTTCCTGTGAGAAATAATTCATTTGAGCCCTTACACTAGGCCTATCAATATTAATCAATTTGACATTTTACATAAATCATATTGAAGTCAGGTGATTGGTTCTAAGTGAATACTTCATAACCTTCTGACATAGGAATGGGGGCAGGGTGTGTTAAACAAAAAATGGATTTATTAAAATGTTGCTTCAAAGACAAATGAGAGGAAAGTTAAGTGAGAGGAGTTAAGAATTCTTTAAAAGCCACATGGGGATTGAGAAAGTGAGATGTTAAGAATTCTTTAAAGGCCATGTGGGGGTTGGGGGAAATAGTCTAAATCAAATAGTGCAGCTGCTGATTAATCAAATAGCAAAGGCATATGTAAGAACGTATAATAAGCTGTTAGAGGTAAGAGAGTTAGCCATGGATCAGATTTCCTTCAAATGCCCCTTCAAGATTGGTGAAAAGGGTTTTATTTGGGGTCAGGTCGACTTCTGGTTTTAGAGGGGTGGCTGTATCACCTGGTTTAAGGTGATATTCTATGGCACCTGACCCAAAGGTAAACATGTGACCAGGGTTGAAATAAAGGTCGAAAAGGAAACATTTAAAAAAAAAGATCACAAAAATCACTTCCATATATATATATATATATATATATATATATATATATATATCATATATATTATATATATGTATATAATTATAAGATTTAAACACTTTTAATAATACAAAAAAAATCATAGAAACTTCTTTCCAACATTTATAAGATTACAATATTTCATTGTGCCCTAATTCCCCTGCATCAATATTGGTTAAGTAGATAAGAGGTTATAAGAACAGGCTTTTATAGTGGGCCTCAAACTTTAAGGTAATGTTCTTTTTTTTTTAGCAGTAATGAAGCTTATTTGTGTAATCACGAAAAATGCTGACAAAGAAATATCCATCTTTGATTCTTTAAAAGGTACCCTAATTTATTTTTGTACCTCTCTTGTCCAACATGAGCAGGTAGACATTTTATGACCATCTTATTCAGTGGAGTTTATCTTTGTTTCACCCAAACTAAGTCATTTTTGATGCTCAAGATCTATCAGTCAATGAGATTCTGTATTTTATCATGCCTTTTATAGTGGTGGAATTAAAATAAAGAGTGTGTCTCTTAGCTGCAGGAACTTTCACAAAAAGAGATTCTGCTGTCTCCTTCAGCTACTTAGGTCCCTGGCAATATATTCAACAACTCAAAGCAGTATTTAATAACATTGTAATAGCAATGAAAAGGGAAAGGCCCTAGTCATGATTATAATTCATGCATAGAAACAGCCAAAAAGACAGGGCAGCAAAAGTTAGCAAAAGGAATTAAAACTAGGGGTAGGAAGAAAAGATGAAAGTATTAGCCTAAGGTGAAGGAAAATTTTCAGTTTAAGGACAAAAATTGCTCAAAAATAGTAAATTTCAGTCAATTCTCTCAATTGAAGATATTTGTTATCACTATCCATGCCCCTTTTGGCCTTTCTCCTTAAAAATATACTCAAGACTTGGCTTAAAATGTTCTTCAACAGATTCACAATTTGAATTTCTTGCCTTCCACTTCATTATCCTCAGGATGCTGGTGGTTAGTCATCAATTTGTTCTTTCCTATGTAAGGTCCATACCAAATTCTAAAAATCTAACATAAAATTTTATATCTGCCCTGAAATCAAACCTCTCAGGTATCAACCAATCAAATCTCTCCATTCTGGACCCAATTTGCTTGAAAAACTCTACATTCATCTTTTGCATTGGTGTCTCATTGAAGCACTTTTACATATTACCAGTACTTTAATTAAGAATTGAAACAAAATAAAAAAAGGTATCAACATATTTTTTGAAAGATTCCTCATACTATGTCCATGCAAAGTCTTGACACTTCTTTTTAGTGACAGATAAGTGGAGTAATTTAGAGTGCTGGGCTTGGATTTAGGATGACCCACGTTCAATTCTGCATGCTAGTTGTTTTGACAGTAGGCAAGTCATTTAACCTAATGCAATTTTCTCAACTGTAAAATACTAATGCTTAATTCCAGTTCAAAATCAGATGGTTCACAGCAAGGGCTGAGGAAAATATTAAACATGCAATGAAGAAGGCAGCCAACCCTTAGGTATATACTACTGTTGTCCCTGACCTCAACTTTGCCAGCTCTGTGTTAGTTATCTCTCTCATTTGAAATCAGCATGTCTGTTTACAACAGAGACTGCTAAATTGAGATAGATAGTTTTGACCAGCTAATAAAATCCATCCAAAGCACAATTCTAAAGGAGAAATGAAAAGTCTACTTGCTCCAGTCAAAGAATATTTTTTACAATGATTTCTGGTCAAAGGTCCATTTTTCTTAGCTATTGAGAGGAATGGAATGTGTCCTCCTTAACTTAGAAAGGAATACTTGTCCCACTCCTTAATCCAGAAAAGAATTGCATCCTTTATAATTTGAGAAGAGTACTTACCCTACCCTCCTGGTATTTAAAAGACCATAATGATGTTCTCAAACACTATGACATCAGGGAGGTGATGTCATGATAAACACATGAATTAGATTTGAGTGAGGCGGTTGCTGTTCTAGGTCACCAGACTCACTTTCTCCTCCAGAGTCAACTGGATCCAGTGGTAAGATATAAATCAGGCAATTGGAAATGGCCCTGGATGCAAGCAATCTGGGTTAAATGACTTGCCTAAAGTCATCCAGCTAGTAAATATCAAGTATCTGAGGTCAGATTCCCATTCCCAACCTTCTCTAGCCACTGAACCACCTACTTCCCCCTGGTTCTCTTTGATATCAAATAATAGAATGGTATCCAGGCAAGTTTAAGATTTTGTCTACTTTGTTAACCTCAATTAGTAGCTGTATAAATTGCCTCCACCTATAGGTTAATGATAAATTTCAGAGAATACTTTCTGTCTAACCTATTTTTTTCTATTATATTATTTTAAACCTTTGCTTTAAAGTTCTTGTAATTTTAAAGGCTAACACTTAATTACTACTGACCATCCTTTTCTGTGTCTTCTCTCTTTTATATAATTCCACCCCACTACTTTGTGTCACAAGCCTGACTCTTTGAGCCAAAGTATGGTCAGCACCACCTCAAAGTGACACACCCATCACAATCTTATTAGATTTGGTTCTGACTCAACATATTAATTACCCAATCCAGCTCTGTGTCATCTGAAAATTTGATATTTATGCCATACTCTCTTAACTCATACTGCCACTAAAAATACTGACTAGAATAGGATTAAAGGACTGAATATTAGAATTAGAATATTGCCTAAAATATAGGAGGCATTTGATAAATACTTGTTAACTTGACTTGACAGTCTCTAAGGTAATCACCTAGAGAGCTTCTAGACTCATTAAACATTATCCTTTGATCATGGTCATTCAAACATTTATAATTCATTATCTAGCCCAAATTATCATCTAACCCAGGACTGTCCAAAATATAGCCCTCATGTGGTCCAAAGTGTGATTTTATGTGGCCCACCCAGTTTTTATTTTCAGAAGAAAAAAAATAAAATAATAATTTGCATGGAAGGTGTATTACATTTTTAAATTTATCATTAATAAATAATCTTTTTATGTTTATGTTAATTTTTTTGATGTTTTTAAGCAATATTACAGCCAGAACATATCTTATGGAATTTTAAATGGATGATTGGGATACATTCCCATCTGTACAATGCAGATTAGTCAGTATGCATCTACCTTAATACTGCTGTGTTATCACTTTGTTGTTTTGTGTTTGCTTTCCTGCTTTGCCTGCCTCATTGATGACATGCATTGACCCACTTTGTAAGAAGTTAAAAGAACTAAAGAAGCATGGAATGATTTACAGGATCTGATGCTGAGCTGAAGGAGCAGAACCAAGAGAACAATGTACACATGAACAACAACATTGTGTAATGAATAACCTTGATAGAAGCAGCTTTTCTCAGCAGTTCAGAGAACTGGGACAACTGTACTAGATCAGCTATGGGTGAATGTATCCCCATCCAGAGGAATAAAAATACAACAAAACAAAACAAAACAAAACAAAAAAAGAAAAGCCAACCCTTCAGAATCTGATGCACACTTTATAAAAAAGTATCTCATGTATCTCTTTCCCTTAATCCTAATTCCTCATACTGTAGCCACTGGCTACTTTGAGTTTAGTTCTGCCTATGAGGAATGATTATTCAGACTTGAGAAAGCAAGGGCGGAAATAAAACAAAAAATTATTAAAAAGACTACAAGATATAGGAATGGATGGATGGAGAGAGAGGGGGCGAGAGAGAGAAAGAGAGAGAGATAAAGGAACAGCCAAGCAGCATTGGCTGGACCACAGGTCAGAGAAGACTGTGGCCCTAAGCTGGAGTCCAACCCAGGTTTTTATGTCTTGCCTCTCATCCAGAGGGCAAAAGGTGAACTCCTTTTCTCTTACTGGACCAGGAATTAGGTAGAGACTGAAGCCAAATTGTACATTAAACAATCAATGGTATATCAAGAATGGGGGCTTCTCCACTCAAGGAGCCTTTAAGATTACAAATTGTTTCTGTTACAATAATAATTCTCTACTTCTAGTCAATTTACATCTCACGAGTAGGTGGGAGTCAATTTATATCTTCATCCAATTTCTACATTAACAATTCTCTTCATCTTTGGCCTATATCAATACCAAAAATGACTAATATGTAGAACATGTTTATCCAAAAATGTACAATGCTAACCTGACTGTTAGATGGGAGAGTGGAAGGAAATTTTGTAACTTAATATATATATATATATATATATATGCATATGGATGAAAATAAATGAATAGTTTTTTAAAAAGTTAAAAGTGCATGACTTTTCGCAGTGTTAGCTAAACCTAAGGTAAGTCTATAAAATACCTATTATATTAGTTTACTGTATTTTTTATTGTGGTGTGGGCCCCGAATAATTATTTTATTTTAATGTAGCCCTAAGATAAGCTAAGATTGGACAGCCCTGATCTAGCCCATATTCCTTCCATTTTGTCAACAAAGATATAAGGTACTAACAAATAAATGATCACTAAATGATCATGGATAGCAATCAGAAATGATAAGAGAGGCAAATGAACTTTGGGGAAGGGGATGCTTTAGAATGGATACATTCTTCTTTTGTGAAGAATTCAACTGTTTAACTCAGGAGAGTAAGAAAAGGCTAAAATTTTAATTCAGTAGTTACTCCATAAACTTCCCAACTTACTACATAATGTTTACAAGTTAAGTTCTTTAGAGAAGCAGCAAGATAAAGGAATGAAGATAAGAAAAGAAGAAATAGCCACCAAGGTGGGTTGATGAGAACATCAAGGACAAGTAAGAGGGAGGAAAGAGTGAGAGGCTGAGCTGACTAGCTTCACAGAAAAACTAGCAGTATAAATAGTAGAAAAAGATAAGTAGTACATAAAAGTCCCAGAATAGGTTGCCATCCAAAGACAGAGGAGCAGAAGCTTGAGCTGAGTTTTAAGAAGGAAATAGGGAAATGTAGGTAGGAGCCATACCTCTCTGATAGCAGAGAAGAGATAAGGATAGGTATGTAGATGAGGAGTGTAGCTCAAAGACTTAATCCTTGAAGGCTAAGGCCTGGACCCATTATTTTGTTGATAAGGGCTTTTGTGCTTGGAGGGCAGTGATTTACTGAGTCCCTGCTGGGGAGGGGCAAGGTACTTTACTAAAAGGTCATTGACCTGGTCTCATAACTTGACCAATGGGATTGGGGTGGGGGAAGATCCAGATTAATAACTATAAAGCATATTTCTCTATTCAGTATTTCCCCTATAAACTTTTCTTTTAGCTTACATTGGCAGGTAGAAAATGATCAAAGAAATTAATGAATTACATATATATAGGTCCAGATACAGATTTTTGACTTAAAGAACTATAGTACATGAGCTATTATGTTTATATATCCACTTCTATGACTATACAACACCTCAAAAATAATTTATTACCAAACTGAACTCATTCCTATACTGTCAGGTTATTTTTACTTCCTTATCTTTCCTTAATGGTATCATCATTTTGTTATGCAATCACGACTAAAACTACATAATTCCATTTGACTCTTCCATGTTACTGAACTCTCAATGATCTATTCCTGTTTATATTTCATTAACCCAACAACATAATCTAATTATTATCTCTAGTTCTAAATGATGTGAAAAACTACTAATTTCTCTTTCTTCCTACTTTCTCTCCCATTTCTAATCCATTTCATGAAATGTTTTCATTTTAATCTTCACAAATGTATAGATCTTATCATATAACATTCCTCTTTAAAAATGCAAAATATTGTTATGTTTCAGATTTAATCCATACTCCTTAGATTAGTATTTAAAACCTACAATTTTTCTCACTTTTTTCCTGTCTTTTTCCCTTATATCCCCTTGTTTATCACACCTGTATTTCCACAAAAAATATTTTTCCCTGGATGTATACTGTGTTTTTTCATCTGCTATTTCTATCCTATTTTTCCACATAATTTATCAGAAAAAATCTATCCAAAATGATGCTCCTAACTCATCTCCGTTTGTTCCCTTCTTATCTAATCTTCAAGAAGCAACTAAAATTTTGATTTCTTTCTGAAAGCTTACTTAACTCACAGTCCTCCTTCTCCATTAACATACAAATACTAGGGTGAATCTTTTCTTTCAATTCTTTGTTTTTTGGTTTCATTTTTGTGGGACAATGGTATTAAATGACTTGCCAAAGGTCACACAGATATTAAGTTTTCTAGTGTCTGATGTCAAATCTGAACTCAGGTCTTCTGAGTCCAGGGTTGGTGCTCTATCCACTGTGCCACATAGCTGTCCCTTTACATTTCAATACGTAGAATACATTTCACCTCTCTGTCATAGTTCTTCAATTCATATTTCCCTCTTATATTTGATATTACCCATTGCATTTGTTTGTCTTTGTATTTAGCATAGTGTCTTTTTTAGAGTACATTTTTAATGTTTTACTTTTTTTTGATGAATCTTAGTCAAATGTTACATTTAGAATACTGGAACCCAAAACCTTCATTTTTATTACAAAACCTGAAATGAATATGTGGTACAATCTGAATATCTTAATTGTTATGCTTTGAATAAATTTTTTTCTATTATTATTTAGGTAGTTAACTTATGAAGATGAAGTTCCAAATCAGGAAGAAGAAAAGAAACAAAGAAAACAAAACCTAGAACATTGCCTATTCATTAAATTTGGTTTTTCCAAATCTTTCCTGGTTTTTTGATGTTAACACTACTGCCTCAACAAAGCAGGATCTTAATTGCCAATTCTGTATGAGGGACATAAAACTAAGAACATCAGCTTTTTATACTGAATTCATAACAGATCTATATCTATATTTATGGTACATACATACTATACATACATCATTACTGAAAACTTTGTACTGAATAAAAGGGGAAGAAAGAGAAATCATAATTTCTTGATAACTTCCTGTTGATATATAAGAATGATAGCAAATAAAATTCTTATCTAGGCTATAATAATAAATAAGTCTTTAGGGATAGGTGGTTAATATATGAAAGGTATTAGCAGCACTTTTAACAAGGCATGTTCTAAAAGGCTGATGTAATCAAATAAATTCATTTTCTGAAATGTTCTAATTTTGACAAGATTCTAAAGCTTTCTAAACACAATAAAGTAATATTAAATAAATAAAATAATATTTATCTTTCCAATCAAGGTTTCAATTTGGATGCTGGTTAGTAATTACTGTAAAACAACTGCTTATACTGTATATAACTCGATCATAATAAGACAACTTTAAAAGATTTCATAAATAGTGAAGTACTCTATCATGTGAACTAATGTTATTGTTATTTCCTTGTTAAAAACTCATGGCGGGGACAACTAGGTGGCACAGTGGATAGAGCACTAGCCTTGGAGTCAGGAGTACCTGGGTTCAAATCTGACCTCAGACAATTAATAATTGCCTAGCTGTGTGACCTTGGACATGTCGCTTAACCCCATTGCTTTAAATAAATAAATTTTTAAAAAAAATAATAAACACAGAATGTTCCCACTGAATCACATCTCCACTCAGCTCAACAAATAGAAATGATAAAAATATAATCCATGATCATTTTTTTGAATGCTAACTTGAAATGAACTACCATAAATGGGGAGAAGAGGAGTCTTGAAGATTTTTGAAGTTTACTATATGAACAACGTGAACAATTGTGACACTGATAACTTTTTCTCATTGGTCTTTCAAATGTTCTTGGATCACCTCATTAAAGCTACTGACAAAGCTGAATCTTCTCTTAGGCAGAATCAGGTGGGTTTCCCTTTCTCACTGGTAACCAAGCTAGCTGGTCTGCTCTGGCAAAGACTCACTAACCATTGGGAAAAGGCAAAATTTTTTTTTTTAATACAATTTGGAAGAGTATAATTATCTGTAAGGGAAGAATTTAGAGGTTTATCTTGGCTACATACAAATGGTGAGTTCAGTCATTGCCCTGACCCCAACTGCCTAAGGATTTAACTATGCTTTTGAGGGCATGACTATGTCAATTTATTTGCTTCTTTATATTAAGAGCATGCTTATGGTTACATACACACATAATATGAGTTTTTAAATATAACTAAATTGTAGAAACAGCTTTAACTAAGTGGAAAGAAGGTGAATCCTTGGCTGTACCCATTGCTCTACTCTCCATAGACCTGTTTTCATACTTGTTTTCTTTGTCACAACTAGTGGTCAGTTCTTTTAGGGACAGAGGATCATAAGTTTCAGGTTCACACCTGTGATTCCATAGGTATAAGGAACTATTTAAAGGCAGATTTACAAGTTTCTGCAAGTTTATAGCCTTGGAGGTATCCTGTGTCTCCAAAAGATCAAGTTACTAAGCCAATGTCATTATTCAGGGTGCTACTAAAGCCTATGTGCCCTTCTAAGTTTTCATAAGTCAGAACTGCACAACCACCTTTGGATACACTTTATGTTCCAAACAAAATTTGAGCCCATTCCTTCTTTAATCTGATATTAATTGCCTTTCCATTGTCATGCTGCTTCTTTATGTCCATCATCATCATCAAATCAAGAACAATAAGGATATACTTTAACATAAAGTTTTAAATTTGCCAAAAAAAATTAACATAAATCATCACATGAGAGCCTCAAAACAAATTCACACTACAGATGTTGTTTTCAGTGGGTTTTTTGTTTTTTGGGTTTTTTTTTTAATGGAAGAGGAATCTGAGACTTATAGAAGCTTGCCCATGTTCACTGGACCTTAAAGTATTCAGAGATGAGAGTCATTTCTTTCTGTCTCCAAGATCAACACTCCTTATATGCTACACTGCATTTCAAAAGGAAAGGAAAAAAAAAAACAAACTCAATAAAATATTTGGGTCATAAAATATTGAAAACTTTTGCTAAACAAAGAGATGAATATTAAATCGAAAAATGATTCACTACATATCTAGAAAATAATGTCAGAGAGATCAGTCTGATATGTATTCATCAAGAAGAAACTAACTTTGGTTAGGTTTCAAGGTATTCATATCTAACAGAATCACAATTAGTGGGAAAGCTTAGTGAATTTAGACTAAGTAATCAGACTAAGTAATCCTATATGTTTCATATCTGCCATGGCCTTAGATTTAGGATAATTTACTGTAGAACCAAGGTCATGAAATTAACTCCTTAAGGATCTAGTTAACTTTTTTTTTAACCTTTTTTCTAAGGATAGAGACTATACTATTAACCCCAGGCAGCTTTCTTCTAAATATGTGCTATTGTTATAAAAATAAACAACAAGATGATTCAAATCTGGAGAGATTAGGTGAAATACATCAAAACTCCTATAGGGGAGAGATAGAGGAGGGACAACCCAAGGGATATGAATGGGCTGACAATATTTCAGTTCTGTAACAACAAAAAAAACCCAGTTCATTTTAATTTTTGTCAATCTACCAGGCACAGATAGAAATCTCTGTCAGTGGTACTATTTTAATTATTAAGTATGCATCTCAAGAAATTACCTTAGAACTCCAAAAGAAAGGAAAATTAGTTCTGTTGAGTTAATTTTCAATATCTTTATGGAAAGTTATTATACTTGTTTGCAAAAGTAAAAATGCAAGACAAAAGATCATTTTTATTTCCTCATTTTATATAATATAGAGTGTCATTGCTATTATGTAAGTAAAGTACCTACCCATATAGTACTCCAGAAAGATCAATCAGTGTAAGATGTTTTTATTTGGTTTTGTTTTAAGGAGAAATATTAGAGAAATATTTGTCTAGCCTTTCTTGTAATAGTGAGGAGCTTTTATCTGTATTTGTTTGGCATGTTGACTTCCTCCTCATAGTTCAGTCTAACCCTCTATTCAAATGTAAATTCTCTAAGATAATAAAAAGCAACCTCAGCCACTTTTCCCTACTCCTCCTACTAGTCTGGCTCTAAACTTTCCAAGGCTCTTAGCCTGATTCCAATCAAATCCAGATGAGTCATTCCTTGACCTTTCCCCCTCTAACTTCTTTCTGAACAGGACATGGGCTAGGATTCCTATAAAGGCTCTGCCCACCCTCTTCTCCATGCTGCTGGATCCATGTGAACCCATCCCAGCTACCTGCCTTGTGACTGTTTCCTTCCCTTTCCTTTTCTCTTTCTTAGCTGTCCTTGATGTTCTCACCAGTCCATCTTGTAGCTTTTTCTTCATTTAAACTTACCATCTTCTTAAAAACGTAGTTTTTTTTTTACCTTGCTCAGAAATTTAACCTGTCACACTGAGTGAGAAAGACCCTATCATAAAAAGAGCAAGGTATCCCACTGCATCCCAGGTCATCTTCAGTTGTCCTGATCTATATCTGGCCACTTAGACTGAAGTGACCCTGAAGAAGAGTGACTGTCTAAATTCAACTAAATTCAATTCCCTTGCAAACCTTTTTCTTATGGTCCTTTTTAAGAATGAAGAACAAACAACAGAAATAACAGCAACACCTTCCATCTACCCTTTATTTGTCTTACATTTTCTCATTCTTATATGATATTTCCCCTTTTAGTATCTAAGTCCTTTAAAGGAAGGGATTTTTTATTGTCTTTCCAGAACTTAGCAGAGTCTAAAACATAGTGAGTTCTTGCTTATCAATTTATTGACAACCACTCAGTAGTCCAGGAAACTCTAGTGCTTGCTTGATTGGTTCTTGTCCTTCATTATTGAAAAAGACCAAAATGATATCACTATGTTAAAGATGAATTACAGTGTGTGCAATTGTAGCTGATCAAAATGCGTTCAGAACACTATCTCAGGTCAGGTACAAAGAGCCCAAGTGAATATCTGAGGTGGTTACTCTAAACACATATCTCTTATTTCCTTTGAGCTGCTTCTATCCTGCCTTGCTCATAGAGCACAGCACCCTCTCTGATGAGGGCATGCCATCCTGGAGAGTCCTATGCCAATATCTCCCATGCTACACAATCAGTTCTAAAGTTCTTAAGAGAGATTTTCAGGGCATCCCTGTATTATTTCTTCTGACCCCCATGAGCTCTTCTCCTGTGTGAAATCTTTGAAAAATTTCTAAGAATAATTTGAAGATGAAGTGCTGGACACATTGATAAAGGGAGATTTCTTATCTGGAAGTCCCAGTGAAATCACAAATCTAGTCTGAATACAAGCCATTGAATATATTGTGGAAGAATATAAGACCAAGCAAAGATTAGGTGAGGGTGGTGTAGTTAAAAGTGTGCTAGATAACTCAGGAACAAGGAACTGAGTCCTCATTTTGACTATTATGCAAATATAACAATTTCTCTCTGGTTTTACATTTTTTTCCAATAAATGTTTTTTTTCATTTACCAATCAGGCAAAATAAGGAATTTGAATGGTTGCAATTATTTCTAAGGTAATTTCATCTTTTATATTGTTCTATTCTAATGATGAATTAAAAGTGCTGAATTTTGAAGAAGAATTTTTAATAAAATGATATAACTTAGAGATGGATGGGACCTAGGATGTTACTAATCAAAATCCCTTATTTAGCAAATAAGGAAACTAAAAATGAGAAAGAGATGGGGGGGAGGGAAGTGAGATTAAGGGAAAGATTGTAAAATTCAAAATAAAAGAATAAATAAATTTTTAAAAAATGAGAAATAAAGAGAAAATGTCTTGTCTAAGGTGATATAAGTAAGAAATAGCAGAACTTGGGAATTGAATGTTGTTGTTTCCTGATTGAAAATTCAATCCTCTTTTCCCTATAACATGTCCTTTGCTTGCTTCTCATAAAAACCTTTATTGTCTCATTGTAAAATAGAATTTACCCTTACATCTGAAAGATCCTAATGGAAAAACATAGTTTCTGGATTCTACTACCTATCTAGATAGACTTAATGAAGTAATTGATGTAAACAGATATCCCAGGGAAACATCTAGTTAATTTCAGAGAAGGTAAAAATAAAAAAAAAATTGACCAACCCATGAGGAATATGTTGGTTATAGAAACTCATAAAACTGTCATGGAGGGGTTATGGAATATACAGATACATAAGGTCCCTACATCAATGAAATCACATGCCATATGAAAAAATAAAGTATACTCCCTATTTTATAAAATAGCAAAATATATTATAACTTTCTATTAAGTTATTCTCATTAAAAACCCTTATTAAACACTCTAAGGTGGGGGTGGGGTAAATCTGTATTATTATTATTTAACTTCTGTGCTAGACAAGGAATTAACTGGGATTGTTTCTAAGGGTATCACTTTATACCTAAAGAAATCAGGAAATATTTTGTGCTTTTGTCTCAATTATTGGAATGGTCATCCATGTGAAATAAAAGTATTGCACATTGATTGAACCAGAGAAAAATTAGTATTATGCTATATCATTTAATAATCTATTCTAATTCCCATTTTGTCAACCCCACCCCCTCAGTCTAACTCAAAAGAGTCTTTCAAGATGATCACTTCTAGTCCCTAGCAAAGTTTAAAATAGGATTCTTTGTTTGTTTATAGGAAAACAAAGGACCAGTCTATGCTGGTCTCCTCCCCAAAGGATAGTTCTGGTTTTTGCCTCACCTAATCAAAATTAGAAGTGATTTGATCTCTAAGGAGAAGGCTAACCAGGAGGATGCTGGTTGGTCTGGCTCTGATTTTCTGGCCAATTTAATAAGAGGCAGCTAAAGTCTATAAGGCAATTTATATTCCTTAATTATTACAAAGGGGTTTGATCAGCCAAACATGAAGGCCATCATAGTCTCTCCAGTTGCAGGTAATCATAAGGCTTTTCAAATATATCAAACCCTGACCTCCTTCTTTTGAGTCACAAGAGGGTCTCAATAATTATGAACTTTTCAGTCTCATCATATTGGTAGCTGACCCAACTGAGGAATCTGACACTTTTCATCAATATCTATAAACATCACTGTTAATAAACTGTAATCTTATCCTAGAGAAATTCTTGTCTCAGTGTCATTTTATTCTCCATAGCTCAAACCCAACCAAGAAAGGGATTATTGGAAAGGGGACAATAGGATGGATGGGAAGCATAGCATCATAAAGATGAGTGAACAGCAGAAATATTTGGTTATAGAAAATATAGGGCTAGCAAGTAAGTAAGTTCTTTTACATTAAGATCAATTCCTTCAATTGATTAAACATTTCTGTCAAGAAGTCTCATTTCTGAGAGTTCAAATCAGGTCTCAGTCTTACTGGCTATGTGACCTTGGGACAACTCATTTTACCCCTGTTTACCTCAGTTTCTTATCTGTTAAAAGAGCTGGAAAAGGAATTGGCAAAACCTCTCCAGTCTCTTTGCCAAGAAAACCCCCAATAGGATCATGAAGAATCATACACAACTGAAAAATTACTGAAGAAGAAATCAACACATTTTCTGTGAAGACAGGGTAAAACAGCTAGGTGGTTCAGCTAGGATAGATTACTAGACTCATAATTCAGAAAAGCAGATTTCAAATACTACTTTAGATGTTTATTAGCTTTGTGGGCAAGTGACAATCTTTCTCGGCCTCAGTTTTCTCTATAATACGAGAATAACAATAGTACCTACTTCATAGGCTTATTTGGAGGAGCAAAGGGATAATTTATGCAAAACCCTTTGCAAACCTTAAAGTATTATACAAATTGTTATTACTAATAGTAGTATTCAGAAGTGGTGCTAAAACTTTATTTTATAGATATTTGGAAGAAAAATAAGTAAAAATATATTAAAAGGTTTAAAAATAAATGATAATTTTATGAATAAAATGAAGTAACATCAGGACTTTTAAGCATTATTTTATACAACTACCCCAGGGAAAATATAAAAATGAAGCTAATTTATTTTAAACTCATATGCCAAATAAAGTGAAGAGATAAATAATAAGTACGATTTGCTTACTTGGTCATAGCAAGAAAAGTCTACATCAACTTATTTTTAAATAAGAAATAGTAATCAGTAATAGAGGTAATTGAAAAAGGTTTAAATGTTAATGAATATGATAAAATATTTATGAATTTGATTCAGTAGGAATGAAAATTGAAGCTAGAGGTCATGCTTACCAATTACTTAATTAAGAAGTATCACTCCAGTATACATTATGAACTGTCAGAAAAATGCAAATATTAATTAGCTTCCTATGATTCATGGGCATAAAAAATAAACCTCCATATTTTTATCCCCATAACTTTTTGACAAATTCTGAAAAGTGGGTCAGTTAAGGGGGTAAAGAAAAAAAAGGATCAATATATAATAATATGCCTATTTGCATTGATAGCAACTATGAAGACATTTATTAGATAATGATAATCCAAGAATAATTGTTAATAGGCTAATGTTAACATAAACCTTCCTGGTCTGATTGTCCTTCTCAAGAATGAAAGACAAATAATAGTAGCGACCCAAATGGACAATTATAGTTGATAATACAATCCCTCCCTACCTTCCTCCCCTCTTTCTTCTTTTTCCTCTCCTCCTTCCTTCCTTTCTCCCTCCCTTCCTCTCTCCCTCCCTCCCTTCCTCTCTTCCTCCTCCCTCCCTCCCTCCCTCCCTTCCTTCCTTCCTTCCTTCCTTCCTTCCTTCCTTCCTTCCTGTCAACTGTCTCCTTTCCCTCTTTCCCTTCTCTCTCTCTCTCTCTCTATCTACATAGGGAATAATCCCTTACCTGCTGGTGCTTTGTCCAAAGGAATGTAAATTTTGATAGCTGAAGTCATGCAAGATATCTTGAGATTGATGGGTTAGATTTCTTTTTAAGGATCCTGCCTAAAACCCAGATCATGCTGACTCTCAAAGAATAGTTGGACAACAATAAGACCCTGTCCAAACCTCATTTGGTCATTGTCTGGGCCTTGATGATTCAGAGTGGAGGTAAATAGCAATTGATTCTATTTTGACCAGAAAACCAGAGATCTTCCTCTCCAAGATTGATTTTTTCTTTTGGAATAGACTAAAGAGACCTACCTCTGTCTCATTTCTTTCTTACCTAATATTAATCACTGAATGGTCAAACTGGGCTATTTCATCCTGATCCACAACTAACCACTGTACTCAGATGGCTCCAGGGAAGAAAGTGAAGCTGGTGACCACAAAGTCTTTCTTCATACAAATTCAATTTACTTGCATATCATGACATCATTTTTCTGATGGATTATCTAGAACTAAGGAGAAAAAAAATTTAGCCTCAATCACTTAATCACTTTAGTGAAATTGAGAGCTGGGAAAGACCTTTATATAAAAAGATCAAGACCTCCCCACTACATTCAGGGCCATCTCCAGTCATCCTGATCTATATCTTTCCATTGAACCTAGGTGGTGCTGGAGGAGAGAAAAAAAGGTCTGTTTCACTTAAATCCCCTTCACTTGCAAGTGATGACTTCACCTTCTTGATGTCATAATCCTTTGCAAGAGCAAAGGACAAACAACAAATAACTATATTAGAGTAAATATTTTTTTTCAACATTTTTTGTTTTTCTTTTTGGCAAGGCAATGGGGTTACCTGAAGGGCACACAGCTAGGTAAGTATTATGTGTAATGAGGTCGGATTTGGACTCAGATCCTCCTGACTCCAGGGTTGGTGCTCTGTCCAGCTGCCCCCTATTTTTGTAATTTCTTACCCAATTCTGAATTTCTATGGAATAGGAGGAGCAATAAGAAAGTACACTGGTGCCAAAACTGAAATGAAGGAAATTATCAAGAAAATATTTCTAAGTCAAGGGACATTTCCATGAAAGGAGAACAGAAAATAAATCTTTCAGATTAGCTAGCTGTATGTCCTTTCCTTCTATTAAACCAGACTCTTTCTTTCTGAAGAATTAAAATAATGAATGTTTCATTGGAACAATTTTCTCTCTTCTGTTCAATCATTCAAAAATTTAATACTGAAAGGTAATTTCTTTTTTTGCTTCTATAATTTGTTTTTAATATATAACCTTTAATAACTAGGGTATCAAAAAAAGAGAAAAGGGGTTCTTATATGGAAAAATATTCACAATAGCTCTTTTTGTAATAGCAAAGATCTGGAAATAAAGGGGTTCCTATCAATTAGAGAACAGGCAGAGGAAGTGATAGCATATGAATGTAAACAGAATGCTATTTTGTTTAAAAAAATGGAGTAACTAATGTATTCAAAGAAACTTGGGAAGATTTGTATGAACTGACATAGTGAAGTGAATAATTATATTACAATATAATTTACAATATAAAAATATAATTGTAAAACCAAAATAAGTTAGAAAGATTTAAGTATTCTGATTGGCATAATGTTTAACTATGATTCTAATGAACTGAAGGAGATTGACATTTCCTGACAAAGAGGGGATATATTAAATGTACAGAAAGATTATATATATTTGAACAGAACCAATGCAGTAACTTGTTTGCTTAACTACATATTTTCTATATGGGTTCACTCTTCTTTATTTTGAGAAAGGAGGAATAGTGATTGAAGGAAGAGGAAAAAAACATATTTGTTAATTTTTTAAAAATTAAATTTAATAAAAATAAAAGACATTGTCACTTTTTTAAAAGAGTTACTACCAACAACATTTTAAAACATTAATAGATCTATACCTCCAAAGTGATAGAATTTTTTTTTGGCCAAGATTTTAACACATTCATTTATGGTTAAAGGTTCTACCTACTTCATAAAAGTATGGCTTTGATTAACCGAGTTAGCATTTTTATCAGAAGAAATTTTATTCTTCTCAAAAGGAATTCCTCAAATGAAAGCTATATAATAATTTATATATTCACAAAGTCTTTTACAGTGCCATAAATTTTGTAAAGTGTATGAGGTAGAAGGGAGAAAAGTGATTTTATAGCTTTGAATTATCTGGTAATATTTTTAGCATATATATGTATATTATATAAAATAAACAATTAATAACCAACTGTATAAATATATTTATATATAACTAATAATGGTTATTATATATAAAAGCAAATATAATTACATACATATGTAAAGTTAGGAAAATATTTATCATTGATAGTCCATCCAAAAAAGGAACTTGAATAGCTTAAGAAAAATAAAAAAAGAAAATGCTGCATAAAGAAATGCAAATGAAGATAAAAATTTTTAAATCTTTTACCACATCCTCAGATACATAAGATATTGAATACTAGTAAAGTCTTTTATAATATTTACTTATTTCTTTTTAACTATTTAAAAAAAATTTCAGCTTTGAATTCTTGCCCTTTCCCCATCTTTTCTCCACCTATTTTGAAGGCAAGAAATGCAATGTAGAACATATTTCCACATTAACCATGAAGAAGAAAGAAAGAAGGAAAGAAAGAAGGAAAGAAAGAAAGAAGGAAAGAAAGAAGGAAAGAAAGAAAGAAGGAAAGAAAGAAGGAAAGAAAGAAGGAAAGAAAGAAAGAAGGAAAGAAAGAAAGAAAGAAAGAAAGAAAGAAAGAAAGAAAGAAAGAAAGAAAGAAGGTAAGGAGGGAGGTAAGGAGGGAGGGAAGGAGGGAGGGAAGGAAGGAAAGAAGGAAAGGAGAAAAGAAAAGAGAAAGGAAGGGAGGAAGGGGAAGGGAGGGAGGTAGGAAGGGGGGAGAGAGAGAGGGAGAGAGGGAGGGAGGGAAGGAAGGAAGGAAGAAAATAATGCTTCAATATGCCATCATACTCCATCAATTTTTTCCTTTGGTGCTAAATAGCATTTTTTTCACAATATATACTTTAGAATTATCTTAAATCAAAACAACTGTCATTCATAGCTGATCACCATACAATATTGTTATTACTAGGTATGATATTCTCCTCATTCTGTTCATTTCATTTTTGCATCAATTTATATGTCTTCCCAGACTATTTTGTGAAACTATTCTGCATGTCATTGTTGACAGCAGAATACTGTATTATTCTATTACAATCACGTATCACAACTTTTTTAGCCATTTCTCAGTTGATGGTCATCCCTGCAATTTCCATTTCTTTATCACCATAACAAAATTTAAAATTAGCTTATTTTTTTCCTTTTTCTTTGATTTCTTTGGAATATAGTCTTAGTAGTGGTATTACAAATGGCAGACCTTTATAAATTTTGAACCTGGTTCCAAATTGCTTCCCTGAATATTTGAATCAGTTTATAACTCCATCAATAGTATATTAGTGTCCCAATTTTCCCACATCATCTCCAACATTTGTCATTTCTCTTTTCTGTCATATTAGTCAAACTGCTAGATGATGTGGTATCTCAGAGTTGTTTAAATTTGTATTGAATAGCAATTTAGAGCACTTTTTTCATATAACTGTAGTTAAGCTTGATTTTTTTCTTCTGAAAACTACTTATTGGTATCCCTTGACTGTCTATCAGAGTGAGTTGTATTCTTATAAATAATGCTCATTCCCTATATATTTGAGAAAAAATCCTTAATCAAAGAAATTCACTTAAATTTTTCCCTTAGTTTCTTGCTTTCCTTCTTTCTTGTGTGCAAATTCTTTTTGATTTATTGTAATTCAAATAATCTATTACACATTATACATTGTCACTTGTTTGATCATAGACAGTTTCCTTTTCAGTGTCATTGATAAAAATTTTCCATATTTCCCTAATTTGTTAAATCACCCTTTATGTCTAAATCATGTACTCCTTTTGACCTTATCTTTGTGTATGATGTTAAGGTTTGACTACACCTAGTTTCTGTCTCACTGCTTTCAAGTTTTCTCAGTAATTTTGTCAAGTATAAACATGAGCTGACTATGATCATTTACTACTGAGTAGGATGTACCTAATCAATTTCACTGATCCAACATTCTGTTTCTTTGCCATTACCAGATTGTTTTGATGATTACAGCTTTGTAATAAATTAAGACCTGGTACTGCTGGGTCACTTCAATTTTTTTCATTGATTCTTTTGAGCCACTTGACCTTCCAGAAAAAGTTTTTGTAGTTCTGTAAATTAATTTTTGATAGATTAGTATGGTACTGAATGAGTAATCTAATTTAGGTATAATCATCATTTTCATTATCATAGTTTTGTCTGCAAATGATCTATATTTATTTGTGAGAAACATGTTTTTGTTTAATTGTCTTCTAGTTCCTGGGTTTATCTTAGGAGAAAGTATTACATATTGTCTGCAGTTATTTTAAATAGAATTTCTCTTTCTATCTCTTGCTATTGGACTTTGTTGGTAACATAATAATGATAATTTTTTGTGGGTTTTTTATATCCTATGATTTTGCTGAAGTTGTTAATTGCTCCAATTAGTTTTTAGTGGAGAGGATTCTCTAGCATTTTCTTCGATAAACAGTGATTATTTTGGTTTCCTCACTGACTATTCTAACTCCTTCAATTTCTTTGTCTTCTCTGGTTATAACTAAAATTTCTAGTAATAGTGGTGATAATGGACATCCTTTCTAAATGTCTGATCTTCCTGGATTTCTAGTTTATCCTCTTTACAGATAACACTTGCTAATTATTTTAGACAGATACTACTTATTATGTTAAGGAAGGCATCATTTATTCCTTTGCCTTCTGAAGCTTTTAATAGCAATTATTTCTGTCAAAAGTTTTTTTTTTTTCCTGCAGGTATTGAGATAGTCACTGATTTTTGTTGACTCTATTATTGGTAGAGTCAATTATGCTGATAGTTTCTTAATGTTGAATAAGCCCTACAATTCTAGCATAAATTCCATCTGGTGATAATGTGTGATCTTTGTGATGTATTGCTGCAATATGCCTGCTAGTGCTTTGCTTCAATTTTTATCATCTACATTCATTAGGGAAGTTGTTTTTTAATTTTTGTTCTGTTTTTATTCTTCCCAGGTGAGGTATTTGTAGTGAAAAAAGAATTTTATAGAATTTTTTCATTACCTATTTTTTCAAATAGTTTGTATAGTATTGGAAGGAACTGTTATTTAAATATTTGGTAGAATTCACTTTTTTTTTGTTTTTTGCAAGGCAATGGGATTAGGTGACTTTTCCAATGTTAGATCCCTTTTAAGTGTCTGAGGCCATATTTGAACTCAGGTCCTCCTGACTCCAGGGCCGGTGCTTTATCCACTACGCCACCTAGCTGCCCCTGTTACTCCACTTTTAAAGAAAAGAGAGGCTTAGTAAGCACATTTTCAATAGATCTTAAAATTATTTTTTTACAAGGCAATGGGGTTAAGTGACTTGCCCAATGTCACTCAGCCAGGTAATTATTAAGGGTCTGAGATAGATTTGAACTCAGGTCCTCCTGACTCCAGGGCCAGTGCTCTATTCACTATACAACCAACTTGCCCCCCTCAATAGACAGTTAATCCCAAATATAATCCTGGGTGAAATTTCTAAAAATTCATTTTAATAACCTGCATCTTCTTTCTCTACATTTATTCTAGCATAAAATGAGAGTATATCTGTACAATGAGGACACTGAATGCATTGTAAGAAGCTCAAAATGTAAAGACAAATAAATCATGCTCCCTGAATTGTAGTCACCAAAATGTGGAAGAGACAAATTTTAGAGATGAAAATGAAATAATAAAAAACCTATTTTATTAGTATCTATCTCGCTATCATTAATCCAGATATTATTTCTAGGTCATCATTTTCTAGATAAGAATATATTGTATTTATATAAAATAAATCTGTCCACTGAGTCACATATCTTAATTATGAGACTGATTTTTATTTCATTAATAGAGCATATTTTGCATCGAATTTAAAGCTTTTTTTAACATGAAATGTGAATATCCTTCAAGTCATTAAGACTCATACTTAGAATATTCTTAGACTCCTGCCCTCCCTAGTGTCCCATTCTAATTTTAGACAAAAAGTCACCAAAATTATGCTATCCAGTTCCTAAACCAGGATTTTATCAATTATGTTTCTAGCCAATTTCAACTCATTCTATATCATAGTCCAAGTAAAACACTCATTTTGTCTTACTTTTTTTTTGTTTCCCCAATACTTCTCAGCCTAGTATCAAAGATTTTACTTTCCTTATTCAGCTGTCTCCTTCTTCTCAACACACTAAGGCAGAGTATTCTTCACTTTACTCTAAACATAGTATGCATAATGATGCCTCTAATTTCTTACTGATACCATTTTCCAATATATTCTTTCTTTTTTTTGTCTTTAATATGATCCTACCCATACTTCAAAGTCTGTCTGTGGTCCTTCCTCTGCTAAGCAACCTCTCCCAACTACTTAAAGTGAATTCTAGACTCTCAGTACAAGTAGAAATACATTATTTATACAGACTATTTGCCATTATGATGTTAGACATCTATTTCCCTTTTATGTTATAAGGTTTTATGAGCAAGAATCATGTTGTAAACTTTTTCTATTTCCCTCCTAACCTTCCTTCTATGACAATTGGGCTAGTTTTCCCTAGAAAGTTTTTTAAACATTTCTTGAAATTGTCAAATTGTTGATATCACTTCTTTAACAACTGAGTGCAAAGCAACCTAAAGAACTTGAGGTCAGAAGTTTGTCTGGGGGATCATAATGTTTAACAGCCTCATTCACCTGAATTAATTTGGACTGTTCTCAGGGTTGACCTATGTCCTTTTGATAACTGTAGAATTAGTTTCAAGTGTCTCGTTCTGATTCAATAGTGAATCAAAATACCAAGTTATTGCTTAGTCAGGCTCAGCCTTTAATGCCCACTTAAACCTAGAAGCAAGTTCCTGGGACTTTATAAATAGATCCTCATTAGGTAAGTATTTCAGTTAATTGAATTCTATTAAGTTCATCAAGATTTATTAAGCACCTAATGCGTGTCAGGCAATGTGCTAGGCACAGGAGAAATACATACATACACACACACACACACACACACACACACACACATATATATATACTTGAATATCCCTTATCCTTAAAGAACATACAATGGAAGAAAGGCAATCCTGGTTACCCAGAATAGATTGTTGTTAATACCTAAGAAGATGAGTACAGATAGCAAGAAAAATGTCAACATGATCAAATTATTAATGACTTTTTCTAAAGTTAATTAATTTATGGTCATGCAGAAGCTGATTATTTAGTTATTAGCTTAAGGGCTTGTCGAATTAAAAACAATCTTATATGATCCCCTTACAAATTGATTCTTCCTTGTGCACCTATCTGGTGAGGCAGAACTTGTCAAATTGTACCATGGCCTCTTGTGATTATTTCCTGATTTACCTGCTACTTCAAGAAATAGGAGAAATACTATCCCAAAATCAAAGAATACTCTCAGAGGACTATTCTGTAATGTGTATGAAACTGAAAAATCTATTTCTTTAGTTGAATTTTATGATGTTCCTTTGACCTGGAAAGAGAAGCAATGAATTAGTGTCAACTGAAATTATCCCCGCCCCCGCCCCCCAATCAATTGGATATCTAGGTTGTCATTATCAAAAAGAAAAATAAAGATCCTATATTTCATTCTCCTAATTCCCTATCCGGCGCTCTCTGATTAATAGATGGGCAGCTAGGTAGTTCCATGGATAGAGCACTGGCCTTGTAATCCGAAGGTTGAGAGTTTGAATCTAACCACAGACACTTGACACTTATTTGTTGTGTGATCTTGGGCAAGTCATTTAACCGTGATTGCCTCATATCCAGGGCCATCTCCAGTCATCCTGATTCATGTCTGATCATTCCAGATGGCTCTGGAGGAGAAAGTGAGGCTAGTGACTTAGTATAACACCTCCTCACTCAAATCTAATTCATGTGCTTTTCATGGTATCACTTCCCAGACATCATGATAGTCTTTGAGAACAAAGGACAAACACCATCAGTTCATCAGATATTCATCAGATATAAACTGATATTTTTAGTTATTATTTAATATATTTTAAAAGGCCAGTAAAGAGGTTCTATAGCCAAATTTAGCTTTTAGTATATACCCATATCAAAAGTTGTGAATAAAATGGTGAAATAAATACAAATAATATAAATCACATAAGATTTTATTAATTTTAATGAAAGAAAATTTTGTCCCAATAATAACAATAATATCCCAGATGGATATGCAATTCTGCATTGAGATTTCTATTACTTCTATGTTTCCTAATAATTAAACTTACTGAAATCAATTAAAATACTTTGTCCTTATTGAAGTCTCGTGAGATTTCTGAATTAGTCAAGTATATTATTAGTATTTAATAAAAACTTCTAGTAAATCTGGGACTTTCATAATAGAATAAATAATCTCAAGGATCTCAAATACTAAGAGATATAAGCATATATATAAATATACATAGATACATATATATGCATATACATATAAATATGCATATTTACATATCTATGATCAGGGCAAGATTCTGGGGCACAGGGCATTGCTTCTGGGTACAGATTAATAGTCTTCATTACTAGTGACTATCACTACCAATGAATAAGAATATAACTATATTAGTACAAAATTCTGATATTGGTTCTGTCACTGGAGAGTTTATGATTTTAGGTAACTCAGAGAAGGTCTCTGAGACACAATGTATTCAAGTGTAAAATTGGGGTGATAATACCCACTTTTTCAACATATTCACACATGTTATCTTCATAAGGAATCTTTGTATATTCTGATATGTGTATGGAAATGATCTTTTTTAGTATTTAATTTCAGAATAAAAAATACATTTTAAAAAGATGCAGATTCTAAGGAGTTCAAGAATAGAGAACTGCTCAGATGAATGGACTCAAATTCTTTGAGGTCAAAGAAATAAATAACAGAGGCTTCAGTGGTTCTTTAGCTCACTTGAATATGATTATTTTTAGAGTGTAAAAGATTTAAATTCACAAAATGGTCAATTAAAATTGGAGAGTTTGGAAATAGTAAATGAGGAATTTTGATTTCATTACTAAAAGCTAAATTTGGGGAATTAATTTACATCTTAAAGGAAAGATGACTCTTAGTACCAAGAGGTTCTGATTTGAAACGATAAAGAACTGGTAAAGAACCCAGAAGGGAGTTAAGTGGGATCCTTCAGAAAAAGAGCTAAAAAGAAAGTTTTAGCGGATAAAATTTGAAGCATGCTAATTGGAAGGGAAGTGTTGGTCTAATGAGTGGCTGAAGTAAAACCTGGAGAACTTGCTCATTGGAAAAGAACTAACTCTGAGGCCCTTCAACTCCATCTACAATTTCAGAAAGATGAAACCTTTTTTTAGTTCCTTGTTGCTCTCTCCTTCCTGCTCTTTGAAAGGGAAAGGTTACAGGGGAAAAACAGGTTTTGAAACTGCCTGCCATTATTATCATAATTTAGGAGCTTATTTGAATGAGTAAGCATCTTGTTGAGTAGTGGTTTGAGTGCCAAATCCAGAGCAGCCATCTGAGGAGATTTTCAATTCTCTGTTTTAAAGGTAACTGTTTATCACTATTACAATGTAACACTCTTCTCAGCACTCTTGGCAGTTTCTTTTTTTTTTTTCAGGTTGACTTGAACTGAAGCACTAGACACTATTTCATATGTTTTAGAGCAAAGAAGAATAATCACCCAGTAATAGAGTGATGGGGGTCCAAAAAGAGACACCCAGCAGAAAAAGTAGCTTCATGTGTTGCACAATGCACTGAAAGGGATCAATGCTCACAAAGTTTACAATGCAAAGTTGGGATTTTCTCTAAGCATGTGTTTTTCTCATTCATTTGACTCCATGACAGATTCTCATTGAGAAGTTTTGATTATGTATGAATTTTCTTTATCTTCTATAGCATTATCCTTATTATAACTTTAATTTTTAAGATTTGGAGGCTTCATGGTGACTGATTTTGTATAAATGAGGAGCAGTCTGCTGATGGTGTTAACACAATATAATCCTATTTCCATTCAGTTTATTAAAGGGGAAATATAAAATATACATACCTTTCACTGTCATTCTTCACTAGCTGTTTTTGGAACACTGGGTTGAACTGGCTGAGAATCAGCTGGAAGGATTGAGGAGAGAATGACAAGAAGACTGGTCATGGGCAGAATTTCTAAGGCCAAGCAACCTCTTCCAGCTTTATTTATAGGCAAACCTTTCCTCTGTGCCAACTGATGCCAGTGACTATCCTGTGCTTGTAGTGAAAATGACAAAGGAGGTCAGGAGGAGTTGTGCGAGAAAGAGATTCTTCTCTCCATGTATGAGTTTGGAGTAATGATTATTTTCCTAATATATAATCCAAAATATATTTTATGGCAGTTGATGCTGAGTTAATTACTTAAACTTGAACTTCGCTTAAGACAAATCTTGAGTGGAATATAATCTCTGCACTCCTGAGATAGATATGTAGTTGAGTTAGTGAATGAGAGACATTTATTTTTACAAAGTACTTAACATATATTATTCCATTTAATTCTTATAACATCCATAACTAATGTTACAAGACAGGAAACTAAGTCTGAGGAGTCATCTAGAATCAAAATTTTAAAAGTACCTGAGGGAAGCTCAGGGTATAGCTAAACATGTACATCTTTTTTTTTTTTTTTAAGGTGGTTTACATTTAAAAATTCCAGAGTTTTTAGGGGGTAGAAGAGTGTAGAGGATCCTAACAAACATGTTTTTGCTCTTGCAATATTTTTCAATCAGTTTTTTTAAAAATTAAAATGTTAAAAAATATATATTTGTGATTGAAGAAAGCATCACAAGCAAAATTGAATAATATAAACATAAAATACAAAATAAAGTTTATGTGTAAGAAGAAAAAATAGTTGTCTTTTTCTTTTTTTTTTTAGGTTTTTGCAAGGCAAATGGGGTTAAGTGGCTTGCCCAAGGCCACACAGCTAGGTAATTATCAAGTGTCTCACACGGATTTGTACCCAGGTACTCCTGACTCCAAGGCTGGTGCTTTATCCACTACGCCACCTAGACGCCCCCAATAGTTGTCTTTTCAACAAAATCTGTATACAACATTGGATAATCAATGGTAATGTTATTTTCTAATTCTATTCAGCAATATTTAGAGGTCACCATCTATATGTAAGTATCTGGGGTTTCAAAGAATAAAATGCCAGTCCCTGACTTTGAGGAACTTCTAATAAGAGAGAAAAGAGAACAGGATTCAACATATGTCTAGATATGTATAATACAAGGCATAGAATGAAAGTGGGAAGAGATGCACTAGAAATTTTTTTTATATATAATGAAAAGAAAGTTTTCAGTTACAGGGATCAGGGAAGTAGTCATGGAGAAAGTAATACCTTATCTGGGTCTTGAACAAAGATAAGCTCTCAGAAGTAATAACAATAATGGTCTACTAAAATAGGGGACAACATGTATGAATGCACAAAGATGAGAAATGATTTTTGCCTGTGGGGAACACTTTGGAGGAATATCTTACTTATAAATGATGTAAACATTGTGGGGGGAGGCAATAGAAAATATCACTGGAATGATAAATTTTTCTCAGATTATGGAGAAACCTAAATGATAAACTAAAAAACTGCCATTTTTTATCCTAGGGTAATGAGGGAAACAATGTTTTGTTTTGTTTTTTAAGTAAAGAAATGATAGCATAAAAATAAAGTTTAAAAGGAAGAGCCTTTGATTTGAAGTTAAAGGACCTAGGTTTGCATTTAAGTTTGGACATTTACTTTTCTAGTTGTATGACTTGGTGAAAGTCATTTAACCTCTGTAGGTCTTGGTTTCCTTCTCTGAAAATGAAGGGGGCATTCAAAAAAACCTCACAGGTTACATTTAAATTTAACTCTAAAACCGTATGAGTGCCTTTAGAAGATTATTTTGTAAGCTATGTGAACAAATGAATTGAAAAAGAGGAATGGTGATTAGGCCTAAGGAATTGAAACAGGCTGTAAGTAGAGAGAGAGAAAAAGAATGTGAAAAATTCTTTTAAGACAGAATAAATAGCACTTGGAAGTTGGAAATCATAGAACAGGAAATATGACTAGATATAACTCTTTAGTTTATCTGAATTTAAACCCATCTTAATGAAGCATTCCATTACTATTTCTACCCTTTTTCATTTCTACTTTCTTCTAACTGTGATGGCAGAGGTTGTCTATAACACCTATAACCTGGAGCAAGTTCTGTCATTTTAGGGGTCCCCAGGAAAATTATTATTCAAATTATTCTGTAGTTCATCTGTCACTAAAAAAACAAACAAAATTCAGGAGCTTTCATCATGATGCTTATTCTTACTAGTAAGTAGAGAACATATTTGTTCAACATGAAAGCTTTTTGATCAAAAAGCAAGGCAAATATAGAACAAGAAATATCAAATAGGATATCAAATAAGGCAAATAAGATACACTCTCAATATTTAACACATAGCCAGTAAAAGAGAGTACACAAATGGCAGGGAAATTCATACTTCTGCTATCTTCTAGTAATATCATTTGTGTTTCATACACCACCATCTTCTGATAGGTACATCTGCTTAACTAAGAGACTCTGTCCACGGAGCTCATTTCTTGTTTGCCTCTTCTGAATCTGGTTTCAAGCTAAAAAGCCTATCTATGAGGTCAGGCTGATCTCTTTTGGTATAATGTGAATGAGGCCTAGAGGCACCATACCAAACCAGAAAGCCAATAAAAACTAGCCAGACTTCTTCAGGCTAAGAATCAATCAATATTTATTAAGCAGTAATTAAGCAGGAATTTTTAACTATGTCTATTGCTGATTTGAAGTCCATTTTCCAAGAGAGTTATCTTGTTTTAGGATTAGAAAATTTATTTCATTTTCTATTACATCCCACACCCATTTCTGAGACTCTGCCACAATTTATTCAGAAGAGCAATATCTAAGCTGGGCCTATAAAGTCCACCTCATCTCTATAAATCTTTCCCATTGGTTTGTAAATAAAGATGAACAGGAACAAGAATTGAATTAAGAAGAAAAATTCTTTCTTTACTTCATCAATGTGCGTTTCTGATGCTATTATATACAACTGCATTGTTTTTTGTCCCAGTGCAATAACTCATTAGGATATACTAGTTTTGGAATTATGATACAGTGAAAAATATTACTGTATATGAAATAAAAATGGCCTAGGAATGTTATATGTAAGTTGCATATTATCTGTTTGATCCTAGGAAAATCACAACTCCTCTGATTCTTCTTCCTTTCTTTCTTCCTTCATTCTTTCCTTTCTTCCTTTTATCCTTTTTGTTTGAATTTGGAGAAAAGAATTCTCACCTTACCCTTCACTAATAAAATCAATAGCTCATAATGGCAGGAGATTGCACTGGATTCTTAAAGGCCAGGTCAGAAGAATATAAGTGACACCTGACACTGCCAAACTGGAATGACTGTAAGTGCTGAGTGACCACAAAATATATCACTGTTGTGCAAATATGAGCCAAGAATATTGGAGATACTCATCACCAGACAGTTATCCATTAACTGATTGTTTCTTTTGACACAGAAAACAATTGAACTTGTCAGGTAAAATATACAATACTTGTTACTGGCATTATTCCTGGAGATAGAAAGAAAATCACTGATTCTTCATATATATGTATGTATGTATGTATATATATATATATCTATATCTATATATATATATGTGTGTGTGTGTGTGTGTGTGTGTATAAAAAATATATACACTCCCCATGCATATATGTGTATAAATACATACATGTGTATATGTATTTATACACACATATCTCTATAGGCTGTTGCAAATGATATGAAATGATACATGTAAAATATCTCACTTCTACAAGAGGCATGAAAGTTGATGAATAAGATTTTTTTTGTGAGCTCTGATTGGAGATATATTAACGTATCCTGCCCTGGGAGGTTTTTTGTTTGTTTGTTTTGTTTTTTCCTTAATAAACACAGTTAACTTAATTAGTAAGAAGAATGAGTATATATGGGAGACTTCAAACCTGCTGTAGTTTCTGTTTTGGATATTGACTTAATATAGTGTGAAATGATTTAAGAATGCTTAGAAAGAATATTAATACTGTCTAAACCACTTAGTTAAGGGCAAAATTGACTTACACAAGAAGAGTGACCAAAGTGATGGTGGACTGGAGGCATTAGAAACTCTTTTTGGTGAAGAAAAATGTTGAGCCAGATGTTGCCAAAAAAAAGTGGGGGGAGTAGATAAATATTTTCAGGGAGAAACATTGAGAATATTTCAGGTGATGGAATTTATATGTGCAAGTATCAAAAGACAAAGTAGGCAATAAGTTGTTTTGCCTGTAGTGCAAAATTCCATTGGGAAGTAATAAAAGTAAGGTTTTTAAGATATCTCTATTGTGAAATAAAGTGATCTTAATTATAGAGAAATTAAAGGAGAGACAAGAAGGGAAAACCTTTCAGTTTTCTAGTCAAAATTTATTCTCTTATAAGTTACTATTCCTTAAATTACCTTTTCAGCTCTTGCATGTGTTCAAATTACCATATAAATATAGTGAAATTCTTTTATATCGTTTTATAGAGAATCAAGAAAATGCTTATTAAGTTCTAGTGAAAGTGCTCTATAGATCCTTTCAAAAAAGACTTTACCACTTGAATGAAAATACATAAAAATGTTAAATGAACTATTTTGATCTATAAGTCTTATATTATTTTTTACCTTGAAATGATAAGATATAAATATAAGGTACATGTTTTAGCAAAAATATTCAGCATCGTTTTTCCTTTCACAGTTCAGTCTATTCCTTCAAGTCACAACACTTTTCACAAGTTCTCTAAAATTCCTTTGTCTACAATCTAGAGGAGTATAACCATTATGTAGAGAATTGTTGTTATTGTTCAGCCATTTCAGTTGTACCTGACTTTTTGTGACCTTATTTGGTTTTTTTTGGAGGAGGGCAGAGATACTGGAGTATTTAACCATTCCTTCTCCAGGTCATTTTACAGTTGAGGTACTGAGTCAAAGAGGGGTAATGACTTGCCCAGGTCACACAATAATAATAATAATAATAATAATAATAATAATAATAATAATAATAATAATAATGATGATGATGATGATAATAATGTTTGTTCTTCATTTTCAAAGAAGACCACATCACATCACATCACACCACATCACATTGCAGGAAAGTGATACCATGACAAGCATGTGAATTTAATTTGAGTGAGGGGGTACTGTGTTAAATCACTACTTTCTCTTTCAGGACCATCTGGATCTAGTAATCAGATATGAATCAGGATGACTGGAGATGGCCCTCAATGGAGGCAGTCAGGGTTAATTGACTTGTCCAATATCACATAGCTAGTTAGTGTCAAGAGTCTGAGACTAGATTCAAATTCCTGTCCTCCTGACTCCAAGGCCAGTGCTTTATCCACTCTGCCACCTAGCTACCCTCCCAGGTCACATAGCTAGTAAGTATCTGAGGTCAGATTTGAACTCAGGAACATGAGTCTTTATGAATTCAGGTCCAGCACTCTATCCAAAGTGCCATCTAGTTATTTCTATGTAAAAGATGCCTATCTATAGAAATATCTCTATATCTATATAGAAGAAACATATATAAGTATAAAGATAGACCATATATATGTGTGTATTATCCTCTAAGTATATACATATATACACACATACACAGACATTGACATATAAATATTTAACTATGATGTGTGCATATACATGTGTAATGATTTATAAAAATATGATCAAATATTTTATATTAAACAAAGCATATCCTCATTATCTAAACACTGTTCATTTTTGTTACCATATTTCATATTACTATGTGACATTAGAAAGATTTTTCATTAACAGTCTTGGAATGTCCTATGCAAAAAATTCTACAAAAGCATTAATGAAATATTGACAAAAAATTCGTCGGAGAAGGGTAGAAGTTGACTGTCTAGAAAGAGCTATGTAGCTGCACAGAGGAATCTTAGACCAATTTAGATTTTAATGTAGATAGAATGATGTTGATATATGATGGAGAAAATATTGAATTACTCATCTCATATTTTTTTTTGTTATCCCTTCTGAGGAAATGATGCTCAGATTGTAAAACATATACCCTAAATTGTTAACTCAAGATAAAAGGAGTTGGTACATTGACACCTGTCTTATCTAAATAAATTCAAGCCTCAGATCTGGTTAAAGGCCTCTCAGGGCACTTAAAAACTTTTAGGAGACTGTTGAGATTCTCCTAACCATTTTTGAAATACTCCACAATTGGAGAGAAAAATGTATTACTGGGTCAATGTGGTCTTGATTTTTATAAGGGAGAGAAAGTAGATTAATTTAACTATAGACCAGTCCTCAATATGTGGCAAAAATTGTGATTCCAATGAGTCATCCTGTCAAACTAACCTAATTTCCTTTTTTTGACAGCTACAAAATCAGATTAGGAAATTGCAATAAACCCAATATACCTTAATTTTGGCAAGATGCTAGACAATCTTTTGAAATATTCTAGTGAACAGGTTGAAAAAGTACAACCCATATAATATTTCCCTCAGTTGAATTCAGAAATCTGTATAGACCAAAGTAAAGAAATCTTTAAAGTTCTTTTAGTAGTAATATAGAATTCTGTCTTTGATCTTTTTTCTATCAAAATCTTTCTCATTTTTTAATAAATAACTTGTTGTAATTTTTATAAAGTTTGGAGTAACATTACCCATAAAGTAAAAAAGAAAACTCTGTTCCTCTCCAATGCCAAGAGAACTCCTTGACTCCTCTGTCATCTCAAAATGGACTTTTTCTATCCTCCCTAAGTCCTTTTTAGACTCCTACTCTGGGTATTGCTAGAAAGTAACATTTCTCCCCTCTTCTTTTCTTCAAACTTCTTAGGTCTGCTCATTCTATCATTGTACCAAATCTCAAATCTTGATCTTAGAAGGGTAATCAAAAGAAGGATAACTTAACATAGATTCTAAAAAGAGTATCTTCATTGCTCTTTGGATACTATTCAACCCATAACTTCCAAGATCAACATACTCTTCTATAGTCCAATTCCCCATTATGTTGCTTTCTTCCCTTTTAGAACATAAGCTTCTTGAGGTCTGAGACTGTCTATTATATTTTTATCCCCAGCATTTAGTTGTTATTGTTGTCCAGCCTTTGTTTTAGAAGAGTCCCAATTGCATCACAAAGTTGAAGTCTTAATCTGCCCTTGAATGAAAGTGAGAGTTGCACAAGTCAATGGTCTCGTTATCTCTTTCAGGGTTATTAAAATCCAGGGTAAAAACAAAAGCTAGGAGGTCTGGGAAAGCTTTAAGGTGCAATGGATGAAGACCTTGGCATCTTCAATGTCTGACCAAGCTTTTAAGTATTTCATAGTTCCTTCTTCAGAAGCCTTCATGGTCACTGGCACAAATTCTTCTCCACTGACCTTTCTGTCAGGGAGTCTTCACATACTTGGTATAACTACCATACAAATCATGGTAGGATTTTACAGCCCATTTACACCCCATCAGCTGTGACAATTTTACTACTGAGGTATGGCCACTGTGCAAACTACACTTTCTTGGAACCTCAAAAGAGAGTTGGGTGAAAGGTGCATATCAAAGGTAGATGAGCAGTCTTGAAAAGGGTTTCTCCCCTGAATACCCTATCCACTGAAATCTCCCCCTCCCCCCAACATTTAGCACACTAACATATGATAAAAATTTAATAAAGGATTTTTCATTCTTGCATTCATTCTTGTCACTGAAAAGGAAAAAAAATGGTATTAAAATTGAAAATTTTGTAGTCATATGATCCAGTTTTATACTAAAGAAGAGAGGAGAAAATGAATCTTGTTCTCTTTTTTGCAGAAATAAAGAACTAAGGGAATAAAATATTGCAAATATGATCAGAAAGTCAATTTATCAAGGAACAAAATGGAACAATGAATGGATCAAAAAAATTGTGAAGGCTTATAAAATTATGTTAATAAAAATTTTAATTAAACATATATTTATCTATATTTATAAAGTAATATTTATGGAAATTGGGAAATCATATCTGAATAATTCAATAAAATAAGTCAAGAAAAGATCAATATATATAACAATAAAATTGAAAAACCAACCTAGGTTATAGCAGAGCTATATAAATGAGTTGTATGTAGGACAAAAATATAAAATCAGATTGATTATGATCCTAGAAGAAGCTAAAATATCAGAAAAGCTAAACATGTTAGTAGAGGACTCAATTAAAGAGAACATTTTCAATTGGACTAGACTAAGCAAAATTTTGCAGATAGAAAGTACACAGAAGACCCCAACAAAGTATATTATAATTTTTTTAATTTTTTAAATTAATTTTAGGTTTTTGCAAGGCAAATGGAGTTAAGTGGCTTGCCCAAGGCCACACAGCTAGGTAATTATTAAATGTCTGAGGCCAGATTTGAACTCAGATACTCCTGACTCCAGGGCCCATACTCTATCCACTGTGCTACCTAGCTGCCCCTCAAAGTATATTCTAAATAAAACTATTTGCATGTAATTTTAGGAAAGTAATTTATAATCATAATTCTTATAAGTGTGAATAATCATTGAAAAGAGAATTTACTAAAAACAATAGCTAGGAAAATTGTCAACAACAATCACAAAGAAATATCATTCAGCTTCCTGTCATTTGCAAATTTCCTTTTTTCAATAAATTGATTAAAATTTTGCTATCCTTCCTTTTTTTTTGAAAGAAGACCAATAACATCACTAGATTTCACTTGATTTATATTTGAATTGGATTGAAGTAAGACAAAACTATACCAAGTCTCATCTCTTCTCCAGAGATATCAATGGAGTCCTCTGACAATGATGTCCAGGGTAAAGATAAAACTCAAAAAAATTGGCAGTAACCCTAGATGTTGTGTTTAAAATGTGAAACAGCATAGGGCTGTGCATTTATTCCTTTGTCACAGTTCTGAAAACTTTCCAAATTGACATCAACTCATCAATTACTAATCTTATATCTAGCCATTCAAATTACTCAGAAATCATTAACCAAAGTGTGTTAACATCTAGCCCACATCTCTCAACAAGAATAGTATGAATGACTATATAAAATGTTTTGCTAAAGTCTAGGAAAACCATATCTATAGCAATGATTTGTTGTAATAGTTTAAGAAACCTGTTCCTAAAAATGAAATAAATGGATAATTGAGACTGATTGGCCAAGAGCAAAAATATATTGAGGGTGGAGTGGATGGCATTAGGGAGATAATGAAAACTATCTCCATGTATTTGAATAGCTGTTAAATGAAAAGAAGATAAAACTTGTTCTCTTGGCACCAGAGGGCAATGGCAACAATGATTAGAAATTCATTGAAGCAGATTAATATTGTATGGTATATATAGAGAAAAAAATCCTAACAATTAGAGTTATCAATTGGTAGAATGGACTGCTGATAGATACAGGTTTCCCCTCACAGAAGGCTTTTTTAGTGTGGTAGTAATAAATATGTCTCTAATAAAAATGTTTTAAAATATGTCTCTAATCAAAACATTTTAAAATATGTTTCTAATCAAAAAGTTTCAAGTAGTAGATTTGTGGTTTAGGCTCTCTAATATTTCAAAATAATGTCTTACATAATCACTATCACCAAGATCACCACAACTATCATCAACATCATTAACAAAGATTATATGGTAAAGTATGCAGTAAATTGTCCTGATTTAAAATGTCTAATCTGTTCTAATCTGCAAAATGAAAGGATCTGGCTAATGATCTAAGTCCTTTCAAGCACCAAATATTCTATAAATTTCAATTTATCACTCTACCATAGTCCCTGGTTAGGGGACCAAAAAGCCCAATAATTAATCAAATTGTATCTTACTTAAATGAACAACTAGAAAAAAAGAGGATTTTAATAAAATGCCTTTGGGAGCTATTAGACTATATTAATTTCCATATATAATTTCTTAAATGGGCATGGAATCTTTTGGACATTTCTCTTTGAAAGAGCACCTATTCATGCTATATAGATAATTTTTCTTACCAAAAAATCAATTTATTACCAAATAGATATACTGTAGTGAAGAGGAAGGCATCATAGTTGGGGGGGGAGGGGGAGTAATAATGCCAATAACTTGACCCATAACTCTCTTAGCAGGGAAATTTGGAAATCACCCTGGTGATTTTCCAAGAATGTCAAGCCCTTCAAAAATTCAATTGAATAATTGTTTTAGTTTAAAGTTTTTCCACATATTGAAAATAATAAAATAATAAATTTTATATATTTCTCACTAAAGTTCTATTTTTAAATTCTCATTTAGATTTTGAGATATCCAGGTTCCACTGAACTAGAAAATACTGGGAAAATTCTGAAAATGATATCATCAGAAGAATAGACTAACACAGTTTGAATACTTAACAGAACCAGACATCAGTGAAAATAGTACCTGTAAAATGAAATTATTAATCTTCTGAAATATGAAAGTATATTTCACAATTTAAAAATTATTTTCAGAATGCTAAGATAAATGATGTATACATCATTATAACCATCTTGGATATAAAAAAAAGATAAAATAAATGAAGATTTATCCAATAAGAAAAGACTAGGATCTAAAGGCAATATCTTCAGACTTCAAAACTAGTTGCTGTGTCCTCCTCATTCCACCTAAACCTTATCACATTATCCCATATACTAGTCCCAATATAATTGTGGCACAGATCCAATTTGTTTCTAGTCCTACCACTTATATCTTTTACTTCCCTTACCCTTTTCTCTATCTCCTCTTTTTCTCCTCTTGTTTATGAGCTTTATAAGCAAAGCTTATTTAAAATTCACCCACTAACAAACTGTATTTTTTTTGGAAAAGGATCAAATTTCCTCATTCAGATTAAAATACTAAAGGCAGAAGCAAAATCAAACTATTAGAAATGACCAAAGAATACACACCCACTGCAGGAATTTGAGAAACCAGTTAACCATTTTCAGGGAGGTCTGTTGGTTTTTGGAATCTCTATAGTTGCATCTTATTAGCAGTCATCACTCTACCTATCCACTTTTCGAAAATCACATTAAATGCTACTTCTTTAATCTCATAGATTCATAACATTGAGGTTCATAGATCTACAGATTAAAAGGATATCTGAGTCAATATAAGTTAATCTCATTTTACTGATGACAACTGAGAAATCTGAATTCTTGAAAAGTTAAGTAACTTGATGGAGGATAGACAAGTAGCAATCATCAGAAGTGAGATCTGAACGCACATCCTTGGACTCCAGAATCCTTATAATTCCTTAATCTCCTGAACTAGATGTAATAACATTCAAATTTGTCTCTAGCTGTTTACCTTCTTCTTAAATAGTCTCAGTTGTTGTTTAGTTATGTTTAGTTATACCTCATTCTTTGTGTCCTTATTTAGAGTTTTCTTGGTAGAGATATTGGAGAAATTTGTCATTTCCTTCTTCAGTTTATTTTACAGATGAGGAAATCAAGGTAAATAGAGTTAAGTGGTTTGTCTAGGGTCATACAACTAGTGAGTGTCTGAGGCTGGGTTTGAACTGAGGAAGATTAGTTTTCCTGACTTCAAGTCTACTGTGCCACCTAAGTTGCCTGTCATAATTTGTATTATATTAATTTGTGTTCTCTCCAAATTCATGTGTGGACATGTATATATGATTTATATTGTGCATATGTATAAGTTTGTGTACACATATGTGTATATTTATGCATGCCTTTATTTATACTTACGTGAATAGATATGGATATAGACAGAGAGATATAGACAACTAGATAAATAAATGAGTAGATAAGCAGCATGCTGTAGCTGCAGGTAGATAGAGAGATGACAGGTACAGTTATGTGACAATGGGCAAGTCATTTAGCTTCTCAATTCCATAGTCAATGTTCTAAGACTATAAGTCTCATAAAAGGTGCATATTGGAATTTTAGAGTAAGTTCTTTAGCAAAAACTCCTTTTCCTAATAAAAACAACATACAGGTATATGGGAACATGCCTGTGTTTGCATATATGTGTGTGTGGATGTTTCATGAATATGAACAATGAGATTAAGCCCAGAACTGAACAGAAGAAGAGCAGATTGTAATGCCTTTGGGAATTATAAAGTTCTTTTCATTTGACTGGATCATTGACTAAATGAATGAATTAATGTATGTAAATGTATTAAGTACTTTCATTGTCCTAAGTACTAGGGATACAAATAGAAAAATCAGGATAGTTGTGTGATTATTAATTAAGGGAGACATTACTTTTCAGTGATGGTTTAACCTGGTGTATCACACATTAGTATAGGCTCCAAAAATAAAAAAATAAAAAGTGGGTATCACTGAAAGATCAATGGTGGAGAAAGGGCATTTAAGGATTAGGAAGAGATTCTAGCGAACTACCAAAATAAAAATCATTATGCAGGAGAACCAAAGGAAAAAATATGTCATCAAAGAAATTAAGAACAAAAAAAGATGGATTTGCATTGTAATGAAAGTGCTAAGAAGAAACATTTATGTAAAGGAAGAACATGACAAATCAGGAAGCTCTACCTGTTCAGTGATTTTTTTTCCAGACACTTATCTATTATATAATCACCCTGTGCTTGAGTGCCTTTGGGAATAGAAAGAATTTCTGATTACCACATGTTTTGATACTGTACAACATCAAGACTTGGAGGACTAAAGGGAACTGGAGAATCAGCTTAACCAAGAGTTTCATGTCTCAATCCTTTGTCTGGTTGTCACTTTAAGGCATTGATTGCTTGACAATGCTATATTCACTATTGGCAGGTTAAGGCTAAGAGCTACTAACCTGATTTAATTGGATCAATATATAATCCCTACACCTAGCTTCTTCAGTTCACTGAGGCCAGGTGCTTAGACATGCTTCAATCCCAAAGCATGGGAATCAGTAACAGTAACATTCCTACTTTAAAGAACAGAAAAAGAAGTGTTAGTCTGCTCTATTTTTTCCCTTCAATTGACTCCTTTGATATATATTTTTTAGTGTTTTCTGTATAAAATCTTTCACTTATCTTTTTAATTCACCCCAAAGACAAACAAAGGAAATTGTCAATGGGATATTTAAAAGAGCCTAGTAAACTACTGGGAGATCCTACTGTCTGCCAGGAGGTGAACAATCTGCTTGTTTTCCATTAAATGAACATGGATCTTTTAAGATCCTCAGGGTTACTATGGATACCAACTAGGGTATGCTATTTACCATTACATGACAACATAATAACAAAATATATTTCTCCAATATTCACTTTAACCAAGTACAGTCTTTTGTTATTGCAATCTCTTAAATATTCAGAAATTCAATATTTTTAGAGATAAATATATTGCCCTTGAATAAGAATATTTGCTCAAAGTCATCATTTTTATCTTAGTCTACTCCTGAGCCAGTGCTTTTAGTGTCTGACTGATAATTTCATTTTCTATACAATAATTGCACTAATAGTTGCCATGGAAACTTCTTGTGGAAATATTGGAAGGCTAGCAAGTGGAAATAGCATACCCCTCAAGGCCACATTTTGAGAGAATCTTCATTGCTGATTACAGGGATATTTTTAATATTGTGCTACATGTACCTTTTATGAAAATACTATGCATTCCTTTTTCACAAAGGCTAACAACAGGAGACACAAACAATTTATTGCATATCTATGAATGAATCTCAGTAAATCTAAAAGCAATCTCATGAAACCTGGATTCCCCCTATGAAATTTGGAAATTATAATAATGCACCAAGAAATATGTAGGGTAAACACCTGTATTTTTCCATAATGACATTTTTATTAAAATATAACCATCATAGAAGAGATTTTTTTAAAAAAGAGTCAGGTAGCATGGTTAAAAAAAAACAACTAAGTTGGCTAGCTCTGTCCTTCCTGGACTTTTTTTAATATGAATTTTTAGAATAATATGCCTTCTAAGGTAAAAAACAACTTACAGATTCTTGTATCCTTAGGAAAACAAGCTCAGAGATCTCAGAGCTGTGTTGGAATCAGTTTGTACTCACTTTTGAGAGTCAAATGTTAAATTTTCAGTGTGAGCCTTTAAACATTGGAAGATAGAAAATGTGACATCAGGGCTTAATTTATTGTTTTGTTGATTTCTAGACATTTAAAAATGATAGAAAAATGTTAATGCAGATAAAATTTAAATGTTTCATGCACATTTTTTTTCAGAGCTGATTGTTAAGCATTTATCAGCACCCCCTTGAATTTAGCTATTTCATTATACAAATGAAGGAACAGATGACAAGAATACATGAACTGATTTGTCCAAGGTCTCACAGAAAGTTAGTAATGGTTATGTAGGAATGGGATTTATCAACAGGCCTTCATATCACTCTGATTGTTTTCTCATGTTTCCTTATTTTCCTTTGAGTCTAGAACTGTATTGCTAACTATATCTTAGACCTTGTTCTATGACCATTTTGGAATGGAGAAACAAAAAATTGTGAATGACTTACCCATAGTGTTTCACCATTTTTTTTTCAACAGAACTGGTTGAGAAGGTAGATAAATTACAAAACTGTCTAGGTTAAATTAAATACCATTGGCCAATGAAAATGACACTTTTATAACTGACATTAAAATACTTTTATAGATATATTTAGTATTCTTTTCACAGTTGTATCTGAGCACTGTCACACTTTCTCATTGATAATCCTTAAAAAATATACAAAGTGTAACAAAAATCTTGATGCAACTTTGATAATATAATTTAATATTAGGGTTTTTTCCCCCTCTAAAATTTACCTACCAAAGTAATATATGTCATGCTTGATGCAGATATTTTGGTTCCACAACACAAAAAGATTCAAGATTCTAAAAAAAATTAAGAAAGAAATGGTGGTGTAGGGGGAAAAATGATCAGGAAACTTTGGTTTGGAACCTAGATATACTACTTACTACCTTGGTAATCTTGGTCAAGTAATACAATTTCTCCTAACATTTTTGGAACTCATTTTCTTCATCTAAAAATTATTGGACTTTGATTAGATGATATCTGTGGTCCTTCTACCTCTAAATCAGTATGTCAGTATAAGTTTCTCAAATACTTGTGAAAGAAAAATATTTTAATGAATTTTATTTTTACAAATGCATGTTATGTAAGTTTTTCAACATTCATCCATATGCATGTGTATATTTTTAAGTTACAAAATTTCCTTCCACCTTCCCTTCCCATCCCCCTCCCCTCAGTGGTGAACAGTAGTATTCATGTACCATAACTTGTTTAACCATTCCCCAATTGATGGACATCCATTCAATTTCCAATTCTTTACCACTACAAAAAAGAGTTGCTATGAATATTTTGGAACATGTAGGACTTTTCTCATTTTTTTATAATTTCTCCTGGATATAGACCTAGAATTAGAATTGTTAGGTCAAAGGGAATGACAGTTTTATTGCTCTTTGGGCATAGTTCCATATTGCTATAGTCAAGTGATATTTAAAATTTGCTACTATCATTTATGTTTCCCATCAAAACATGGGGTAAATTCTTGTATTGTTTAAAGTGTTCTATCAAGCAATGAGACATTTAATATATACCTTCCTTGTCTTAAAATGAGGCTTCTGTTAAAGAAAGGATTTCTCTACCTTTGTAATCAAAAGCATCAAATTACCATGATACTGCATTTTATCCAATATTTCTATGAAGTCACCACATTGGTCCAGTCTCTTATCACTTCATTTTTAAAAATAGTATTTTCCCAATTAAAAGTAGACAGTTCATTTTTAATAAGATTTTGAGTTCCAAATTGTTCTCTTTCTACATGTTGTCAAGCAATCTGATATAAAGTATTCATGTATGATTATATTAAATATATTTCCACATTAGCCATACTGTGAAAGAATAAATAGAACAAAAGGGGAAAATGTCCCTGAAAAAAGTGAAAATAAAATGCTTCAATCTGCATTCAGACTCCATAGTTTTTTCTCTGAATGTGGATAACATTTTTTAACTTGAAGTTTTTGTAATTGTTTTGGATCATTGTAATGCTGAGCAGAGTAAGTCTTAACATCAAACAATTTTGCTGTTACTGTATACAGTGTTCTCACTTCAGTCAACATCAGTAAGTCTTTTCAGACTTTTCTGAAATCTACCTGTTCATCATTTCTTGTAGCACAATGGTATTCCATTACATTTATACACCACAAATTACTCAGCCATTCCCCACTTGATGGGAATTCCTGCAATTTCAATTTTTACAATCAAGAAAAGAACCTTTTAATATTTTTTTACTTTCCCTTTGGTATACAGATAAAGGGATATATATATATATATATATATATATAGTTTTATTACTCTTTAAGCATATTTCCAAACTGATTTCCATAATGGTTGGATCATTTCAAAACTCCACCAACAAAGCATTAATGTCCCAATTTCTCCACATCTTCTCCAATATTCATCATTTTCCTTTTCTGTCATATTGACCAATATGATAAGTGTGAGGTAGCAACTCAGAGTTGTTTTAATTTTTATATCTCTAATCAATAATAATTGAGATAATATCTTTTATTATATCAACTATATATATGTATTGTATATATACATACACACACACACATATATATATATTTATATATATATCCTTAATTTCTTCATCTGAAAAACTGCCCATTCATATCTTTTGATCATTTATCAATTGAGGATCCCTCATTACTTGCCTGAACTATTTTACCAGCTTCCTAAGTGGTCTTCCTACCTCAAATCTCTTTCCTTTCCAAAGTATCTTTCAAATAGTTACCCCCACTAAAATATGTTCAAAATCATATCACTTATTTGCCCAGGAATTATCAATGGTTCCCTATTACCTGCAATGTACAATATGCAAGAACATTGTTTCTAGAGTAAGAGTATTCACATTAAAATTTTATATGTGACACTACCAATGTAACTATGGAAAAGTTATTTAATTTCACTAGGCCTAAATTTCTTCATCTTTAAAATGAAGGAGTTGTATTAGACAACCTCCATAGTCCTTTCAGTTCCTAAATCTAAACTGACGTTATCATATTTAAATTCCTTCATAAAATGGCCTCAAGACATCTTCCTAGATTGTGTTTTCATTATTTCTTCTTACATGCTCTCTCCTGAGATAGCAAACCACTACAGTATCTTTGCCAAGAAAACCCCAAAAGAGGTTAGGAAGAGTCAGATACCACTGAAAACAATTAAAAAATACAAATGATAACAATTCCCCCAAATCCTTTTGAATAGTCTGTATTCTGTGTCTGTGATGTACTATTTTGTTTTTACCTTTTAGAATGCTTAACAGTGTTCAGTTCAAGTTTGTATGGTCTATCTGGCCTTGACATCCTTAGCTAGCTATATTGGACATTAGTCTTCCCATACTCTGCAATCTAGCCATATTGTCTCTGTTCCACTCTGGTGTCACTCATCCTCCTTCTCCATGTCTTTATACTGGTTATCCCACATGCTTGGGATGCCTTTACTCCTTACCTCAGTCTCTTAGAATTTAGATTAAGCCCTTTAAGATTTAGCTCCAGCACTATCTTCTATTTGAAGCCTGTCTTTATATCTTCAACTCCCAAACTACATTGGGAGAATTTAATTATTTTCACAATCCATTATAACCATAAAGGTTAAGATAATTTAACAACAAAAGGATCACATTTACCTCAGTGATGGTCCAGTCAAGAGACTTACAACCATATCTTGGAAGGTTATTGGCTTCTTGTGGCATGAATTCCATCTGTCTACAGGATCCATGCTTTTGAGATAGTTTTTTGTTCAAGCTAAGTGGTCAGTGTCCAACTTTCAAACATAGAAATTCTTGAGCTCAGGTACTCTTAATTGGACCCTGAATTATCACAAAGAAATGCTCAAAGATTCTCATTCCATCCATTCTCAAGATCACTATAGACCTGTGCTAAGAAAAGATAATAGAAGGGCTAAAGAAGGAAGGTTGAAGGTCTAGGGATTCCAGTCTCTTACCTAGCTGGCCATAGCCATCAGATCATCAGAGGAATATGTTTTTAATCTTAAAATACTTGAGACTAAAGTTTTTGTTTGTTTGTTTAGCAAATTGACATAGTGATGGGTGGCTAGGTGGCGTAGTGGATAAAGCACCGGCCTTGGAGTCAGGAGTACCTGGGTTCAAATCCGGTCTCAGACACTTAATAATTACCTAGCTGTGTGGCCTTGGGCAAGCCACTTAACATTTGCCTTGCCGAAAAAAAAAACCTAAAAAAAATTGACATAGTGAGAATTATGTGTTCAGATGTGGTTTTGTTTTATTTATTTGTTTGTTTAAATATTCCTTGTACATATTTCTAGGTCAATCTCTTCTGAGTGGTTGCAAGTTACTTTGAAGTAGTCCTATGGTATTCTGGGCCTGATGAAATCAGCCCAATGTCATTGACAAAAAAGAGCAGATGAAGGACTTCAATATCTTTAGGGAAAGAAATTATTCTTTTTTAGATTTGTTTTTGTACAGATCATTCTCCACAAGAAAATATTTATGGGAAAAATTAGTACCCACAACTGCTTAATTATATACTAAAATTAAACTAACAAGTATACTTCTAGAAGGTAACAAACATTACAATGGAAAAATAAGCAAAGCATATAATATATAGAATAATAGCCATTAAAAATTACAGAATCAAGTGTTTGTAGAACAGAAATAAATAAGTTTATATATCAAGCTATCTATATGTATAAGCTCTTGAATTGTATACAATATCAAGTGCAAATGTCTTCAATTACACTTTCATGGGTTCTTAATTTTTTCTATAGCATGTGCCCTTTTGGCAATATGTTGGAAACTATAGATCCCTCATCAGGCTAATGTTTTGTTCCCTATTTTAAAATTGAAATAAATGTCCAATTTCAATGAGCAATTGGTTAATATTGAGGTATAAGGTATTTGTATTTTATTTTCCATTCATGTTACAGATTACCTGAAATTTATAAATGGATTGTAGATTAAGAAACCTGTAATCAAGCTACTTTATTTTGACCTTCTAAAGTTAAAAGTGCAAAAGATAGATATTAATATCTAAGATATCTCAATGTGTTAGTGATTTCATTTATAAACTTTTAAAAATCAATAAGAATATTATTTTTAAAAGCCCTATGTCTTATTTTTCTTACAGAATTTTCTTTTTTAATTATTATATTTTTCCAAATACATGATATGAAAGTTTTTCAATATTCATACATTTGCATATGTATATTTTTAAGTTACATAATTTTCTTCGACCCTCCCATCCCACCTGCTCCCCTCATCAACAAACATTCAGGTGAACATTGTACATGAACATTTGTCATAAACATGTTTACAGATTAGTCATTTTTTGGTATGAGAAATTAGGATTAAGGGAAAGAAATAAATAAGAATTTTTTTTAAAAAGTGAATGTAGTGTTCATTAAATTCTGAAGGGTTGTTTGGTTTTGTGTTTTGTTTTGCTTGGTTCTGTATTGTTTTTCTCCCTCTGGCTGAGGATAGCACTGCCCATAGCAGGTTTAATAGGGTTGTCCTAGCTCTCTGATATGCTAAGAGTAGCTACATCTATCAAGGTCGATCAACTCACAATGTTATAACAGCATTTTCAAATTAACATTTTATGCATTTCCACACTAATGACCATTCCTCTTAAAAAGTAAACAAATTAATTGTTTTGTAAACAATCAATACATCAGCCATGTATCATATTAGAAGCCCTTACAACCTCAGGAATCAGAAAGTTATAAATGATTGACCTGGCATAAGTGAAGTCTATGGGTAATTGGAGCACTGGTTCTGGAGTCAAGGAGACCTGATTTCAAACTCGAACTCAGGCACTTACCAACTGAGTGAGCCTGGGCAAGTCACAACTACTGTCTCCATCAGTTTCCTCAACTATAAAATAGGAATAAAATATCAATGACCTCAAGAATTATTACTAAGATCAAATTAGATAATATATGCTAAGGCACAATCTCTGGTTCTCCACTAGCTTCTATTCTGTTGAGTATTTACTTCTACTACATTGACTTCTATTTCCCTCCTCATCTAGAAACATCTTTCAAATAATGTTTATTGTTACCTGAAAAAAAAATTTTCTAAGTATGAGGAAGACAAGTGCTCTATCCTGCTGGATGCTTTTTTATTGTTATCAGGGATATACCAAAGACCAATGATATGATAAAGAAATCTTCATGGTTAGAACACAATAATTATATCCATATTATAAAAATTTCTGATCAGTCATATTCTTTAATTCTTAAGTGACTTATAACCATATCTGCTTCACAAATGATTTCCCCTCAAAATTCTATCACTCTAAAGGGTGTGTACTTTCTTTTGCTATGCATATAGACTTGACTATATCATTCAGGTTCCATAGCATACATAAGAAATATTTCACAACTACAGTCCCCCACCTCTCAAAGTAAAGGTAGGAAATTCAGTTCTTCATTTCTTCTATGGACCAAAACCAGTCATTATAGATAAATACTATTCTATTTCATTATAATATTTCTTTTGCTTGCATTCTTATAATCTTTTTCTATGTTATCTATGTTAAAAATGTTAACTCCAGTATCAGTTCACATAAATCTTCCTATAGATTTTTTTCTTAAATTCCTTATGTTTTACATGTTTTATAATAAAAAGAGATAATGTGGAAGTCCAACTAGTATCTAAAAATCCTGATTAAGATCCTAATTCTAACATATGATAGCTGCTGAGGTCAAGTTAACAGCTCTATGGTCTAGGCAACTTTACAGAGAAGGTCCCAACCAATACCTGTAAAGGAAGTTTCTTAATTTGGAATTTCAGCATATCTGTGAAATAATAGGTCAAATCTTTATCCCCTTCTCAATAATACAGTTATATTTCCTTATATTCATGTTTTAGTCTTTAGTTTGTTTCCAGTTACTTGCTAATAAAGAAGGTAGTGATATGAATATAGTGTATAAGGGACCCTTCTGTTTTTTTCTATGCTGAATTTGAGGGGGAAATGTTTAGAAGATAGACAAATGACCATTCTCTCACATCCATTTATTTGATATTTAATAGTAAATGTATGCTAAATGGATTATTATGTGCTAAACCAACCATCTTATATTGCCTAGAGATTTAAATGTATTCAAGAGATTATCAGAGAAACCAATCAAGATAGAATATGATAGCAGAAGCTGGAGGGGAACTAGAAAAGAATAGCATTAGAAAAATCAAAGAAACAGAATACACAAATAAGAAAATATGTCAGCAGAGTCAACAGTCACAGCCTAAGGACTGTGAAAAAAATTACAGGGTATATGTGAAAAGTATTTTGGAAGAACTGGTAAGATTTTTTTTTGCAAGTCAATGGGGTTAAGTGGCTTGCCCAAGGCCACATAGGTAATTATTAAGTGTCTGAGGTTGGATTTGAACTCAGGTACTCCTGACTCCAGGGCTGGTGCTCTATCCACTGCAGCACCTAGCCGCCCTTCACTGCAGCACTTTGTTGCCTGAACTGAGGATTTTTACTAGGAATAGAAAGGAATGAAAAGAATAAAAAAATTTAAAAAGAACAAAAATTCTAAGTGAAAAGGAGAACAGTGATATTAGTGGAATTATTAAAGGAAAAAAAGAAAAAGGGAAGAGTTTTAGAAGGAATAAAATGCATTTGTTTTTGCACATGCTTAGTGTGAGATTTCAGAGAGGATGGATATTTCAATCTGGTAAAAATAGTTAACAAGAATTTTGCAATGTGGGATTTGGAAAAGACATTGGACAAAGATGTATATTCAGAAGTCCTCTGCATTGAAGCAATCCTTTAAACTATGATAAGAATGGAATTGCCTAGAATAAGAATATAAACAATCTAATTATTTTTTCAAAGATGATTAAAAATAGCATCTCAATAACATGTCAAGGACTCAAGAATATGAATACTGATTTTTGTGCCTCAAAAATTAGCATTTGAATCTATGTATGTGGGTAAGAGTTTGGAATTTGTTTTTTTGTGTCATCAAAGTTGAACCAAAGACAAATGCTATATAGGCTGAGCATCATATTACTATGACAACTCAATGTGACAAGCCAAAGATAATTAAAACAAACAGAAGAGCAGATGCCTGACTTTGTAAGATCAAAATGATAGAAGTATTAATAATAATAAAAATTTTTGCAAAATCCATGGCACTGACACAAGTGTTTCTCACCCTTACTGGAAAAGGTTACAGCAGCATGAATTGCTGAGTAAATTTGATGGTGTAGTAATAGCCAGAGTTTTGAATATAACACAAAAAATATCAGAGAGAACATTTTTGTAGCATCCAATTTTATTCCTCATCATAGTTATCTTAGTCTTATAATGTCAATTGATAAGCAAATTTGTTTTAAATAGGAGTAATGAGAAACAAATAAAATTATTTAGTTTTTATTTTTTTAAATATATGATTGATCGCTTAATGAAGCACATATTCAACATGCCAATTATAAACCTTCCCATTTTCCCCCTTAGGTTTTTCTGATCACTTTCATGTTTTTCCTTCTATTACTTCAAAGTAATTTTTTTATTCCATTATTTCTTTTTTTTTCAATTTTTTCCAGGCAGTTTAGAGAGTTTTTCTCCCCTCTAGATCCATTCATTCTTTCATTTACATTCTATCTTTACTAACATTTATTTGTATCTTAATAGTTATTTGGGGTTTTTTTTTGGCAGATATACTTTAACCCTTTTGAATTATAAACTGCTTCATGATGGGGGCAAAACATTTAGGTTTTTTTTAGCATTCATATTCCAATTAAAAAAATCAATGTATATCAAATAGATAAATGTTTTTTGAATGAATAAATGATAAATTATTTATTAAATGCTTATGATGTATAAAGTACTGCTAAATGCTAGAAATGCAAATAAAAGAAAGCAAGACAAGCCAAGCTCTCGAGAAATCAACATTTTATTAGGTATGCTATAAAAGGGAAACTGGAAAGCAAAGGGCAAGGAAACTGACCCGGTCTGGAAATACTGTGTGGGAAGCAACAGAGACATCTAGTTCCCAGATAGGTAAGGTAAAAACTTCTCAGAGGTCAAGGAATTCCTGGGTTTGAATTCTGTTTCTATTTCTTGTGGGCCAGTGACAAATTGTAATATTTGTTGTGACTGTTATTGCTGTTCACTCTTTTCAGTCATTTAAACTTTATTACCCTATTTGGAGTTTTTGAGGTAAGATATAGGAATAGTTTGTCATTTCTTTTTCCTGCTCATTTTATAGAAGAAGAAACTAATACAAATAGGATTAATTGACTTACCCAGTGTCACACAATTAAGAAGTATTTGAGGTCAGATTTAAACTCTGGAAGTTGAGTCTTCCTGACTTCAGGACTAGTACTCTAATCATTGCTCTACCTACAAAGCTGTCATATAGGTATATATGTAGCTATAAACACACACACACACACACACACACACACACACACACACACACACACAGAGATTATATATATATATATATAATATATATATATATATATATAATCTCTGTGTGTGTGTGTGTGTGTGTGTGTGTGTGTGTGTGTATCTGTGTGACCCTGACTACCTTTCCTGATTATACTTCCAAAGGACCAGTAGGCTGCATTTTACCCTCTATCAGTATTTTTTGTTATCCTAAGAAAGAATTGGAATTTCTAAGATCTCTCTGCTAATGATTTTAGCCCCCACCAATGGAGTTACCTCAAATTTAGAGGGCGATCCCCTCCACTAAGCTACTTACATTTGAATCAGCATTTAAAAACAATATTAGTTTAAAAAGTATGATTATAAATACACATATTTATTCCCTCAACATATAAGAGACAAAAAAACCCCTTCCCCTTGTACCATCTTAGTTTCTAGTAAGAGAGAAGTTTAAAGTCACAGGTTAACTCAATTCCTATAGCTGGTCCCAGTTTCACGTCAACCCCCCCCCCCCATCCAACACCCTGGATTCTCATGGCTTCTCTACTAAACTGGCTAGCATGTATTCTTGGCTTCTAAATGATCTTGGCTCAAATTCTTGTCCTGGTGGGATTCATTGTCACCACTGAAAATTGAGGACAACCAGCACAGAACAGAGACCCCAGTCCCATTTCATTGGGTTGAGATAAAGGGTGTTGGGGAAGATAAATATTTATGAGGAAGGAAGAAAAGAAGATGTAAAGATAATGGTGACTGGGAAGCAGAAGTCACAAGACATTCAAAGAGATTTTTTAAAATTACAAACTGAAGTGGGAAAATGTCTTTGATTGGACATACACACAGACAACACATACACTCACATATCTTTATATATATATATATATATATATATGTATGTATATATATATATTCATTAAATATTTCCAAACTACACATAAAGTATTGAAACATTTATTTTTTACTATTTTGAATTCCAAATTATCTCTCTTCCTTCATCTCCTCCAGATAAGCAGTTTTCAGCACCTTATAATTACCTACTTAAAGGGACTTTTATTTCCTTCCAAACTATTAGAAAATATTAGTGAAGACTAAAATAAAACATTTGGTCTCATTTTCTTTTAGTTTTCATGTGAATTGTTTTTTGGTATTACATACAGAATTCAATGTGTTCATATTCTAAACCCCTCATAACGTATATTCCTTTAGTAATTCAGTCATTGAACCCATGTCCCACTCTTCATGACTGTATTTGTGGTTTTCCTGGCAAAGGTATTGATGTAGATTGTCATTTCCTTCTCCAGCTCATTTTATGGAGTAACTCAGGAAAACAAAGTTAAGAGACTTGTCCAGGGTCACACAGTTAGTAAATATCAGAGGCCAGATTTGAATTTGGGAAGATGAGTGTTCCTGACCTAGGTGTAGCACCCTATCCATTGTGTCACCTAGCTGCTTGGAGAAAAGAAATAATTTAGGGCATGATTACACCAGGATATTAAGATTGCAGTGACTAATTTCCAAGATGTCTTCTTATCCAGACAGTCTTCTCAGTGTCTTTTCATAAGGTTCTTTTCCCCTGCATCCTACATCCTACCTTCAGTAACCCTCTACTTCCAATGGACATATTCTCTGGTTGATGAGTCATTGCTAATGGGTCTCTCTACCTTTTATTTCTCTTTTAATTAAAATATAAACATTATTGTTTAGTGACTTCCTTTAAAGAACAGTAAATAAAAATGTTCAAAAGTTTTTATAAATCAAGAACCTGATATTTAAACTGACAGTCTTGTCTGACCAATTGATATCTGAAAGTTTTATATTAAGTTAAAATTGTAGCAAATAATTGTAATTTTGAAAGTATGGATAGTATGTGATATATAATTATATAAAAATAATTTAAAAATTCTAGTTAGCACTTAAAGAGAGTGGCATTCCCCAAAAGAAAGAAAAATAGAGTGAAATAGATGTTAAGATGTATATACCTTGCAGTAACTGAAGTAGGACACTTCTCTGTGCCAAGAACACATCCATCCCAATTTGAATTTAGCCTAAAAATAGGTCAAATTTATGTTACCAAATTCATGTTACCAACTTGATCATACTTCTAGATAGTTACAACAATGAATTTTTTCATTCTTGATGTTACCTATAATTTTATATATCAATAGATTTTATTTTTAAAGAAAAACAAAGATTCTCTACAGTGACTATCATCTTTATCCATTACATTTGATCTCAGTTTTTTCTGCTAAGTAAAGTTTTCTTATAGAGCAGCTAAGTGACACAGTGGATAGAGCACTAGGTCTGGAATCAGAAAGACCTGAGTTCAAATATGATTTCATACACTCATACACTCATGCACTAGCTAAATAATCAGATTAGTCATTTAAACCTATTTGTCTGTGTTTCCTCATTTGCAAAAATGTTGTTGCTATTGTTTGTTCTTCATTCTCAAAGAAGACCTTGACACCAGGAAGTTGATACCATGACATGCAAATTTAAGTCACCAACCTCATTTATTCCTCTGGAGTCAACTGGATTCAGTGACCAGATATGGTCTGTTCTGGAGATGTCCATAACTAGACTTGGATGTAGTGGGAGAACATGGCCTTTTAAAGCTAGGGCTTGTCCAGGGCAGAGTTTGACTGAGTCAATGCCCATTTGTTCACTTATTTTTAGCGTAAATTCAAATTGGTATGGATGTGTCTTTGACACAGGGAAGAATAAGGTTTTGAATTTTACAATCTTTCCTCCACCCTCACTTCCCTCCCTCATCCCTCCCCCCCAGAAGGCAGTCTGGTAATCTGTACATTGTTTTCATGCTATATATTGATGAAAATTGAATGCATTGAGAAAAATATCATATCCTTGAGGAGAAAATAAAATATTAGAGATAGCAAAATTATGTAGTACATAAAGCACTTTTTTTTAATAAAAAGGAATTAAAGGTAATAGACTTTGGTCTTTGTTTAAACTCCACAGTTCTTTCTCTGGATGTAGATGGTATTCTCTGTCACAGATGCTCTAAAATTGTCCCTGATTATTACATTGATGGAATGAGAAAAAGCAATAACTATGATCATCACACCTTAGGGTGTACAATGTTCTTCTGGTTCTGCTCATCTCACTCATCATCAGTTCATGCAACTCTTTCCAGGCTTCTCTGAATTCCCAACCCTTTTGGTTTCTAATGGAACAATAGTATTCTATAAGATACATATACCACAATTTGCTCAGCCATTCCCCAATTGATGGATATTCACTTGATTTCTAATACTTTGCTACCACAAACAGAGCTGCTATGAATATTTTTGTGCAAGTGATGTTTTTACCCTTTTGCATGATTTCTTCAGGGTACAGACCTCTACCATCCTCAGATTACTAGGTATCTAGAACTCCAGGCCTACTCCATGCTCAATGAATTATTTTTTGTTTTTTTTTAACCAGTTTTGTGTGTGTGTGTGTGTGTGTGTGTGTGTGTGTGTGTGTGGTTATCTGAACACACCTGAAGTGTGTCTTAGCTACATTTCAATTATGTGTCCTCAAATTCTTCAAAGTATGATAAAGACCAGGGAAAGATGGAAATGACTTACTTAAGAGAAAACTGGACTGTGAAATGTGAGTGAGATTTATGCATATATTCTGTGATCTACACAAAACTGTGGTGGTTAATAGTGTATAAAAATCTATCTTACCCTAGAGGAAGAAGGAGAAGAAAGGGATGGTAGAAGAAGGGGAGAGGGGGAGGGAGGCAGGGGCAAAGGTATAGAGGAGAGGAAAAATGGGGGAGAGGGTAGTTAGATACAAAATACTTTTTTGTTTTTTTGCAAGGTGGTGGGGTTGCAAGGTGGTGGCCTGTCTGGGACCACAGGACTGGATGGCTGTTGGATTTATGGGGTATGTACATTTTTATTGCCTTTTGGGCATAATTCCAGATTGCTCTCCAGTAAGACTGAATGAGTTCACAGCTCCACCAACAATGCATTAGTGTCCCAGATTTCCCACATCCCTTCCAACATTGATCCTTGTCCTTTCTGGTCATATTGGCCAATCTGAGCAGTGGGAGGTGGTACCTCAGAGATGTTTTAATTTGCATAAAATATATGTATTTTCAAGGATGTTGTGAAAATCTTAGTGTGCTCAACTTTACATATTATTCCAGGTCATTAGAAAAGAGCTATCTTTAAATCTGTGTCTAACTATCTAGCCCATTTCCACCTAGGTCAGTACCATCTCTGTATACCCTGACAATATCTGTTATTCATTTGAAAGTTAATATATTGTTTTTATAGAGTAAATTATTCAGATAATTTATTGTTATTTTTTATTTATATCTATATTTTTTATAATCTTTAATCATTTATTTTTTGTTTGTTTTTTCAAAGACAATGGGGTTAAGTGACTAACCCAAGGTCACACAGTTAACTATTATGTATCTGAGACCAGATTTGAACTCCTGACTCCAGGGTCAGTGTATTATCCACTGCTCAACCTAACTGCCCCTTAGACAGTATCTTCAATGAAAATATCAGGTTCTTAAATAAATTTATTAACTATTCTTCAAAAGAAGCCAATAAATTAGATAATATGTATTCTAAAGAAATAAGATATGAAAGGCTGTTATTTTTCTAAAATTTCACAGCACAAATGGAAATAGAGTTCAGAGAATTTCACCAATTCCATTTTTTCTAAAGTACCTATTTTCTTCTTTCCAGTATTACCTTTTGAGGACTCTCAGACTAAATAAATCCAAGACATCTTTCTCCTTCATTGTTTTGCCATTAGTCCTTCATTTATTCTTCCATTGAGGCTTTACTATAAGAACATTGATCCATGAAGCCATTTAAATGAAAACTCTACTCACATCTTGTTTTACCTGACAGCATGGGTTATATCAAAAATTCTTTTACTACTGACAAACAAGAAACAATATGCAAAGGGAATATTTTTTCTGGGTTAAAGGATGATTGGAATACTAATATTCTCAGTTTGTTGTGGTTTTATTTTCCAATATACTTAGGAAATGGATATTCCTAAGTGAATTAAAGGTAAAATATAACAGCAAATCAATTGATCTTGTTGAATTTTCAGGCATGCATTCTTCTCAACAACTCATTATTTCAGGTCATTTACTGAGCCACCAATGGCAAACATTAACTTAGTGTTTCTTTTTTCTAGTTTATGAACCCTACAAAAAAGCAGGTACTTCAAAAAAGTACTGAATCAATTCTGCATGGTGAAGGTGTAAAGGCCAATTCCAATATTGCGTTTTCTCTAAATCTTAAATATGTGAAATGTTAGGCTTGAAATTTTATTTCACTTGATATTTGACCTCTAATTTAATCTCATCATAATGCAAGGAAATTATGACTTAGTAAGTTTAAGTGACTTTCCAAAGGTCATACATCTGGTAGCAGACACAGGCCTAAGGCAAAAGTTTCACATGTATATTGAGCAAGTTCAGAAAGCAGTTTTCCTTAGAAGTTTGAACAACAGATGGGTCCCTCAGGAGGACTAAAACCAAATTCCCTCATTATTACTTCCCTGCTTTGTTGCCTTCAAGGCAAGGAGTTTAACATGTATGTTTCATTAATTCTGCAAATTAAGAGAACTCAATGGTGTTTGTCAAAATGCAGTTATGTACTTCATAAAAATGATCTTGTTCAGAAATGTAATCAGTAAATTTATCTGAAATAATTATAATGTACTAACCTATGTATGTTTGCAAGTGATGGAGTAAGACAGTTTTCAAAGAGTTAATTGGGTCATGCAAAGGCAATGGAAAGGGTACATGAGTTCCATAATCTGACTGTTGCATTTTATCAATGAGAAGAGATGCGTTCCAGAAGAGAAGTTAAAGAGCTCATGTGGTGAAAGGAGTAAAGAATAGGGAGATAAGCAATGAACAAATAATGTCACATTAGAGTTCATAAAATAAAATCTGGTAGAAGTTCCTTAGTTCATTATATAGATATCCTTTGTAGTATGTTTTAAAGTAGACATGCCTTGCTTAGGATGAGAATGACTAAACAGATGACACTCTGCTTTGTTGGAGTATTCACATTGATGACATTGCAGATCCATCAACATATCAAAGAATCCTATCTCTACTATAGCCTAAATGATAGTTGGTAGCTACTAAATAACCGAGAAAACTTTGTTACATTGTGAATATAAGGTAATATTATTATTAGTTCTAGTGTTTTCATGATTATATATATATATATGTATAAGCATATATGTATTTAAAAGAGGTTTTCATGATTTTCATGAAATCTATGAAATCATGAAACCACTAGATTGAAGTACACTATTTTTTCATTTTATTTTTGTCTGCATGTTTCTGTCTTTTCTTTCAAAACATAAATAATATGGAAATGTGACGTTCATGATCACACATAACCTAAATCAAATTGCTTAACAACTCAGGGAAGAGAAGGAGGAAATGAAGGGAGAGAATTTAGAACTCATCTTTTAAAAATATGAATGTTAAAAATTGTCTCTAAAAGTAATTTGGAAAACAAATAAATATTATTTTAAAAAGAAACAGAAAAATATTATTTTAAGAAAAGAAACTTGCTCTTATATTTAAAAAAGAAAATCAAACTTAAGGATATTGACTTAGAAAATCACATAAACCTTATCTATGCTTTATTATTTATTTAAAATTGTATTTTGTTAATATTATATTATCTTATTCTTATTCTTCAGTAATTTAATCTCATTCTTCTGTACTTGAGAACTGCCCATGTGAATGACTCCTCTACTTTACCCCATTTGTTTTGCTTGACTATGAATAGTTGTTGCGAGAAACTATTTTTCTCCCTGTTAAGCATTTTACCATTATATCATATAATTCCTTCCCTGAAAGTTCATATATATATATATATATATATATATATATATATATATATATGTATATTTTATGGAAATAACATTTAATTAACCATAACTTCCTTTTTTGTAGATTATAATGCATTCATCTATTAAATAATTATTTTATTTTGAGTTCAAGGATAATTTTGAAAGAACGATATTAAATATTTGGCTCCTTATATTTGTGAAGATAATAATTGCTATTCTAATTTCTACTCCTTTTAATGTAATTAGTTGGCTTATCCCCCCACAACCCAATCGGGACAGTCTTCCTAGTTCTTGAGCCAATAAAGGAGGAGAGAAATGGCCCAGAGTTAATTAGTACCAGTGGTGGTGTTTCCTTGGAATAGAAAAATATATAACATAACATAACATAACATAACATAACATAACATAACATAACATAACATATAATATATTATGATATGGTATGGTGTGATATGATGTGATGTGATATGGCATGATATGATGATATATGATATGATAATATGTCATAAACATAATTTAATCAGAGAAAAATACAATGTAACTTCCATGAGCATTTTATTGTGGACACTTTAATATTAATGCTGGCTAATTTTCATTAAATATTGATCATTACTTTATTTTGATTCCTGATATTGAACTTGGAGAACATCAAAATGTCTAATTCATTTTTATATAAATTTCCTCTAGTTACATTCCCCTCATCAATTTTAATATACAAATAGACATACACATACATATATTTTTACAAATCCCAGATAAGGAATTCTTACATTTATCCCAGTTAAATTTCATTTTATTAGATTTTACTCAGCATCCTAAATTTCTGCAATTTTCCTGGATTCTGAATCTCTTATCTCATATATTGGTTAACTCTCCCAGCTTCATGTCATGCACAAATTATGTTTGCCAATCATGATTTCCTTAAATCTTTGTTAAAAAATCTTAATAAAATAAGGCCAAAGATAGATCAACAAAACATTTCACAAGACCTCTGGGCAAACTGACAAGAATCCACTCATTAATACTCTTTGTGTCTGGGTATTAACTAGTTTCAAGTCTTCTTAACTACATAGTCCATTATCAAAATCACGGAGGTGCAGCAATTAGGATGTGGGAGCAGATCATAATTGCTACCAATTTGTCTAAGGATAGCTCAGTAGACAATGTATAAAAGCAATGAAACCTCATATTATTGAGCTTATACACACATATATACGTGACATATATATATATATATATATACACAAATATACAAACACATGCATATATGTAAATATATGTGAATATATTTATTCATTCACACACACACACACACATACACACACACACACACACATATATATATTCATAAGTTTTGAAAATCTAAAAGTTAAGAGGAACTTTACCTTGCTCTAGCATGGGAAACCAGGATCCAGCATTTATTCATTCATTCATGAAAATGCTCCTTCTCTACAACTCTGTTGCCCATGATGGCTCAAGATCAGTACCTTGAGAACTGAGTAAAGAGTAATATAACTATTATTACATTTACTTCTGTACCAAAGTCATCAGGCATCTATATCAGTGGTTCAAGGCTTTTTCTCCTTTGAGTCAATTAAATCTCAAGGATGACTTCAAGTAATTTTTAAATGAAAACAAAAGGCTAGACTGTGTAAGTCAAGACCATAATATATTGCTCCCATAACAGACATAAATATCTAACTTTTACTATTAAAGGAAACAAAGTGTGGATTAGTTTTGTAAAATTTTATTTTTATTTTCTTTTTTAAATTTGTTTTTTACTCTCATTTTGTACAAATGTTTTTTTTTACATTAATAAAATATTCTTGTTTACAAGTAAACAAAATACCCCTTCCCCCATGAATGTAGACAGACTTGCTTGGGCGAAAGAAGTAAAGGGGAGAGAAAAAAATTAAAATTAAAAAAAATAATAGTAATAATTGTAGGTATGGCCAGGTGGCGCAATGGACGAAGCACCAGGCCTGGAGCCATGAGCACCCGAGGCCATATCCAGCCTTGTAAACCCAATAATCACCCAGCCATGTGACATGCAAGTCACCCGATCCCCACTGCCCTGCAAAAACTGAAAAGAAGAAGAAAAAAAAAGACCCAATATAAAATAAAATAGTAATAATAGTAGGGGTGGCTGGGTGGCAGACAGAGCATTGGCCCTTGAGGCAGAAGCACCTGGGTCCAAATCCGGCCCCAGACACCCAAAGATCACCCTGCTATGTGGCCCCGGGCAGGCCAACCAGCCCCATTTGCCCTGCACCCTCCCCCAAATAATAATAACAAAAAATGTGCTTCAGTCTTTGTTCCAACACCAACAACTCTTCTATGGGTAGATCACATTCTTTATGATAAGTCCATCACAAAAGTTACTTCCATATTTTTCCACCATTGCCATTGCTGATCGCAACTCCCTCCTTTCTTATTTCTCCACTAACATGTACTATATTTTCTCTCTCCTTTCACTCTGACTCTGCTGTAGGGTTGCTGAATGGCACAGCAGACAGATCCCTGGTCCTGGGGCCAAGAAGCCTTGAGCCCCCATACCACCCCTTAGGCCCAGAATCCACCTGGCCCTATGGTCCCAGACAGGCCATGCAATCCCAGCCCCTTGCAAGAAGTAAAAAAGAAAATGTGTTATATCTGACTACTCTACCCCCATGGTCCATCCTCTCCTCCTTTATTCACATCCCACCCCTTCCCCCTGCTCCCCCCTTCTTCTTACTCCAGATGCCTATACCACATTGAGTATATTTGCTGTTTCCTCTCCTAGCCATCTCTGATGAGAGCAAAGGTTCCCTCATCCCCCCTTGCCTCCCCCTTCCATATCATTGCAATAGCTCATTGTAATAAAAAAAAATCTTATGTGAAATATCTTGGATTACTCCCCCTCTCCTTTTTCTTTCTCCCATTCCATTTCCCTTTTTTCCTATTAACTCCAATTTTATACCATATTTTATCTTCGAATTCAGCTTTCTCCTGTGCTTCAACTATAAAATCTCCCTCTACCTGCTCTATTAACTGAGATGGTTCATATGAATATTATCAATATCATTTTTCTATACATGCAGTTCATCCTCATTAAGTCCCTCATATTTCCCCCCTCGCCTCCAATCCCCATGCTTGTATCTGAAGATCAAACCTTCTGTTCAGCTCTGGCCATTCCAACAGGAACATTTGAAATTCCCCGGGTTCATTGAAAGTCCATCTTTTTCCCTGGAAGAGGGCATTCAGCCTTGCGGGATAGTTCTTTCTTGGCTGCATTCTAGGCTCTTTTGCCTTCCAGTATATTGCATTCCAAGCCCTACGAGCTTCCAATGTAGTTGCTGCTAAGTCCTGTGTAATCCTGACTGCAGCTCCACGATATTTGAACTGTGTCCTTCTGGCTGCTTGTGATATTTTCTCTTTCACTTGGGAGTTCTGGAACTTGGCTATAATATTCCTGGGGGTTGGTTTTTTGGGATCTCTTTCTTGGGGGGATTGGTGGATTCTCTCCATTTCTATTTTGCCCTCTGCTTCTGGAATATCAGGGCAATTTTCCTGTAGTAATTCTTTGAAAATGATGTCAAGGCTCTTTTCCTGATCGTGACTTTCAGGTATTCCAATAACTTTTAAATTATCTTTCCTAAGTCTGTTTTCCATATCAGTTGTTTTTTCAATGAGATATTTCACATTTTCTTCTAATTTTTCATTTTTTTGGTTTTAAAGTATTGATTCCTGATTTCTGTTAAATTCATCAATCTCCCTGAATTCTATTCTTTGTCTGAAGGATTTGTTCTCCTCAGGGAGTTTTCTTGTCTCTTTTTCTATCTGGCCAATTTTGCTTTTCAAAGCATTCTGATCCTCAATAACTTTTTGAACTGTTTTATCCATTTGACCTAAGCTGGTTTTTAGCATGCTATTTTCTTCAGCATTTTTTTGGATTTCCTTGACTAAGCTGCTGACTTCATTTTCATGTTTTTCCTGCATCTCTCTCCTTTCTTTTCCCAGTTTTTCTTCCAACTTCCTCATTTGATTTTCCAAGTCTTTTTTGAGCTCTATCATAGCCTGAGCCCAATTTCTGTTTTTCTTGGAGTCTTTAGATTCAGGAGCTTGTGCCTCCTCATCTTCAGACTAAGTATTTTGATTCTTCTTGGGCTCATTTGCAAAATATTTCTCAATGGTCTTCCTCTTGTTTCTTTGCTTGCTCATTTTCCCAGCCTAAGCCTGTTTTTCTGGGGTGCTTCCTGAGCTTTTGGGACACTCCCACAAGGGTCTCAGTGTGTGAGGCTCTGTCTTCCCTCCTGGTCTGTGGATGACCATAAGTGCCCCCCTCTGCCATGGGGCCGAGGTGGGGGGACCCTGTTGTTCTATGGGGGGGCCTAGACTGGGATCAGGATCTGAATGTGGTCAGAGCCCCAGAGTCCTGTTCCAGAGGCAGAGGACAGAACACTGCAGTCTCTCTTCACTTCCCTTCCTCAGCTCAATGGGCTCATGCCCTGGGGGCTCCTGCTTACAGGCTCCACCTGCTTCAATTTCCAGGTCTGGGCTGCTGAAAGACCAAGCTGCTTGCTGTGTGCCCTGAGGGCTGGGCTCCACAAGCTCACTCTGGCAGAGGTGCCCTCTCTTCCCCCACTTTGTGCCCAGTGTTCCCCGGGGTACAGCTCAGGTGTCTCCCCCGCTGCTTTGAGCCGCTGCTCCCAGCACCCTGGGGCTGCCTCCGTGAGGCTGAAGTTCTTTCTCTCTGGCGGGCCACCCCTCTGACAGGCCGCCCTTCCGACCTCGGGGAGCAGAGCCTTTCTGCTCTTTTCCAGGTTACCTTAAGTAGGAAAACTGCCTCACTGGGTTCCCTTGTGGGTTCTGTCTCTCGAAAATTTAGTTAGAGTCCTTAGTTTATGATTTTTTATCAGAGAGTTCCTAAGACTGGATCCCTTCATGTCACCATCTTGGCTCTGCCCCCCCATTTTTATTTTCAAAGAGAATTCAGAATTTTATATGTATATTTATATGCATATATATATATATATGTATATATATATATATATATATAGTGGGATGAGGGAAAGGTACATGAGGCAAAAAAAGAAAGTTGCATATGTAATAGGATAAAATATTATAATGTGATGCCTTCTGTATGACTTAAAAAACACAATATGAAACCTCAAATACTGAGATATTAGCCAAACCAATAACAAATGACTAAATACAAAAGCTACAGCAAACTAAACACAACATTCTAAACATTTTCAAATGGAGGAGGTTTCACATTTTCCAAAAACAAGTGGTACATGGTCTCAGACACTTAATATTTACCTACCTGCATGGCCTTGAGCAAGCCACTTAACACCATTTGCCTTGCAAAAACCTAAAAAAACAAACAAACAAACAAGTGGTATAGTATCTTTTTCACATCAGAATTGCAGCACTGATTCAAAAGACTGGATGTAATTTTAAAGATTAAATGTCATAAATGATAACTATTCTATTTTTAAGTCTATTAGACTCAGCTTTTAAAAATATAATGACTTGCAATATGGTTTTTGTCTTAAAAATAATATTAAATGTCATAACTAATCCAGAAATCTATAGAATTCATAACAGGAATGAAGCCATTATTTTCACTTAAATGTAACTAGGTCAAGAACAATGTATATTTATTTTTAGATCTGATCATTCATTGTTAATTATATGAGCAATTTTGAAAAATGATGTGATCAACCGTTATTTAAAATTTTAAGACTAAAAATAATCTCGGGATATGAGTAAAATATTCAAGAATTTTCTTGATTTACATTGTAATGAATTGTTCAAAATGCTCAAATAAACAAAAGATATAATTTATCTTTCCTTCTGTCATGTGATGTGTCCTGTTTTATATAAATATAGAGAAACAGAAGTTTGTTCTCGCCATCAAATAGTTCATAAGACAGTGGCTAACATAATATATATATATATATGTATATATATATATGGAGAGAGAGAGAGAGAGAGAGAGAGAGAGAGAGAGAGAAAGGCTGGAAAATGGAACATGAACAACTGATAGTCCTGGAAATTTTACCCATATTCTTTTATTTTCTTTTTAAATTCTCATGTCACTTAGAATTATGGGAGTTGATAGGATTCTCATTTAGTTTATGTGGGATACAATGCTAAGTGAGTTATGGGGCAAGATTCCAAAAAATAAGTGATTTAACAGATATTAAAAAAAACAGTTTTCCAATCTCACATGATGCTATGAGAAAAAATAGTCAAGAGAAGATATTTCATACTAGTCTAGGGCAGTTTGCAAGCAATTATCAGCTACTATTATGGTATCTTATTTTTATGGGGTCTTATAGTTTTTGGTTATACACTTAAAATATATATCTAGCTGAGAATTACTAGGGACCACACATCAGGAGATAGACTATGGAGTAGCAGATGTACCTGAAGAAACTGAAAGCCAATGGATATAGTGTTCATGAGACCAATGAAAACACTCATCAGAAAGTGGATAAAATGCATCCGTTTGAGAGTTTGGAGACATAAAGCCCAGCAGAGAAAAACAGTATTATCACCAGAAGATATTAGGACTCTGCATTAACAAGGTGTATATTTTTAATTACGGTAATCATTCAAGTTAATAAGCAAATCATCCCTACCTCACTGATGCCTTCATTATGTTAGATTCTACCTTAAGTGAGCTAGTCAATATAAGGTGTCAATATAAGACCTGAACTAGGACTGGATACCTCTAACTGAATCAATTAATCAATCAGTCAATTTAAGACTTTCAATTGCAAGCCCTGATGTCCTTAGTCTTATGTAAAACCAGTTAGTTTGTAATTAGAATTTTGAGGGTCTGAAAGCAGACAATCCAGCCAAAATTCAAAGAAGGAATCATTTGAAAGGGAGGACAAGATTCCCAACAGAGGCTTTGGTTTTATTTTATCAGGATTTTTTCCCCAATTATCCATTTTCCAGACAAATATAGGGTCTTTAAGGGTAAGGGCAACTTTGTTTTTACATTTATATCTGCAGTACTTAACACAGAGTTTTCTACATAGTCAGCACATAATGTTTCTTTAGTATGGTTTTCTGTATCAAGTAATTATATATAGCAAGTGGAAACTGATTTATTCCTTTCACTGTAATCTTTCCTTGTTTTTATCTTTTGTGATTTCACTGTCTTGGATGAAGGAAAATCAATTGATAAAGGAAGTCTAGATCAATTATCTCACAATATAATTGATTAATTTTAAAAAATTAAGAATATTTTGATGAGTTTTATCACCCCAAGTAATCATAATCTTCAAGCAATTTACAATGAAGACCTTTCAAAATGTAAAAATCTAGCAGGAGAAATCGAAATTATGGTCACAGGATGAAGTATATGGCATATTCATCACTCTGTCAGCTATTTGAATTTTCAGGAGGATGCTTTCAACAGCAGTATACAGAATTTGAACTTAAAATCCAAAATATTTATTCACCTAAAAAAAGCAGTGCTTTTATCCACCTGTGTAATTGACAATAGAACATTAAATACAAAAGAATAAAAGCAGAATAATTAATTTTGCCAATACCTAATATTAAGCTGAACTCTAATGAAAAATGCAAAATCGTCGTCATCATCATCATCATCATCATCATTGTTAATTACCACCACCACTCATTTCCCCTCATAATTAAAGATTTTTAAAAAAATTTATGATGTGTGCCTTTATATATTCTGATGGATCCACGATCTAATCCGTATGGATTATCCTTGCTTAATTCGTATATAGTTTTTCATTTTCTCAGTTTTATTGTTGAGATTGTGATTGTGGTTGTGGTCAGTTTTTCCTATGTTTTTCCATAAATGTACCATGGAGGGTTCCTAACCAAAATGTTAGGAACCTTCTACTACATTAATCTGTTTTTAGAAAATATTTTGTTAATTAATACTTCAAAATGTGTGATTTCCTTTGCAATTCAGTTTTATACATTTAATAACATTATTATCTTCACCAGACTCCAAAGGGATTCATCATGCATGCTCACACAAAACAATAATGCCCAGTCTAGGTTGCTTTAACATTAGATGGATACTACCATGCACCCAAGCTCTCATTTCCTTTCTACTTGACTGGTCCCTTTCCTTTTGGGGTCGTACAAATCTTGATGAAATCTTATACCAAATTTTGGGGGGCGTAAATAGACATTGGTAATGTTATAGCCCACTTACATGCTTCATTTATCTTTTCACTGACTTTTTAGTGTCCTGAAATTTTGATTCTGAGATCTGAGATTGTGGCATTCCATAAAGCCTTATAAACAGAATATTGATTTGGAAAACTAGGTTTTACATCTGAAGAAAGTTTAAGATTTTTTAATTTCCATAAAAGTATCATAATTCATTTTTTTACCAAAAGGAAAACTGAACCTCAGAGAATTTAAGTCAACTTCCTAAAACAGAGCTAGCAAGACTTGGAGCATTGTCTTATACGTAAGACTGCAGATTCTAAATCAATATCTCTTTCTGGAACATACAAAATCCCTCCACCCCATTCTTTAAAGAACCGTTATTTCTTTTTTTTTAATTTCTTAAAGCAATGTGATTAAGTTACTTGCCCAAGGTCAAACAGCTAGGTAATTATTAAGTGTCTGAGGCCATATTTGAATTCAGGCCCTCCTGACTACAGGACCGGTGCTCTATCCACTGTGACACCTAGCTGCACCGACCACCTTATTAATGCAAAGTTGGAAGTTATCTGAGTTTTCTATTTATATATTTTTCTTCTTTCCCACAGGAATGAATGTGCTCTTACATAACACACAGGGGAAAAAAACCCTACTGAATCTGATGAACACTTTATAAAAATTGTCTCTTATGTTTCTCTTTCCCTTAATCCTAATCCCTCATGCCAAAAATTACTACTTTGTAAATATTTGTTAACAAAATATGTATGTAAAATGCTAAGCTGACTGTTCTCTACTGAGAGGGGAGGGAAATGGGAAAGAAGGGTGGAGGGAAATTTTGTAACTTGGAAATATGCATATACAAATGAATGAAAATTAAAACAAAAATAAAGGAAGTAAAAGTGAGATTTAAACCATCCAGAAACAAAGAGAAAGAAAGAATCTGATCTTATAGTATTTCAAACATATAGAAGTTGAAGTTGTGTGATAGTTTCATATGTTTATAGTCAATCAGAATATATGATATATATATATATATAAATAATAAAAATAACATAACAGACAATCTTTTGGTTTACAAAGTGCTTTGAATACCTTATCAATTTTGATCCTTACAAAAAAGTACTGTGAACTGTGTATTATAGTTATTCCCATTTTAAAGGTTAGTAAATTTAGCCTGAGAGATCTACTAATAGGTTTGCCAAGGTTGATATAACTAGTAAATTATCTGAGATGGACTATGAACACAGGCTGATAGACTCTATCCAACAATGTACCCTCTTTGCTTTCTGCCTCATGATTAGTGAGTATGTCAATGTCATTTATGGATCTCACTTTCAGAAAATAACAAGTCATTTTAGATTGGTGCAAAAAAACATTAAGGAGCAAAAAACAAAAAGTTATTGCTCTTCGGTCCCAGAACATCTCTGTGACATCAAGCAGAAGGTCATCAATCAATCAATTGACAGGTATCTATTAAGCCTCTCCTAAATATCAGACGCAATGATAGGTGCTATGAATACAAAGACAAGGCATAAGCCTGCTTACTCACAAAGAGCTTTTATTCAAATGAATATGTCAGGGAAGTACAAAAGGAAAGTAAGGTTTTCAAAATTGTGTCTGATATTTTTGAACACCACAAACATATATGAACATATAAGTGTTTTAAAAAGTACAAATATCTGTTTTTTAATATTTCTACCCAGTTCTAAAGAAAATGATATATGAAAGTTTTTGAAAAAACTTCCAAATAATGCCAATGATTAATCATTTTTTAGGAATTAAAGGTCAGATAAATTTCTATTCATATTTTATGAAAATGTCACATTTTATTGTGCAACTTTTATTGTGCAATATTATCTTCATTTTGACTTAGTATATCTAAAATATCAGATTAAGTAAGACAATGAATGTAAAAGATTAAAATAAATGAACACAATTGCACACAGGATGATTTTTCCTACATATATTATTTATAAGGATGAAATTTTTACATATCTAGGACAAAATTTGCTCAAAGCAAATGTCATATTTTCAGATGAAAAAAAATCCAGTTATTTCTTGTACTAAAAACATTAATTCAAATACATTCTTTTACTTGTTTGAGGCTATAAAATAAAGAGAAAATTGCCAAGGGAGATTTTAGGAACAATGGCTCATATTTTATCTGAACATTTTCCAGACAGTTGGTTTAAAAAAAAAAAATTCATGTCTAGGCTAGCTAGATGAGAGGCAAAGGTTAAAGTAGAGGTGGATACCAATTTAAGCATAAACTTATTGAGATCCAAGATCAGTTGTTTGACCAAAATTCTGAGTAATTCTTGTCACCCCCCCCCCACACTGAACATACACAGTTGGCATTTTAGCCTTTAAAGTTTTACTTTACAGTAGGCCATTTTTTATTATTGCTGTTATTAGCACATTGTCTTGAAATGTATTTGGAATTGTTTTATAAACATGGTGTGTTTAGTTAAATGCATGCTGTATTCTCCTGTATGTAAGCTCTTAATAAATAATTAAATAAATCACTTTAACAGAAGTGAAGTTTTGACGATTGTGCATATCAACCTGTTAAAATCAAATCCATAAAACTAATAAATACTAATGAACTCCATCTGAAGAGATCACTTATATTGATCTTTAGTTGCAATTACTGAGAAAATATTTGTTTAAAGTTAATGATATATGTATTCAGTCTATCTTCTGGCCATGATCTTCTCACCAAGCTCTACTCTGTTTCTAATTTTGTCCCATTCTTTTTTATTCTCCTGAATATCTATAACTAGCCAGGACTAGATGTACCAATTACACTGCATTTATCTTCCGGTCATGTAACTCCTCAATCTTCAATTCACTGACCCCCTCCAATTCTTTCTAGCTACAGTTAATAAAATCAGTAATAATATTCTTAGAAATGGAACGCAAGTCTTTTCTCTATTACCACTTTGTGATTTTTTGTGATTTTCTAAATCACAACACTTCTTGGTGAGAAGCCCCCATCGATTTACTGTATTTCCCCCTGTATAAGATGCACCTTAATTTGGGGCTCAAAATTTTGAAAAAATGTATTACAACAAGTTATTGAACTCAAGTTTTATTCATCATGAAATTCAAGGACCTTCTGCTCATAGCTTTCAGTCAACTTTTGGAAAGATGTGTGTGAATGCATTCTTAGTTCATTCTGTTTCATGAATTAGAATCTGAAGCAGCCATTGCATCATCTTTTGACATCAATAACTTCTTTTTCTTCAGTAATTCTTCTGGCCTACTGATGAACCATCTTTGTGGACACAGGAATTCCCATGGCCCTTTGTTCTTCAATCTATATCTTCAGTTATCTCTCTAAATCAGGCCATTTTGCTGACTCACCTCTTACAGCCTTCTGCTGTGGCATTTTCAGAAGGGTTTCTTCTTCTGGTAGCCAGTCTCAGATTATTTTCTCAGTCAGAGGAGGACCAGACTGACATTTGACAGCACAATTTCCATTCACTTTTACAAACTGGATCACTTTTAACTTGAATTCAGCTCTGTACAAAAATTTTTTTCTGAGCCATTTCTGGGCAAAATGTGGCAAAATGTGACCTAATATACCAGTAACAAATGCAAAACAAAGAATGCAAAGACAAGCATGAAAAAGTGGAAAATACAAGTAAAAAAAAGTCTACAACCACTGTATAAGACACTCACAAGTTTTAGACCCCAAATGTTTTGAAAAAAGATGCATCTCATACATGGGGAAATATGGTTTATTATTTTCCTCTCCTATTAAAAATTCCATTCTTTGAAGGAATTGTTGGGGGTTTTTTTGCATTTGTATCTGACCCATTTGTATTTATGTCTGATACATATAAAACAGAAAATGTATGAGTTTTTTCCCCATCAAGTTTATTATAATGTTATAAAGATAATGTATGGTTCTAGGTAGCTTTTGTCCAGATGAAAATGAAAAGAACTAATTTACAAAGTTATCTTGGGAGAAATGAGTTAAAATCCTGATGATGATGGTGATTATTTCCTTTTATCCTATTCAGAGAACTAGTACTTTAGGGAAATAGCAGGGATAAATTGAAAGACCATTGGATTATGAAGATCTACATTTAGCTCTATGAACTTAAATAAATCACCTGACCTCTCTAAATTTTAGATTTTTCATCTTCAGATAAGAAAAATAGCACCTTTACTCCTTTTCTCAAAGGGTACTGTGAAAAAATGTTTTTCAGAACTTTTAAAGTACTAGGTCAGTGTCAGCTAGTAGTAGAGCAGTAAATAAAATTAAGCAGTTGAACCGCTCATATTAAAGAGTCCATGTTCTTTATATCCAAAAAGTATATTGCTACCTAATGAGTCTGAACTTTTAAAGCATGAATCACAAAATGTATTTTTTGTCTTTGACCTGGGTCATAAAATATCTGGATACAGAATGTTGTACCCTTTATTCTCCTTCTTGACCTCTACTACTTTAAATAAAGATCTTAAAATCTTGCAAACTATATTCATTTACTATACACATAGATCAGGGCAGCTTATACTGTAAATTAAGTCTTGATCAGTGTGAATAATCAATAACCTGAAATGGTCACATTATTCAAATTCACTCTCCATAATTCCATTGGATTGAAACTAATTGCCATAGTTTGCATAATTATAACATTGAGAAATGCAAATTCAAATACATACAATCACTTCAGGGAATTAATTATTTGCACTAACCAGGACTAAGCTTTATTACAAACTATTTTCAACTTCTGAAGTCAGAGATGAGGATTTAGCATTTAATGGTTTGATGTTTGTTCAACTCCTATCTCAAATATTCTGATGGTAAATTCTTCAACTTGAAAACACTTCAAGCCAGGACCGAAGGGAAGGGAGTGTTGCATGATCCTCTGTTTGAAGATGATTGTGTACTCAATGCAAACTCTGAGGCTGAGATGCAACAAAGTATGGATTAATGCTCTACAGTTTATGCTAATTTGAGTCCAACTATCAACACCAAGAAAACCTAGGTACTCCACCAGTCAATACCACACCATTCAAATGTGGAGCAAATGGAGAAGTTCTGAATCCTGTGGATAAGTAAGTAATCACTTATTTAGGTAGTATACTTTCCAAGAAGGTAAATATTGATAATGAGATTGGCACATGCATTGCCAGAGCTAACTGCTTGGGAGGCTCAGAAAAAAGGTGTGGGGAAAAAAAAGAACTATTAGTCTGACTGCTAAACTGAAAGTCTATAGAGTCATTGTCCTGATCTCATTGTATGGTTTTGTTTAAACAGGCCACATTGTGAGATCCACAGTCCTCCATGAGCCAGAGAAAGCCCTGTTCCTCTGAATGGGAGCCCAGAAGAAGCAAGAAGCTTGAAGGGGTGGTATTTCCTGTTATATCCCTCTATGGTAGGTAATCCTTGGGAAGTGGTCTTACAACTTGGACCAGGTATCCCCTAAAGGCAAGTCATGTACTGGTCCCTCCTGTCCCAAGGTGGCACCAGTATCCAGGGCACAGTTAAGAGAAAAGGAACAAGATACAACAATGTCCAAAGGAGGTAGGATGTCAAGAGTGGGAAACCTCTACCCATTTAACAAGGTTTAATAGCATCTAAGATCACAGATTCTGTTTCTGCTACATACATAATTCTCTACATCATTTCCATGAATTTGGAACTAATACATTGTAGTGAGAACCTCACTGAGGCAGGGAACAGGAAATAACTGACTGGCACAGCTGACTGGCATCCTGAAGAGGTTGGTTTTGGAGATATGCAGCTAGAGAAGTGAAACTCAAGGGAAAAAATGATCAAGTAAAATCCAGAGAGATATTTTTACAGAGAGAGCTATTTAGCAGAGGTCTATTAATTAGGCAAAACAAGAAGGTCTATAAAGAGCAAGGATTTTACTTTATGATCCTATGCCAGTATCAAAATACCTTTTATAAGAACATGGGTTCCAATATAACACAGGTTTGTTAATGGATACCACATTAAGTTTTAATCAAAAGCTCAAAAATAGCATAAACAAATGTACTGAATAAGCATTTTAAAACTGCACATGTCCAAAAATTAATTTTCTATTTTTAGCTTTGTCCATGTTTAGAATGAACAAAAAATTCTAGATGAAGAATGGATCTCTCCTTTAAAGCATTTAAAAATTAAACCAATAGACATGATCCTGATATAAACAACCACACTGATATTTCTTTTCCCTTTTCCTTAAGGGAACTTTAGATAAAAAGTCACATCTTATGTTAAAAGGGCAAGGCAAAATACTTGCCAATTATTTAAGATTTAAAAGATAGAGATCCAATGGCTCACTCTCATATTTAATTATGATGCAGCTGGGAATGATCATGGCAATTGGTTCTTACAGAGCAGAGAGGAACACAAGGACATGTTCCCTTATGAATTAGATGTCCTTTACAGGCAGAGGTTCCAGACCACTCTTTCCCAATAAGTCAAGTTCCATATCTGCCAGTTTAGTGCTTCCTTTAAAAAAATCATATCTTACCAGAGTGTGAGAACATTTTCTCATAGGCCACTCACTCCATCTGTAGTATTTAACATCAGACGTCATAGATCTAATGGTTTCATTGGCATGTTGTTGTCTTTCTATTTTAACATTTTACCTGATAGCAGACGGATCAATTATCAATACATTATAATATAGCAATTACCTTTAACCAGAACTTCAGGTGGCTTGAGTGTTGAGGAGAATCAAGAGTGTGCCAAGCTGTAATTTTGTATAAGAGATCCAAGGAAAAATTATCATTCAATTGTTGCTCAATGTATCTAAGGACAGCGCTATAAATGAAATGTAATAAACAGATTTTGAGATGTAAAAATGCAATAACCCTAATTCATATTTAGAACATTTTTTACAAAAGCTACTTTTTGTAATGAACCCATTTAGTTATTAACTATGTTTAAATAACTAAACATCTCCTTTGGCTAGGCAATTGATCATCATATACACACTACTCACATAACAATTAGCTAGAGATTGCCACAGAAAAATCTCAATTAATCACCATTACTTTATCTTCTTCATGTTACCTGCTTTTCCTCAAAGCAAACAATCACAGTTTAGTTCCAGTTTACATACATAGATAGAAAATTCTATTAGTAAACTTGTTTAACTACTAGCTATCTTCAAAATATGAATTATTACTTTCAAAATTCTTTAAAACCATTATAACATCTTAGGTGGCATTAAATTTCTTACATGTGTTATTAATTCCATTACAATAAAACAATAGTAAGAACAACCAGGTAGTTAAGTCGATTAAAACATGAGTTATTAAATTTGACAAAATAATATTTCCATCATTATATTATGCATGAATCCACAGGTCCATCCTAGAAGGGGGTCATAATTTCTGATATTTCCCTTATTATCTCTTCAAAACAATCACATATTAATTCCTGGCTTTAACAAAACCTGGACAGTATACCAGCACTATGTCAGGAAACTAAATTGCTCCTATTTGAATTATTCTGCGAAAGTTTTGAAGATCATCTGACAGGATAATATACTAGATACTGAGGTCTTTTCTCAGGCTAAACTGCAAAGTATTCAACTGTCACTACAAGAGCACAATTATGATGGGTTGCCCACATTGTTCAAATGTCATACATATGTTTCTAAAAAGACTATTTTATGGAGAACTTACACAGGGCAAGCACTCACAGGGAGCTCAGAAAAATTGATACAAGGACACTCTCTGGGTCTCTTTTAGGAACTTTGGAATTGATTATGCAGCATGGGAGACACTGACACAAGACTACCCAGCATGGTGTGCCCTCATCAGAGAAGCTGCTGTGCTATATGAGCAAGGTAGAATTAGAGCATGAGAATATGAGATAGACAAATTTAGGGAATCCATCTCAAGTGTTCATAAGGGCATTTGTTCCTAACCTATGGTAGAGTATTCCAGGCTCATTCCAGTCTGTTCAGCCACAGTAGGACACATTGTAATTTGTCTCCAACATAATGATGTCATTTTGGGTTTCTTCAAAAATGAAAGACAAGAATAAGCCAACCAACCTCTAAACTCTGAAGTTAAGACAGAACTAAGATTGAGTTCCTTATTTATAAAAAATAGATTTCTCCTCCTGCAAAAATCCAAGCTGCCCTTCTCATGGACTAGAAGTAAAGACAAGAAATGCCTTACATCTTATGTGTGGGTGTGCAAAGCCTAAGGACAGCGTTTCATAGACATTTGATTCTAATCCAGAATTACCTCTCCTCTATCCCTAAATTTACTTTTGAAATATTTTCTTTTATTATTCTAGAATGATTCTAGAAAAGGACTTCATAAATCATCTAGCCTAATCTAGTTCCTTTATTTTATAAATTAGGAAATTGAGACCCAAAGAGTTTAAATGACTTGTCCAAAATCCTTTAAAAATTTAGGGACGGGGTGGCAAGGTGATGCAGTGGATAAAGCACTGGCCCTGGAGTCAGAAGTACCTGGGTTCAAATCCAGTCTCAGACACTTAAGATTACCTAGCTGTGTGACCTTGGGCAAGCCACTTAACCCCATTTCCCTTGAAAAACCTAAAAAAGAAATTAGGGACAAATGATTTGGATCCAGGCTATCTTAAACCAAATATAGTATTCTTTCACTACATTAGACTATTTCTCATTCTTCCTTCACTTAAATTCAATGAAGTAAAGTCAGTGAAAACATATACCATAGAGATTATCTACTCCATTTCTGCCACATATCCCTGATGAAGTGAAGTTCAACTCAGGGGTGAATGAATTCACCAAAGACTCAGAGATATGAAGTACATAGGAGTTTTATTATGCTGCTTGCTGCAAGGTTATTGCAAGCAGGCTGATCTTTAAGGGACAAGCAGCTAATAGGGGGATATGCTCTGGCTTATATAGGGAAACAGAACATGATGTATATACTGGGAGGGATAGGGGTCAGCACAAGCATAGTTTAATGGATTAGGTCGGGATGCTCAAGGATAATTCACTCATTTTGAGTAAGAGACTGTTATCTCAATATTCTTTGTGGTATTCTACCTCCCTGTCCCTGTAAGATACTCCTGGTGTCAGGGTCAGATGGTCTGTCTAGCTGGAAAGACAGAGAGTACCCAAGATGGTCTTTATCAACCAAAGGTCAGCACAGAGAGATACAGAGTAGCAAACTTTTCCAGTGATGGTGCAAGATAATTTTTTCTAATATAACATTTCTCAGTATATACAAGATAGTCTTTTTGTTGTTGTTAGCAAAGTTCTTCATAGAAAGGAAGAAATTTAACTGTCTGCTAGCATAACATTTTTCTCTGCCTAGCATTTCTTGTGCAACACCCAAGCACCCCAACTTCTGCAACAATATCATCATAGTATAAATGAGGAACCTAAGGCCCAAGATCATATGTTCATGGTGAATCTTAGTCTTTAATCCAAGACCCCTGATGTCAACTCCAGTCTTTGCTCTCTTACTTGACTGAAGTTGGAAATTCATACACTTATATAACTATTTTTACTCTTTCTTTAAGCTCTTAATTCCCTTCCTCTGTCAATCATGCCTAGTTTTCTTCTGCTCTTTGCTTGGTTTCCATATCGATTATTTTCTATTCCCTAAGTTAGGGAGTTAGGGTTTTGATTAATGTTTCTGCTTCTAGTCACTCAAGTAAAGACAACACTTTAATACAGAAAATGAATGTCAACAACAAAGCAAGCAACTAACACCAAGAGATGAATATTTTTTTAAAGTCATGATCATAATCTTTTCTGAGTTACTTTGAAACCATTTCACTTTCTCTTAAATTATAACCATTTACTATGCCATAAGTTATTTTTCACTCTTGGCTAATACCTCTTTTGCTATTCAAGGGTTCTTTGGATTTAAATTAGAACATTGTTACAGAAGAATTGAAAGTCATTTGTGTGCCTCACTTCCTCCACAACATATCACCATTTTTCTTCTATTTGTTTTCAAGTCTTTCAGACAGCGATCAAATTTTATTTTTGTAATGAACAAATTAATCCTGAATAATCTGTAACTTGTGAATTGTAATTTTGGTTAGAAGAAATATTATTAGCTATTATATTTACAAAAGTGAAGGATCACAAAGGTATAGAACTAGCCTATCATATTTGGTTAATGATATATCCTAATATACTTAATATATTAGTAAAAGTTATAACATGTTCATTAGGCTTATCCAGTTTCTTGGTTCTTTACAAGAAGATTTTCATTTCCAAAAGGTCTATGACTATTCTTATTCCTTCTATAAGGTCTTTATCACTTTCCTCTGTCAGTCATGTAGTTTCTTCTGCTCTTTCCTTGGTTTCCATATTGATTATTTTCTACTCTCTAAGTTATGGAGGATGGGTTTTGATTAATGTTTCTACCTCTAGTCACTCAAGTAAAGACAACACCTTAATACAGAAAATGAATAAATCAACAAGAAAACAATGGATCAACACAAAGAGATGAACTTATTTTTCAAGTCATGATGATAATCCTTTCTGAGTTAATTAGAAACCATTTGATTTTCTCTTAAATTTGAAATTATTTCCTATAATATAATTTTTTCCACCATCTTGTCTAACACCTCTATTCCTTTTCAAGAGTCCTTTGTACTTAAATTCAAATATTAAAGGTTACAGAAGATTTGAAACTCATTTTTGTGTCTCAATTATTCTTTATGCTTTTTGATCCTTTTTTTTTTGCTTTATGATCCTTTCATTTCTCACAGCACGACGTACCATCAGTGCCCTTCTCTCACATTTTAATTCAGCCTCTCAGGACCATCTTTTTTAGATTACTGTAATAGATTCATTATTAATCTCCCTATCTCTTATCTCTTCCCTCTGCAATCTATACTAAACAAAGCCGCAAAAATGATATTTGTAAGGCACAGTTATGTCTTTTCACTTTCCTGTTCAAAACACTTCATTGGACTGCAATTGCCTCTCGAATAAAATACAAAATAGTTTCTCAAAAATTTAAGATGCTCCACAATTTGGTTTCCATTTATTTTTGCAGGTGGATTATTCAATATGTTTTCAGTGCTTCACAGTCTGTCAGTCCAGCCATGCTTTCCCTGTATACAGCATTTCATTGCACATCTCTGTCTTTGCATGGGTTGACCTTAATTTCTGGGATTCTAGTCCTTTTGGGTCTTTCCCCTTTTTAGAATCCCTGACTTCCTTCCAGGTTCAAGTGACACCTTGTACAAAAGAATATTCCTAATCCCTTCATTTGTTAGTTCTCCCAATTACAGTATTGTATTGATTTTTTTGTCATTTTAATATTTACTAAATATTATTATTATTATTATTATTATTATTATTATTATTATTATTATTATTATTATTTACCTCAATAGAATGTAAGTTCCATGAAAACAACAGAGGTTTCAGATTCATCTTTCTTTTCCTACTCCCTAGTAAAACACCTGGCTTATAACAGGAATTTTAAAAAAAAGGTTGTTGAAGTGAAATAAATAAAATGAATCAGTTGACTTTTGAGGATTCCTCACAAAATTTTCTCAAATAGGAACTTCTTTTTTGTGGAGGCCTTATCCAATCTATGTCATTAAGGATTTGAGGAAATCAATATTTTCCATTACTTATTCTTATTTTTCATTTTGGATGATTATGTACTTTTGTGAATCCAGGGGAGCTATCTTTTTTCTCTAACAATTACTGTTTATTCATTTCTAACTAATTAAATTCATAACCTTTCTCTCCAGGTTTTTATATTTTCTACCTGATCTCTCAACCCTTCCATCTGCAACCAATAGAAATCTCACTGTTCCAGCCAATTCTCTCCCTAACCCTCCCTTTCCATAATTTTATTTTCTTCAGTGTCAAAGTTCTATTCAGAAATCATGGCTGCTATATAGAAAAATGTATGTTTTTTTAAAATCAAATGCATATACTCAGTTGTTGAGCAAAAGACTTTGTTTTTTACCTCCTATTCTACACATAGTGATCAGAAAAAATACTATGTTTACATATGACCAAAACAGTGGATTGAGAAGGAAGCCATATGTTCAAACAACTTTGTTTTGAGGCTGATGTTTTTCTCCTAGATGTGATAGATATTTATTTGAACTGATTACCTTGTTTAGTGTCATGTTATTTACTATAGGCACTCTGGAAAATGCTTTCAACTAATTGTGTGTGAAACTGAAATGTTTTTTAAGCACTTTAAAGAATATATATGCCACAATTATATAGATGCACATGAGAATTAATGTTTCTTTTCTTTTGTAGGTAAAATAGTGCTATGAAAAGTGAGATAACAATGCCTTTTCCAAAGTATATATGTTTCATAGTGTGCTCAATGGAATAATTTTATGTAGCATACTCTCTATGGAGTAGTAAACTACTATAGTTTTATTTGATTATTATGAATCAAAAAATAAGTGTGTTTTTTAAATGTTCAAAAACCCAGCAGCATAAAAGAAGCTGGAAATGATTTGTCACACCAGTTATTATAAAAACACTAAAATATCTCCCCTTTTTTAGGGGAAAAACTAGAGTAGAAGAGTTTTGTTTTAAACCACCCTGAGATACTATGTTTGGAATGGATTTTAAGGGGGTCTTCTATTATCAAAATATTATTGGTATATTTCAAAGTCCCCAGATGATAAATTAGATAGATAGATAGATAGAATACAAAGAGGAAACATTTATTACACCGCATGTTTGTCACTGAACTAAACATTGGGGGATAGAAAAAGTAAGAAATCAAGATGGTCCATATTTTAATTGATTTACTATTCTAATAGAGGAAGACAGCATATGAAGGGAATATGGAAAGGAGAGGATGGGGTACAAAAAGTAAAAGTGTAAGGGAGATGGGAAGGCAGAGCAGTTATGTAAAATTGTCTCCTTGCTATTTCTTAATACTTGATTAGAGATGAGCAAAGATCAAGTAGTACTGTGGTAGAATCTTAGCTGAACAAAAAAGGAGAGATATTTGTTTATTTGTTTTCTCCATTTTAGAACTATATTGTATGGCTATAAATCTGAAATTGGCAAATAGAGTCAAACAACAGGGAATCTGTTTCAAAAAGTTTATAAATATGCTACAAAATAGTAAACACTTTCTCCTCTAAAACTAGTTTCTGAGATCATAAATGTCCCACTCCATGTTAGTCAATAAATGTAATTTAAATATCAAAACTTTACAGAAGTTAATCTACTGTGAATATAATCCTAATGGAATTTTTAGAAATATAGATATATGCTAAAAATACCAAAGCTTTTAGTTTGAATTACTACCTTAATTCTTTGAGAAGAAATGAAATGGTAGGTGATTGAAGGGCAAAGGTAGAAAATTTTAGTTGAAAAAAGTTATATCTATTAAAAATCTAAAATTATAAGGAAATGCCTTTAGAAATTACAATTTTTCTTAATACTAACATTTTGAATAAATTATTAAATTTGATCTAATTTTGTTAAATTAACAAAAAAGATGTTAAATAGAAATTAGGTTCTAGAAAGCTGTTTTCCAGTGTAAAGATGGAAATTTTCTTTTTTTTCATTATTTTGTCACTATAAAAGTCATTCAGTGAACACATCAAAAACCTACTATGTGCCAAGTACATAGGGGAGAAGAATTATTTTTGTTTACTGAAACAACCCAGTGGAAGCCTCCTTTGAAAATAATGTGAAACTATTTATTATCAGACCCTAAGATCTAGTCATTCACCTACTGCTGAAAATACCTTATCATATTGGAAGCACCGAAAACCTAGAGACACCTAGAACCATGTCTGAAAACATCAGCATAAAAAACCTGAAGCTTAGAACAGTAACCAAACTACTGGAGAAACAGAGCCTAATTTTTCCATGAAATTGTCAGATGACATTTGATTTAACAGTTTTCATTTTAAAGGACTGAATGGCCTAGAATATAAAATTCTGTAACAGAAAGGATTTAGGAAATCAAGAATAACCTACCCAGTAAACCTGAATGAATTTTAAGAGGAAAATGAATATTTAAAGAAATATTGGACTTTCAGTTATTGCCAATGAAAAGACCAGAGCTGATTAGAAAATTTGGCTTATGAGACTCAAGAGAAACATATTATGTATGATAAACAAGAAAGAGATGACATAAGGGATTTAATAAGCTTTAACCTGTTTATATTCCTATTTGGGAAAATGATACTACTAGCTCCTAAGAAATTAATCATTATTAAGAGTAGTATAGATACAGACAGTGGACATGGATATGAGATGACAATAGTTAAAAGATTTTAAAAAACAAAATAAAAGGTAAAAAAAAGGAAATATCAGATATGGGAAGAGGAGAAAGAAGAGGAAAAACATCTCACATAAAAGATGCATGAAAAGAATTTTTTTTCAGTGTTGGGGAAATGAGGGTTGGAGAATGCTTGGTAATGCTTAATATTCACAGGATTAACTAAAAGAGGAAATAATACACACTTGGATATAGAAATCTATCTTAAATTATAGGAGAAGAGGAAGAGAAGAATTTAAAAGAAATGGAGGGGGAGACTGATTGAAGGAAGGGCAGATTAAGGGAGGAAGTTGTCAGAGGTAAAAAAAGATTTTTGAGATGAAACATGATTAAAAGAAAGAAGGAAAATCAAGGGAAAATACAGAGTATTTATAGCTGTGAATGTGAAGAGGATAAAGTTAGTCATAAAATGAAATTAGATAGAATAATGAATTAAAAATTATAATCAGTCAATATGTTGTTTCTAAGACAAATCCTTGAAATGGAAAAGCATGCACAGTAAAATTAAGAGGCTGTAGGGGAATCTATTATTCTTCAGCTGAGATAAAGGCAAAATTAGATATAAGTGAAAAAGTTAAGTAGGGAAATTACATTTTGTTAAAAGATATCATAGAATATGAATTATTATAAGTAGTAAAATTATACACCCAATGGTTTAGCATTCAAATGAATGGAAATGTTAAATGAATTATAAGAAGTAAAAAGTAAAACTCTGCCTGAATATTCCCCTCTCACAATTACATAGTTATAATCATAAAATAAACAATAATTAAAGAGCTGAATAAAATTTTACAAAAGTTAGATGACAGAATTGTTGAAAAAATTAAAAGGAAATAAAAAGGAATATACATTTTCCACAGCTATATATGACTCCTTCCCAAAAATGAACTATGTATCAGGGCATGAAAATCTTACAACCAAAAGAAGATAAGCAGAAATATCAAATGCATGCCTTTCCATATCATAATGTAATAAATATTATATTCAGTAATAGGCTTTGAAAGCATAAATTAAAAATTAATTGTAAACAAAGCAATCTTAAAGAATGAGTGAGTAAAGCACAAATTCTTAAATCAGTACTTTCACTAAATCAATAATTTCACTAAAGAGCATGTAAACAGTGGACAGACAAAGCAAAATTTATTGGATGCAGCCAAAGCAGTGCTTAGGGAATTTTTTTTTCTTTAAATACTTAACAAAATAGAGAAAGAGTGAAATAAAAAAACTAAAAATAATTAAAAAATAAATTAGAAATCCAGAAAAACCAAATTAGAGAATAAGAAAACTATTGAACTAATAAATAGAACTTGGAGTTGGTTTCATCAGAAAACAAATTAGATAAACAGTTGGTTAATTTGATTTTTAAAAAAATAAAGACAAAAAGATTAATATTATCAAAAATGAAATAAAGATTAAATTAAGGCAATGATTAGCAGAATTAAAACTAAAAAGCAATTTCCCTTATGAATACTGATTCAAGATGGTTAAATAAAACACTAGCAAAGAGAATATAGCAAAAATCACAAAAATCATACATCATGAGCAGCTGGAATTCATACCAAAAATGGAGGATTGGTTCAATATTAGAAAACTATTAGCATCATTAATCACAAAAAAACTGACAAAAATATATGATTATCTCAAAAATTGCAAAAAATCCAAAACTTTTAATAAAGTGCAGCATTGATTGCACTAGAAAGCATTAGAACAATTTGAATTTTCCTTCAAATGATAAAGTAGTATCAATCGAAAAGTGCCAGTGAGCAGTACCTCCAATAAGATCAAGAGTCAAGCTAGAATACCCAATGTCATCACTACTATTCTATATTGTCTTTGAAATGCAAAGTATGACAAAAAAAAGAGAAGAAAAAGAAATTGAAAGAATTAGAATAGGCAATAAGGAAACAAAATTAGCATTCTTTGCAAATATGATGGTATACTTAGTAAATCTTAGAGAAGAGACTAAGAAAATTAGTTGATACAATTAAGTAATAGCTAAGTTCCAGAATGTAAAACAAATTCACATAAATCATCATCATTTCTATATATTAGTAACTAAATCTAGGAGGAAAAGATAGAAAGAACAATTTCATTTAAAATTACTGCAGGGATCATTTGAATCTAATTACAAAACAGTTTTCACACAAATAAAGTCAGATCTGAATAATTAGAAATAGTAATTTCTCATGGGTAGGCTGAACCAATATAATAAAATTGACAGTTCAACTTAAATTAGTTTTATTTTTCAGTGCCATACCAATCAAAACACAAAAGAATTATTGGACTGAGCTACTAAAAATAATAGCAAAATTTATTTTGAAGAACAAAATAAAATGAAAACTCTTAAAGGAATAAACAAAAATAAAGGTGAAGGAAGAAGCCCTAGCAGTACCAGATCTCATACTGTGGATCTTATACTGCATTAGAAAGAAGTAATCCATTAGAAAAAAGAATAGTAGACAATTGGAATAGATTAACTACAGTTATTAACATATTATTCTCACAAGGATGTTTTTTGAAACAGAGTAAAGCAGTTAGGTAAAATTAATAATACAGTGACCACAACTGTGAGTCCATGTAACATTTGAGAATTGTGGTATTCCCATTTTTCTATATTATTTTGAAAGTAGAAGTTTATTTCCATGCCCTCTCATTCTACATCTCATTGATGTCAAACTCATGTAGAAACAAGAGTCACTGAGTCAAAGTCAAAATGGGTAAATAAGGCAGAAAGTCACCTGAATTCAATGAAATTTACCTCCAACCAAATTAATGCTACAAAATTAATTCTAGAGCAGCACAATAAAAAAAAAGAGGGGTTTATGGTACATCTAGGTGACACAGTGGATAGAGCATTGATCCTGGAGTCAAGAGGACCTAAATTCAAATCTAGTCTCAGACATTTAATACCTGTCCTTTAAACCATTTTTTAGAGCAATTTAATACTATGCCCAAAGGGCTTTAAAATTGTGCATTCCCTTTGAACCCAACAATATAATTATTAGGTGTGTATCCCAAAACTATTTTCAAAGGAGGAGGGGAGTGGATGTGGGAAGAACTTATTTGTACAAAAAAATGTGTGATAATTTTTTATGAGGTCAAAAAAAATAAGAAATTCAAGGGCTGTCTAACAATTGGGGAAAGGCTGAACAAGTTGCAGTATATGAATGTAATGAATAATAAATAATGTTCTGTACAAAATGAGAAGCAGGCTTAATATCAAAAACTTTGGAAAGACTTACATGAACTGATGCAAAGTGAAGAGAGCAGAACCAAGTCAATATCATATTCAATAATAGTCATAAAGTATGATGATCAATAGTGAATTACTTAGCTATTCTGATCAGTTAAAAGATCTAAGTTAATTCTAAAGGTCACATGATAAGCACTACACCAGAGCTATCTACATCCAGAGAAATATATAGAGCTTTAATGAAGATTGAAGTACACTATTTTTTCATTTTATTTTTGTCTGCATGTTTCTGTCTTTTCTTTCAAATCATAAATAATATGGAAATGTGACGTTCATGATCATACATAACCTAAATCAAATTGCTTAACAACTCAGGGAAGAGAAGGAGGAAATGAAGGGAGAGAATTTAGAACTCATTTTTTAAAAATATGAATGTTAAAAATTGTCTCTAAAAGTAATTTGGAAAACAATTAAATATTATTTTAAAAAGAAACAGAAAAATATTATTTTAAGAAAAGAAACTTGCTATTATATTTAAAAAAGAAAATCAAACTTAAGGATATTGACTTAGAAAATCACATAAACCTTATCTATGCTTTATTATTTATTTAAAATTGTATTTTGTTAATATTATATTATTCTTATTCTTCAGTAATGTAATCTCATTCTTCTGTACTTGAGAACTGCCCATGTGAATGACTCCTCTACTTTACCCCATTTGTTTTGCTTGACTATGAATAGTTGTTGCGAGAAACTATTTTTCTCTCTGTTAAGCATTTTACCATTATATCATATAATTCCTTCCCTGAAAGTTCATATATAAATATGTGTGTATATATATATATATATATATATATATATATATATATGTATGTATATGTATTTTATGGAAATAACATTTAATTAACCATAACTTCCTTTTTTGTAGATTATAATGCATTCATCTATTAAATAATTATTTTATTTTGAAAGAATGATATTAAATATTTGGCTCCTTATATTTGTGAAGATAATAATTGCTATTCTAATTTCTACTCCTTTTAATGTAATTAGTTGGTTTATCCCTCCACAACCCAATCGGGACAGTCTTCCTAGTTCTTGAGCCAATAAAGGAGGAGAGAAATGGCCCAGAGTTAATTAGTACCAGTGGTGGTGTTTCCTTGGAATAGAAAAATATATAACATAACATAACATAACATAACATAACATAACATAACATAACATAACATAATTAATATAATATAACATATAATATATAATGATATGGTATGGTGTGATATGATGTGATATAATGTGATATGGCATGATATGATGATATGATATGATAATATGTCATAAACATAATTTAATCAGAGAAAAATACAATGTAACTTCCATGAGCATTTTATTGTGGACACTTTAATATTAATGCTGGCTAATTTTCATTAAATATTGATCATTACTTTATTTTGATTCCTGATATTGAACTTGGAGAACACCAAAATGTCTAATTCATTTTTATATAAATTTCCTCTAGTTACATTCCCTTCATCAATTTTAATATACAAATAGACATACACATACATACATTTTTAAAAATCCCAGATAAGGAATTCTTACATTTATCCCAATTAAATTTCATTTTATTTGATTTTACTCAGCATCCTAAATTTCTGCAATTTTCCTGGATTCTGAATCTCATCTCATATATTGGTTAACTCTCCCAGCTTCATGTCATGCACAAATTATGTTTGCCAATCATGATTTCCTTAAATCTTTGTTAAAAAATCTTAATAAAATAAGGCCAAAGATAGATCAACAAAATATTTCACAAGACCTCTGGGCAAACTGACAAGAATCCAGTCATTAATACTCTTTGTGTCTGGGTATTCAACTAGTTTCAAGTCTTCTTAACTACACAGTCCATTATCAAAATCAGGGAGGTGCAGCAATTGAGCTGTGGGAGCAGATCATAATTGCTACCAATTTGTCTAAGGATAGCTCAGTAGACAATGTATAAAAGCAATGAAACCACATATTATTGAGCTTATGTTTTAGTTGTAGAACAACAGAGAAATAGTTGAAATGAAAATACCTGGATGGAAAAGATGCATTCATGTAGATTTAAAAAGAACATACACAATTAACTTTACTTTTTTCTAAGTTTTATTTTTCAAAATAATGAACTTGGAAATTATTACCTACATTTCATTGAATTATAGAATTTTAACATCTATTTAATGACTATAATTCCAAATAATTTGCTTCAAAATAATGAACATTGGAAATTAGGGGAAGTAATTTGCAATTGTTCATATATATATTAAAGTATCTATACCTACAGTTTACTATATAGTAATCATGCATATATACATAATAGTTGTTTATATAGGCAAAAATATAAACGTAAGTTTATACTAAAAAGCTATATACTTTTATGTCTAAAGAAATATCTCAAATTAATGAATCATTAAATTTCAAATTGTTCTTTATATTAAATTCAGATAGTAAATGAATTTAATCAACAAAGTACCCTTGTTTCCCAAAGTGTATTTGCCTGCATCATGTAATAAATTAGCTTTGGCAAGAGTGGATGTTTGGCACTGTGCCTAGAAAACCTGATGGCTTTAAAGAACTAAAGTGATAACATTAAACAGTCAAATTGAGTACCATTTAACTAAATTCTCATCAGACCTTAAATACATTTCTATATTATGAAAATGCTTGAAAACACATATAATATGGTTGGATTGGTCCATTGTTTTTCACATGTATAACATGGAACAACTGAAAAGAAGTCTAAGAAAAAAATAATTTAAATTAGTTGATTACTATAAAAATATTTCTATTCTCTCTTCTTATGCTCCTAGGTTGACATGTCAATATGCCTGTTGGCAGAACTCAGGGCATCTATAACCCTAGGCTATTATAGAAAAAATAGAAAGACAAGAAGAGAACAAAAAAGAGTACAGAAAAGGGTAAGGATTTGAAAAGTCATTAACATGTCATATTATTATGGCAAAATAAAGATAAGGGCAGAAAAAATATCATTCTGTATGGAAGTTATAGTTTTGGGTACATAAAAGTTAGTTGTATTCAAGTCTTAGTTATCTAATAAAACATTCAAAATTACCAAGAACTTGTTCTTATGCCTTTAAATTGTTTTAGCAGTTTAATGAAATATTTTGTCAGGTGGATCCAATTCAAGATTTCATTCAACCTAACTTCTGACTTATAATTGTTTCATAATTTTGTTTTTGTCTTTTGAATTTCGTTTAAAGGCTCTCTTCTAGTCACATCTGTCATGACATCCACCTTGAGAATCCTTTCCTTATCTTTGATTCACATAATAAATTATTGAAGATTCATGTGACTTAAGGTAGAGCTGAGAACAAAGGCAAATCTGGATATGAACCTGATAGCTAGAACTATACCTTCTACCTACAAGCTATTTCAGCTTTTGAGTACTAGATGAATTACTAAAGACATAGAGCAGTGGCCAAAACACTTGATTTTGCAACAATGAGTATGGGTTAAAACCCAACTCAATGAACTTGAGATTATTATCTCTTTTGGTCTCATTTTCCTTTGTATAAAATGAAAATCTTGATTTAGATGATTTCTATAGCCTTTTATAATGCTAAACTTATGATCCTATGTCATGAAAAGAAAGGATTTATACATGGCTAAATAATTAAAATATATTTCTGATTTGATTGATAGTTCTTAAGTTGATAATTCATGGAACTGAAAAGATGTTAGAAATATTTTTTTTAAAGTCAGAGAATTCGAGAGGGAAATAAATATAGTCAAGATTATGTTTTGGAGCAGAATCTGAATCTTCCATATTCTAATCCATCTCTATTTTCACTAGTTATCAGGCATTATTTGGAAGTTATAATCTTTTTTGTAAATTTTGCCTGAATACTTGCCACCAAACTATAAATTTGAATATATATATGTATATATTTATATATTATCAATGTAAATAATTTGCATTATATGCAATTTATGCCAGCTGCTGAGAGCAGTTGGTAAATTTTCATTAGAACTCAAACAAACGCTACAAAATCAGGAATTGATTTATCACTTTGTTGATTGTCCAAACTTAAGAAAGTGACTGATAAAATGTTAATAATGTAGGTTAGAGAGTTAATAATGTAGTATTAGAGTTAATTTTTAAATTTTCACCATTATATCACTGATTATGTCCATTCATTTGTTTTTACATGTACTTTCTGGCAAACTTAGTGAACTTGCTCTTACATTTGCTATATTTATTCTCCCTGAAGCAACTTTTTTTTCCCAATCATGTGGATGGAATCATTGATTTAGAGTGGGTAAAAGGTCACTAATCTTACCCATTCATTTTATAGGCAAGGAAAATGAGACTGAGAGAGATTAAGTGATAACCCAATGACACTCAAGAAGGAAGTTATAAAGTCAGGATTTAAATCCAGGTCTTTTAATACCAGATCCAACACTTTTTTTCCCCTGACTGTTCCTAGATATATTTAAAATCAAAGAGAGAGAGAGAGAGAGAGAGAGAGAGAGAGAGAGAGAGAGAGAGAGAGACTGATTGATAGGTGCTTGAGAAGGAGTAATTCTTTAAGACCAACAATCATTGATGCATTAATGAAATAATATGAGTATTCAGGAATGTAGAATCCCACAAAAAGTTATACTTGCAGATAAAATTTCTTTATGAAACTATATGTTATAGAATTCATGAAAAGACCTTATAAGTATTCAGCTACTTTGAGATAATACTCTGATAGAACAGTTCAAAAACTCTGGGAGAAAGGGTAGTTTTTAAAGGGAAATAAATTCCTTCTAATCTGTACTGAAGAGCCTTTATAATAAATCACTGTTATTTCCCCAATTATCATTAAAACTGCTCTTCAAAAGTGAAATAATTTCAGTGAAGCTTCAAGATTCTATGTTAGGAATTCAGGACACTCATGATGATATTGTGAGTACTCTCTTGACCTTTGTTTTAACATTGAAGAGATTCCTGAATTTATATGATCCAATTTTATTCTGCTTTCTCTTAAGCCAAAAGATTATGAGAAACATTTTCATAGTACATAATTGTATGATATAATATGGCATAATATAAACCTTATATCCTTCAACAAAGGAAAAAAAGATTTCTTCATTGAGATTTTATTTCTTTTGCTTCATAAAGAAGTATCATCACAATCCTGGGAATAGAGAGGTAGAAAAACTAAGTTTCTAGCCATATAAGACAATCCATCTCTAAATAAACATACTCAAGTTTTTTTTTCCATGAAAGTAATATTTATTTGTATGACCATATATTATACAAGAAGGCATTGTGACAGATGAACTTTCTTACACAAAGAAACTTTAGTAGTAGATCTTAAGATCACAGTTCCTAGGGGCAGCTAGGTGGCATAGAGGATAAAGCACTGGCTTGGAGTCAGGAGTACCTGGGTTCAAATCTGGTCTCAGACACTTAATAATTACCTAGCTGTGTGGCCTTGGGCAAGCCACTTAACCCCATTTGCCTTGCCAAAAAAAAACATAAAAGAAAAGATTACAGTTCCTGGAGGAGTAAACCTGCCAACCAGGTAACCACCCAACAGACCCTTAGTCTCATAGATGTATTCTTTAGGGAACAGCTAATTACTTCTAGTAAGGATTCAAAGTAAAATTCTGAAGGCATACATTTCATCTTCCCATAGTAGTATACTTCCCATTAACATCAGTAAGCCCATTTCCAATTAGGTTTAAAATGGGATATTTAACAAGGTAGTTTAAAAAGAACAATTGTTTTTAAAAAATTAAAAAAAAACCTCTTGGCAAGCTTGTGCCATAAGTACACATACAGTCATGAGAGACTGGGTCTACATATAAAGAACACATTGATGGTCAAAGGGTAAATACGTCACTTTTGGTTACTGGATATCATTTCTTAAATCTATATCTGAAAGTCTTCCTTAATAAAAAGGATCATGCTCTGTAAAGCTGCTTCCCCCCTCAAATAGCTTTCTTTCTGTATTCTTATTTCCCTATATGTAGTAACTGAGGAGCCTATTTCTTCTCAAATACTCCCCAAAAAATGTAGGAATGATTAAGAATTAGCTGTCAAAGAAAATAGAGTGAGAACAGAGACCAGTGAAAGACTTCATTCTAAATAAACACAAGTTGACAGAAAATAAGGCAGAAATCTGGTAGAGGTAATGGTGAAGAGGTGGGTAGGGGCCATTATGGACAGGATCTAGCAACACCAAGTCAACAGGTGAATGATTCCTTTGTGGGACTGCATTACAACATGGAAGGTGCATAAAAAAGGAGAGGGGAACAGAGAGATAGAGTAGTGAGTGATGCATGGAATCAAATAAAAGGCTAGCAATGACTAAAAAGTGATCACTGTGATATTGGAAAGAGAAGAGACTAGAGGGTACAGGGCAAGGAGTAGAGGGGGAAATATTAAAAATAGAGTAGAAAGGATGCATTGCTTTGGATGTGTGAAGGAGTTTCTCTGATGAATGCTTTATGAGTGGAGAGAAAGTTGGTGAAGGGAGATGAACATCTGATAAATAAGGCTCCAGGAGATTTGGTGCTGAAAAATCTTCTCCCGGGAACTGGAAAGTAAGACCCCTTGAAGGTAACTGGCACCTAGAAAAGTGGGAGAGCATGATCATAGGGAGGTTATTTCTAGGTACATTAAACTGAAGGTAAGCAACAGAGAAAATAGATGAGTAGTGGGCTGCATAATTAGAGAGGTGCTGTGTTCAGACTAATTAGGGCACTAATCTGCTGCTGGTAGAATTGTGAACTTATCTAACCATTCTAAAGATCAATTGGAGCTATGCTCAAAATCCTATAAAACCACACATAATCTTTGATGCAGAAATACCAACAATAGGTCCTAAAATAGTGTTCTTTCTACCACCTGCAATAATTGGCATTATCCTGGAAATAACAGAAGAGAAGAATCCATGGAGCATACTCTACAAAGCAGTGTAGGCTTCCTGGAAGGAAGATGAGAGAATAGATTACATGGAAGTTTTTGCTAGTGTGAAGAATACAAAGAAAAGAAATGGTCCAGATAATTATAGGTGTCATTAATTACAGAATGAAGGTTTAGAAAGCCAACAGAAAGAAAAGAGGGATAATGAAGAGACATAAGGAAATATTTTGTGCAAGGGGACAAAGCATAATTATAATCCAAAACCAAGGAACAGTAAAATTAAAATGAGTTCATGATTTAGATATAAAAGGTAATATCATAAACAAATTATTAGAGCATGGGAAACATTATCTCTTAAATCTATGGATTGGGGAAGAATTTATGACCAAACAAGAAAAAGAGAACATTAGGGGATTTAAAATGGATAATTTTGATTAGGTTAAATTAAATTAAAAAGGTTTTGCAGGAAGAAAACCAATACAATCAAGTGAAGACTTGTTTCTGCCATATTCATCTGATTCCTAAAACACATTGGTTTATCATAGCAGAAAATCTTACTCAGAGAGAAATAGTCATAAAAATAACTATGAGGGTTAAACTAAGATTCTTAGGATAGAATAAATGTTCCATTACTCAACTTGGACTTCATTCTGATCTCATGAGAATATAGTGGAGACAAGAATGCTCGCTTCAGTCAGAAGACTTAGCTTTAATACTTGGCTTAAAAAATTGCCAGCTCTATTGTCATACTAAAATTAGTCTCCTGAGCATAAATATCAGTTAATAAAAAATTATCAAATGCCTACAATGGGTCATGTACTGCATTGAAAATACAGAAAAAGGCAAAAGACAGTCCTTGGCCTCAAGAAGATTACAGTCTAATGAAAAAGTTAATGTGGTATTGGCACAAGAGAATACCTCAAGAGAATAATGTAATAGGAAAATTAAGTAAGTATAAAATTACTTTATATATGTGAGCCATGTAGAAGTTCATTATTTTTTCTTGTTTCCTAGTTAAATTTTATTGCTTCCTTGTGAACAAACTCTATTCAAACAGATTATCAATAGCTGAGATTTAACTGATTTGCGTACAATTCCTTAACCAGGATATATAACCAAAAAATGACTCAGATTTTGATATTCTTTCATGTTCTTTAATTAGTTACTGGAAAGAAAGCTATTAGAGATATAGACTATTTGTCTTCAGGTATGCATTGAACCATATGACTTCTAATATTCCAATTATTAGGTTTTATATTTCTACAATCTTTGACATTTCTGTTTCTCTCACCTTCCACTTCCAATAAATTATTGTGCTGGTATGCGTTATCAGTTGTCAAGTTCAGAACTGTTACTTTCATAATTTCTCTTCTATCAGCCCCCTTTCTTATTTCTAATTAAACTAATCTTATGTTGACCTCATCTCTTCTTTTCTATCACAATTTTAACTGCCCCTCAACTGTTTTTTCCTACTATATTATGAAAATTATTCCATTATTCTACTTAAGAACTTAGACTAACTCCTAACTGCCTATGAAATAATAAATAAACTTCTGATTTTGGTATTCAAGACCCACAACTAGTTTCAGCTTTTGCAGACTTTACCCATATTTTTACCCTACAGATTCTTCGAAGCTTTACTAATTTCCCTTATACTCATTCTGTCCTCTCCCATAAAAATGCCTTGGCTCACTGTTTGTCCCATGCCTCCTTATGATTCTCCCTATGCTTTATTAAAGTCTGTCCTTTCCTTCAAAACATAATTCAAGTACTCTCCATAAAGTCTTCTGTATGTCCTTTCCCTTCGTAGGAGCTAAAAGTAAATGTAATCTCTTAAAATTTCTTATCATCCTTTGTAAAATAAACATGACATAAGTAACATATATAGTTATTTTTATGTATTTTCCCATATTTTTATTGATGAATTATTTGATAATGGGCTATGTACCTCATTAATATTGAATTAAATTGAAGCAAATCAAATCAAATCAATTTCATCCTTCTTAGGCTATCTCTTTTTTTTAGTCTATCTCTTAATAGTTATTTTGCTCCTAGAAGGAAGATACTTCCTTTGTTACCCCTAAGAAGTACCCTGGGTCTTTTCATATTTCTCACTTCCTCACTATAAAAAATCCTAGTTCCATATAAGACTATTTAAATGATTTTTAAGAGCTCAAAGGATCACATTTTTTTTAGTTTTTTTTTTTTTTTTTTTGCAAGGCAAATGGGGTTAAGTGGCTTGCACAAGGCCACACAGCTAGGTAATTATTAAGTGTCTGAGACCGGATTTGAACCCAGGTACTACTGACTCCAGGGCCGGTGCTTTATCCACTACACCACCTAGCTGCCCCTCTTTGACCCCTTTTTAATGATTCAGGTATCTATTTTTTTTAAAATATGAAATGCTTCACAGATTTGCATGTCATCTATATACATGGGCCATGCTAATCTTCTCTGTATCAGTTCAGTTTTAATATATGTGCTGCCAAAGTAAGTACTCAATTATCTCTTGATTGGTAGAGAAATCTGTTCCACAAAAATGCAACCCAATTTTCTGAAAAAAAAAATGATAATCCCTTGCATTTTTATGTTTTTCATGTATTTCTAAACAAATCTACAATTATTTTCTTAATAAGCTTACAGCCTTCCAAAGATTCCTTAAGATAAGTAGGTGGGGCTTCATCTCTCTCTTTGTCTCTCTTTCTCCATCTTTATCTCTCTTATAAAGAGGGAACTAAATCTGAAATTTCTACTGCAAGTCTTATTTTATTTACAGTTCAGCTTAGAGAGTTGTATAGAGCCTTGGGAAGTTAAGTAACCTCCCAAAGTTCACAGCCAACATGGGTCAACCTGGACCTTGAACTCAATGATCCTGGCTTGTGGGTAAATTCTCTAAAGCTATACTTTTCTGGAGTCATTACAGTCCTATAATATAAAATTCAAAAATGGATGAAGAATGAGATAACATTGACTAAAAAAAGATGAAAAACTCCCGAAAGGCCAAATTCTTTTAGCTGGAGCAAAAAACAATAGTAACACTTGGAGGTGAAAGGATGGACAAAGAGGGAATGCTCAAAGATTAGTCCAACGATGAGGGCAGTCCTGTGGGAGAATGGTGACATGCCATTAACAAATGACTGTTCCTCCCTGTTCCCCTCAGGAATTTTTTTTTAAAAAGTCAGTTTTAGGAAAGAGAGCAAACCATGGATATATGACATACATGGGGTCTGATGAGAGATATGGGTCATGCAGTGGATTAAAATATAATGAAGTAATATTAAGTGAATTTTAATTCCCATAATAGCAAATAAAATTATCATCATCATCATTATCATCATCATCATCATCATCATCATGATTATAATTATATAACAATTATTCTGCAAAGATCTGAAAACACTTTACTTAACTCAGTTGATACTCTGCTTTTGAAGCAGATCTTAATATTCTTATGATACTTTTGAGGGAAAAAAAGACTAAAATACATTGTAACTTTCCTTTACACAGCAAACATACAAGATTTGAACTTGTCTTTCTGACTCTGTCTCCAGAACTTTATACACTATATCTCAAAAAAATACCTTCTGGTCCCTGATTTAAAATATCCTGGAGAAACCAGTCAACATCCTTGTTTTTTATCTCAAGATTTGACTATTCTCTAACAGTTCTATATAATAAAAAAGAAAGTTTTAGAACCCCATGACAAACTGCTTTTAATTTAGCATACTCATACATAGGATACTTTTAGGATACTCATAACAACTTTATCCTCTTGGACCATGGGGGGAGAATGGTCAGATATAAAACATTTTCATTTTTACTTCTTGCAAGGGGCTGGGATTGGATGGCCTGTCCCAGACCATAGGGCCAGGTGGATGCTGGGCCTAAGGGGTGGTATGTGGGCTCAGGGCCTCAGCCCCAGGGCCAGGGATCTGTCTGTTGTGTCACTCAACTACCCTACAGCATATTTAAGAAGAGGGACAGAGTGAAAGGAGAAAGAAAATATAGGATATGGTAGTGGGGAAATACAAATGGAAGGAGTTAACGATCAGCAATGGTAACAGTGGGAAAATATGGAAGTAGCTTTTGTAATGGACTTAACCTAAAGAATGTGATCCAAGGGGCGGCTAGGTGGCTCAGTGGATAAAGCACTGGTCCTAGAGTCCGGAGTACCTGGGTTCAAATCCAGTCTCAGACACTTAATAATTACCTAGCTGTGTGGCCTTGGGCAAGCCACTTAACCCCATTTGCCCTGCAAAAACCTAAAAAAAAAACCCAGAAAAATGTGACCCACTGGCGACAGAGCTGGAAGTGATGGAACACAGACTGAAGCACAGTTATTATTATTATTATTATTATTATTATTATTATTATTATTTTGGGGTAGGGGATTTGCAGGGCAAATGGGGCTGGGTGGCTTGCCTGGAGTCACACAGCTGAGTGATTCTTGAGTGTCTGAAGCTGGATTTGGACCCAGGTGCTCCTGGCTCCAGGGCCAGTGGTCCGTCCCCTGCACTACCTGGCTGCACATATTTTTTTTAATTTTCCTTTTCCTTTTTTTCTCTTTCCTTTACTTTATTGCTCATGCAGGTCTATACATTTTTGGGGAGAGGGGGGTATTATGTTTACTCTTAAACAAGAATATTTTAGCAATGTATAAAAAAAACATCATTTGTACAAAAATAAGAAAAAATAAATAAAAAAACAACTTTATCCTCATCCCAATCTTCCAAATTTTTTTCTGATAATTAAGATTCCTTTCATACAGCTATCTGCAGAATGAGGAAGATGGTATTCAATGAAATCCTAATCCTAAGATTCATCATGATGGGAAGATGACATTGGATTGTTGAAAGCTTTTCAGAAAAATAAAACAAAACAAAAAAAATCAAATTCTTTCAGCTGCTATCAAGCTGGAGAAGCTTTGAGTATGAACCTGGCAAAGTATTCTATGTCTGTTTTCCAAGGACTAGAATGGATAGGTTTATCACCAGAAGATTCATTACTGGGCAATGAAATATTTTTAGTGGCAGCCCACTAAGACATTTTTCTTAAGAGAGAGAGAGTTCTTTAATCTGTTTAAGCAAAGGAAAATTGTACACAAAGAAATTACACATCATGATAGTACCAATATAATATATAGTAAATAAAATCTTTCATAATCTAGAACAAATGAATTTATATTTATTCCAGAGACTTTAAGAAAAATTTGCAGACAAAAATAATTCTTTATGCTAACATAAGTAACAGTTTTTCATTGCATATTATAGAAAATAGTTTTACTGTTCAATCAATGATTTAGGACTTGGGAGAAAAGTGGGATTTTACTCTCTTTTTAGCAGAAAATATTCTAGCCTCAAAAGACATGAGCACCATAAAAATATTTTAATGTCTCTGGACTTCCTCAGCTTTAAAATGAGATAATTATACTAGATGATCTGAACTTTTGTAGCCCTGATGTAATTAACTGTGTGGTTATGGAAATGTCTCTTTTTCTTTAAATAGTTACATATGTGTGTATGTGTTTTACATATATATATATATATATATATATATATATATATATATATATATATATACACATATATATTTGTGTGTATATAAATATATCTTATTTGGAGAGTATACTAGAAAAAACATAAAATCTTTTGTATCCATTAAATTCTATTCCTTGGCTTTTATCAAACTTTTCATGTCCAAATTTTCCATAACTTTATGCCTCCTCCAAGATCACAGTGGTGGCAAGAGAGAGGAACGAGATTTGCTATCAGCTCTCAGTAGTCTGCTTTAAAAATTTTCTCCTTGATTTGGAGCTCTGGAATTTGGCTATAATATTCATTTTGAATCTCTTAAAAGATAAATTGGTAGATCTTTCAAATTTGATTTTTCCCTCTGGTTCTAGAATATTAGCTGGAAAATAAAAGTTTTCCTGGATAATTTCTTGAAATATGATGTCTGGGTTCTTTTTTTTTTCTATCATGGATTTTAGGTGACCAAATAATTTTAAAATTATCTCTTTTGGATCTGTTTTCCAGGTTAGCTGTTGTTCCAATGAACTATTTCACAGTCTTCTATTTTTTTCATTCTTTTCATTTTGTTTTATTCTTTCTTGATTTCTCATGAAGTCATTACTTTTTTAAGGAATTATTTTCTTCAGAGAGCTTTTGTACTTCCTTTTCCATTTGAGCCATTCTTTTTAAAGCAGTCTTCTCATCATTGGCTTTTTGTATCTCTTTTACTATTTGGTCCAGTTTGTTTTTTAAAGATGTTATTTTCTTTTTTGAGTGACCATGAGCACTCTTTTCTGCCTTGGGACTGTGAGGAGGGTTCCTGCTCCCTTGGGACCACAAACTGATGTACTAGTGCTCCTCCTCTCCTTGGAACTGCCACCTAGGAGAGCAACATAGAGCTGAGTATGGGCAAAGCAACAGTGTCCTGCCTCAGTGCTAACAAAGAGAGTCCTGTTATCTCCTTCTGAGGAGATATTCAATCCCTCCCTACTCCTCCCCCTTACATTCTGAGGACTGAGGGCTCCAGAAGCAACTTCTACTGATGCTGTTTCAGTGACTTCCAAGTCCTGCTCCTGAGCACACTAGGATTATGCTCCACTCTCACCCAGATGCAACAGTCTTTCCCTACCAAGTTATTTTTGTGTCTGTGGAATGAGAAGTCTGAAAACTTTAACTGCTTCCACTGATTCTTTTGCCCCAAGGTTTGCTCCTAGTTTGTTGGGGTCCAGGTCTGAACTGAAGCATCCAGTGTTGGACTGTGCTCTTTTTGCATCCTGGTTAAACAGACCTTTTTTGGTTTCCTTCTAAATTGACTTGAACTGGAAAATTATTTCACTCTGTCTTTCTGTGACTTCTGTGACTCTTGACTTTCTTTAGTATCATTATTTGAAGGTATTTGAACAGATTTGGGGGAGAGCTTAGAAGAGACCCTGCCTTTACTCCTATCTTTTCTATATGTTTTCCTAATAACTATATTTACACTTAACTAGAAAATGTTTTCTACAGACTTTGTATTTTTAAACAGGAGAACAGGTTTTTCACATTGGGCTTTTTTAGTCCACTAAAGATTATAATAATCACTTCTGACTTACTGTATACACTAGGTTCATAATTGAGTACACCAAATCCCTGTCTTACAAACATTTTACTGTAATCACTAGTTTACAATAAGGTCACTGAATCCCTCTCTCACTATCTCAAACCAAATAGAATATCTGATATCAAAACAGCATCAGAATTAGGAACTAAGAGAGATAGTGGTAGTGCATAGTGGAAGAGAAAAAGTGTGTTTCAGAATGAAAAAGAAAAGAAAAATGTAATAAAAATAGATAGATTTCTATACTCCTCCCTTTATTCCTTGACCAGTCTAAATTTTCTCTTTTCCTGTCTTCAAAGTTAAATCTACAGATTTTAGAAGCTTATTCAGGAAAAAAAAATCTATCTTAGCTGGAAAAATGTTCTTATGCAATTAGAGGTAACAAGCACATCATTCCTGTTAAACGATGTTCCACGAATAAAGGGAATAGAGTTACATATTGTCAAAGGGTTCTTTTGTGTGGGAAGGAGATCTAGAAGACAAGTGCTAGACATGAAGCAAGCTTGCTTCTTTGATGGGGCCACAGATGGTAGGAGAGGAATTTGATATACTACAAAGCAAATTGGAAAGGCAAACCAGACATGGGTTTAGGAGGCCTAAATATGAAGCACAGTTATGATGACTAAGTCATGTAATTTTTTTTTAGGTTTTTTGCAAGGCAGATGGGGTTAAATGGCTTGCACAAGCCCACACAGCTAGGTAATTATTAAGTGCCTGAGACCAGATTTGAACCCAGGTACTCCTGATTCCAGGGCTGGTCCTTTATCCACTGAGCCACCTAGCTTCCCCAATAGTCATGTAATTTTGATCAAATCACTTCAACTCCTTGAATCTGTTTTTTTCATCTATAAAATGGAGATGATTCTAATGAACTCACATGATAGTTTAAAGGAAAACATTTCATAAAATATTAAATATTACTTTTCCTGTGACTTTTCCTCATAGCTTATTAGTTCAACTTCCTTGTTTGGCCTAATCTCATGGTACTTATGGAGGCTTGATATGTATTTGTTTTTGGTTTTTGCCTGTTTACTTTTATATGGCACTCATGACTTCTTCACTGGTTTTCTAGAAGTTAGGCTTGATTGACTGGATGGATTCCTCAAAATAAACTGTTACCAGGACTTCCAAAGGCCCCTCTTTAAACATTCACCTTTTACTTATTTCAATGTGGTTTTGACAAAGCACTTGTGCCAGGGAGGTAACATGTCTAATGACTAAAACACTGGAACTTGGGTTCAGACCTAGCTATTCTGTTTTTGGTGGGTGATCTTGGTCAAACTAATTAAAATTTCTGACCTCCATCTTTGTAATTGACAAAATGTTTAGTTTAAATCATTGATGTATTATGAATAATGAAATGATATAGTGTTTCTACCTAAATTTATTCAATTTTTTTATTTACTTATTTAGCAGAAGTTTCTTTTTAAATTGATATTATATTTTTCTAAATATATGTTATGAAAGTTTTTGCAATATTCATCCATATGCCTTTATACATTTTTAAGGTACAAAATTTCCTTCTAACATGCCTTCCCACCCCCACCCCCAGCAGCAAACAGGTTAATATTGTACATTCATAATTGTGTTGAACATGTTTACAGATTAGTCATTTTCAGTATGAAGAATTAGGATTAAGGGAAAAAATACATAAGAGACATTTTTTAAAAAGTGAGTGTAGTGTTCATCAAATTTTGGAAGATTTTTTTATTTGTTTTTCTTCCTCTGCTTGAGGATACCATTGTCCACAGCCAGTCTAAGAGGGTTGTCATTGCTCTTTGAACTACTGAGAGCAGCTGCATCCATCACAGTAGATCATCTCACAAAGTTACTGTTGTTAATTTGTACATTGTCCTCTTGGCTCTGCTCCTTTCTCTCAGCATTAGATCCTGCAATTTATTACACACTTCTCTAGAGTCTAACCATTTATGGTTTCATATCAAACAATAATATTGATGATATTCATGTAACATAACTTGTTTAATCATTCCTCAATTGATGGGCATCCCCTCAATTTCCAAATCTTTGCCAATACTAAAAAAGCTGCTATGAATATTTTGGAACATGTAAATTTTTCCATTTTTTATGATTTCTTCAGGATATAGGACTAGAATTGCAATTGCTGGGTCAAAAAGTATGATTAGTGTTATTACTCTTTGGGCATAGTTCCATATTGCTATCCAGAATGGAAGAATCACTTCACAACTCCACCAGCAATGCATTAATGTCCCAATCCTCCCACATACTCTCCAATGTATATCATAACATTGATGATTTTTCCCGTTTTGTTATCTTAGCCAATCTGATAGGTGTGAGGTGATATTTCAGATATGTTTTAATTTTCATTTCTCTATTCAATAATTCTTTGGAAAATTTTTTATATGATCATATATAAATTCCTTCATTTGAAAACTGCCTATTCATATCCCTTGACCATTTATCAATTGGGGAATGACTTGGGATCTTATAAATTTGATGCAATTCTCTATATATTTTAGAAATAAGACCTTTAAAAGAACTCCTGGTTCTGAAGATTTTTTTCCCCACTTTTCTGTTTTCCTTCTAATTTTGACTGTCTTGCCTTGATTTTATTATTGAAAAAAAACACTTTAATTCAATATAGTCAAAATCATTCATTTTGCAGTTTATAATGTACTCTATTTCTTCTTTGCTCATCAATTTTTCCCTTTCTATAGATCTGATAGAGTGTTTCTTCAATTAATTAATTGATGAAGAATATTAATTTATTTATGGTGTTCCCCTTTATGCCTAAATCCTGTATCCATTGTGACCTTATTTTTGTATAGGTTGTGTGATGTGGATCTATGCCTAGTTTTTGCCTTGCCTTTTTTCCAATTTTCCCAACAATTTTGTAAAATAGTGAATTCTTACCCCAGAAGCTAATGTCTATGGAGTTGCAAAACAGTAGATTACTCTAGTCATTTACTACTGTTTCTTTTGATTCTAATCCACTGATCCGTTATTCCATTTCTCAACCATTACCAGACAATTTTGATGAATGCTGCTTTTTAGTATAGTTTTTGTTTTGGTAGAGCTAGGTCACTTTCCTTTACATTTTTTTCATTAGTTCCCTAACTATTCTTGACCTTTTGTTGCTCCAGAACAATTTTGTTACTATTTTTCTAACTTGGTAAAATAATTATTTGGTAGTTTAATTAGTATGGCACTGAATAAGTAGCAATTTGTGTAGAATTGTCATTTTTATTTTATTAGCTTGACATAACCATGAGTAATTGACATTTTCCCAGTTATTTAGATCTGCCTTTATGTGGGTGAGAAGTGCTTGTTAATTGTATTTATACAGTTTCTGGGTTTGTCTTGGGAGGCAGATTCCCAATCATTTAATGTTGTCTTCATTTACTTTAAAAGGAATTTCTCCTTCTATCTATTGTTCTTGGGCTTTGTTGTTCATATATAGAAATGTTGATGATTTATATATGTTTATTTTATATCCTGCCACTTTGCAGAATTTAACTGTTTCAAGGAATTTTTAGATGATTTTCTTGGATTCTCTGTGTATGCCATCATAACATCTGCAAAGAGTGAAAGCTTTGCTTCCTCATTGCCAATTCTGATTCATTCAATTTCTTTTTCTTCTCTTATTGCTGGACCTAACATATCTAAAAATATATTGAATAGTAATGGTGATAATTAATAACCTTGTTTCACCTGACAGTTCATCTCAATCACATTTATAGTTAAAATTACTAATTCTGTATTTCCCTCCATGCTATCTTTCCCATTTTATTTTCTCTTTCCTTTCCTCTTATTCCCCCTCACCAAAGTTTTTCTCCCTTTCACCCCTTTATTTTTTTCTTTTAAAATTTAACTTTGTTTACTTTCACTTCTACCTTCATCTTCTTCCCATACCCCCCCCCGCCGCCTACTTGCAGAGTAGGATAAATTTTTAAACCCAAGTGGGAATGTATCTTATTCCTGCTCTAGGCCAAAACTATTGAATAAAATTTACTCAGTGTTCACAGCCTTCCTTTTATTCCCTGTAAAATTATAAATCTTAGTGCCTCTTCACCTGATCTTATTTATCTCTCTAGTACTATTAATCAAGTTTCATCAATCACAGATTGATTAATTGATTGCTTTATATGCTCAAAGTCTTATCAAAGTAGCATCACATATTGATTGATTGATTAATTGATAATAAGTACTTTCTCAAAATCACTATGAACCATCCCCCTCATCTGTCTCAATAGAAGAATACTTTTCAAGCATCTTAAATTAGATCAAATTATAATCATTTTTTACCTTACCCCCATTCAAGTACCATCCAAGGACACAAAATTCTCAAGTACCAAAGAATCATACAAAGTCAAATCATTTCATGAATTATTTGTACCCTTCCCCCCCCCGCATACTTTCTCCCAGCTCCCCCCCCTTCCACCCAGAATCTCATTTTGTTATAAATTTATAAGAATCTCACTTCCCCCCCCAGGGTACTTAACCCCTTGTTAAGTAAAATATAGATTAAGTGCAATCCTGATTTAATTAACTATAAAAATCTCAAAGGACTTTAAGTACTGTGAGACTCTTAATATATCATTTAAGAACTTTAGAATTGATTGTAAGTTTTGGGAGATACTGACTCAGGGTCACCTGGCTTATAATGACCTTATCAGGGAAAGTGCTAAGCTTTGTGAGCACAGTAGAATTAGAGTAGGTCAAAAGAAACTGAGACACTTAAATTTAGAGTAAACAACCCCACTTTTCATCAGGGCTTTTTGTCTCAAACATAGTAATGTCATCTTAGACCTCTTCATTGGAGAGATAAGATCCAACCATATCCATGTCTTCTAAGTCCCATTTCTTCAATTATATTCAACACTTTAGTTAACCAAAGAGAAGTACAGTTCTCAAGAGCTTTAAATGTTATATCTTCCCTTTCAGGGTTATATACAATTTGATAGTCTTGACTAGCATTTGTTTTGTCCTTCCCCTTTTCATTTATCTTTTTATGTATCTCTTGAGTCATGTATTTGGCAATGGAAATCTCTGCTCAATTCTGGTCTTATTGTCAAGAAATTTTGGAATTCCTCTATTTCATTGAACATCCATCTTTTCCCCTGACAATATATGCTGAATTTTTCAGTTTAGTAAATTCTTGGTTGTAATCCCAGGTCCTTTGCCCTTTGATATTTTGTATTCCAGATCCTACAATCCTTCAGTGTTGAAGTTGATAAGTCTGATGTGAGTCCAATTGTGTTTCCTTTGTATTTAAATTGTTTCCTTTCTGTTGCTTACAGAATATTTTTCTTTATTTGAGAGTTCTGGGATTTGGTTATAATAGCCTTTGGAGACTTTATCCTGGGATATCTTTTTGGAGTGGTTCTGTGTATTCTTTCCATGCCTATATTGTCTTCTTGTTCTACCAGATTTGGACAGTTTGCCCTGATAATTTTCTGCATGATGTTTTTCAGGTTCTTTTTTTTTGATCCAGGCTTTCTGGTAGTCCTATGATTCATAAATTATCTCTCTATTTTCCAAGTTGTTCATTTTTCCTAAAAGATAAATCATATTTTGTACAGTTTTCTCAGCCACTTTATTTGATGGAATCTTATAATCTCATAGATTCATTGGTTTCTATTTGTTCAATTCTAATTTATAGGGTTTTATTTTCTTCAATTTGATATTGTTTCTTTTTCCATTCGGTTATTTTTACTTTTAAAACAGTTGATTTCTTTGTACAATTTTTCACAATTTTCTTCTTTTCATTTTTCTTCTTGCTCTCTTTTTTGGTTTTTAAATTCTTTTTTAAACTCTTCTATGAAATTTTGGATTTGAGTCCAATTCATAGACTCCTCTGAGACTTCCCCTATGATTTTTCACAGATTTCTTCTTCTGACATGGCACTGTTATCATCTTTATCTGCAAAATGGTTTTCTATAGTGATTGCTCTTTTAGCTTTTTTGCTCATCTTTGTTGTTTTGGCTCTGTTCTTGTGGTATGGAGAGTATAGATCCAAGCTTTTTATGCTGGGGTTGGAATCTGATCCCTGGCTTGTCATTGGCCAAGATGTTGCCTGTGCAGTCTAAGCCTTGTCTTTACAGAGGTTTATTTCCTCCTTTATGTCCAGGCTCTGCTTATGCAGTGTTTTGCTCCCAAATCAGTCCTGTCTTTTGCCCCAGTGTTCCCAGGATTCAGACTTTGTTTGGGATTGGCTTGCTATCTAGCTGCTGTGTCAAGCTGTTGGGACCTGGACTGCACTGTGGCTTAAAGGCTTCCACTAGCTTTTCCCCACTGAAACCTTTCTTGGCTTTACTTCCCTTTACTTCCCCTTCACTGAAGATCCTCCATGATCGCTACCATTGAAAACTTCTTTGGATATTCTCTTTTTCTTGGTGGGATCTGTAGCTTTAATGTCTGTGAAGAGGCTTCATCTATCTTTGATAAGGAAAAGTTATGGGAGCATGTTAGCTACACACCTACCATCTTGGCTCTGTCTTATAAGAAGTTTCTATTATTTTATTGGAGTATAAAGATAAGGTTAAAATGATGGAGAAGTGCAGTCACATTTTTGTCACAAGGCAAATAGAAAGAGTGAAGGATGAAGAGATTTGGGTTGATGTTCTATAATTTGATATATGCTAAGGCAATGCCATTTAATCTCTAAATGCCACAAAAAGTTTTTCAAGTTTTAAATTGCAAATGATATTTATTGGTAGAGGGAATTCCTCACCTTGAATTTTCAATTACCAAGAAAGGAAACAAAATAAAAACAGAGAAACAAAAAACTCCCAAAATACTAGGACTGTCAAGATCTTACCACTGCTAAAATAAGGTAAAAAGAACATCCATATTAAGTAGATTGTTGAGTGGGGCTGTAGCTTGGAACATCACCACTTATATGTATCATTGTATCAAAATAGACAAATAGCTTCAGTATATTTGACCCTGTTTTCTCTTGTATGTACCTATCCAGCTTCCTCTTTTTCCTATTTGTCATATTCTATCTCCTATGTCTTTGGCTATGATGTGATTGGGTATTCTTCACATCTAGAGTAGACTACTGCATTACATTCTACACTACCCTCATTCTTAGAATAGAGTATTTCATTAAAGATCATTTTGTGCTTGTGTCAGATAATAAAGAGAGCCTTTTCCTAATTCTACCAAGTTTGATGGCCCTTCTTCAAAATTATCTTGCATTTATTTTGTATAATTATTTATATTTATTTATCTCCAAAAGAGAATATTTTCTCCTTGAGGCCAAGGTCCAGATCATTTATTTTGTATGCTCAAAGCCTAGCACATTGCAGTTGATTAATAACTGCTTGCTGCTTAATATTCCACAAGAAGATAAAATACTTGCATTACCTTCTAGAAGATTTTTATAAGGAGACTCTTTTGTTACATTCAAGACATATAAACTGGAACTTTGTGCTATTTGTGTTAGAATGGACAGTAAAGGAAAAAATACTCCTATGATTGCTTAAAAGATAAAATACCTTAAGTACTTTACCGAACTATGCCAAAATCTGGTCTCAGAAGTTCAGTGGCTAAAACTAATAGTAATTGAAGGGGAGCAATATGAATTATAAATCTAAAAAGGATAGAAGCAGAGTCAGAGCCAGATGGCAGAGTAAAGTCAAGGACTCACCTGAACTCTCCCCCAAACTTCTCCAAATACCTTTAAATAATGACTCTAAACAAATTCTAGAGTAATAGTGTAGAGAAAATGTGGAATGAAACAATTTTCTGGCCCAAGATAACTTAGAATGTTGACAGGAAAGGGGTGTTGCACCTGGATGAGAGAGTTCACCACAAGTTGCACCAATGAAGACCTGCCCCAGCAAACAAGAAGCAGTCTGGGGTGGTTGAATCAATGGTTGGAGAAATAAATTCCAGAATTCTCAGCCCAGAGAGGCCAAAGGCACCTTAGAAGATCAGCAGAAAATGTCTGTAGAACCTGTCTGAGAAAAAGCCCAGATAAGCACAGGCTGCACCAGCCCAGTACAGACCTTGGCAAACCAGGAGCAGACTTTGGTAGCCACTGACTCAACAACTTCTGGATTATCAGCTCGTAGACAATAAGGGAGTTGAATATCTGGTCAGAAAGACATAGCAGAAGTCACTTTGCTAGCAGGAAACAGGACACTGTTTCTTTGCCCATATTCATATTCTAGTCACAGTCTTGGCTGGCAGTCCCAAGGTGAGGAGGACCACTAGCATGACAGAGTTTTTAGTTACAGAAGGATGGAGACTCTCCTCCCAGTTCCAGGGCAGAAAAGAGTGCCTGTGGTCACTCAAAGAACAGAACACAAGCAAGAAGAGTAGCAAATACACCTCTTCTTGGAAGAACTGAAAACGTAAGTCCTTATAAGTATCTCAGAAAACAGCTACACAAAGCCCTTGAAGTTTGAAACTGTTTGTCCACCATGCTTGAAGTAGAGTCATACTGTAAACAATGAGTTAAAATCAAGTAATAGTCTGGATAAAACATCAAAATAAAACTAAGTTTCTATGGTGACAAGAAAGATAAAAGCATATACTCAGAAAAAAAGATAAAAGTCCAAGCTTGGACATTCAAAGCCTCCAAGAAAAAGTAGAAATTGATCTCAGGTCATGGAAGAACTCAAAAAGGATTTTGAAAAATCAAATAAGAGACACAGAAGAAAAATTGAGAAGATAAATGAGAGTGATGGAAGAAAATTATGAAATTTGAGTCAACAGCTTGGGAAAGGAGATACAAAAATACCGAAGAAAAGAACACCTTAAAAAGCAAATTAGAAGAAATGGTAAAACAAGGTTCAAAAAATCAATGCTTTAAAAAGTAGAATTGGTCTAAAGAAAAAGGAAGATTGAAAGCACTGAAGAAAATAATTACTTAAAAATTAGAATTGAACAAAAGGAAGTTTATGAGAAATCAGAAAACAATAAAATAAAGTCAAAAGAATGAAAATAGGAAACACTGTGAGATATCTCATTGGAAAAACAACTGCCCTAGAACATAGGTTCAGAAAAAATAATTTTAAAATTATTGTACTACCAAGTCATTATCCATAAAAGACCCTAGACATCATCTTTCAAGAAATTATTCTGGAAAACTACCCTAAAATTGCAGAACCAAAGTATAAAATAGAAGTACAAAGACTCCACCAATCACCTCCTAAAAGAGATATCCTAATGTTGGAGGGAAGGTGGGGAAAATGGGACATTAATGCATTATTGATATAGTTTTGAAATAATTCAACCATTTTGTAGAATTGGTATCTATGTCCAAGGGGATATAAAACCATGTATACCCTTTGATCTAACAATTCCCAAAGAGATAAAAAAACAAAAAGGAAAAGCACCTATAGGCACAAAAATGTTATTAGAAATTCTGGTGGCAAAGAATTGGAAACTGAGAGAATGTTCATCAAATAGGGAATGCCTGAACAAATTGTGGCATATGAGTATGATGGAACATTATTCTGCTCTAAAAAATGATGAGCATGATGCTCTCAGAAAAACCTGAAAAGACATGCATGAGCTGAAGCCAAGTGAATGTACTGTTTACAAAATAGCAGCAATATTGTAAGCTCTGAACAACCTAGCTTTTCTAAGCAATACAAGGATCCAACTCTGAAGAACTTATGATGAAAAATGCTATCCAATCCAAAGATAGTGTCAGAATACAGATTGAAGTATACTTTTTTTATTTTATTTTTCTTGAGCGATTTTTAGTTTATATTTTCCTTCACAACATGACAATTAAGAAATGTTTTGCATGACTAACACATATGTCCTGTATCCAATTGCTTGCTTTCTCAATGGATGATATGCAGAAGGGAGGAAAAGTGAGAATTTGGAATCCAAAGTTGTTTTTTTAAAGTAAAAATTAAAAAAGCTGTTTCTCTGGTTGTGGATGCCATTTTCCATCACAGAATCTTTTAGAATTGTATTGATCATGGTATTGTTGAGAAGAGCCAAGTCTAACAAAACTGATCATTGTACAATGCTGCTGTTAATGTATACAATGTTCTCCTGGTTCTGATTACTTTTCAGTTCATGTGTGTTTCCCGGCTTTTTTGAACTCTGCTCACTGTTACTTACAAAGAGATCATTTCTATTGAATTCATATTTTAACAATTTGTTGAGTATTCCCTCAATTTCCAACATTTTACAATAAAAAAGAGTTGTTATAGATATTCTTATACATGTGTGTCCTTCTCCCCTTTTTGTGAGATTTTTGGAATACAGACCTAGAATCAGTATTTATGGATCAAAGGGCACAATTTATTTCCCATTTGGACTTTGTTCTGAGTTGTTCTCCTGAATGGTTAGATCAGTTCATAATTCTAACAGTGCATTAGTAACCTAGGTTACCTATATCTCATCCAACATTTTTCATTACCTTTTCTGGCACATTAGTCAGTTTGATAGGTGTGATGTAGTACCTCAGAGTTGTTTTAATTTGCATTTATCTAATTATTAGGGTTTTAGAGTACATTAAAAAGCAACTATAGATAACTGTAATTTCTTCATCTGAGAATTGCCTGTTGATATTCTTTGGCTATTGATCAATAGATGAATGATTTATTTATAAATTTGACTCAGTTCTCTCTGTATTTTAGAAATGAGTCCTTTATCTGAAACACTATTTAGAGAAATAGTTTCCCAACTTACTGCATTCCTTTTATGCTGGTTGCACTGACAATAATTGCGCAAAACATTTTTAATTTAATATAATAAAAATTATTCATTTTGCATTTTATAATGTTCTTTATTTCTTCTTTGGTCATTTTTTTCTTTTTCTTCATATATCTAACAGGTAAATGATTCTTTGTTCTTATATTTGTCTTTGTAGCTAAATCCTGTTCCTATTTCAACCTTAAAGGTTTGCGTTGGCCTACTTTCTGCCATATTATTTTCCACTTTGCCCAGATGTTTTTCTTATATAATGAGTTCTTATCCCAGAAGCTGGAGTCTTTGGATATGTCTAACAGTAAATTAGAATAGTTATTTACTACTGTGTCTTGTGACATTATCTACCACTCTAATTTCTTATAGTTCTGATAAATACTGCTTTATAACATAGTACTAGATCTGATATAGCCAGGTCACCTTTCTTTACATTTTTTCATTAATTCTCTGGATATTATTCATCTTTTGTTCTTCCAGAAAAATCCTGTACTTATTTTTTCTAGCTTTATAATTTTTAGGTAGTTTGATTGGTATGGCATTGAATAAATAGATTAATTAAGTTAAAATTGTCATTTTTTTATATTATCTTGGTCTTCCTTGGAGCAACTGATAGTTTTTCAGTTGTTAAGTTGATTTTATTTGTGAAAATTGTTTTGTAATTGTGTTCATAGAGTACCAGGGTTTGTTTTGACTGGTTGACTTTCAAATATTTTGTGTTTCCTACAATTATTTTAAATGGAATTTGACCATCTCTTACTGGGTTTTGTTGGGAATATATAGAAAGGCTGATGATTTATGTGCATTTATTTTATATTCTGCAGCTTTCTTAAAGCTAATTGTAGGTTTTAGTAGTTTTTAAACGGATTCCCTAGTATTCTCTAATTATACCACCATATCATCTGGAAAGAGTAACAGTTTTGTTTCTTCTGTGCCTATTCTAATTCCTTTAATTTTTTCTCTTATTATTAAAGCTAACATTTTTAATACAATATTGAATAACAATGGGAGTAAGAGCCATCCTTGTTTCACCCCTGATCTCATTGGAAAGACATCTAGCTTATTCCTTTTAGTTATAATGTTTCTTGATATTTTTAGATAGTTACTGCCTTTCATTTTAAGGAAACTCCATATATATTCCTATGCTCCTCTAGTTTTTTTAATAGGAATAGGTACTCTTTTGTTTTTTTCAAAAAATGTTCTGCATATACTGAGATAATTGCATAATTGATTTGGTTAGTTATGATGATAGTATTCCTAATATTGAACAGATTCTGCATACCTGATAAACATCCCACTTGATTATAGTGTAATATTCTGGTGAGAATTTGCTGTAATCTCTCTGGTAATATTTTATTTACATTTATGCATCAATATTCATTAGGGAAATTGGTCTATAATTTTGTTTCTTGATTTTGACTCTCCCTGGTTTAGGTATTAGTATTATATTTGGGTCATAAAAGAAATTTGTTGGGATTTGCCTGCTTTTCCAAATAGTTTAATATAGATTTATATTAATTATTTTTTTAAAAAATATTTCATAGAATACACTGATCCTGGTGATTTTTTTCTCTGGGAATTCATTGATGAATTCTTCAATTTTTATTTTTGGAAATGAGATTATTTAAGTATATTTTTCCTCTTCTGCTAATCTAGGCAATTTGTATTTTTTTGTAAACTTTCATCTAATTGACTCAGATTTATTGGCATCTAGTTGGGCAAAAGAACCCTGAATAATTGCTTTAATTTTCACTTAACTGTGGTGAATTCACCCTTTTCATTTTTGATACTGGTAGTTCTGTTTTCTTTCTTTTTTTAAACCAAATTCACCATTTTGTTGGGTTTTTTCATAAAACAAAATATTAATTTTATTTCCTAAATCAATATTATTTTTAGGTTTTTGCAAGGCAATGGGGTAAAGTGACTTGCACAAGGCTACACAGCTAGGTAATTATTAAGTGTCTAAGACCAGATTTGAACCCAGGCACTCTTGACTCCAGGACCAGTGCCTTATTCACTGCACCACCTAGCTGCCCCCAATATTTTTCTTACTTCCAATTTTATTAATCTCTCCTTTGATTTTTTAGGATTCCTAATTTATAGTTGAAGATTTTTAATTTGTTCTTTTTCTAGTTCTTTTAAGTTATAAACCCAATTCACTGATGTCCTCTTTCTTTTGTTCATATATTCATTGAGGGATATAAAATTTTCCCTAATAACTTTTAACTGTATTCCATATGTTTTGGTATGTAATATCATTATTATTATCTTTAATGAAATTATTGATTGAAATGAGAGTGAAGTGATAATGATATCATAGATATGATTTGTTGCCAGATACAATCTTTAGGATTAGGTTATTTAGTTTCCAATTAATTTGCTGTCAATCTTTTCTTGGCCCTTTATTACCTGCAAATTTTATTGTTCATGATCTGAGAAAGATGCATTTAATATTGTTCTCTTTCTGCATTTGATTGGAAGTTTATATGTCCTAATAAATGGTCAGTTTTTGTGTGAGTGTCAGATATATTCCTTTCTATCTCTTTTCACTTTTCTCCAGAGGTCAATCATATCCAACTTTCCTAAACTTTTATTCACCTTCTTTACTTCCTTCTTGTTTATTTTATGGTTAGATTCACATAATCCTGAGAAAGACAGGTTGAGTTCCCCCACTAGTATGGTTGTTCTGTCTATGTCTTCCTGTAACTCATTTAAATTCTCCTCTAAGAATTTGAATTCTATACCACTTGTTGCATATATATATATATATATGCATATATATACTTAACATTGATATTACTTCATTGCATATGGCACCTTTTAGCAAGATGTACTTTCCTTTCTTATCTCTTTTAGTTATGTCTATTTCTGCTTTTATTTTGAGATCAGCTTGCCATCCTTACATTTTTTTTACTTCAGCTAAAGTGCGATATATTCTACTTCAACTTTTACTTTCACTCTGTGTGTATCTCTCTTCAACAAATGTGTTTCTTGTAAGCACCATTTTGTAGAATTCTGTTTTTTTCATCCACTCTGCTACCCACTACCATTTTATGGGATAGTTCATCCCATTAATATACATTATTATGATTATTAACGCTATATTTCCCTCCATCCTATTTTTTCCTGTCTTTATAATTTTTCTCTCCCTTCACCCAATCTCTCCTCATCAGTATATTGCTATTGACCACCACATCTTTCAATTTACCCTGCCTTCTATCAGCAATTCCTCCCTCCTTTTTTCCCCCTTCACTTTCCTATTTCTCTTTATGATAAGATAGATTTCTAAACCCAAATGGGAGTGTATGTTATTTCCTCTTTGAGCCAATCTGTTGAGAGTAATATTCAATCAGTGCTCATACACTTCCATCTTTCCCTCAACTATAATTTTTCTTTTATGCCTCTTCATGTTATGTGATTTACCTTCTTTTGTCTCCCAATTCTCCCAGTACAATATATCTTCATATTTTTTAATATCATCGCATCACAATCAATTTAGACCCACACACTCTATCTAAATTTACTCCTTTCATTTGTCATAATAGATATATAATTCTCAAATGTTACAAATATTATCTTCCTATGTAGGGATGTAAACAGTTTAGTCTTATTGACAAATATTTTGTCTCTTTCCTTTTACTTTCTGCACATCTGTTGAGTCTTATATTTTACAAGTGAATTTCCTGTTCAGTTCTGGTCTTTTTATCAGAAAGGTTTGAAAGTCCCTATTATGTTGAATGACTTTCTGTTTTCCTGAAAGAATATGCTAATTTTGCAGGGTATTTGATTTTTGATTATAATACAAGTTCCTTTGCATTCTGGAATATAATATTATAGATCCTCCATTCCTTTAATATTAATGTTGCTAAGACTTGCACATTCCTAACTGTGACTCCTTGGTATTTGAATCATTTCTTTTTTAGCTACTTGCAAAATTTTCTCGTATTTTAAATTTTTTTTTCTATTTTTCCATTGTTTTTATTTTAGTTTCTTGGATTCTTGTTATATTATAGAGTTATTAGTTTCTACTTGCCTAATTCTAATTTTTTTAGGATTTATTTTCTTCATGTAGCCTTTCTATCTCTTTTTTCCTTTTGCCCCATTCTATTTTCAAAGGAGTTGCTTTCTTTTTCCATTAGGCCAATTTTACTTTGAAATGTATCATTTTCTTCAGTCAATTTTTGTGCATTCTTTTCCAATTTTTCATAATTCCCCTGTGTGACTCTCATTTCTTTTCTCAGTTTTTCTTCTACATCTCTTATTTGTTTTTTAAATCCTTTTTGAATTTATCTAAGAGGACTTTTTTGAACTTGAGACTAATTCATAATTTCCTTTGAGGTTTCTCATGTATGAATTTTGTCACTGTTTTTTCCTTCTGAGATGATGTTTGGATCTTCCCTGTCACCAACAGTAACTTTATAAGGTTAGGGACTTTTTGTTTTCTTGCTCATTTTAAAATGTAGGCTCTGATTTGGGGGCCAAAGAGTCTCAAAATTTTTTTCATTGGGGGTCAAGCATCTGGTCACTGGCTTTCTGCACTGGGGCCTCAGGTGCTGTGACTTGCTCCCTGATTTAGCATAGATTGACCCAGTCCTGCCTGTTGCACCAGCCTTCCTGGAATCACAATATATCCTGCTGTCCTATCATACTATTGGCTCACTGAGTCAGGACCCAGGAGATTCAGTTATTGATCTACTCTGTGGGTAAGAGACTCCTGCTAGTTTCTCCATACCCCACCTGGGCTATGCTCCAATTTCAATTAGTGGTAACAAACTTTCCTTAAGGACCTCCAAGATATCTTATGCTGAAAAGTTGTTTCACTCTGTCTTTTTATGGTTTTGGTCACTACAGAGTCTGTTTAGAAGCTTCACTTAATATTGTTTCAGTGGAAAACTGGGAAAAGCTAAGAGATTTTCCTAGCTTATCCCCATTCTCTTGGCTCCTTCCAGGAAGTCTCCTAAAATTCAAAGTTATAAATAACAAAGTCCTTAAGTTTTGTTAAAATTGTTTTTACAGGTATCTATATAAATATAAAATACTAAAGAAATGTTAAAAATAAATTTTATAAAAAAGGATAACAGTAAGGATACTGGAGTGAAATGAATGAATGAGTGGATTTTTTCAGCTTTCCACACTTAATTTCAGTCCTTTTTTACATTTTTTTCCATTTTAATCATCTGAATGACTAGACTCTGCCGAATGGTGGAATAATGTGGCACATATTTTGTCAAAAATTAGGAAATGTTTAGGGGCGGCTAGGTGGTGCAGTGACTAGAACACCAGCCCTGGAGTCAGGAGTACCTGAGTTCAAATCCAGCCTCAGACAATAATTCCCTAGCTGTGTGGCCTTGGGCAAGCCACTTAACCCCATTTGCCTTGCAAAAAAAATTAGGAAATGTTTTATACTGCTACACAATTATATTTCAAATGCATTATCTCCTTTGATTTTGACATTTTTCTAAGATAAAAAGGAACAGATTTCTACCCTGTATAATACAGATTAATAACCTGAATCTCAAAGAAATTAAATGACTTTACTGGGTACATGTAATTATTTATACATGTGTTAGTAGCAGCCATTCAGTGACTCTCAAGACTAAATATGTATATTGCTTTCTTTCAACCAGTTCTTTTATAACTTGGTTTCAATTTCCCTGACCTGTCTCCTAACCTTCTTATAAACACATTCCATGTTTTCAAGGCTATTTGCAAGAATATAATAATCAAAATTGAAGAAAACATTTTAGATATATCTCATCAAGATGGGATAGGGAGGTGCTATTATCTTTCTTTTGTAGGACACTGTGAATATATTTATACTTTCTAAGATTATTTAATCTTATTTGTCTGCTTCATTTCATTTTTGCCTCAAATGAACTTCCCAAGTTCCCTAAAGATTCTTTTACATGAGCTGTTTTCTAGTCATATATCCATATATCAACCATTATTTATGAAATTGATTTTTGAACTGATTGAATTAATTTCAAAACCTCAAATGTTGAGGGAAAATATACCAGCAAATCACCATCAGGATAATGAAAGATTTTTAAGACCTACCATGTTAAAGGAATGGAGGGCTTAGAATATGCTATTCCAACAGGCAAAGAAGCTAGTATTATTACCAAGAGTAGTATATAAAGACAAATTATGTAACCCTTTGGGGATGGAAGGAAATAGAATGATTTCAAGTATTACTCATGAAGAGATTATAATTGAATAGAAAATGTAAAACTTAAAAATAGGACTAAAGCGAAGGAAAAAAGTTATAAAAATAAATAAACAAATCAATGATTGAATGAATGAATGAGAGGGATAAAGGTAGACATGAGGGAGAAATCATAAAGGTTGAAACAAGGCTGAATTCTTCACATTTATATATAAGATGATACATGCAACACTGTAGGATAGTAAGAGGGAGTCTAGTTACACCAAAAGTTTGAGTGTGATTTTATATTGGTTAGGTTGATCTAAAAAAAAATAAAGTGAGAAAGAGGGATGCACTAAAAATGATGGAAAGAGACTAAGAATAGGGAAGTCATTCCACATACATGGAGCACTGAAGGAAGTTTATACAATGGAGAAGAAAATGGGTAGGGAAGAGAAAGGAATATTTAAATTTTACTGTCTTCTAAAGTAGTGAAGGAGAGAAGAATATATGTACATACATACATACATACATATACAATTCTATATGGAAATTAATCTAACAGAGTAATAGGAGAAAAAAGGTTAAAAGAAAGAGAGGGAGGGGCACAGTGGATGGAGCACCAGCCCTGGAGTCAGGAGTACCTGAGTTCAAATCCGGCCTCAGACTTAACAATTACCCCTAGCTGTGTGGCCTTGGACAAGCCACTTAACCCCCCATTGCCTTGCAAAAAAAAAAAAAGAAGAAAGAGAAGGAAATAAAAGAGTAGATTAAAGGAACCAGTAGTCAAAAGCAAGCAGACTTTTGAGGCAGAGACAGGATAATAAAGAGTAGGATAATTATAAGAGAATTGAATGGAGGAAAATACACATTAAGTGTTCATAAATAAAAATGGGAAAGGGATTAATTCAACCATAAAATGGAAAAGGGTAATATAGAATTAGAAATAAGAATCCAAAAATATTCCAATTACAAGAAACAGACTTGAACCAGAAAGATATGCAAAGATTTAAATTAAGGATCTGGAGCAGAATCTGATATGTTTCAACAAAAGTTAAAGGAAAAAAAAAAAGGAAGGGGTAGAAGTCATATGCCAAAACAAAAATAGATCTAATTGAAAGAGGTAATGAGGGATCTAAATTTTGCTAAAAGGCCCTGTAGACAGTGAGTTAATATCAATTATGTGTATATATATATATATATATATATATATATATATATATATATATATATATATATATATATATATATACGCAAAGGAACATTTCAATAAATTACAGTAAACAGCAAATTATAATAGTGAGACATCAATTTACCTTGTCAGACCTAGATAAATCTAAAAGAAAGATAGTAAAGAGATGAATATTAACCTTAGGAAGGTCAGGTATGATAGACCTCTGGATAGTTTAAGTTTGCTTATTTCTCCACTATGCATGGATCATTACAAAAATTGATCACAAATTAGGACATAAAACCTTACCAACAAGTGCAGAAAAACAGAAACATTAGATCCATCTTTTTTTTTCTGATCACAATATAAAAAATTATATTCAATGAAGGAGTTTTGAAACTTAGATTAAAACTTCAAATGGAAACTAAATAATATAATCCTAAATAATGAGTAATAAAACAAAAATGAAGAATTAATTCAGTATCTGCAAAGAAAATTCCAAAAGGGATCACAAAGATTATGACATGAGTGAAAAATAAATGAACAAGAAGAATGAGTGTATGAAAGAACAAATCATAGAATAAACAATACTTCATTGAAGAAGTCAATAATGAATTAACAAACCAAAATTTGTGAATTGTAGTCAAAGCAATACTTAAGGGAAAATTTATATCTCTGGACACTTACATCAATAAAACAAAAAAAATCAAATACACAAATTGGACAGCAACTTAAAACAATTTTTTGAATCCAAACAGAATATAAAAACTATAAAAAATAAAACTATAAAACATCAAAATAGCTATCCTGAAAATTGGAGAAAGATTAATTAAATTTTAAAGTAAAAACAAAATAAAAATTTTTAAATGTTGAATAAATCTAGGAGCCTTAAAATTAAATTAGATAAAAGCAGCTAATTTAATCTTTTAAAAAAAACTTAATTACCAATATCAAAAATGAAAAAGATGAATTCACAGCTAATGAAATTACAATGAAAATAATTATAGGAAGTAGAGAAATGGAGTGATGAGATCAGCTGGACACAAACTTTGTAAATCTTGTGTTTGCATTGTTAAGGGAATCTTCCTTTTTCCTTTATCATCTAATTTTAGGCCACATCTGAATGTCTGACCTTCAACTTGATTTGGATTGCCTTGTCTTCTGGTGGAGTGGGCATGGATCATAGGTGCTAGAAAAACCCAAAGCCACCCAAAAATGGTCCCTCCCCAAAAAGCAAAATCTCCAGTGTGGGGCTTGTATCACTCCCAGGTCACCACCCCTCCCATGGGCTCTGAAGGAGAATTTAAGGAGATCAAGGAAGGGGCTTGCTCTCTTGGACCTTCCAGTCTCCTGTTGAAACTCTGGTCAGTTGACTTGACCAGCTCAATCAGCAATCCACGTGGTCTTCTCTTTAAACTCTTCTTAACTTTTCTAACACTTTCTTAATGTGTTATAACGTCTCTTAATAAATCTCCATCCTCTTTCCAAAACCTGCATTCCCAAGTTTGAGTTGCAATAAACCAATAGCAACAGTTTGACCATCTATATGTCAATAAACTAATCATAAAATTATGAGTGAATATTTACAAAATATAATTTACCTAGATTTGTCCAGAACAGTAAATAAAAATAGTTAAACTTAACTTAGAACAATCAATTAAGCAAATTATAAATGAACTCACTAAGAAATTTACATAAAAGTGAAAAAATAAAGTATTATGTGAGTTATAGTGTCATCACCAGAGGATCAAGAAATGACTATATTTTATTTACACTAAATACAGAGATTTCACTGCTCTGTGAATTGGCAGCTTTTTTTGTTCTCTTCTCTGACATTCACTCCACCAAATTTTTGATTTCAGGCTAGAGAAAGACTTTTCAGTTTGAATTCAAAGTTTGACTAAGAATGAATAAAGATACTTTGGGTAAGATTGGAAAATTTCATGGACCAACTGGGATTTAGTTTAAATGCAGTTTAGCAATAGAAGCCTTGACAACCATCAGGAAATTCAAGAAAACAAAGAAAAACACCTATTAGCCTCATTGAAATACCATTTAACATGACTGAAATCAACCAGTCTGAACAAACCAATCTAATGCAGATTGAGAAAGATCAGATATTTATCTAACTAAACTATCAAGTATTTATTTAGTGCCTTCTATGTATCAAGCATCATTCTATATGCTGGTGATGCTCATATGCAAAAAATGGAATCATACCTATCCTGACATACATTCTATCATTCTTAACATAACAACATATTCATATACACTCAAAAATATATATAAAATAATTACAAGAAGCATTTCCACCTTGATTTTCCATTCTGATTCAAATAGCACAGGGACCAGGACATACTTCTGATAGAAGGTGGAATTTGAGCTTAAAGGTTTATGCATACCTTAAACCTTAAAGGGATACCTAGGTGAGGAAGGAATGCATTTCCTAGGTAAGGCAAAAGATGGAATATGACATGCACTAAGGTATAATAAATTCAATTTGGTTGATTGGATTAAGGGAAGGAGAGTAACATATACTAAGATTGGGAACTTGGACTGGGGACAAAAGAAATTTTATTTTATCCTACAAGTTATTCTCAGACAACATAATTGATAGCAGAGTGAAATTGTCAAACCTATAGTTCTGAACTTTCTCTTCATCATCAGTCTGTCTGTTGGGCAGCTAGTTGGTGCAGTGGATAAAGCACTGGCTTTAGAGCCAGGAGGATGGGAGTTCAAATCCAATTTCAAACATTTGACTCGCACCAGCTGTGTGTCTTCAGCAAGTGACTGTACCCTGATTGCCTCACATCCACAGTCATCTCCAGTTATCCTGATTCATATCTAGTCCACCTAGATGACTCTGGAAGAGAAAGTAATACTGGTGACTTAGCACAGTAGCCCTGATGTTATGGTCTTCTTCCAAAGTAAAGGACAAACAGTATTATTAGTTGACATCTGTCTGGAGAATAGATTGAAGTGAGCTGTGTTAAGAAAACCATTTGAAGATTTTGTCAATACTGCAAACAAAAGCTAAAGAGGGTATAAATTAAGGTGGTAATCATTTGAGTGGAAAGGATAAAATATGTCCATATAACATATTACTGAGGAAAACTAGCCAAGATGGCCAGATAGAGAAAAAGGCAGGATGGGATAGTGAATGGTCAAGGAGGACTTGCAAGCTTGTATTACTTGAAAAGTAATTTGTGTACCTTTGATAGCAATAGTGGAGCTGGAAACTGAGAAGCTGACATGAGCTAATGCTGAGCAGAAAACATACAGATAATAAAAAAGTGGATTAAGGATTTTGTTTTGCTTTGTTTTATTTTTAGATATATAGGCAAATGAAAGAGAACATTTTTTTTCTCAATTTCCAGGTAGATGGCACAGCTGATAGAGCGACTAAGCCTGGAGCCTGGAAGACCTGAATTTAAATATGGCATCAGACCATGGGTAAGTCAATAACCCTCTATCTGCTTCAGTTTTTTCAACCATAAAATGGAGATAATAACAATATCTAATTCATAAGGTTGTTATGATAATCAAAAAAGATAATGGCTGTTGTTGCTGTTGTTTGTCCTTTATTCTCAAAGAAGAACATGATTAGATAGGTGGTGCCATAATATGCAAGTGAGTTGATTAAAGTGAGGGGTGCTGTGCAAAGTCACCAGGCTCATTTTCTCTTCTGGAGTCATCTGGGTCCAGTGACCAAATGAATCAGGATAATTAAAAATGGTCCTGAATATAGTGGGAGATCTTTTTTTTTTAAAGCTGAGTTTTTCTGAGGTCACAGTTTGACTTGGTTTGTATTTTGTTTCTAGTTTCCTTAGCATAGTACCTGGAACATTGTAGGTGCTAATAAATACTTTTTAAAAATATCAATAACTTGAGTTGATGAGTTGATGGGACTATGTTAGTAGATGACAGAAAGAAACTACACTTGCTTAATTCTTATTTTTATTTATTTTCTCTGCCAAGAAGATTTTTCTAAAGAACAAAATAGTTTATAGGGATTAGGTTAGAGAGGTAGACTAGCAGTAAGAGAAAATCATATTTCCTTTGGTGAAAATTGCCATGAAAATTTATATTCCAGGAATTGAAGAAATGGAAAATTGCTTGATTCAAAACAAGAGATGTTACAGGAAAATTTCATTAATTTCAAAAGAAAAAAAAAAGTGAAATGTGAAAATCATAGGTGATGATCTTGAATTTGTTTCCAGGCAAAATAGTAAAGATTATTTTTAAATAGATAATTACTGAATGTCTTAAAAAAGCAATAGCCAAAAAGAACCTAGATAGTTCACCCAAAACAGGCTATGCTAGCCTAACCTAATTTCCTTTTTCACTAGGGCTTCTGACTAGTACAAGGACTGACATATATTAGGTGTTTAAATATTTATTAATTGAATGAAAGCTATTCTTATGGACAAGATGAAGAGACATAGGTTATATGCATAATACAGGTAAACAGTTTTGCTTGAATGACTGACATTAAAAATTTGTCACTAATTATTGAAGGTCTTTGATATTCAGAGATCTATTTTGGGGGCTTTACTGTTATTTTTTGAAACAGACATCTTGGTTAAAGAAATAGTATATCCAAAATATTTTTACATGATACATATCCAGGACAGAAAAATTAACATAATGAATGTTGGTCAGGAGTCAAAGATAGGGGCGGCTAGGTGGCATAGTGGATAAAGCACCGGCCTTGGAGTCAGGAGTACCTGGGTTCAAATCCAGTCTCAGACACTTAATAATTACCTAGCTGTGTGGCCTTGGGCAAGCCACTTAACCCCATTTGCCTTGCAAAAACCTAAAAAAAGAGACAAAGATATCTCAAAAAGGCTAAAATATTGTTCTGAAAGTTATAGAATGAAAATAAATAAGGATAGATATAGCTCTATACTTAAATTTAAAAAAAAAAACCTTTATAAATTTGGGCATCCTTAGAAGGTTGTTTATTTCAAATAGATATTGGGATTTCAGTAGACTGCAAATTAATCAGTTAACAAGCAATTAAAAAAACCCTTGTTTTGTGCCAGGGGTTGTGCTATGCATTTGAGATTCAAAAGCAAGAAATGGTCAAGAAGTTTAAACTCTAATAGGAGAAGGTAAGACATGGTAACTGAAAAGCTGGGTGGGATAGAGTACATGGTCAGGAATATGGTGGCTAAGTTCAAAGAATGAGGGAAGGCATATCTATGATCATCCCTCCAAATGGAGGTTCTGAAAAGAAGTCACCAAGGGAAAAAGAGGTTGCATGTATTATAAATTCAATATGAAACAGTGATACTTTATGAAAATCCAAAATATAATATTTTAGGGTTATAAGAAAGTATGGTCTTTGGGCCTGGGTAGGTTAGACATTCACTTTTTTGTCCTAGTAATATCACAGTGCGAGGTTTTAATTCATTCCAGAGTTCTACATTTTAGGAAGCACATTTATAAACTTAAGACTGTCCATTGCAAAGCAATCCAAAGGATCAAGATAGTGATGGATTAAAATGATAAATGATTAAAATGATAATGAAAAAAGACTGAAGATACTGGGAATATTTAACTTTTAAAAATTGAGCTTAATATAGGGGTGGCTAGGTGGCACAATGGATAAAGCACCGGCCCTGGAGTCAGGAGTACCTGGGTTCAAATCCTGTCTCAGACACTTAATAATTACCTAGCTGTGTGGCCTTGGGCAAGCCACTTAACCCCATTTGCCTTGCAAAAAAAAAAACCTTTAAAAAAATTGAGCTTAATGTAAGGAAAACCTTCCCAACAATTAGAACTATGCATATCAAGAAGACCAATTAGGAAATTATTGCAATATTACAGACTAGAAGTGAAACAACTGAGTGGGGCAATAGACAGATCACTGAGCTTGGAAGCAGGAAAACTCATCATCTTTATGAATTTAAAGCCAGCCTCAGACAACTAATATACATACATATGTATGTATGTATGTATTTATATATGTATGTGTGTATAGTCCTTGAGCAAGTCACTTAATACTTTTTGTCTTAATTCCTCACCTAGAAAATTATCTAGAGAAGGAAATGGCATCTTTGCAAAGAAAACCCCCAAAACAGGATCACAAAGACAACAATAGATATGAAAAAACACTGAATTAAAGTGTTTAAGTTATTGAGCATGTGAGTTTAAGATTCTACAAAATATTCAAAAAAGAGATTAAAAGATAAGAATAACAATTTTTTCTTGATCATATTTTAATAAGAATATCTTAATAATTTAATTAATAGAATATCAATATTCAAAGTTAGAAATCAGCAAGTCCAATGCTCACTCTTTTAGACATAAGTAAGTTAACATATAACTGTTTAAATGACAGATCCAGGAATAAAACACAGATCATCTGATTCCAAGTTGAGAACATTTCCAGCATACAACACTACTTTTAGTGGTGATTCCAGGGGTTGTCATTTTAATAGCTCTTATCACCTGAAAATTTTTATTCTTCTAGCAACCATTTGGAAATTACCTTTTATTACAAAGCAGGAATGAATCTAGGATAACTAAGTCCCTTAACATCAATACTTGAAAAGTTGGTTTAAGAAATAATCCCCAGAAAATACATTGAGCTTTACTGGCTTTCAAACAGAAATCTAAATTAAACTAGAGGATTACATGTTGATACAAAATGGCATTATGCCATTTGTCCTTGTTTATAATCATGAGTTATTTATTCTTAGTACCATTTTTTGTTTCAGGATCATAATTGAAATTAATGAGATGAATATCTTGTACTAATGCTTTATCATTCTAATAGAAGTCACTGAATAATAGAGTTGCATGATGGTCTGAACAAAAAGGAAGAGAATGGTTAGGAAGAAAAAATAAAATAACACTATGACAGTTAGAACTTTGTCACAAATTCTCTCAGTAACAAATTTTATATTTTTTTCTGAAACTGGGTTTTATTACTTTAATTATTACCAATAAAATTACAGATAGCAGAGTAAGGTATTTGATTTTAATAATAATAATTATAATTGATTCTGATTCCACAGTATATTGTTGAAAAGATAAAAGATATGAGAGTGGGTTTTTTATTGTTATTGGGTAATTCTTTATTTTATTTTTCCCAGGGTTACAGGCAAAAAGAAGTTGCAATATTCACTACCAAATTCTCCTCCTTTCTCCCACCTCACTCCCCCTCATTGATGAAGCCTGCTGTAGGTTAATTCAAGAAAAACACTACCACAATAGTCATGTTATAAAAGTAAACATAGCTTCCACCCCTCCTCAAAAAAGAGAAACTGAAAAAAATGAAGTTTTTTTTTAAAATATACTTCAATCTATATTCAAACACCATCAGCTATTTTAGGATGGATAGTATTTTTTATACTAAAGCCTACAGAGTTCTCTTGGACCACAATATTGCTGAGAAAAGGTAGATTATTCACATCTGGACATCCTGCAATAATGCTGTTACTTTGTATATTGCACTTTTCCCTTTGCATCTGCTCATGTAAGTTTTTTACTGAGAGCATCCTATTTATAATTTCCTATAACAAAGCAATATTTCATCTCAATAACAAAACACAATTTGTTCAGTCATTCCCCAACCAATGTGCATCCTCTCAATCTCCAGCTTCCTATAGAGTTGCTCTAAATACGTGTGTGTGTGTGTGTGTGTGTGTGTGTGTGTGTGTGTGTCTTTTTTCCTATATTTCATCCCTTCTGGAATAAAGACGTAAGCAGTAGCACCACTAGGTCGAATGGTAGACGTAATTCTATAGTTCTTTGGGCATAGTTCCAAACTGCTCTACAAAATGTTGAATAATTTCACTACTGCTCTAACCGTTCATCAGTGTCTCAATTTCCCTCTATCCCTTCCAACATTTGTTATTTTCTCCTTCTGTCCTATTAACCCATCCAATAGATAAAAGGTAGCACTTCAGAGTTCTTCCAACCCATATCATAAGAGTGGGTTTTCCCAACTGTTTCAGAAGAGTTTTAAGACTGAAATTATAGTTATCTAGAGTCTACAACATGCTTTCATTTCTATTTAATTTTCCAATGCAGTTAAAAGTAGTTAGCAACAAGGTCCTGTTCTAATTGTCTACTAAGTCCTATACCTTCATATCTGCCCTAGGTAGTAGGTTAAAAAAAAATTAAGCAATTCAAATACCTAAAGAGGTTTCATTTTACTGAGGAGAGATTATCCACTGTTATATGGGTATGTATAATTTGTGTATTTATAATTTAATTCATATATATGAAATGTTTTCAAACATGTAATTATAAATATATTTTTTACTTTTAACTCTTTCATTTCAGTTCATAAGACAATAGGAGTTCTAAAAGACTTTAGAGACTCTTAATTCAGTTCTTTTATTTGACAGGGAAGAATACTTAGGGTCTGGGAGGACCATGGTTACAGAGCAAACAAAAATTTAAAGTATAGGAACCAAGATGGCAGAGTAAAGGCAGAGACTTACCTGAGCTCTCCCCAGGCCATTCCAAATGCCTTTAAATAATGACTAATCTAATTTAGAGTGGCAGAACCCAGAAAAACACTGAGTAAAACAATTTTCCATCCCAAGAGAACTTGGAAGATCCAAGGGAAAAGTTTGTTACAAAAGGTTTAGAAAGCATCTTCAGTGCAACCTGAGCTACTCTGTAGTGAACTGTCCCTAGTCATCCAGGATCAGATTGAGGGACATCTCGATCAGTGGCAGTGGTGGTGGTTTCCAGACCTTTCTGCCCAGGAATTACCAGGGAGGAAATTCTGCTGCACCAAGGTGGCAGGGGGTGGAGACCTGCACAGGCTATATAGCAGCAGACATGATTCCTGTGGCCCAGGAGCAAGGTATCAGGAGCCATCCAGTAACTCTTTCCAGAGTATTCAACTGGACAGTAAGTAGGTCAGGGAGATTGCAGAGATTTCTTTGCTATTTCTGAGGCAGGACTCTGTGGCTTTGCCCATACTCAGATCTAGGTCACAGTCTAGGGGTGGGGGGGGGGTCCAGTCTTAGGAAAAGAAATAGGACAACAGAGCTTACTTCCTTAGCAGAGTAAGAATCCTCCTCAGGGGCCAGCTAAGTAGCAAGGTGGATAAATGACCTGCCCTGGAGTTAGGAGTACCTGGATTCAAATCCTGTCTCAGACACTTAATAATTACTTAACTGTGTGGCCTTGGGCAAGCCACTTAACCCCATTTGCCTTGCAAAAACCTAAAAAAAAGAATCCTCCTCAGAGTTTTAGGGCAGAAAGGAGTTCTTATGGTCATCCACAGACCAGAGCATAGGCCAGGAGAATAGTCATAGCCTCTCAAAAGAAAGGAATTGAAAACCTGCAAGTCCTTGGAGGCATCTCTGAAAACAGCTGCAAAAACTATCAAAAGCTTGGGAGAGTGTGTCCTCCACCCTGGAAGCAGAGTCCCACCTTTACAAAGAGTGAATATCAAATCATACACTGGAGAAATGAGTAAACAGAAGAAAAAAAATCCAACTCTAGTTAATTAATTTGGTCATAAGCAGGATCAAAATACACACCCAGAAGAAGATAACAAAGTCAAACCTTCTGTATTGATCTCAGGCCATGGAAGAATTCAAAAGAGATGAAGTTCTTTACTTGCCATAGGAAAGCTTTAATATAAATTAAATGGGCTTACTTTACTCAAGAATGCAATCTCAAGTCTACATTTTGGTATAGGAAAAAAAATATGCCTGGGCATAAAGTTTAGAAAAATAGAAAGTATTCTTAAACTTAAAGGGAATGCATCTGACACTTGCAAATTAAAACATGTTCTTATAAACCACTCAGAAAACTGCAGAGCAAAACAAAACTACCTGTGGATCATTTCACTGACCCTAAGGCTTAGATATCTTCATCTACATAGAAAAATCTTTTATGAATACTTCATTCCTTAGGTCAAGAAGTTTTGTAATGGCAATAGCATTCCTTTCAAGATTCTAATTATTTTGGATAATACCCCCAAGCCATTCTCTTCATCTGTAAGATTTTAATGAAAGTGAAAAGTGGTGTACCTTTTCCTTAATACCATTTCATTATTATAACCTATGGATCAAAGAAGTTTCAAGGGATTATTTATTTAAACACTACATTTGCCCAAAGAGTTGCAGTTCTGATTGCAGATAAATGCTTGACATTGAGATAGCTTCATAAAAAAATACACAAACAAACAAATAGCCAAATAAATGTACAGCCAACTACCAGGAGCAAAAGCTAAGTGTATTGCGTGAAAAAACAAGCAATATACTGAACACCTCAACTGTTTAGTACAAGTGCTATGCATACTTTATCATTATCTTTACCATTCATTTCATGATTCTGTTTATCATGGTATACTATTAAATATGTCCGCACTTTAGTCTCTTTCATGACTTGCAAACAATATTATTTTGAGTATGCCTTTGATATACATGGGTGGGTAAGTACATTTGCTTTATGCAAAAATTGTTTATGTAGATATCAGTAGCTTTCTTATGTAAAGCAATCATTTACTATCTGTAGTTAGAATCAGTTCAATTCAATTTTCATAGCTGTGCAAATGAGTGTCATATCACTATATCCAAGTCTAGTCTTTTTCCTGAGCTGCATTTCCACATTACCAACTTCCCATTGGAAAGCTAAGAAGGGGAGACTGTAAATGACTTATTTTTTAAATCTCTCATATATTTGTATTTGAGAACCTTTATTACCCCTAAATTGTAGCAATATGATTGAAGATTTTAGGATCAGAAAGATATATTTTGAATGAATTCTTAAACATTATTACAATTAAGCTTTATAAATTGGAACAAAAAATTTTACCTTCTCAGAGACTCTTTTTCCTCATAAAATAATACTAATAATAGCATCTATGTGTGTTTGTCATGAGACTTGAATTAGATATTATATGCAAAGTACTTTGCGAATGTCAGTGTGCTACATAAATAAGCATCAATAACATTTAGTGAATGTCTAATTGTCTTTTCCCTAATATATATATATAACTTCAGTATCTGAAACATAATAATTGCTTAATAAATGTTTGTTGGCTAACCTTTCACTGATTATTTTTGCTTATTTCTCTTGTCACCTTTATATCATAACCATATTGTGGGCAAGAACTGTCATTTTTCATTTTTGTATCTCTAGGAAGTGATACTTTTCTTCAGTCATTGTTGGTACAAAAAAAGTGTTCAAGCTATTCTTTCATTCAACAACCATTTATTAAATTCATTTAAGTACTAAGGAAAATCCACAAATAATTAAAATGTTGTAACTCCCTTTAGAAAACATAATCTAATAGGTAGGCATTATATTTATAGAAAATGTGAAATATTATATAAAAACTACTCTAAAATAAAATGTAAAAGCATAATGATAAAAGAGGTCACACTTATGCCAGACCAGAGCAATATTTTTACTTTTATTTTTATTTTACTATCCAAAGGCTCACTGATGGTTTTTTAGAGCAATGGTATCAAACTCAAATAGAAATTAGGGTCATTAATCCATACATATGTCTGCACATCAAATATTGACTTGGTTTTAATGTGTAATATTATCTATATTTTATTGTACTTTTATTTATTTTGTTAAATATTTCTCAATCATATTTTAATTTCAGGCCACATTTGGGAGTGTTGTGGACTTCATGAGGCATGCTGGTCATGTATGTAACACCTCTAAAGAAACTGGCATCCAATCTGAGCTTTAAAGAATGTAGAGACTTTGAAAGAAAGACATGACTTCCCTGTGTCCGATACATCTGAAATGAAAATTGAAAGCTCAGGTAATGATATAATTTTAGACTCTTTCTTTTTTCCTTGCCTCCCTTTTTTCCTTCCCTCCTTTTTTCCTTCCTCTATTCCCTCCCTTCTTTCTTCCCTCCCTGCCTCCATCTGTACCTACTTTCCTGCCTTTTCTTTATTCCTTCATTCCTTGATTCTTTCTTCTTCCATCCCCCTCGCTGAATCAAATTTAAAATCTTTTATTAAGCACTGCCAGGTATGAACTGAGCATTAGGGATACAAGGCAAGGAAAACCAATCCCTGCTGCCAAAGACTTCACAGTTGTATGTGGAACGCATATTAAAAAACTATGTACAAATAAGATATATCCAAGATAAATTGAAAATATCTCAGAAGACCCAAACTAGATTGGGGAGGGGAGGTTTCAGAAAGCATTTTTTTCTGTTTCACAGCCTTAGCTGAGACTTGAAGGAATCCAGGAAAGCCCAGAAGTAGAGACCAGAAGAGAGATAATTCAAAACATAGAAATGAGGCAGTGAGTCATAAGGAATGTTCTAAGTATAAGGAACAACAATGTGGATGGTGTCCATTTATAACAGAATATGTGGAGTGGACAAAGGTGTATCCTGCACCTTATATCTTATTTACTAAAAACAAATAAGAAATATTTATGTTTCAAATTTTAAAAAAATCAAAAGTAAAATGATGTATTTGAATCATCTCCACTCTTCAGAAAAAAAAATAACTTTCCACTAACCTGAAAATCATCAGATTCCATGGTTATCTAGTTAAATTAAGCATTCTTATAGAAAGAGATATATGCATTAATTTTAACCTTTTCTGATTTAGAAAATATGTTCATTTCTTGGGGAAGGGGGTATTGTTAGTCTTACCTACTTTGTGTTAATCACGTTCAAGTCTTTCTCACATCATAATGCAACCATGGGTTCATTTCTGCCTCACAGCAGTTCAATGACTAATTATTTCTGAAATTTCCAAATGAGAAGACACAAATAAACCTTCTTCCTGATGCACATTAAACTTAGTTGGACTGCCTCTCCAGCAAATCCAGGAGGCTGAATTGTTGAAACTCTGTAGTTAAATGTCAAAGAGGGTATTGGGTATGAGTTGTTTTTCATTTTTTCCCTTTGTATGTATATTTCTATTTGATGTGGCAGAAGCAGGTGGTGGACAGAGAGAAAGAGAAAGGAGAGAGAGAGAGAGAGAGAGAGAGAGAGAGAGAGAGAGAGAGAGAGAGAATAACAGACAGCAACAGAAACAGAGAAAGGGGGAGAAAGACAGGAGAGATACAGAGACAGGACAAAAAGGGAGACTCAAGAAGTTCAGTTTGATAATATTCATTCTAAAAATAAGGAAAATAAACTTCTTATATTACAACCTAGTAGGTTTAGTAAGTATGAAATTTGGAAGGTGAGACATCTTTCATTTTTCCTGCTCAAAAAATATAACTAGCCTTCTGTAAGAAGATGAAGTAGTTGTTCAACAATAGGCTATTGGCAGATATTATATCTGCCTATATTCTATTATGTAGAAGGAGCTTTGCATTTATACTTGAATTGTCATTGAAATATACCCTGTAGGGCTTTGCCCTCTCTGTTATTGAACACTGTTGGTTTAAAAAAAATACTTTAAAGGTTACTGTATGCTTTGAAGCCTTGGGTTCAATTATTGTTGTGAAGCACAGTTATTATCTCTATCAGGAATTCTGCATGTAGTAAAAATACATTTCCATGACAAAAGAAAAGTCTCCTTTAAGGATGTAAGATTATATTATTCCCTGTGGTATTTGAATCTAAGTGTGGATTTTACATCATATTTGAGGAGCCCCATCTCCAAAGTTGTTTGACTAGGTTCATATGACAAAACCTTAAGTGTTCATAAGCAGATTCCAAAAGAAAATTGCTACAGTAAAGAGATAAAATAGTATGCAGCCCAGGCTGAAAGCAAAATGGGTTGAAAGGTCAAAAGATTAGAGTTGGACATATAAATGCATTGTAAGTTGGGGATAGGTGATTGCAGGGTAAACTCAAGGTCATGTTCATACAGAGCAGGCACAAGATAATATCATTTATGTAGTACTGTGTGCTAATTATCCTTGATCACTGCTTTGTCATGGCAGAGAAGCTTGCATATTCTATGAAACTGAGTTATGCCAGACTGCATTACCCTATATTAATAGATCATAGTGGAAAGTTCTAACAACTCTATGGAGAAGACTTTTGAGCATTTCTTGAACAGCAAGGAGATCAACTCAATCAAATTTCAAGAAATTAGCTCTGACAAGTACAGAAGCTGAAGTTTAACTACTTTGACAATGAAATGAGAAGAAAGGACTCATTGGGAAAAGACTCAAAGGCTGGGAAAGATTGAAGGCAAAAGGACAAAGGTATGAAAGAGTTTAAGATAGTATCATAGAAGCAATGAACATGAACTTGGACAGACTTTGGGGGAAAGTAGAAGACAAGAAAGTGTTGGTTTATTATCATCCATGGGGGTCATAAAAAGTCAAATACTTTTGTATTTGTCAGCAATGTCAGCAATGACAATGAATGTGTAAGACAAATTGCTAAAGAGCATTACAATTATTTCATTTTTGACACAATATTCCTGGAATGTGAGGGTTATCATAATCTATTTTGTAGTTGATAAACTTAAAGTGAAGTTTCTTGCTCAAGGTCACACAGTTATCCTGAAGCTAGATTTGAACTGAATTTTTCTAACTACAGGCCTAATACAGTGCTCCATCCACAATGAGACTTCCATGAAAATTGTAGGATGCAATATGGATTTTCATTGGCATAAAGGGTTAAAGTTCTAGTACCAAGGATAAATCCCAGAGACATTTCTAGTAGACATTTCCATTGTAGGGTAAAAAAAATGAATCTCTTTTAACTAGAAACAACCTAAAATATCTTACTTCATTCTTTTTTCTCTTTAAAAAACTAGACATCATAAATTAGACCTAATTCCCTGATTTGAAGCATAATCCTCATCCACCTAGAGCACTGATATAAGAGTTGGTAGGTAAATATTTTCCGGGCACGTTTGTATCTATAGCAAAGCAGCCATGCAATAAGGTGAAAGATTAGTCCCAGAGTCAACTTTTTTTTTAAAATCCAGGACTGAATTAATGACCAAAAAAATCAATATTCACTTGAGTGTACATTGTTCTAGGTCCTGGTTATACAAAGAAGGAAATGGAAACTTTCCACTTAAGAAAGCAATATTCTAGTCAATGTAAGTTTAAAAAAGGTACAACTATAAATGCATAAAAAAGAAATTCAAGAGCTGTAGTGTTGCATAATGAAGCAGTAAGACTAAGGTCTGGGTCCTGTCTCTGATTAATACTGACTGCATAACTTGTACAAACCACTTAGGTCTTTATTATTGACTATTGCAGTTTCCAAAATTAAATGAGAATCCTAAGCAGAGGCAAAAGTTGATGAGGGTCTAAACTGTGTAAAGCTGTGCTATTTAAGAAAAAAAGGAATACTTGAGAAATGTGATCAGATAGACAATATTCAACTTTAAAGTTGATTGTATAGGGAGTCAAGGATGATTTCAAAAGCTTGAAATAGAATGACTGAAAGAATGTGGAATCATTAATAAGGATAGAGATAGATTCCAGAAAAACAAAATGGATTCTAATTTGCATGTGATGAGTTTGACATGCCTAAAGAGTACCCAGGGAATAATGCCTCAATAAAGAAGAGAATAATGTTCTTACTAATGAAATCCATATGTCTCATCAGGGAATATTGTTTTGAATTGAGAATCCCAATGCTAATATGAGGGTACAGTTTGTTAGCTACAAAAGACAAGGGGAAAAAGGGAAAACTCACTGGATTTTAAGCAGATCTGAGTTTGGATTAAGGTCCTTTAATTTAGATAACTAGACTCTCCTCTCTGAACAGAAGTTTCCTCTTCTGTAAAGTAAAAGAATGTTTCTAATTTACATTAGCAGATCCTACAGTTACTGAGTGTTCAGACAAATGGATATCCATTGATAGCTTTTTTCCAACCACAGATCATATTATTCTTCAGTCAAGTGATCAAGTGATAGATCATTAACATTTCCTTGGCAGCTCCTTCTACCCACACATATTTGCTGCATCATAGATTTCTGTTCTGCTATTCTATTCTGAGGGAAATCTTAAATTTTAAGTGATAAAGGAATAGTTTGGACCAGGGTAGATCCAAAGTTACTTATCACTAACTAGAGCTGAGATATTGATCATTTGATAAGGAAGGTAATATAATGTAAAATAGACCTTTAATGGACATTTCATAACTGAAGTAAACTGAGTTTGGGTTAAATGTTACTACCCTGAATTACCTTCTATGCCTAAAATACAGTTCAACCACTTGTCTCAGGAATTATGGGGCATAGTTAGTCTCATAACAATTTTAAGACATTTTGTACTCTGCTTATGAATTGAGTATCCCAAAAAGGAATTTATCCAATTATCTTTGGGGTAGCTCATCTTAAACTAAGCCTTTATGGGATTGTTCTATTAGAGCAGTTTTAGAGATGCAGCTGATAGTACTTAGAATGTTGAACCTACTCATTTCTTATTTTTAAATTAAAAAAAAAATTGGCCAGCTTAGATATTACACTCAGTGAGCAAATCCTCTAGCTCACCCTAATTGCCAACTGGAGATATTACACTCAGTGAGTAAAGCCTCTAGGGATTCCAACACCCAACCTCTGTGAACCAGCCCCTCCCCAACTTAAGGTCTTAGTAAAAATGAAGAAAAACCACCAGAAAGAAGAATATAAAGAAAAATTCTTGGAAGGAAAAGACCCTAACTCAGAGAAACCTAGAACCTCTGAGGAGAATATGATCTGGTCTCCAGCACAGAAAGACTTCCTCGAAGAAATAAGGAAGGAGTTTAAAAATCATTTGGAAAATTTGGGAAAAGAAACCCAAGAGAAGATTAATACCTTGCAACAAGAAAACAAATCACTGGAAGATGCAATTGGACAAATAAAAAATGAGAATAATTCTCTCAAAACCTCAACTGATCAAATGGAAATCTCTTTCAAAAACAGAATTGACCAATTGGAACAGGAGTTGCAAAAAGTAAATTAAGAAAACTCTTCTGTAAAAAAAAAGAATGGAGTCTTTGGAAACTAATGACTTTATAAGAAAATAAAAGCCTGTTAAACAAAACCAAAAAAATAGAAAAAATAGAAGAAAATATAAAATACATCATCAGCAAAACCATTGACCTTGTGAATAGATTGAGGAGGGACAATGTGAGAATTATAGGTCTTCCTGAATACATTGAAGCAAAAAATGCCTGGACTTAATATTACAGGATTTAGTGATGGAAAATTGCCCTTATATCATGTAACCAGAGGGCAAAATAGATATTAAAAGAATATATCAATCCTCTCCAGAAAGAGAACCTAAAAATGGAAACACCAAGGAATGTTATGGCCAAATTCCAAAACTATCAAATTACAAAGAAAACCCTGCAAGCAGCAAGAAAGAAACAAGGAGACATAGTGAGGATTATACAGGATCTGACTGCATCAAGATTAAGGGCCTGGAATGAGATATTCTGAAGAGCAAGAGATCTTGGAATGCAGCCAAGAATCCACTACACAACAAAGTTGAGCCTTCTCTTTCAGGGGAAAAGATCAGCATTTAATGAAATGGAAGACTTCCAACAATTCCTGAAAAAAAAAAAAACAGAGCTATATAGAAAATTTGAACATCAAACAGGAGGTTCAAGAGATGCATGAAAATGTCAAAAGAAATGGGAATAAGGAAAACAAAACTGCTATCCAATAAGATGAAACTGGATATATCCCAGAATGGGGAAAAGATTCTCATAATTCTTGAGAACTGTAACTCTAACAGAGAGAATATACTTAGCCAAAAATAATGGACACTCATGACTTATCCATGAGATTGCTATCCAATGGGATGAAATTGGCTATATCCCTACTTGGGAAAAAGACTCTAATAACTCTCAAGGATTTTAACTCTATTAGAGAGAATGTACTTAGCCAGAAGTGATGGATACTCAGAATTTTCTATGAGTCAGATAGAACAGTCTAAAAAAACACTACCTCCTTAAAAAGGGGGACAGGAAGGAGATGAGAGGAGGGAGGGTATTAAATGGGGTAAATTGAGTTACTTTAAGAGGTACAAAAGGCCTAAGGTAATAGAGGGGAATAAAGGAGGAGATGAGAAACACCTGAATCTTCCTCTCATCAGACTTGGCTTAAAGTTAACTTATACACACACACACACACACACACACACACACACACACACACACACAAACACACTGAGTTAACTTAAAAAGCATCTTGCCTTTCAAGTATTAAAATGAGAAAAGGGGATGGGGGAATGGAAACAGGGAGGGGGAGAAAAGGGAGAACTAACAGAAGGAATGGAAGGGAAAAGGGAAAAAGGGAAAGCAGGAAGAAAGGGGAGGGGGTGGATATAGGCAGACAAACATGCTGAAGGGGCTGGGACTCAGAAACAAAATACTGGGGAACAGAGGGAAGATAGCATGGAGGGCAATAAAGAGTTAGTAATTATAACTTTGAATGGGAATGGAATGAACTCTCCCTTAAAATGTAAGCAAAAAGCAGAGTGGAATAAAAACCAGAATCCTACAATATGCTACTTACAAGAAACTCATTTGAAGGAGAGTGATACATATATAGAGCAAAGGTAAAAGGTTGGAGCAAAATATATTTTGCTTCAGCTGAAGTAAAAAAAGCAGAGGTAGCAATCCTTATCTCAGACAAAGTAGCTGCACAAATAGATAGCATTAAAAGAGATAAGGAAGGAAAATATATCCTCCTAAAAGGTATAGACAATAAAGCGATTTCAATACTGAATATGTAGGCATCCAATGGGATAGTATCCAAATTCTTAGAGGAGAAGCTGAAAGAACTACAAGAAGACAAAGACAGCAAAACTCTATTAGTGGGAGACCTCAACCTACCCCTTTCAGAATTAAATAAATCAAATCATAAAATAAACAAGAAAGAAGTTAAGGAGATAAATAAATTTTTAGAAAACATAAATATGATATACTTTTGGAGGAAATTGAATGGGGATAGCTAAGAATATACCTTTTTCTCTGCAGTCCATGGCACTTATACAAACATTGACTATGTATTAGGGCATAAAACCTAATGATAAATTGTAGAAAGGCAGAAATAGTGAATATATTTTTCTTAAATCAAAATGCAATAAAAATCATATGCAATATTGGATCAGGGAGATATAGACTCAGAACTAATTGGAAACTGAATAACCCTATTTTATATAATGAGTAGATCAAACAACAAGTTTTAAAGTTTTTATAGAAAAACTTAATTGTTTTATTCTAGATAATGACAATAATGAAACAACATATCAAAACCTATGGGACTTACTCAAAGTGACTGTGAGGGGATATATTATATCTTTAAATGCTTACATGAATAGATTAGAGAAAGAAGAAATCAATGAACTAAATATGCAACTTAAAAAAATTAGAGAAAGAACAAATGAAAAAAATCCCCAATTAAATACCAAATTAGAAATTCTAAAAAATAAAGGAGAAATTTTAAACACTGAAGGTGAAAAAACATATTGAATTAATAAATAAAACCAAGAGTTGGTTTTATGAAAAAACTAAAACTGATAAAGCTCTGGATTTTTTTATTAAAAAAAAGAAAGAAGAAATCAAAATTCCTAGTATCATAAGTGAAAAAAAAGGTGAACTCACCACCAATGAGGAGGTAATTAAAGTAATAATTTGGAATTATTTTGCCCAACTCTATGCCAATAAATTTGACAATTGAAGTGAAAAGGACAAATATTTACAAAAGTATAAGTTGGTCAGGTTAAATGAGGGGGAGTTTAAATACCTAAACTATCTTATATTAGAAAAAGAAATTCAACAAGCCATCATTGAACTCCCTAAGAAAAGATCTCCAGGGCCTGAGGATTTACAAGTGAATTATACCAAACATTTAAGGGACAATTGGTTACAATTCTATATTAACTCAGGAAAAATAGGGGAAGATGGAACTCTACCTAACTCTTTCGATGACTCAAATATGATGTTGGCATTTAAACCAAGAACAGTTAGAATGGAGAAAGAAAATTATATACCTGTATCCCTGATGAATATAGATGCAAAAATCATAAATAAAATCTTAACAAAACAATTACAACAAGTTATCACAAGGATAACATATTTTGACCAAGTAGGATTTATCCTAGGAATGCAGGGTTGGTTGAATATTAGGAAAACTGATAGCATAATTAATTATATCAACAACAAACCTATCAGAAACTTCATGATTATATCAATAGATGCTGAAAAACCTTTTGACAAAATGTCCATTCCTACTAAAAACACTAGAGAGTGTAGGAATGAATGGACTATTCCTTAGAATAATAAGTATCTATCTGAAACCATCAACAAGCTCTATGTTCAATGCAGAGAGGCTAGAGGAATTCCAAATAAGATTGGGGTGAAACAAGGATGCCCATTATCACCACTACTATTCAATATCATATTAGAAATGCTAGCTTCAGCAATTAGAAAAGAAAAAGAAATTGAAGGACTTAGAATTGGGAAGGAAAAGACAAAACTTTTACTCTTTGCTGATGACCTCATGGTATACCTAGAGAATCCCAAGATATCATCCAAAAAATTACTGGAAAAAATCAACAATTTTAGAAAAGTCAAAGGATATAAAATAAACACTCATAAATCCTCAACTTTTCTATATATGACTAGCAAGTTACCTCAGGAAGAACTAGAGAGAGAAATCCCATTTAAAGTAACCTCAGACAATATAACATACCTGGAAGTCTATTTGCCAAGGCAGACTCAGGAACTTTTTTAAAACAATTACAAATCACTTCTCACACAACTTAAATCAGATTTAAATAACTGGACAAACATCAACTGTCCATAGATAGACCCATAGATAGGTCAATCTAATATAATAAAAATGACAATTCTATCAAAACTAAACTACCTGTTAAGTTCACTACTAATCAAAATTCCCCAAAATTTACTTTAATGAGTTAGAAAAGTGGTAAATAAATTCATATGGAGGAAAAAAAAAGTCAAGAATTTGCAGGGATTCCATGAAAAAAAGTGCAAAAGAAGGTGGCTTAGCCCTACCTGATCTAAAATTGTATTATAAAGCATCAATCATCAAAACTGTCTAGTATTGACTAAGGAATAGAGGGATAGACCAGTGGAATAGACTAGCTGCAATGGCAGGAAATAATTATAGTAATCTACTGTTTGATAAACCAAAAGAGTCCGGCTATTGGGATAAAAAATCTCTACCCTGGAGTCAGGTATACTTGAGTTCAAATCTAGCCTCAGATACTTAATAATTACCTAGCTGTGTGGCCTTGGGCAAGTCACTTAACCATATTTGCCTTGCCAAAAAATGTAAAAGAAACCTCTCTCTTTGATAGAAACTTCTGGGAAAATTGGAAGACAGTATAGAAGAAACTTAGATTAGACCAACACCTCACAACCTATACCAAAGTAAGATCAAAATGGATACGGGATTTAGAGAAAAAAAATAATATTATCTGTAAACTACAAGATCAAGGAGTAGTTTACCTGTCAGATCTATGCAAAGGGAAGCAGTTTATGACTAAGGAAGAGATGGAGAACATCACTAAAAACAAACTAAATGATTTTTATTATATTAAATTAAAAAGCTTTTGCACAGACAAAACCACTGTAACCAAGATCAAAAGAAATGTAGTATACTGGGAAATGATCTTTACAACTCATATTTCTGAAAAAAGACTCATTTCTAAAATTTACAGGGGACTGAGTCAATTTTTTTTTAAAAAAAAAGCCATTCCCCAATTGACAAATGGCCCAAGTATATGCAAAGGCAATTTAAAGATGAAGTGAGCAAAGCAATCTATAGTCATATGAAAAATTGCTCTAAATAATTACTTATTAGAGAAATGCAAATTAAGACATCTCTGAGGTACCACCTCACATCTCTCAGACTGGCCGATATGACCCGAAAAGGATAATGATCATTTTTGAAAGGCTTGTGGGAAATCTGGGACACTATTATGTTGTTGGTGGAGCTGTGAACTCATCCAATATTTCTGGAGAGAAATTTGGAACTATGCCCAAAGGGCAACAAAAATGTGCATACCCTTTGATCTAGTAATACCACTACTGGGTCTATACCCTGAAGAGATCATTGCAAAATTGTGAAAACATCACTTGTACAAAATATTCATAGCAGCCCTGTTTGTGGTGGCAAAGAACTGGAAATAAAGTAAATGTCCTTCAGTTGTAGAATGGCTTAGCAAATAGTGGAATATGTATGTCATGGAACACTATTGTTCTATTAGAAACCAGAAGGGATGCAAATTCAGGGAAGCCTGGAGGGATTTGCATTAACTGATGCTGAGTGAGATAAGCAGAACCAGAAAAACACTTTATAGCAACTTGGGGGCGATGACCAACCCTGATGGACTTTCTCATTCCATCAGTGCAACAATCAGGGACAATTTGAGGCTGTCTGCAATGGAGAATGTCATCTGTATCCAGTGAAAGAACTGTGGAATTTGAAGAAAGACCAAGGACTATTAGCATTAATTTAGGGAAAAAACTGGTATCTTTTTGTCTGATCTTGCAAACTCTTAAATTTTATGTTTCTTCCTTATGGATATGATTTTCTCTCATCACATTCAATTTAGATCAATGTATATTGTGGGGGGTGGGGAGGCAATTAAGATTGTAAAACTCAAAATAAATAAAATCATTATAATTCAAATTTGTTTTTAATTTTTAATTTTAGGGTTTTTTTTGCTTTTGCAAGGCAATGGGATTAAGTGACTTGCCCAAATTTGCACAGCTAGTAATTATTTAATGTTCCAGGCTGGATTTCAATTCAGTTTCTCCTGACTCAAGGACCACTGCTTTATTCAATGTACCACCTAGTTGCCCTGGATCTACTGAATCAAGTTTATAAGGTTACAAGTCATTCCTCATTTGATAAGTAGTCAAGGGATATGAATAGGTCATTTTCAATCAAAAGAATTAAAGTTATATATATAATCATGAAAATATGTTCCAAATTAATATTATTATTGGTTTGAGAAATGAAAATTAAAACATCCAAGAGGCATCTGATTGACTACAATGACCAAAAGAAAAAACTGTCAGTGTTTGAGAGGTTGTGGGAAGATTTAGATTTTAAGGTACTATTGGTGGAAGTGTGAACTATTCCAACTATTCTGGGGAGCAATATGAAACTATACCCAAAGAGTAATGAAACTGATCATACTCTTTGACCCAGCAACACCAATACTAGATCTATAGTCAGAACAATTTATAAAAAATAGGAAATCCCACGTCTTCATAAATCTTTATTGCTGCTCTTTTTGTAGTGGCAAAGATTTGAACATTGAGAGGATGCCCATTTATTGGGAAATTCTGAACAAATTATGGTATATGAATGTTATGGAGTACAATTTTTTTTAGTTGTTTTTTTTTGCAGGGAAATGGGGTTAAGTGACTTGCCCAAGGCCACACAGCTAGGTAATTATTAAATGTCTGAGGCGGATTTGAACTCAGGTACTCCTGACTCCAGGGCCGGTGCTCTTATCCGCTACACCACCTAGCTGCCCTAAGTACAATTGTTCTGTTAGAAACCATGAATGGTTTGACTCCCGAGAAGCATGGAATGAGTTATAAGAACTGATGCTGAGGGGCAGCTATGAGGTGCAGTGGATAGAGCACTGGCCCTGAAGTCAGGAGTACCTGAGTTCAAATCTAGCCTCAGACACTTAACAATTACCTAGTTGTGTGGCCTTGGGCAAGCCACTTCACCCCATTTGCCTTGCAAAAACCTAAAACAAAATTTAAAAAATCTACTGATGCTGAGTGAAGTGAGCAGAACCAGGAAAACACTGTACATATTTACAACATTATGAGTTGATCTATGATCGATGCAGCTCCTCTCAGAACTTAAGCAATTTAGGACTATAATGGGAGACATGCTAAGGACAATGACATTCACAGATCAAGGGAGGAGAAAAAAAAAACCCAAAACCCCCTATGTCCACTTTTTAAATTTTCTATTCTGTTTTTCCTTCCTCACCCATGATTTCCTTTCTTTTCCATTAATCCTAATTCCTCATAACCCAAATTAATAATATTTAAACCTGTTAATACAAAAGTACATATACAACTTTTAAAAGACTGTTCAATCAGGGGCAGCTAGGTGGCACAGTGGATAAAGCACCGGCCCTGGAGGCCCTGGAGTCAGGAGTACCTGGGTTCAAATCCAGTCTTAGACACATTTAATAATTACCTAGCTGTGTGGCCTTGTGCAAACCACTTAACCCCATTTGCCTTACAAAAAAAACTAACAAAAAAAAGACTGTTCAATGATGGGGTAGGAAGGGAGGGAGGTAGAAAACTGTAACTTATAAACTTGCAAGCAAATTAATATTGAAAAACTTTCAAGACATGCAACTGGAAAAATAAAATAAAATATCAATCTGAAAAGAAAAGAATGCTGGGCCTAGAATTAAAAAGTCTTCAGTTCCAATTCAACAGCTTCTGTTGATCCTGGACATGTTTCTTACCTTTGTTTACCCTGTTTCCTCAACTGAAAATATAAATTGTAACAGCACTATACCTCACAGGTTATTATAAGTATCAAATGAATAATATTTGTAAAAGTTCTTACAGGTACATATTAAGTGCAATATAAATGTTTATTCCTTTCCCCTTCCCTTATTTTCTTCCTCCAATTTCAAATCTTGTACCATATGTCTACATGGAACTGAACTAACTGGAAGTCCCTTTTTTCAGGGGTTGGGGGATTGCTTAAGTTTTTTGAAGAAATATCTATTGTCACATGGCAGAGGTCTATGGCAAATCATACATGACAATCTGTCCTGCTTCCTCATTCATTTTTATCAAGATGATGACATAAGCAGACCTGACAATGTCAGCTGTAAATTCCATCAACTTGCCATTCTGGAAAGAACTGACCCAGGTGATAATAAGAGCAACAACATCCAGTTAGGAATAATTTAAAATTCACAAAGCATTCTCATCATAACAATGCTTTAAGGTAGGTATTGGCAATGTGGAGCTCCATTTCATTTACTTAGCACTGATTTTTGTAGTTAATGAATTTTAGGCTTCTTTGGTAAAGCAAAATTATTTGGGGAGGGGTGGCTAGGTGGTGCAGTGGATAGAGCACCAGCCCTGGAGTCAGGAGTACATGAGTTCAAATCCAGCCTCAGACACTTAATAATTACCTAGCTGTGTGGCCTTGGGCAAGCCACTTAACCCCATTGCCTTACAAAAACCTAAAAAACATTATTTGGGGAGGGGAGAGGAGGTACAACTTCCATATGGTCAACACTCTCTCTTCATTTCCCCATAGAATTTTTTGCCTCTGTCACTACACAGAGCATCTACTGCCAGGTGATTACTTTTAGCATCCTGTCATCACAGGTTCTTTCTCTCTCCTATTGCCAATCTTTGTTCCACATCATAATCTGTTAACAGTGTTAGATTTAACGGAAGTCAATTATAAGGAATTTTGTAAGGTAACTATAATTTATACTATTTAGTAATGAATATATATATATATGAATATATGCATATATATGCATATTTTTCTTCCAATAAATTTAAAGAATTGTTTTTAGCAAAGCTGTTTTTGAAATATTTGACTTACCTTAAGTTCCTTACTTGAGAAAAGGTAGAATAAGATAAGGTCAATTTTTGCAATAACTGAAGATTTGAAAGAGGTTAAAAATATTACTCATGAAAGTTGCACAAGGGAAATAGAAGACAGTAAAGTATTCCTGACATTGTATAACAAGGACTAACAAGTTTATCTGTCAACATGTTAGAAATAATTCAGTGGTATAAGTGGTAATTAAAAATCTCTTGTTATGTCACCAAGATCCCAAAATGTCATTCTTTTCTTTTTTGGTAGTGACCAATTACCTAGAAGTTTTAGATTTCTGAAAATATTAATAAAAAAAGCACCTTTAACTGGTATCTTTTAAATTCTATAGTCTTTATTAAGACTACTATTTTCCCAGGTCCAATTTCCTTAAGTTTTGTTTTACCATTTCAATTCATTATGAAATTTCCTTTTTTGAAGACCTTCAGCATTCAAATGCTTAGATTAATCAAATATTTATTATATACTTATATAGAGGAAAAATCTGAACTTAGATTCTAAAAATGTAGATGTGTCTCAATATCCTTTGACTCACTTTAATCACAAGGTGCTTAGTACCTTGTCTAATGAGGGCATCAAAAACTACAAGGTCTTAAGTCAGTGTCTCTGTAATTATTTGTATAGTTTTCAGGTGAGACCTCCAGAGCCTCCCAATACTAAGAGATCTGTAAGATTCTTACAGTTAATTAGATCAGGATTTGAATTAACATGTGCTTCACTTAACAAGGGGTAAATTATAAAAGAAAATAGGATTGGAGGAGAGGCAAAAATAGTTCAACAAAGGATTGTAGCTTTGGATGACACTTTGGCTCCTGAGGAGGTTTGTGTGTACTGGAAAGATACTTGAAAAATGGTAAGATAAAAAAATGATTATAATTATAACTTGATGCTATTTGAGTCAAAGCTGCTTTTCAAGCAATCAAGTAAACAATCTGTGATGATATCTTGATAACAATAGGAGCTTATTAAACAATCAAATAATGACACTGTGATGGGATGCTACCTGATTAACAATATAAGAGCAATAAATAATACTAAGGAAAAAGGCACAAAGATTTATAATTTTAGAGGGAAGGAAGGGAGAAGGTGAATGCTGAGTAAATTCTATTCAATAGATGTAGCCCAGTGAGGGAATAAGATACATTCCCACTTGGGTTTAAAAATCTAACTTAACCTACAGGGAAAGGGAAAGATAAGGGAAGAAGGGACTGATAAAAGGGAAGGGAAGGTATAAGTGAAATTAAACTGAAATTAAATCTTTAAAAAAAAGCCAAATAGGAAAGTTAGCAAAATTTGGTGAAGAGCATTAAGAGAAAAAGAAAGAGAAAAACATAAGTGTAGAAAGATATCATGGAGGGAAATATAGAATTAGTAATGTTAACTGTAAATATGAATGGGATGAACTGCCCCATAAAATGGAAGTGGATAGCAGAATAGATTAAAAACCAGAATCCTACAATATATTGTTTACAAGAAACACATTTGAAGAAAAGAGAAACACACTGTGTAAGAGGAAAATATATTGTTCCTCAGCTGAAGTAATAAAATCTGGGGTAGTGATCCTAATCTCAGACAAAGTAAAAGCAAAAATCAATCTCACTAAAAGGGATAAGGAAGGAAACTACATCTTCTTTTTTTTTTTTGCAAGGCAAACGGGGTTAAGTGGCTTGCCCAAGGCCACACAGCTAGGCAATTACTAAGTATGTGAGACCAGACTTGAACCCAGGTACCCCTGACTCCAGGCCTGGTGCCCTATCCACTACGCCACCTAGCCACCCAAAATTACATCTTCTTAAGAGGCACTACTGGTAATGAACCTATATCCTTATTAAACATGTATGCATGTAGTGGCTTGGCATCCAGATTCCTAGAGGAAAAGCTGAGTAAATTACAAGGAGATATAGACAGCAAAACATTGATAATGGGAGACCTCAATCTCCTTCTCTCAGAACTAGATAAATCAAACAACAAAATAGCAAGAAGAAAGTCAAGAAAGTGAATGAAATCTTAGAAATTTAGACATGATAGACCTCTGGAAAAAAACTTAATGGGGAATAGAAATGAATATGCCTTTTTCTCCACAGTACATGGCACCTTCACCAAAACTGACCATGTACTAGGGCACAAAAAATATTATAATCAAATGCAGAAAGACAGAAATAATAAATACATACTTCTCAGACCACGGTGCAATAAAAATTGCATGTAATAAATGATCAGGGAAAATAAACCAAGAACTAATTGGAAATTAAATAACTTTATTTTAAATAATGGGTCGATTAAACATCAAACAATAGAAATAACCAATAATTATATTCAAGGAAATAATAATAATAATGAGATATCATGACAAAATTTATGGTATGCAGCCAAGGTAGTTTTGAGGGGAAACTTAATATGAATAAACTTATAGGAATAAATAAATAAACTTATATGAATAAAATAGAGAAAGAGGAACTCAATGAATTGGGTATACCACTAAAAACACTTGAAAAAGAACAAATTAAAAGTGCCTAATTAAACATCTAATTAGAATTTCTGGAAAATCAAGGGAGAGATTAACAAAATTAAAAGCAAGAAAACCATTGTTCTCATAAATAAAATTAAGAGTTGGTTTTATGAAAAAGCCAATAAAATAGACATTATCTTTAATCTGATTAAAAAAGAAAAGAAGATAAATTGCCAGTATCAAAAATGAAAAGGGTGAACTAACCACCAAGGAGGAAATTAAAGAGTTAATTCACACTACTTAGCCAAAATGTATGCCAATAAATTGGATAAGTTGAATTAAATGGATGAATATTTAGAAAAATACAAATTGCCCAGATTGGCAGAAGAGGAAATAAATTACTTAAATAACTCCATTTCAGAAAAAAAAGAAATTTTAGAAATAAGTCTCCAGGTCCAGAAGAATTTAAAAGTGAACATTTAAGAAACAATTAATTCCTATTCTACTTAAACAATTTTTGAAAAAAAAGTAGAGGAAGGAGTTCTGCCAAACTTCTTTTATGACACCAAGATGGTGCTGATACCCAAACCAGGAAGAACCAAGATGGATAAGAATATTATAGACCAATGTCCCTAATGAATATTGATGCAAAAATCTTAAATAAAATTTTAAGAATGAGACTACAGCAGGTTATTCCTAGATTAATATACCATGATCAGGTTGGATTTATACCAGGTAGGCAAGGATGGTTCAATATTAGAAAAACACTCAACATAATTAAACATATCAATAGTAAATCCAACAGAGATCATATTATTATCTCAACAGATGCTGAAAAACCTTTGATAAAATACAATATTTATTCTTTTAAAAAACACTAGAAAGTTTAGGAATAAATGGAGTTTTCCTTAAAATAATAAACAATATCTATCTAAAACTATCAAGAAATATATTTAATGGGAGTAAAGTTGGGGCATTTCCAGTAAAATCAGGGGTGAAACAATAATGCCCATTATCACCATTACTATTCAATACAGTATTAGAAAAGCTAGCAGTAGCAATAAGAGATGCAATAGAAATTGAAAGAATCAGAACAGGCAATGAGGAAACAAATCTTTCACTCTTTGCAGATGATATGATGGTATACCTAGAAAACCTGGAAAATAATCTTAAAAACCTCCTTGAAACAATTAACAATTTCAGCAAAATAGCAGGATATAAAATAAACTCTGATAAATCACTAGTACTTCTATATATGAACAACAAAATCCAAGAGCAAGAGATAGAAAGTGAAATTCCATTTAAAATAACTGTAGACAACATTAAATACTTGGGAATTTAACTCCCAAGACAAACCCAGAAACTGTATGAACACAATTATAAAGCACTTCGCACGCAAATAAAGACAGATCTAAATAACTGTAAAAATATCAATACTCATATTTAAATCAAGCTAATATAATAAAATGACAATTCTATCCAAATTAAAATACTTATTCAGTGCCATACCAATCAAACTACCAAATAACTGCTTAACTGAGCTGGAAAAATAATAACAAAATTCATCAGGAACAAATAGCAATGGAACTGATGGAAAAAATTATAAAGGAAGGTGGCCTAGCTATACCATAAAGCAGCAGTCATCAAAACTACCTGGTATTGGTTAAGAAACAGAGGAATGAATCAGTGGATTTGGATAGGTTCAAAAGAAATGGCAGTAAATGACTACAACAACCTACAAATCCAAAGATATCAACCTCTGAGATAAGAACTCACTTGTTTGACAAAAATCATTGGGAAAATTGGAAAATAATATGGCAAAAACTAGGCATAGGTCCACATCTCATTACCCTATGCCAAAATAAGGTCAAAATATGTACAGGATTTAGCCATAAAGAGCAATGCTATAAATAAATTAATAGACCAAAAATTCTCTATCTATTTTATCTATGGAAAAGAGATAAATTTATGACCTAATAAGAATTAGAGCACATTATAAACTGCAAAATGAATGATTTTGACTATATTAAGTTAAAAACATGTTGCACTAATAAAATCAATCCTGCCAAAATTAGAAGGAAAGCAGAAAGCTGGGAAACAATGTTCACAATCAGTTCTGACAAAGGTCTCATTTCTAAAATATATAGAGAATTGCATCAAATTTATAAGATCATGTCTTTTCCCAATTGATAAATGGTCAAGGTATATGAACACTTTTCAAATGAAGAAATTAAAGCTATATGTAATAATTTGAAATATACTCTAAATCACTATTGATTAGAGAAATGCAAATGAAAACAATGAGATATTATCTCACAACTATTAGATTAGCGAAGATGAAGAAAAGGGAAGATGATCAATGTTGGAGAGGCTGTGGGAAGATTGGGACATGGATGCATTTCTGGTGGAGTTGTGAATTGATCCAACATTTCTGGAGAGCAATATGGAACTATGCCAAAGAACAATAAAACTGTCCATACCCTTTTTGACCCAGCAATTCAAATTCTAGGTTTATATCTAGAAGATTTCTTAAAATGGGAAAAGTCCTACATGTTATAAAATATTCATAGCCACTCTTTTTGTAATGGCAAAGAATTGGAAATTGAAGGAATGCCCAACAATTGGGGAATAGCAAAGCAAGTTCAGGTATATGAATACTATTGAATACTATTGTTCTATAAGAAAATATAAATATTCAGACTCTAGAGAAATATGGAATGACTTACCTGATCTGATGCTGAGCAAATGGAGAACCAAGAGAACAAGGTACATATCAACAACTATACTGTGAGATAAACAGTCTTTATGGAAGCAGTTCCTCTCAGCAGTTCAGAGAGTGAGAACAATTCTATTAGACTGGCTATGGACTATGTTATCCCCATCCAGAGGAAGAAACACAAAAAACACCCCCCACACACACACACAAAACATGAACATTTTTATAAAAATTATCTGTCATATATCTCTTTCCCTTAATCCAAATTCCTTATATTGAAAATAACTAATCTGTATGTTTATCAAAATATGTATGTACAATAGTAACATTACTGCTTGACTCCGGGGGTAGGAGGGTGGAAGGAAATTTTGTAACTTAAAAATATACAAGTGCATATGGATGAAAATAAATAAATAAATCTATAAAAAATAAAAAACAAAGATCAAGTGTAATATCCTTGCTATATCTATGTTGCATGTTATCAGACAAATACAGAGTAAAGCCTACTTTCTCATGCCTCTAAAGACCATTTAAACCACAGTTTTTGCCTAACTACCTTTTTTTGAAGACACAAGGAAATGTATAATTGATCTCCTAGTAAGATTTAGTCTCTTTAGCTATTTTAAAAACACCTCATGCTCCAGTTAGTTTTAGATGTATTAACTGATTTCCTCAGGCTCTGTGGTTTAAGTATTTTTTTCTCTGTGTAAGTTCCTCTCTCTTGATGCCTGTTAAGGAAGAATATAAATGATGCATTTCTCTTTCTCTTATGCCCCCCTGCTTCCTACTAAAAGAGTTGATACTTCTTTTTCTTCCCTGAGCATAATAAAGGATTTTGAGTATTTATGCTCCTCTCTTTATTTGTTATAAAACAGTTTAACACAGATAGACCTAGGAGTGTTTTGAAGAAAGCACTTTTAAAACTTAATATTATTTCTCCATTATGACACATCTTTTCATACCTAAAATTCATAATGAAAAATTCATGAATAATGTATTTTTTTAAAAAAATTTAATTCCAAGATAGAATCAGAGAGTTAATTTCCTCTGTTTTTTTTTTTATTGTGGTGGGGGTGTCTATGTGAAAGATATCTTGAAATTTGATCTGCAAAGCCTCTATCAGACATTATCTTGAACCAATGTTTTTCTCCTCTTGAGAGTTCTTTGTTAATCTGAGGTTTCTGCAAAGAAAATATACATAGGCTAGAACAGTTACTAAAACATTCAGAGCATCCCTATCATTTGAAAAATGTTCAGTGTTTCTAGTTAATGCCATCTCTATATTATCCACCAACTTCCTCTTTTGTCCTTTATTTCTCTAGTTTCCCCTAGTCACAATAGAATTTAATCCTATCTAAATTAGGAGCATGGTCAAATGTAGTCATCTTGATATACTTTCCTGCCAAGGACTTCTTTTAGTATTACATTTTTCTGAGTGTCCTTTGTTCTTCTGCATTTACATTTCCTTGGCTTTCATTTACTACCATGAACAAATCACTTAACCTTCCTGTTTCAATCTTCTCATCTATGAAGAGAGGAAGTTGGACTAGATGGTTTCTGTAGTACTGTCCAGGATATAACTATGATTCTGTCCTCATCATAATCCCTTCTTTTCCTTCTCCCCACCAAGGCTTCTTTTCAACAAGGCAGATTCCTGGCTTAATTTTGAAAGCCCTTGTTCACAAGGACCAACAGTATAATTTGTTATTGTGAGATGCTTGAATTTGGAGCATACTTATCTCAATTCCAACCTTAGTTTGGTTACTTGTTGAATGTATAATCATAGGCAAGTAATTTAATCTCTCAGAGCTTTCATTTTCTTATCTGTAAAATGGGGGTGGTGGTGGTAATATGTGTTCTGCCTCTCTTTTAAGGTATTTAAAAAATTTAATATTGACATGCAATCCTTTTTAAAAAACAAATAATGACTACTCCGAATTTCTCCATCTAAGACAGTATCAAGCTTTCTTCTCCTTGATCATGAATTCTAAGATAGAATGATCACTTCTGCATCATTGATTACTTTTTCCTGGTTGGTTAGTTCTTCTGAAGAAAAGGAAAACAATTGCTCTCATTGCTTTATACAATTTTTAAAGGATAGAATTGCCATTGAGCCAAATCAATGAACTGACACAGAGTTGCTCCAGCCATTTGGAAAACTGAAGCCTTCTTTGCTACTACATGCTCCTGGAGTTTCCCATATTCCTCATCCATTTACCTTTTCTTACTTCCTATTATTTCTTCTTTACAGCTATCATAGTATACACACATGCAATATAATTTTTATTTCTTCTTTTGTTGAATTTTACCTTAATGTTCTCTATCATGGCCCTCTCAACTCTAGCTCCTTAATTTTCTCACATGAATATATCTTCTTAACCTATAATATTAATCTACCCATATCCCTTTTACCTGTTTTGATTTTTTTGAGTAGTTTCATAGCTATATCCCCATCATGTGTCCCATCCTGTCAAATCTATCTATCTATCTATCTATCTATCTATCTATCTATCTATCTATCTATACATATATTAGATCAAACCAGTAAATGGGATGGGTTCACTTAATATGTTATAGACATTTTATTTATTTTTGCAGGGATACCTTTGTAAAATTAAGTAGTCTCTTTAATTTTTTTCTAGTTGAAATAATGAATGTTTTTAACCACACAAATCTTTTTTTTTTTATAACTATATTCTATGGTCCCAAGGGCAGCTGGTTTGCACAATGGATAGAGCACTGTTCCTAGAGTCAGGAAGACTCATTGTCATGAGTTCAAACAGGGTCTTAGATACATACTAGGTGTGTGACCCTGGGCAAGTCACTTTGCCTCATTTCCTTATCTGTAAAATGATCTGGAAAAGGAAATGGCAAATCACTCTAGTCTCTTTGTCAAGAAAACACCAAATGGGGTCATGAAGAGTTGCATACCACTGAAACAACTCAACAAATCTATGGTGTCTAGCTTGGTAGATTCATGTATATTATTTTCTCCCAAGTTAATAATTTAAAATAATTTTGATTTGCTTTGCTATATACTCAGCATTTTTTCCCAAGCCCATTTTGGTTTCACCCTATTCCTGGTCAAATATCTCATAGCACCCTATTCTCTAATTTTTTTTTTTTTTTGCTAGACATTTTGCCTCATACTTAACAGAAAAAATAGATAATTTAAAAAGAGCTGCTTTTTATCCCATATCCATCCATTCATCTTCCTCTGATTTTATGCTACATCATCTCCTTTTATATTCCAGACTCTGATGATGAGGTGGTCTTTCTGCTTGCCAAGGTCAATGCCACTATGTATGTTCTTTTTTGTGTCCATTTATTCTTAATCTCATTCCCTAATATCCTTCTCGAAAAGCTAGACCTTCACCTCATCATGCTCTCCCCTCTAATTCAATTACTCTGCTAACTCCTCAACTTACAAATATGCCCAAGTACTTTAAGAAATACTTTTTAAAAGTATTCTTCAAAAAATTGTTACTTGATCTTACCAGGTCTTTTAGTTATCATCCTTTATGCACTTCTTCTTATATTATCTCCAAGAAAAAAAAATCTACAAACCTTAATTTCTTCTTACTCTTCTCTCAGAATCTTGAAATTCCTCTGCAGTTTTATTTCCAACTATCTAATTCAGCTGAAACTATTCTTCTAAAGACAAAAGTGGCACTTATTTGCCGAGCCCAGTGGCCTCTTCTTAATTTTCATTCTTCTTATTTTATCTGAATAGTTGACACTGTTGATAGTCATTTTCTTTAGACTTCTCCAGGTTTGGGGGATACTATTCTTTTGTTCTTTTCCCTTTTCTGTCTTTTCTGATGTTCACCATGTCATTATGGCCAGTACTCTGTGGACCCCAAGACTCTCTTTTGAGCTTTTTACTCTTTTCTTTTTATCCTCTATCACATGATAATCTTATCAGATCCTGTAGGTTCCATTGTCATTACTATTAATATAATTATCAAATCTATATTTCCAGCCCAATGTATTTCCTAAACATTGGTCCTGAATTACCAATAACTTATTAAACATTTTGAAGTGGATATCCTATAAGCATCAGAAACTGAATATGTACAAAAAAGAACTGATTAGTTCTTCCCCTGCCATCTTTTAAGCACACGAATTTTTGTCCAGGTTGTTTAGTATTCCAGCTAAACCAAGTTAATGTCATCTATAACTACAACTCATATAACTAACTAATTGCTAATATATATATATATGTATATGGTCATTTCTCAAGTTTTGGACTATTCAATTCCATCCTCCACACAGCTTCCAAAATGATTTTTCTCAAAGTATATATCCAATACATAAATTCTTACTCAATAAAATAAGAGTGGGCTCCTTTTACCCAACTGGTGAGACTATCAGCTTACTCTTTTTTTTCCTCCTTTGGTGTATATATTGCGTGATTTATCTTCTGATGGAAATTGTGGATTTTTATTGCTTGAGAAAAGGAGCCACTGTTTCCCATGAGGGAAAAATGTTTTCTCCATTCCTTTCTTCCTTGGGAAAAAAAACAAAACCTTTTTTCCATGAGAAAAATCTCATATCTATTATATCCTTGGTCTTTCTTCCTTTATTCTGCCTTCCACTCTCCTACTCGGTTGTCATATTTTTGTTTAAAATTATTATGGACAGTTCCAGTGGCAAATTACTAGTAGTCTTCAGCATCTGATTGGATACAGTTCCTTCTCTCCTTGCACCTTCAATCTCCTTTTCAATACTTCTCTTGCAATTCCAATGTTTTTTGTTCTTTCCTCTCTATTTTTAAGGATAGCAAACACCACATATTTTAAATAAACTGTCAATAAAAGAAATATTTTTAAAAACATTCAAATAAATTCTGTTTTCTCTTAATTTATTTTTGAGCAAGAAGAGAACCAAAATAATTAAAATACAAAAATGTACAGAAACAGGAAAAACCTTTGTTGCTCTCATCAAACTTAATTCAATGGGCCTGAATGATCTTTTCCTAAGAAAAATAGGCAGAAATTATTGATGAGTTATTAATGGTCATCTTTCAAAGATCTACAGCATGATTAGGGAATAGCAAATACTGTGCTGATTTGTTTTTAAAGATTTTATTTATTTTGAGTTTTACAATTTTCCCCCAATCTTACTTTCCTCCCCCCACACTCCCACAGAAGGCAATTTGTCATTCTTTACATTGTTTCCATGGTATACATTGATCCAAATTGAATATGATGAGAGAGAAATCATTTCCTTAAGGAAGAAACATATAGTAAAAGAGCTAGCAAGATCAGACAATAAGGTACCAGCTTTTTTTTCTAAACTAAAAGTAATAGTCGTTAGTATTTAATCAAACTCCACAGTTCTTTCTCTGGATATAGATGGTATTCACCTTCCAGAGAGCCACAAATTGTCCCTGATTGTTGCACTGATGAAATGAGTAAGTCCATCAAGGTTGATCGTCACCCCCATGTTGCTGTTAGGGTGTACAATATATTCTGGTTCAGCTCATCTTGCTCAGCATCAGTTCATGCAATTCCCTCCAGACTTCCCTGAATTCCCATCCCTCCTGGTTTCCAATAGAAAAATAGTGTTCCATGACATACATATACCACAGTTTGCTAAGCTATTCCCCAATTGAAGGACATTTACTTGATTTTCAATTTGCCAATACAAACAGGGCTGCTATGAATATTTTTGTACAAGTGATGTTCTTACACTTTTTCATCATCTCTTCAGGGTATAGGCCCAGTAGTGGTATTGCTGATTCAAAGGGTATGTACATTTTTGTTGCCCTTTGGGCATAGTACCAGATTGCTCTCCAGAAAGGTTGAAGGAGTTCACAGCTCCACCAACAATGTATTAGTGTCCCAGATTTCCCCCAACTCTTTCAACAATGACCATTAACCTTTCTGGTTGTATTGACCAGTCTGAGAGGTGTGAGGTAGTACCTCAGAGATGTTTTAATTTGCATTTCTCTAATAAGTAATGATTTAGAGCAATTTTTCATATGTCTATGGATTGCTTTGATCTCATCTGCAAATTGCCTTATCATATCCTTTGACCATTTGACAATTGGGGAATGGCTTTTTTAAAAAAAAATTGACTCAGTTCTTTGTATATTTTAGAAATGAGTCCTCTGTCAGGAATAGTAGTTGTAAAGATTGTTTCCAAGTTTACTACATTTGTTTAGACCTTGTTTGCAGTGGTTTTGTCTTGCAAAAGCTTTTTAATTTAATGTAATCTGAATCATCTAGTTTGTTTGTTTTTAGTAATGTTCTCCATCTCTTCTTTAGTCATAAACTGCTTTCCTTTCCATAGATCTGACAGGTAAACTAATCCTTGAACTTCTAGTTTGCTTATAATATTGGTTTTTATCTCTAACTCCTGTATCCATTTTGATCTTATTTTGGTATAGGGTGTGGAGTGTTGGTCTAATCTAAGTTTCTTCCATACTAACTTCCAATTTTCCCAGCAGTTTTTATCAAAGAGAGAATTTTATCCCAATAGCTGACTTTGGGTTTATCAAACAGCAGATTACTATAATCGTTTACTGCCATTGCACCTAGTCTATTCCACTGGTCCACCACTCTGTTTCTTAGCCAGTACCAAATAGTTTTGATGACAGATGCTTTATAAAATAATGTTAGATCTGGTAGGGCTAAGCCAACTTCTTTCGGACTTTTTTTTCATTTAATCCCTGGAAATTCTTGACTTTTTATTTCTCCATATGAATTTACTTACAATTTTTTCTAACTCTTTAATTTCTTTGGAATTTTTATTGGTAGGGCACTAAACAGGTAGTTTAGTTTTGGTAGAATTGTCCTTTTTATTATATTGGCTTGATCTATCCATGAGCAGTTCATGCTTTCCCAGTTATTTAAATCTGAGTTTTTTGTGTGAGAAGTATTTTGTAATTGTTTTCAAAGAGTTTCTGATTCTGCCTTGGCAAATAGACTCCCAGGTATTTTATATGGTTTGAGGTTACTTTGAATGGGATTTCTCTTTCTAGCTCTTCCTGCGGTAGCTTGCTAGTTATATATATAGAAAAGTTGAGGATTTGAGGGTCTATTTTATATCCTGCAACTTTGCTAAAGTTGCTAATTGTTTCAGTAGTTTTTTGGATGGTTTCTTGGGATTTTCTAGGTATACCATAGAGTCATCTATAAAGAGTGAGAGTTTTGTCTCTCCCTTCCCAATTCTAATTCCTTCAATTTCTTTTTCTTCTCTAATTGTTGAAGCTAACATTTCTAATATGATATTGAATAGTAATGGTGATAATGGTCATCCTTGTTTCACCCCTGATCTTGTTGTGATTGCCTCTAGCCTCTCCCCATTGAATATAATGCTTGTGGATGGTTGCAGATAGATACTGCTTATTATTCTAAGGAACAGTCCATTCATTCCTACACTCTCCAGTGCTTTTTAGTAGGAATGGTGCTATATTTTGTCAAAAGGTTTTTCAGCATCTATTGATATACTCATATCATTTCTGATAGGTTTGCTGTCGATATAATTTATTATACTAACAATTTTCCAAATATTGAACTAACACTGCATTCCTGGGATAAATCCTACTTGATCATAATGTATTATCCGAGTGATAACTTGTTGTAATTGTTTTGCTAAGATTTTATTTTAGATTGTTGCATCTATATATTCATATCTATAATTTTCTTTCTCTGTTTTAACTCTTCCCAGTGTAGGTATCAGCACCATATTGCTGTGTCCTGAGTTTTTTTTAAAGGGCAAATTGTAGAGTTTCAACAATTAATTCTGTTTTCAGCTTTTCCAGTCCATGGATCTTTAATCCAAAAATAAGTGGTCATATATTTTTTCTTCAATTCATTGCAAAATTCTAGAAATAACTTTTTAAGGGATATGTTCTACTCATCAAGAAAAGGAAGTAATGATCATTAAAAACCTGCATAGTTTCATGAAGCTCAGGCATCAGCATATTTCCTTTTTAAAGTTATTATAGCATCATATGAAAGCAATGCTGAACAAAAGGCAGATTTAGGTAAAAGCAAAACATTTGGTAAAATCTCTCATGTCCTCAAAAACAAGACTAAATTTTCAAGCAGAAACTGAATCACTAGTTGAAGATATTACTCAGAGGAATTTCTAAACCTGAAATTCTGTAACTCTGGGACTAGACTCTATATCTCCTCATTTTTCTTGGGTTGTAATTCTTTTTCATCTATATTTGTCCTTTCATTTTAAGTTTGAAGATCATTCTCTTTGAAAAGAAAATAAGAACAAAAAATAAAAGTAAGAATACTGTGGAGAGAATTTGTAATTTCTCTGTAACCACTTTCCTCACATTTATTCCAAACAAGATGTGCAGTTCTCCTCTTCCTACTTTGAATTTTCACTCTATAATAAACTTAAAATAAAGGAACAACTAACAAAGACACAAACCCTTTTGCTTCCCCTTAAGAGGTTGTTGCTGTTATCGTTGTTTTCCAAAATTCAACAAATTCTCAGCTTAGCTTTCCTGACACTTATTTTACTGTGGTCATTTTTTTTGTATTGATATGTCCTTGTTTTTTTACATGTGCTTTTAAAATCTGAGTTAATTAAAAAGCTGATTGTGAATATACAGTATTCTCTTCAAACATTTCACTCTTTACTTTCTTGTGGGTAAATGTCAGAATTTTATTCTTCAAATTTGTCAAGACTCCGTAGTTGACTTGATGTCTCAGACTATGAGATTATGATTTTCTTTTCTTTGAAGTTTTGAAAGTTTTCATAAAAATTAAAGTTCAGCATAGATACAAATGCATATTTCAAATTCTCTTGATCATGAAATGTACATTAATATTATTACTTACTTCCAAACTTCTGGTCATTTCCATTTTTCTATTATTTTTTCCTCCTTGAGAAGCATCATTCATAATTTCTTTTATTGCTTTTCCGGCCTTTTATAAAAATAATGGTATTGATAGGATACATCAGAAATTTGTCACATGATTTGATTTTTAGCACAGAAAGCCATGTATTAAAATCTCTTACCACAATTAAACTTTTGTGATATGTATTCACAACTCATCAATCATTTCTTTTATCAGGTTAAAATGTGTTCCCCCTAACCTTATTAACTTATAAGTACTCTCCAGCATGTCAATCCATAATATTTTAAATGTTTCCAACTTTTCTAAATGAGTAGTGAAACTTTGCTTCTTTTCCTTTGTTATGAGATTTATTTTGTATAGCATATGGCCTCTAAGTATATTTTCAAAGACACATGATGACCATGATTATTAGCTTAATCTAACACTTCTGCTACATTGTGACCTAAATCAATTTTTTTCTTCTTCTAAAATGTTTGACACCTAAGAGTGTAAATGAATTTAAAAAATTTTCAGTTTCAAAAAAATTTCAAAAATTTGTTTTAAATAACTTGATGAGTGAAAATGAGACAGCTCATGTTTGTTAATTACATAATGCTGGATACAATAAAAACTGTGCAACACATTTTCACACCATGGAACTCATAGTAATTATTCATTCCCCTGAAATCTGAAAGGAATTTGTGGGAGAAAGAAGTGGTAAAGGGATATTTTTTAACAATATCATACGAACAACTTCTATAAACTATTAGCAAAGGAAATTTTCTATATTTGCATTAATAGCCTTTTTGTTGCTGTTGTTGAACATATGCTTCATAAACATAATTAAATGGTCACTCTTGTTTCTTATTGTCAAGTATAAACTAGAGCTATCTCAAACTGGTCTTTAAATATAAGCATTTTTCTTTCTACTACCAATCACAGATAGACTCATTTTTTGTTCATTATAATTAACAAAATAATACAGAAAGTATTAATAATATAGATTAAACTTAAGCATATCCAGTAATTTCTTGTTACGTGCAATAAGAGCATGCTTCCTCATATAAAAAAAAATCAAAACAGACTAAAACTGAAATCTCATTTAAGTATAAACAGACCTTTCTGTCATCATAGTTCCCCACCTTTCCTGGGCAAATAATGATTATTTTATTTAATCTTAGTTCAACTGCCTTTTACTTTTTTTCTTTTTCAATATTATTTTAATGATTGTGTGCATTATTCTGCTGTTGCTACTTATTTTATTCTACATCAATTCATACAACTCTTCCTGTTGTCCTCTGAGTGTTTTATGTAGAGATCCTTTATGGCCTAATAACATTTAATTACATTGATACACTACATTTTGTTCAGGTATTTCTCAATTAGTATAATATGTTCTTAGTTTCTCCTTTTTTTAAACTACAAAAATATTGCTGCTGCTATTGGTGGTGGTGGTGGTGGTGGTGGTGGTGGTGGTGGTGGTGGTGGTGGTGGTGGTGGTGTGTGTGTGTTTGTGTGTGTGTGTATGTGTGTGTGTGTATGTGTATGTGTTCTAGAAAAAAAATCATACTCTTTTTCTTAGATCACCTTGGAGTAAACTTGTGAGTTTCTCTTGATTTCCCATAAACAAGTTTCTGATAACCCTAGGAGGATTAAATTGGATGGGGAATTGGAGTCTTCCATTCCCCTAAATTTCTCTAAGTATATTACTTAAATAAGTCACTTATGTTCTTCAAGTCTGTGGATTTTATTTTTTATGTCTTCAATGAAGGGGAATTGATTAGATAACATCTAAGAACACTTCCAAATGTAAAATTCTATGATTCATTATTTCTATTTCATTATAATAAAGTTCATCTTGTAAATATGAAATTAATTATGGCATTTACCCAAGACATTTTAAAAATGAGAACTATGTATGTGCATACAAAGAAATGAAAATGTCTAGTTAAGAGTATGAATGATGACACTGAAGAAAATAAGAGAATACTTAAAACTGAAAAGGAGATGTTTTAATAAATTAATATTTTTATCATAGAAAATTCTGGGAAAAGGAGAAATATTGATCAGGGACATAGGAAATATAGAAATATCCTATTATAATATAAATTGAGAATTATAAATAATATTTTGAATTAAATAATCAAAAACAATTTATTAAGCATTGACTAAGGGCCAGGGTCTATTCTAAACACTGAAAAATACAAAACAATGTAAAACAAAACAAAAACAACTACAAGCAAATTACTCCAGTGAGTAAATTATGTTTACTAATAGATTGTTGTTCTGTCATTTTTCAGTTGCATCTAACTCTTTATAGCCTATTTTAACTTTTCTTTGTCAAAAAATTAGGAAACTATGAAATTTCCTTAAATAGCTCTACCTTTTACATACCTATTCCATATACTTTTAGATAATAAATCAAAAAGAAGGCTTCTTTTCTCAGGACCTACAATTACAGTCAATATTACAAATATCACTTTAGCAGTGAAAATAATCAGAAAAGAACTAATGTGTTTTTTTCCCTCTTAACTTTGAATTTCTGATTATTACTCAAGTGATACATAGTCCCGATAGCTCTATGAAAAAAAAGAAGACAAAAGCTTAAGATGGTTTTATTAATGCCATGTTGCTACTGGAGGAGTATTTTTTGGAAACTATCAATAAGTTTGAAGCCATATTGGTCTATCTGTACTCTGTACCTTTTTTGATATAGCACCCATAGCAATTCCTCACTTTGATCTAAGCCCTATTTCCCAGCTGTAATGACAGGTGTGTTTGTTTTTGCTTTGTTTTCCTAGTCCTCTTCTTCTACTGGGATGGAAATGAAAGGACTCAAAAAAATCTGTATCCCAGAAAGAGATGTGGTTGTTCAGACTCTTTGAACCTATGTGAGGGAGTTTTGGGCAGAGATACTAGAGTCCTTAAACAGTTTCTTCTCTAGTTCATCTAATAGGAGAGGAATAAAGACAAACATGCTAGTAAATCATTGGGGGTAGATTTGAACTCATGAAGATGCACCCTCTTGATTCTAAGCCCAGGACGCTATCCATTAAGCCATGAAGGTGCCCTAAAAGTAACTATAGTAACTAGAGAAACAGATTTGTACTGGTTTTGAGCTTGTGATTCTTTGAAGGAAGCATGACCTCATACTCATATTCTTGTAAGAACTACAAATAGGTTGAGTGTGACAATAAAAAGAGGGAGAAGAATTTAAGATATAACAGATCTGTCAATTGTCCTTGTGGCAGGACAAGAGGGAAGTTTGCCTATACCTCTTCTCTCACATTCCAGGGTACCTGTGTGACACTTATCCCTCTTTAATGATTAACCATGTGATATGAGGAAAGTCATTAATATCTCTGGATTCCAGTTTCTTTAACTTTAAAATTAGGGGTGGAGGAGGAGCTAGATGATCACTACATTCTTTTCTTTTCTAAGTCAGTAGATCTTATTAATTTATCCAGAGCTACAAGGCTTTAAAGAAACCAAAAGGCATCAAGAGATATGAGTTACAGAAGATATCTTGCAAGCCAATAATGACTGAGACACCCCTATTAATTTGTTTTGGTTTTAGAAAGGCAATGGGGTTAAGTGATTTTCCCAAGATCACACAGCTAGGTAATTATTAAGTGTCTGAGTCTGGATTTGAACTCAGGTCCTCCCAACTCCAGGACTGGTGCTCTATTTACTATATAAATTAGCTGCCCCTCCCCTATTGATTCTTTCTGGCAGGTAGGTGGTGCAATAGATGGAGCAATAATCCTGGAATCAGGAAGACCTAAATCAGTAAATGCCTGCCTCAGGTATTCAGTACTTGGGTGACTTTGGGCATTCCATTATTTCTCAACTGCAAAATATATATTTTATATAATAATAATAATCTCCTTTGTAATATAATTTGTATATCTAATATATATTTTATAGCACCTACCTGCTAAGGTTTTTTTTTTGAAACCTCAAATGAGAAAATATATATTAAAGTGCTTAGTACAATGTTGGTAACATAATAGGGCCACATAAGTGTTAGCTCTTATTATCATTTTGTAGTCAATTATTTGTCTGTGCTATTGCAGTGATAAAGCGAGTCACTGTTTACTCAAGCCCCCCAACAACTTGCCAAAGTAAATAATGTTAGAAGGCAGTTGGAGCTACCAGAGCATCCAGGTACCTGACTGCTTAATGAGTTATAAATATCAGTAACATAGCCGAAACTTGACTGCCGACACTATTCTTCCTCAAAGTATCCCTTCTTCCTGCAGAATCAGTATTTTGCTTGAGTCAGCAAAAGCCCTAGCATAGGCACAACCCTGTGGAGCTTGAGAATGGGTTAGTCTATATGCTTGACTAAATCTGCAACTACTGCAGTCTGCATTTTCTGTCTTCTGCAAATATCATTGCCAAGAGTGCCTGCTCTGCACATATTTTGGATAGCTTTCTTATTAGAAGCCATTCTTTTAGCTTTTCTGACATGTATTCACACAATTGGTTTGAATAGGGCCTTGTGTCATTATAAATTTCAAGAGATGCTAAGAGAAAGCTTGATCTTAAGCTGAAGATATAATGTAATTTTATGGTATGTCACCTATGAAATCCTCCAAACTTCAGTGTTGAAAAAATTGCTATAGAAATATTTACATTATCGTTTTGAAACTCCTTTCATTTGCCTCAAGATAAAACAATGTGAATAAATCAGGATGTGAAGGCAATGCGATTCATATTATTGGAAGGAAAACCTGTATCAGGGAGTAATAGCAAGATAGATGGATAGATGGATGGATGAATATAGATATGTAGGTAAATAGATATAGATATGTACACAAAAACACATTCATTTGGGCAGTTGTATATGTGTAATTTCATTGATGTAGTTCAATTATTTGGACATGTATCTGGGAATGAACTGGGTGTAAGGTTGAACAGAAGCAGGAAAAGAAACTAGATTTTTTTGTTTTATCTTGAGGCAAATGAAAGATTCAAATTAATAATGTAAATGTTGCTTCTATTACAATTTTTTTCAACACTGAAGTTTGGAGGATTTCATAGTTGACATACCATAAAATTATATTATATCTTCAGCTTAAGATCAAGCTTTCTCATAGCATCTCTTGAAATTTATAATGACACAAGGCCCTAATCAAACCAATTGTGTCAATACATGTCAGAAAAGTTAAAAGAATGGCTTCTAATAGAAAAGCTATCCAGAACTATAATGCTCTTTTATTGACCCCAAGTTTTCAATGATAGCAAAAGTTCATCTTTTTAATGCTAATATGTACCACTTCCTCTAAAGAACTAAAAATAAAAATCATATAGAAAACATCAAGAAGGTTCATGGTAGATGTGGGAAAGCTGAAATCTAATACAATCTAAAGAACTCTGAAAAAGAATTAAATGACAGAAAGAGAAGATGAGCTGGTTTCATGGAAAGAATAAAGCTTGACAGGTGAATGACCAAAGTGCCATACATCTACTAAACAATATACATTGAAATCAAGGAAGAATTAGAGCAGGTTGGGTGAATGTTCTTTCACAGACTTTGAATAGAATATGAACAGCTTAGATGATTGAAATCTGCATCATTTTGGAAAATCCCAAATTAATGACATAACAGATACATTTAAGTATTTAACTATATAAAATTATGCTATATATACATTAATGTATACATAAATTTTATATCTGTATGATTATATATCTAGTTATATATAGACACATTTAGTCATATTTGTATATATTATATAAATATTGCATGTGATCAGACTTCCTATTATTTATTATTTTCTATTTGTATAAAACACAATATATTACTAAATGTTTTAACATATTAAAATGATATAATATGCTACTACTGTTCACATTCATTCTAAGCATTTCATAGAATTAAAACATTCTTTTCAGTATTCAGCTAGCCAAATTATACACTAAATTATAGGAAATAAATATTTAGTCTGTTAAAATACCCTTTACCCATATAAGTAAATTGGTGTTTTAGATAATGTTAATAAATTATATTTTTGAATATCAAGTAAACTGATCATTTTCCCTACAATTTGGTATTTTATCTTCTTACTTTTTATCATAGTTGCTTTTTAATCAAAACTGTTATTTTGCATTATAATCAATATTTTTCATAATAATGTATGAAGCATTAATTATTTCTCATAATAATGCATAAAACTAAATTAATACAACACAAAAGCTTTTATATTAGTTCCTTATCCTATTAAAAGGCATATACATGTACTATTCAACTCCATAATGGTTCATAAACTATTTTCATTTTTAATAATAGGAATAATAAGAATAGATTTGTAATACAAAGACCTTTGGTCTTCATGAATGTAGTTTAAAAGCAAAAAAGCAATAATTCATATCTGACAACCATGTTTTTCAAATGGAGATAGGAAGCAGTTTACAGTGATCTGTGCCAGGGCAGTTACAACTATGATAATTACCTCCAACCAATAACAATGGAAATGAAGTTACCAGTTGTCTCCATTACCAACTAATGCTGATGTTGCCTTCCATTTTACTTAACAAATGAAATACTTTAACATCTAATTTGGCAAAGTCTCTAGAAAAAAAAAGGAAAGAAAAGGGATCGCAAATAATGAGGAAAGATACCATTTATTTTGATTGATAGAACTATTTAATGAATACTAAACTAGTAATGTCCAAGTTCTAACTGGAATAAAGATCTCATGTGCCTCTACCCCACTGATTAATACTCACAGGTAACTAAAAATAATATTTAAAAACATCTTTCTTATTCCACTAAATTCTGTTCAACTCAAAATGTATTTCTTAAATGCCAACAATGTGTTAAGTTTGCATGAACATATACAAAAATCAAAATAGGCCTTCTGTTAATGGAGATTACTTTCTTCTGAGGGTAGCAATATGCACACATAAACTTCAATACAAAATATTTACAAACTATTTTCAAGGAAGAAAGGACATATAAATATGAAGAGGAATTTGTTAATAATGTAGTGGAATAAGATTATAAAAGAAATAGGGTTTTCAGGAATAGATACAGGGGATCAAGGAGAGGTGTCAAGGGAACAGAACTTGTTTTGGGAGCATTTTACAACTCTGAATCACAGAGATTCTGAGTAGAGTCCAAGTAGATAACTACTACCTATCAGAGAAATAATAGTAGAGTTAATGTCATTATCTACCTGAAGAAATGGTGGAAAGTCTATTGGGAGATAGGTAGATGGGTGGATGATGACTCCCTGGTGCTATAGGCATTACTAGAGTCTTGAAGCCTCCTTCTAGAAACCAGCTATGTCTTCTCTTTTACAAGGCTCACAGAAATGACATCAAGATTATCTGCCTCAAGTTAGAATTGATCAAAATGCTTTTGATCATTATGGATGGGGATGGGGATGGGGATGATAAGGATGGGAAGTGAAAGCAGGTTGCACTAATTCAGAAAGCAATAGAATCTAATTTTCCACTAACAGACAACTGTAGTACACCATTATGGAATTTTTGTGAGCCTAGGTCCTTAAAATATATACTAACAGATAATAAATACTAGAAGATCTTTCCAAGATGAAAAGACTGTTATTGGGTCAAATGATGAACTGTGATTTTCTGCATAAGGTCTCTGAAGAAATTCAATTCAAAAAATGTTGAGCAATAAGTGGTGAATTTTAGATTTTGGGCCACAATTATCTATCAAACTACCTGCTGAGATATAAAAGTGCTTTAATAATCACTATTCACGTGATTATATTCCTGAAATTGTCTATATTTTTAGGAAGGTCCTAATTAGTTATTGGTCTATAAGGAAGGCTTCTAACATAGACTAAGTACTTCTTTTCATTCCTATGACCACCACTCCAATTCAGTTACTCCCTACTGTTCAAATAACTTCCTAATTGATTTTCCTGTCTCCACATACTCCAAAGTATCATTCATATATCCTATTTTGGCCAATCAATTTTCCTAAAGCATCACTAATTTCTTACCAACGGTGTCAAAAATGGCCAGGGTTTTAGAATCTGCTGACAAGACTTATAGTCCTTCAGTAAATAGAGCTTGTCTCCTAGTTAATAAGAATAATTAGCTGAAATAAGAAAGTGCCAGATAGTTACAAGATTAATCTAGTTCTTTACTATCCTTTATTATGTTCTTCTTCCAGTTCTTTACTCCCATACTCATCAGACTCCCCATTAGTGGCCTTTATATTAGTCCTTTGTTATATCTTCCCCACAATATAATCCTCTCTCCACAACTGAGGGTATTAGTTGTTCCAGTTTCATTTTGTGATACTTATTCCAGATGAGGGGTGGCTAGGTGGTGTAGTGGATAAAGCACCGGCCCTGGAGTCAGGAATAGCTGGGTTCAAATCCAGTCTCAGACACTTAATAATTACCTAGCTGTGTGGCCTTGGCAAGCCACTTAACCCCATTTGCCTTGCCAAAAAAATAGCCATTATTCCAGGTGAAAAATTCCTAGTTCTTAATTATGTAAATAATGCTTGAGAAATAACTAGAGTGGCATAAGGTATGACTGGAAATGTTATCAATGTTTTAAAGAAAACCTTTATTGCTTCTTCCATTGTCTTCTAGTGGAGTACTGATTATCTACACAAAACTCATTGGATGATACAGAGATCTGTGACATTGCAAATAGCCTATCCTGTCTCTTTCGTAAACTCCAGTCCATTTCATCAAAAAGAACTGTGGTTATTAGAAGTGTGGTGGTATACTTGCCAGAAATACAAAGTTAAGAGAACAGATAGACCTAGGAAAAAAGACATTCATTTTGATTTGGATATGTTCAATTTGATGTTTATGTGATGTTCAAACAGAAATATCCAGCAGGCAAAGAGAAATATGAAATTGAAAGTCAGGAGACACAGGAATATATAGAGATCATCTGTTTAGAGATCCTAATTTTGTCCAATGTATAGGAGATGATACAATCTCCAAAGGAGAACAAAGAGAGGAAAGATCCAACAAGAAACTATACCTATAGTGTGGAACTTGGGTAATAATTCATGTAAAGGAGACCTAAAAAGATAAGTCAGAGACAAAGAAAAAAAACCAGGAAAGACTGATATCAGGAAAGCTGAGGGAAAAAAGGAGCTTCCAACTGGAGATGATTGATAGCAACAAAATCTGCAAATAGAAAATTTGGCATTTAGAAGATCATTGGTAGAGATAACTTTTCTTGCCCTCCTCCCCAATTAAAGGGGAAAAAAGATTGAAAGAAAAGAACATCAAAGAAGAAAAGAGAAGTTTATAAAATGATCTGGGTAAATTTTTTACTATCTTTTAAATTTAACAAAAACTTTTAAAAAATATTACAGAAGACTATGTTTTATTTTTCTTTTTATATTAGAAAGTTCATTTTTTGATAATTCCTTAAAAATAATTAAAATTGAAGTGAAAAATCATTAGTTACTGGAGAGAACAATTTGAATTGTATGATGAGGTCAGAATTCAGATTGAAAAGATTTGACACTCAAGTATCTTCCCCACAATATCCTTAACAAATGTTGTTGATTTAAACCTATATTTAGAATGGAAGATACTAAAGTTCCTTAAATCTAAATTTTTGGAATTCTATATGAGGGACAAATTTCCACCCAATATATTACCTTCCATATGTTAAATTCCAAATTATGAATCAAAAATTATGCATAGAGATCTGCTACGTAGTGCAATGGATAGGGCACCAGATCTTAGTTCAAATCTAACTTCAGACACTTATTAGCCATGTGACCCTGGGTAAGTCACTTAACCTTAATTGCCTCTTCCCCCCCCAAAAAAGACATTCTTCCAAAGAGCATACTTCTAAAATTGCCTTCCAGAAAAACTAGACTATTGAAGAGGAATCATAATAGAAATTTGTTAATGGCAGAACAGATTAAGTAGATTTCCAGTAATGACTTTCTTCTTTATCCAAACAAGAAGAAATTGAGGTTAGCCATCCTTAATGCAAATCCTAATTGTATATGACATGTTTTTCAGAATCCCTAAAATGATAAGAATAATACTATGCTCTATTGAGATTTTAGGTTTTTGTTGATTTCCTTAAACTATATTTTCTGGGGTTTTTTAAAATGGAATTGAGTTTTATTAAAAAGGAATTGAATAATAATATTCCAGGCTTTATTCAAGAAGTATCATCTAATGTACAAGCAAAAACTTCTTAACAATGAACTTTTTCTGTGTAATGCAGATATGAATATTTTCAGAGAACTATTTACAGTTACTGAAATGGAATTGAATTTTGGAGAAAAGAAATCTGCATAGAGAACCAATATGTAGGTTTTAAGCATATGTACATTTAACTGAGACTTTTATACTTATTGAAGTACTTGTGCTTTCTCAAAAAGGAGCATTTTGTTAGGCTATATATATATTGAGCTGTAGCTAATGTCCACAGCAGAAAATAATCATTAGCAAGTTAATAAATACATTTTAATATATTTAACTATTAGCAAGTTTATGAATATTTACTATCCACTTTTCTATTATGAAGAAAATATTTGTTATTTTTGAGTAAAACACATGCAGCTTATAAATATAGGCCATGGTAAGTATTGGCTATTAGCTAGTGGGACCCTCCCACAGAACATAAAAATGATTGTGAAATTTGGATCACGCAATATTAGTCAGGAACATTAAAAGATTTTCTTTGAGGAAAGAAAATATTACTTAAAAATATATACTACCTTTAATAATATATATGTATACAGGATATCTAATTGTCCTTGACTTTTTTGAATATCTAAAAGTGAGACAGCATAGCATAAAACCATTCCAAGTAGATTCTAATCTCAATTCTGTCAGTTATCAACTCCTTAAACTTGGCAATTCCTTAAATTTTTTTGAACTCCATTTCTCAGTCTATAAAAAACAAAAGTACAGATAGTATTAATATAACAGAATATGTGGATTGTGCAGATATATTGATATAGTTAGCTCTCTAATGTTTATTTATAATCTTTATTCTGATCACTACTAATTATCTGTGTCTAGTATTCTTTCGATTTCTAATCCATCAACAATTATGTCTTGGATATCCACCTGAACATTTTATAGCTATCTTGACCTCAAAATATCTAAAATAAACCTCATGATTTTTTCAATAGATTCTCTTCCTGTTGTCCTTATTTAGGTCCATGACACCACCATCTTTCCAAGCACCCAAGTTTCAACCTTTCTGTCATCCTCAATTCCCCTTCTCTTACTCTCTCATATTTAATTAATCACTAGATCTTGTAAGGACAGTTTGGAAGCCAGTGAAAAGAGCATCAAGTCTGAAGTCAGGAACACATCTTCCTGTATCCAAATCTGACCTCAGACACTTACTAACTATGTGACCCAGGGCACTTAATCCTATTTGCCCAAATTTCTTCATCTGTAAAATGATCAGAAGAAGGAAATGACAAACCACTGTTGTAACTTTGCCAGGAAAACCCCAAATGAGATCATTAAGTGTCAGATATGACTGAAAAATGACTGAAAACACAAAGATCCTTTCACTTCTATCTATATGGATTCTTACACATTTGTCCCCTTCTTTCTCCTTACATGTCTACCATCCTATCTCAGGTGTTCACTGACTACTCTATAACCTAAACTGTTATCTTAGTGAATTAGGTATCCCTTCTTCCAGCCTTTTTCTTCTTCAATAAATCTTCAAAATTGGTGTTAAAATTATATTTCTAAGACAGATTTTTTGGTCATATTGTTATTCTTCTCCTAAAGAAATGTTGGTAGTTTCCTGTTACCCATAGGATATAATGGAAAGAGGAGCAGAGTAATTCAATCAATCAAATAATTTATAAGAATAGTCCCACCATTTATTAAATGCATGACCAAGAAGCAAATCAAAGAAGATCTGGACCATCATTTTCTCAATTGTAAGAGAGGGATAATGGTACTTGCATTCCATATTTACAAGATGGTTGAAAAGATTAAGTAAGATCATTTATGTAATGTGCTTTATCTAGCACTTGAAAGTGTTAAACAAATCTCAGTTATTCTTTTTATGGAAAGTTAGAAGGAAAAACTAAAATCCATAGAAACAAAAATCATCCTGTTTCATCTTCATTTTATATTCATTTAAAACATTTAAATGTATATTATTTGTCTGGATCTGTAAAGGGCAGCCATTAGTCTGGCCATTACAAAAGGTGTTGGTAGTATGAAGAAATGAGTAGAGACAGAAGGGCAGAACAAGATAACAGCTTACATCCCCAGAAAGAGTTTTACTGGATGTGGATATAGGGATGTTTGCTTATTTGCTTTAAAAAGTAATTTTTAACAAATAGTAACCTGTGGGCAGCTAGGTAGATAGACCACTGGCCCTGGAGTCAACAGAACCTGAGTTCAAATAAGGCCTCAGACACTTAATAATTACCCAGCTGTGTGACCTTGGGAAAGTCACTTAACTCTATTGCCTTGAAAGAAAAAAGAAAAACAAGACAAAACAAACGAAAAAAAAAGAATGGTAAATTAGGACAAATTTTAGGACAAATCTGGACATGGGAGAGATCAGGAGAAGGTCTGGATTCATCAAAACAATAAAAGAATCAATAAAATCCCAGCCTGAGATAATGAGCCTAAACTCTTTTGAAGATATGGCAATGGAAAGGAAAAATGGTTTTCAAATGAGAATAGATGTTTTTTAAAGAAAACTAGATAGAATGTGGTGATTACCTGCTGTATGAAAAAGCAAAACAAAACAAGAAAAGAGATAAGTCAAAAGTGATTCCAAAGACTTAAGGCAGGGTCACTAGAAACAAATGACAGGAACATGAAATATGGTAACAGGAGTTAATTTGAGGAGGTAAATTAATTTTTAACATGTTAAATTTCAAATGGCAATAGGATAACCAAATAGAAATATTTGGTAGAAATAGAAGATTCGTCAATAGGATGGGATATGAGAACATCATTAAAGAAATTAATTTGGATTATTCTTCCAGGTAATAATTGAAGTCATAGATTCTTCAAAGGGGAAAAAAAAGAAAATGCATGATAGACAGAAAGACTCCAAGTTAGGAACTGGGATGACAAAATGTGAAAATAAATAGAAACAAAATGTTTGGAATAAGAAGAAAATCAATATGGTATATTCCAAAACTAATGCAAAGTAAGAAAAAACTAAGAGGGTAATCAATATGAGACAAGGTAAATGTTTTGTGAATGAACTTCCAATTTGCTAAAATTCAGAGCTTACATGCAATAAATGATCACCCTCTATATTTTGCTGCATTACATTAAATAAATAGCTATGACAAAAATAATGAAAGTAACTGGTGATTATTCATTTTGAACTGATTCATAGTGATATTTGGGGCATTTGGAAATTAAATTAAATAAATGTATTCCAGTTCCTAATATTTTTAAGGAGAAAAGGCTAAAAAGGCTGATTTTTCACAGATAACTCAAAACATAAGAATCATTAATAAATTCAGACATATGATAATTACTATTTTAATAATCTAAAATTGGATTATGAATACAATTTTTCCAGTACAACTCAAATTTCCTCTAACTTATGCTTATATATATATATATATTTGTTGCAAATAGCTTGCACTACAAAATACAGTTTGTATATTTTAAAAGTTAAGTATATGAATGTTATTTCCATGAAAACAAGGTAGTACACAAGAAAATATCATAACAAGTACCTTCTTCAGTCTTGACTGCAGGAAAACATAATTGTAATAGAATTGTCATTTAACCTTCAAAGAGCTTTCTAATTTCTGCTTTCTATCACTTATTTAAATGCTCTGCATTAATCTGTTCCATGTATTAGTGTGTGTTAATGAATGGTTGGGTTAATAATAGGGAGAAATAAAGGACTATATAAAGAGATCTGAAATAAATGCTGAGTCATCATGCAACCAAGAACAATAGTAATTTTGTGAAGTAACAAAACATTGTGTCCTCAACATTTCATTCTCTAAATCTGACATGTTCTAATGAATTGATGAGCTTTATTTGAAACTGAGAGGAGAGCATCCTAGGGTTCATATGAATTTACCTTTTCAACAAGGTTAAATAACATAAAATGAGAGGGAAGGGACTGTGAGAGTTAACAGAGAGTACAAGGTGGTATGGTGGAAAGACTGCTGAATCTGATGTTAGAGTATGTGGCTTCAGATCCTGTCTCTGATGCTTACCATCATTGTGATCAAGTTGTTTAGTTATCTTGGGCAGTAATTTTCCCATCTAGCAGATGAGAGGACTGCTCTCTGTGACCTCTTACAGATATATGATTGTAATGATTAGATTAACTATAGTATGCTTTTGGAGAAGTTTAAAAGAATAAGAAATAGAACAATAAAAAATAAACATGAAATTAATATTGATAATATTTGGAAGCTAATATGGCAGAAAAATATTTGATTCACCTTAATTTCCTTAATCTAAAAAATTTCACATATACATAGACTTTTAAAATGATGTAGATTCACCAACTCTGTGATGTGGATCATGACTTTATTATAATCTTCATTATAGGAAATGAAGAAGTTGAGAGTTGGCAGTTTAACCATGGCCAAACACATAATAAATATATGCCTCCTCAATGTAAAATGAATTCTATATCCTCTGTACCAAATTGTTTCACTGAAACAAATTATCAGAACTCCAACTGCTCCAAAGGCAGAGGAGCATAGTGCTAGCAACATAAGTCTGCTAGCAAAAGAGAATATATGAAATCTCACATATATAGTCAATGTTCCAGAGTCACACACCTGGGAGCTGTAATGAAAGGAAACAGATGAAGAGCTCACCCTATTAGACTTTTAACAAAGTTGGATTGTATAACCCAGAAGGATTTTTCCTCTTACCAAATGGACTGATGGTTGCTATAGTGGTCATGCAATTTTCCAGAGTAAGGTATTTACCTCAAATTCACTACACAGAAGGGTATAATACTTTGGCTCTCTCAGACACAAAAGACACAATTAAGCCCAATAGCCATTTTCTCTTCATGACAGCTCAGTCATCATATTTCTTTTCCTATTCTTTCCCTATCTTTTTAGTGATAGAATTCATAAAAAACAATTTCATTACTTTAAAGATTTTACTAGAGGAGTCATAAAAATTGTTAGAGAAAAATGAAAACAGGGATTCATCTACATTTAGAGAATACTTTTAAAATCATAATTTTTCAAAGATTGAGTCCATAAATTTCACTTTGAAATCTGGACAAATAATTCTGTAGTATTGGAAATTGGAAATTATTCCATGAGAAATAATCAGGGTGGCGCAGTGGATAGAGTACCAGCCCTGGAGTCAGGAATACCTGAGTTCAAATCCAGCCTCAGATGCTTAATAATTACCTAGCTGTGTGGCCTTAGGCAAGCCACTTAAGCCCATTGCCTTGCAAAAAGAAAAAAAAGAAAAAATAAGAAGAAGACTTTTTAAAAAATATTAATATGAATGTATTCTAATTTATTACATATTGAGCAGTTAGATGACACAATAAATAGAGACTCTGGTTGTATAACTCTGGCAAGTCTCTTTATTCTGTTTATCTCAATTCTTTAATTGAAAAATGAGCTGGAAAAGGAAATGACAAACCACTCTAGTATCCTTTGACGAGGAAATACCAAAAATGGGGTCAAAAAGAATCAGACATGACTGAAAAAGCCAAATCAGAACAACAAAATATATTACATATACACATTTTAAACAAGCACAGCAAAATATTTTACATATACACATATTTTAAATAAATAAATTATGCAAAAGTACATAGCATAACATAAGGTACTCTGGTTTTGTAGTAAGGTTAAACATAAGTACAAATTTTATTTTTTAACTTCCTATTTATTAACTACTTATATGATCCTGGACAAATCACTTGACTTAATTATATGTCAGTTTCCTTCTCTATAAAAGAAAGTTAGATATTCTGACCTCTAAAGCTCCTTCTAGCTATAGATCTTTAATGCACAACATGTTTTTCTTTTATTATTGTTTCAAAGTTCATTTTACAACAATGTCAATGCTTTGCAATACCTGCAATTAAATGGGTGTACCCCTCTATCAATATAATTTACAAATTCAAATTTCATTGGATGATTTCAAGAATTTTTCTATGACCAAATAATACCAAATTACAAATGTTTATAAGTAGATATAGATATAGATATAGATATAGATATAGATATATATATAGATAGATAGATAGATATAGATATAGATACAGATGTATATGTTCATCTATCTGCACGTATGTATATTCTAAAAATACGTTCAATTATTTTTAAAGTTAAAGTGTATATTATATATATGAATATGTATTAGCAATGTAAGTCACAGATCAGTCTCTACTATGATTTGTGCTTTATTTGGAAATTTTGAGATAAATATAGCAATTTTTGAGCTGGTGATAAAACAAAGTCAGAGGATTTAATAGTACTATGCTCAGTGTTTTTTCTTTACTGATGCTTGTTTTCTATTAATCTAAGATATACTGAATGATTATTTGCTATAAGATTTCATTACAAGATAGAAGACCTAGTAAAAAGTGAAGAACTAAGAAGTTACATTGCAGAATAACTTTCACTGAGTGATATACTAAAATCCCTCTCAGGTATTGTACACATAAACACTTCAAGGTTATACTAAAGCCATGTCTGAGGACCATCAACACTGATTTACACAGCTGGGAAGGAGTCACAGCTGACAAGATCTGTTGATTTGTTCCTGTCAGTGATGAAGTGTTTCTGGTAATCAGTAAACAAAAGTGCTACCACCAAGGCCAAGTGGAAGGAATGAAAAGTGTCAGCCCCTTCAAATAGAAAAACTGCCTAGAGAGAGATGATAAAATAAATTATATTCAGTTTTTGTTTTTTGTAATATTTGAAAGCTGTAAATGAAGATCATGAAATGGTAGGAATGACCCTACTCAACACAGCTGAAGGAGCAGCACTTTGAATATCTTACTCAATAGCATCTAATAAATTGCATAATATTGTGCATTCCCATAATAACACAACAACCATTTTTTCTTTGAAAAAAATTTCTATACTCAATTGGTTGACTTTTCAAGTCATTTGATGCTTTCAATATTGTATGGCTCTACATGCAAACTGATCTAGCAATAATATTCAGTTACTCCTTTCAGATGCACAAACACACATTTTTATATTCACCTCCTCACATGATGGGTCCTAACTTAGAACTTGCTTGGGTTTTGTTTAATGAATACTGGAAAGTTCTCATTTACAGAATTTTAGGAAGAAGTTTCCAGTTTATGCCTAAGTGATAAAGAAGACAATCCATGAACAGATTAGACATTTGAATATGCACCCAGGTTCCAACAGTGGCAATCTATAACAATTGGTAAAAGTGGGATGTTTTGAAAGAAAAAAAAATGATAGAATTTAGCAAAGTAGAGGGCATGAAGGATAGAGAGAAGGAATGTTCCAGTGCTGATTTTGGTCCAATTCCTTTTATTCATGTTTTATGCCATGATAAAAGGATTCCCCTTTTTTTTTTAGGTTTTTTTGCAAGGCAAACGGGGTTAAGTGGCTTGCCCAAGGCCACACAGCTAGGTAATTATTAAGCGTCTGAGGACGGATTTGAACTCAGATACTTCTGACTCCAGGGCCGATGATTTATCCACTATGCCACCTAGCCGCCCCCTCTTGTTTTTAATTAGGATAATATCCTTATGTTTTATAATTTGAGAATACATACTCTTTAGGAGAAAAGGTTTCCTTCCTTCTCAGTTTATTGTTTCAACATTTCTTCTGCTTTTTTTTTTAAAGTCTGGATCTTCCTATCTCTCCAAGACCAGAAGGGCAGCAGCCACTCATAAGTCAAAGCCCACTGCTGACTGGCACAAAAATTTTGAATCATTCTCTGACTTGGACATTTGACCCTCCTTCAGTTTGGTATTCTACTGCTTCTAGAGGCTCACCATATGATACTGAATATCTCAGTGTAGACATTGTATTGGTTTTAGCCATTTTGCTACTCAGGGACACACCAACCTTAGCCTTCCCAATGGCAGCTTTGAGTTGGTAATTAAATAAAGGTACCACATACCCAATTTATGCTTTACATAATTTGTCACTGCCACTTTAGAACAGGAATGATGTCCCAAAAATCTAGTGCAATTTTAGGTTATTAAAACTTGGAACTCCATAACCTTCATTAACTTTACTTAAGAAAGTAGAAGGGTTATTTTAGGTTGTCAGTATTTAGGAGATGAATAAGTATATTCTTGCTGTTGGGTTTGGGGATAACCAGATAAGGCTAGAAATTTGGGGTAACTGAGAAACTGGGGTCACTGAAAGGTGAATGAATTTGCCCTCTCTCTGGGAATTTAAAACTACTCAGAATTTTACTATGAAATATAGCAAAATAAACAGTTTAAAACTCCTAGAAAAGCAGTGAAGACTAGGTCAAGTTTGAGAGAGAGAGAGAGAGAGAGAGAGAAGGACAGACAGTCATAAGGCTTGGCTTAGTCTGGTCGCATGGCATGGAGGAGACCCATGGTACTCCATGTGGTCTAAGAAAGAGCATGAGAAAAACCTATCCTGCTGGATGGAAGTTAGAGTCAAAGAAGAAGAAAGAAGGGGTAGGATTTCCTGTTAAATATTCTTCTATAGTAGGCTGGACAAGGTGGTGATACTTGGGCAGTAATCTTGCACCTTGGGCCAGGTATCTTCCAATGGCAGGTTTGTACTGGTCCTTCCTGTCCCAAGATGCTCAACCCCCAAGTTCAACATGTCATTTCCTGTCATGACAGAGTCTATGGTCAAAGTTAGGTAAAGGGGAAAATGGGAGACAGGTTACAAACATCACAGGTCAGTTTACATTTCAGGAGCAAGCAACCTTCTACCATTAATAAGATTTTAATGGCATTAAAGCTAAATTCATAATGCTTTGCATCAATATGTTTTTTCTATATTAGTAAAAAATATGTTAAGTTGGCATAGAGAATTACTAGTATGAGCCACTAAAGATTCACCAAAAGCTAAGTTGCTATAAATAATTTGAAGATGAAAATGGGCAAAATATTGCTTATCTACTTCACTTCCTTGCAGTGGGAACTAATGAAGAAAAACCAAAACTAAACCTAAGTGTGTTTAATCTCTGGGAGATCATGATGGCCATTTACCTAATCCTACTTACCAATACAAAAGATAAGGACCAGGCAGGGCAACTACAGTGAGTATGTGATGCATCAAGAATTGTTGAGAAATTTGGGTTCTTAGAAAGATAATCCTGTTTTCTGTTGTGATTTTTTGGAGATATTCATCTCTAGAGATATGGTTTATGTGGATTTTATCCAATCTATTTCTTGTTTCAGTCACTAGCCACTGGAGGACTTATTCATTCATTTCTTTTCCCTTTATTCAATAAGGATTAATGAAGCACATAGTTGTTTTTTTTTCTGAAGATAAAAGAAAAAAACAAAAAAGACCTCTTCCTTCAATATATTTGCAGGTGGTTATAAGGAGCAAATTTACCCAGTACATACACAATATGAACAAAGCAAATAAAAAATAATTTCATTGAATAAAGAAACACATTAACCACAAGGCAGGATGAAGGAACAGTTCAATAAGGCAGTGAATAGCTAAACTTAACCTTGAAGGAAACAAAGATTTCTAAGGAGAGATGAGTGGGAAATGCATTCTAGGCAAAGAAAAAAATTGTTTTAAAACCCAGAAATCAGATAAAGAAGAAAATATAAGGAAAAACAAATAGGTCAGTTCACCTATAATATAGAGGGTGTGTGAAGGAAAATGATATAGAATAAACCTGGAGATTTAGACTTTAGAAATTGTGACACACTTTAAATATCAAATAGAAAAGTTTATTTTGTCCTAGAGGCATTACTCACTGAAATCTCTTGAGCAGGGGAGTTGTATAGTCAGATGTGTGCTTTAGAAATAACACTTTGGCATTTGTTTAACGCATCAATTGGAAAGGAGACAAATTAGAAACAGGAAGATCCCTCAGAAGTCTATTGCAATAATCCAGGTGAGATATAATTAAGACTTGAACTAGGTTAGTTGTGGAGAGGAGGGGACAGATGCAATCAATGCTTGAATATGGAGAAATGAAAAAAGTAGTAATGACTACAGAGAAAATTAGAAAGCAGAAGACTTAGAAGGAATGATAATGTGTTATATTTTGCTTCTGTTAAATTTAGATGCCTATAAGATATGTAGTGGAAAATGTCTATTAGGAAGTGGTTAGAATTAAGAGAAAGTAGTATAGAGTGGACCCTGCATGTAGTGATTTCTACTTGTGATGAAAGTATTATCCAGCATCCAAAGAGGAATCAGAGCAGTCATTTCTAACCTCTTTTCTCTCTACCCTTCTCTAAGAAAGATTTTCATTCCTGTTGGGAGAAAAGCAGAGTTGAGGCCAGAGACCACCACTCTGCTCTCCTCATGGAGAGGAAATGCCAGGCTTGAATCATATCTACCTGCTTCCTTAAGTATTATTAGTTAGTTAATGATTACATTCAATCTAACTTCTGATGACCATATAATTATTGAAGAGAAACAGAGTTCTATATCTATGACTTGACCACTTTCCCACCAAATACCAGCTTCAAAATGAATATAAATAAAAAATAGTAAATAAATCCATTTATCCAGATGACAGTAAAACAGGAATAAGGGAAGGTATACATAAAAAATATATACTAGACCTTATAGAGTCCAATAACTCAGCTCAAACAAGAGATTTCTAGATTTCATTCAAGATTTCTACAAGAATTAGTGTAGGAAGTTAGAATAAGGACATGACAGAGATTGCCAACTTTTCTCATTGTTTTCCACAATCTTTTCATTCCCAATCTGAAATGAGCTTGGCTTCTTCCTTTCTCCTTGAAACTGGAAGTAAAGAGCACCCAAAGCTCACAGGAAAAAAGAATAAAGAAGGCTACTCTCTTCTCCAACACCACAGTCCCCTCAAGTTGGGAAGGGCATTCATCTCCACTAATAATAAGACAGTCTCATACAAATGAACTTTGAGGCAAGAATTATATTAAGAATGCACATGCAGGGGCAGCTAGGTGGTGCAATGGATAGAGCACCGACCCTGGAGTCAGGAGTACCTGAGTTTGAATCCAGCCTCAGACATTTAAGAATTATCTAACTGTGTGGCCTTGGGCAAGCCATTTAATCCCATTGACTAGCAAAAACTAAAAAAAAAATGCACATGTAGCTCTGGGAGTCATCTGCATAGATTTAAAAATTGTCTCTTAACTCTGGTTTGCAGCACAACTTATATACATGACTGTATAAGTCTGTTTGTGCTTTTAATCTTCTTCAAAATATTGAGTAATTCCAAATTCTTGAGCTCACAAAAAGAGCAAAAAAATTCTTCAAGAGAATGAGGGCTACAATTTTTCTATCCCCAGTATTGCTTTGGGGAATATAACTTCTTACATATCAGGGGTGTGGGAAGATGATAGAAGAGCAGAGGGGATCCTGTCCTATCACACAAAGACTATTTTCTGCCTATCTAACACTTAAATCATTACCCAGCATGGGTTATGCATGTGCATATTCCCGAGATGATATATTTGTAAATCTTGTTATTGATAACAGAATGGAGAAATTTAAACATATTTTGGTACATATCTGGCATCTCCTTTAAAAACTCAATAAGAATGTAAATGAGATTGCATAAACTGTGTGTATATAAGTCATCTCCTTGAGCACAGAGTCCCTAGATTGAAGTTATCTTAAAAAAAAAGCCTAGTAAATGAATTTACTTTTGATTCTTAATCCTCTTGAAATGTCTGACAGTGCAAAATGCCATCTTTAATGCTGTTTAACACTGACTCAGTGGTAACCAAAAGACTGATGTCATGTCATGGACAAATGGATAGAAGAAGGATAATAGTCTTCTTCAGACACACTTACATTTCAGTTGTGGCTATAGGTGGAATGCAGCTGAACAGATTGAAATACTCCCTGAGAATGTTAATTAACTTTCCAATAGATTTTGTAGTATGCAAGGTAAGCACTGACTGTCACAGTCATGAATAGTGTTTACAAATGCTCACCATCAATGTAAATAAAGTAGGTACATGCACTCTGAAATGGCATCCATTTCAGAGGCCACACAAAAGAAAAGCTGTTTGTCAGTGCCAATTCTAAAGGTTGCTGGGCAACCTTTCAGGCATAGTTACAGTGTCAATTGTTCTAGCCATATATCTAACTGTATTATAGGAAGGATTTGTAAAACTGAGAGTTCTAATTTGTACCTGGATTTAAATTCAAGCCTATTTAACAATGGACTTGGCTTCCTCCTGATTAAATCTCCTATCTAGATAACTCATTCAACATTATTTTAATTTTCAAGGTATTAGTGAACACAAGTAAAGTATAAATGGGAATTATACTGTTGTGGAATTATAGGACTGGAAGAACCCTTCAAAGGGGACATTTGAACTATCTCCTTGCCAACTATAATATGCTTAATAAGTTAGAATCTATTATGTTTTTAAAAACCTTCTGAGAAGAAAATGGAGAAGCACTTAGATGGAAGAAGTCAATTTCAAAGACAACCAACCTCCCTAAATTCAAGCAAATTTACCATTCCCATGTCTTCTCCAAACTGTTTCCTGGGACAAAATCCTTTTATCTCCTCTCCACATTGGCATCTCTTATATCTTAGGACCATTTTCAATAGGATAAATTGACATCTCTTATATTTTAGGACCATTTTCAATACGATAAATTTTACTGATGCAATACAATGATCCCCACTATTTGGATCCTGCAGTTAATGCCTCTGACTTTCTGTCTCACAATAAACATTGTAATTATTTTTATCCAGTATATCCTTTCAATAGATAGGAAGGAAGGAAAGGAGGAAGGAAGGAAGGAAAAAAGAAAAGAGAGAAAAGTGATGGAACTAAGGGAGGGAGGGAGGGAAAAGAGAGAAGGAAGAAAAGGATGGGAAAAAAGAAAGGGGGGGTAAAAGGGAGGGAAGGAGGAAAAAAGAGAGAGGGAAATTAATAATTTATTTACTACATTCAAAGTGCTGTGTTAAGCACTAAGGATACAAACAGAAAAGCAAGACATTCTCTGCTCCCAAGGAGCTCCCATTCTAATGGAGAGAATAAAGACATGGAAGATTTCAGCTGTAAGTCATATAGAAAGGCCTCCTAGTCCTTAGGGTACCATAGAGAAACAGATGGTAATGCATCCCCTTTAATGTTATTTGCTCAGATAAAATCACATCTATTTCTGTTGTTGAGCCATCTGACAATACCAAAGACTTTGATGTTGACAATATTCTTCAGAGGCTTCAACTGCTGTACACTGGAAAAGAGCTGGGAATCACCTACACAAGAAGTTATATATATATACATATATATATATATATATATATATGCCCAAAGGTATGTCTCCTTAGGTCCATGTGTTATGTGTGCTTAGGGTTCATGGTGCAGGATTGTTTCTATCCAAGAGGAGGTTGCAGTCAAGAAGGAAGTAGTGGTTTGACTCAACTGGCAACTTCCCATTACTCTATTAGGATGGTTTGCTGCCATTTAAATGGCAATTAATTGTCAGTTGTTGAGGATGGCTGGTCTTTTCTTCTTAAGGAATTGTTCTACTGGATGATGGCTTCAGAGTCTTAGCTGGAAGCAAGCCTGATAAGTAGGACAGGTTCCTACTACTCTTATGGTTCTTCGGGAAATCCTCATTTGATCATTATTTGGTGATGTAGAAGGGCTGTCAATACATTACCCATGATCAGTACTACCTGCAACACTGAATAAATAGAGCTGAACCAGATTAAAATATATTTGGGAAATAGTTAACAAAGTAAATTAAACTAGAATAGAATACCGATAATGTCAATATGTGATTTTCAAAGCAATATGCAATCTGTAGAGTTCCTACGCATGGCCTGTGTTTCCATTTGAATTTAATACCACTGGAATAGTGGATGTCAAGTCAGTTCTCCATAATGGTTTTCCTCTTAGATTATGGCTATGAACCAGATTGAAAGTAGGTCAGTGGTTCAGGATATCATTCTTAAATGATCTATATTGGGAGGTGTTAGTATCTTGAAGTCAAGAACTATCTTTAATTACATAAATAAATGATTCCATGACTAATTTGTACATATTCATAAGGTTAAAGGTGAATGGGATGGTAGTAGTACAAACAATTCTTTTCAATTAAAGCTCTCAAAGTAGTCTGAAGACCTCCAGGGGATCCCAGAGACATTGTGAGAACTCAAAACTATTTTCAAATATTAAAATATTTATGAACCTAGTAAAATATTCCTTATAAACTACCTATCTTCATATACTTCAAATAAAATGACATGTTTCAAAGACAATGAAGAAGCAGATATGGATCAAGAAATGATCTATATTACAGCTAAAGAGAAAGCATATTTTACTTCAAAGCATTTTCTATTTCATAGAAAAGAAAGATCTGCCTACATTCTCTTAGTAACATTTGAGCTACAGAAAATAAAATGGTGTACTCTACTTCTCCAAGGCATTCAGTGGTAAGAGACAAATAGATACATCTTCCATTTACACTGCATTATTAAGCATGCTTTCTCCCCTATTAGAATGTGAACTCCTTAAGGTCAAAGTTTTTGATTTTATTTTGTGCCACCAGTATTTATCATAGTGCATAGTATATATTAAGAATTTAATTCTCAATGATTGCAGTATATAGTATTTTTTTCACAATTTTTATATCATTTTTAAAAAATAAAATGCTGGTTATGGTTTGATGGAAGACTTCCTCTATTATATCTATAAGTCAGAATGAGAAAACCATTTGTACATAAGGAATATTTAAGCAGAGCTATGTGAGTTAGGACAGGAGTGAAAAATCTTTCTGAAGTGCTTTGACAACTCTTTATTTTCTGATAATTGAGGGTGAAGGTTGTGGTATGTTATCACACACATATATATATATATATATATATATATATATATATATATATATATATATATATGGAGCCCACTTGACTCCCTAAGCCACATCTTTCCCTTTTTTGATTATATAAATATTTATCTCTTTTCCAATTATATACCAATTATATATTCCAATTATATATTCGACCAGTCATTTTTGCAAAGTTTTGAATTTTACAATTTTTCCTCTTCCTTCCCTTCCCTCCCCCTTCCCCTTCAACAGAATGCAATCTGATATAGTAATACATAATACAACTTTTTTTTAAATTGAAGCTAATAATCTTTGGTCTTTGTTTAAACTCTATAGTTTCTTCTCTGGGTACAGATAGTATCCTCCAACATGGATCATCTAAAATTGTCCTTGATCATTGTACTGATACAGTGAGCATCACCCCATGTTGTTGTTAAAGTATGTAATATTCTTCTCATCTCATCTCACTCAGTATCAATTCATGGAAGTTTTTCCAGGCTTCTCTGAGATCCTATTCCTCCTGATTTCTAATAGATTAGTAGTTTTCCATCACATCCATACACCAAAATTTGTGTAGTCATTCCCCAATTGATGGGCAACCCCTCAATTTCTATTTCTTTGCCACCACAAACAGAGCTGCTATGAATATTTTTGCGCAAGTGATGTTTTTAACCCTTTTTCATGATCTCTTCAGGGTTTAGACCCAGTAGAGGTACTGCTGCATCAAAGATTATGCACATTTTTATTGCCCTTTGGGCATAGTTCCAAGTTGCTTTCCAAAAAGTTAGATCATTCACAGCTCTACCAACAATGTATTAGTGTCCCAGATTTCCCACATCCTTTCCAACATTGATCATTGTCCTTTATGTCCAATATGAGAGGTATGAAGTGGTACCTCAGAAATACTTTAATTTGCATTTCTCTAATCAGTAATGATTTAGAACAATTTTTCATATGACAATAGTTTTGATTTCCTCATCTGAAAATTGTCTTTGCATATATTTTGACCATTTGTCATTTGGGGAATGGTCAAGCCAATCTCTTAAAAAGAACAAATAGTGAGTATTTTCTCCAACTTAAAGCTTCCTGCTTTCCAGGTACCTTAACTATGCTCTATGAGAACTGATGTCTAGAAAGGAGTGGAACAGTTGAAGTTTTAGGGTATGTTTCTCCTTCTATATTCATATCTAAACAACTCCCTTTATAAGCACCAGTACTAATAATCCATATTCTACAAGTCAGATTAGTTAATTCAGACCAAAGACCTTGCAGTTCCCTCACCCCCAACTACTACTTTTAACAAATTATAGGCATTACATTCATACATATATAACGAATAAGCATATATTTTATAATTAATTAAGCAAGTTATTGAATCGAAGATATTTTCAGTATAATGGGAAGATGAATTTGAGCTAATTAATTGTGGATAATTGATAAGTTATCAAGAACACTTCAAAGGATATATTTAGAGGAGAGGACTTAGATGCCCTGTGGTCCAATTTCTTCACCTTATAGGTAAAACAACTGACTCTCAGAGCAGTAAATGACTTACCTAAGATCACACAGGGAGTATATGGCATGAATGATTCAAATTCACGTCTTCCTATTCCATTTCTATTGCTTTTTCACAATTCTTTTTTATATAAAGCATTACTTCCATTCTCAAGGTTGTAAAATGATAAATGGGGAAATCTGTCCACTGCTTATGGGCAATGCTATGCCAGAGGAGGTTTGGCAAATACCAATCAATTATTAATTAACAAATATTTAATAAACTCTGCTAGGCACTAGATACAAATACAAAAAAATGAAAGTATCTGTAAGATTTCATCTAAAAGTAAGACTTTGCATGAACATTAGCCACAGGGTGGGAGGGAATGAAACAAACAAACAACTGCAATAAAAGGATTGAGACTTCAGATGAGGTCCTAATAACAATAACTAGTAATTCATGTATTTTAACTTTTTCATTTGCCTTCATTCCTTGGATGGTCATTAGTTCATAGATGCCTAATACCAATATAGTCCAGTTTTTTTTCATTCATACTTCATAACATGCCAGCTTAAAACCTACCTCCTCAATTCAAAATTAGGTGCCAGGGACTTCCTAATCAACAGCACATGACAACCTAGCATTAAGTGCTTCCTTCTCATGAGATACATAAGTTATCGAATCTAACAGAATTTTTTTCCTGTTTGAAAAAGGACTGTTTCGAAACAATTTTTTTTCTAGGTGTAAAGAGTAATTGCTTAATTAGAGTACAATCCTTAGAGCATGAGCAATCTGCCATGCTTGGTTATAATCACCACAGAGGCTTTGAGAGCCTGCTGGTAGAAATTCATAATGGAGGAGTCACCCCTCCCAATTCACCTACTTTTCCAAATAAAGTATTGACTATTATCTGACTATTTCCTGATGACTTACTCTCTGCTAATAAAAAAGAACTTTACATTGAAACAGCAAATTTCTTGCCCTTATGCTTGACATCTTTCAAGTGAAATGAAAAAAAACTACCATGAGCTTCTGAAGGGAATGGGGGTGAGGAGGGGAATTGGGGACTATCTGTTACCCATATATGAATACATAGTAACTCTTTATAATTTCTCTTTTGTGTTAAGTATTTCTTGATTTTAGGTAAAATAGAATTCAAAGATGAAATAGACCAAATCAAAGCCTTGTAATATTTTAAAATCAGGATAAGAGGTTCAGCAAGTGGGGTTTGCAGCAGAATCTACCAGAATGCAAATTAGCTGAATCCAGGGAGGAGCTACCCTAAAGATTCATATATTTAAGGCTGAGACACTAAATCATTCAAGTGTCCTTGGAATACACAAAAGAGACCTTGAGATCATTAAAGAGATGATATTCAAGGGCATGAAAGTACCCCTAAGCCACAAGTTTTCCCTATATGTGTTTCATATCTTTGGCTTTATTTTGGTTACAAATGATATATTGAATAGGGTAGAGTGAATCTAAGATACTCAAAGATAATGAGTTCTCTTTTGGACATGTTGAGTTTGAGATATCTTTAAGACTTACAACTTGAAATGACCATTATTATGCAATTGGTAAAGTAGGACTGAAGCTTAGCAGAGGAACTGGGCATTAACTATTAGCTCTGCAAGGCATCATCATAGAGGTTATAACTAAATCTTTTGAAAATTATGAGATTACCAAGTGATAAATTGTAGGGAGAAAGAAATGGGAGAAGACCTTAGAAGAGTCTTAGGGGAATATCCATACCTAGGATATATTATTTGGATCATGAACCAGCAGAGGAGACTAAATATTAGTGATTAGATAGGTAAGAAAAAAAAGGGAAAAATAGTATCATTAAAAACCCAGAAATAAATATTCAAATAGGGCAGTCAATAGTAGGAAAAAAATAGAAATTGTTAAAGATTAGTCCTGCAAAAGAACCACCAGATTTGGCATGTAATAAATCACTGGCAACTGTGGAGCTTAGTGATCAAATTCTAGATTTACAATTACTAAAATTGCGATCTAGTAACAATTTGCACCATGAAAATCCTTCCAGTATTTTTTTAAATTTTATTTATTTTTAGGCAGTGAGGTTCAATGATTACCACTGAGGCTGGATTTGAATTCAGGTTCTCCTGACTCCAGGACTGGTGCTTTATCTACTGCACCATATAGCTGTTCCTCTTTCAGTATTTATTACTTGAAGGACATCTATATAAACAATATTAGTTTTCTTATGTAAAACATCCATATTTATAAAAAGCTTTACTTCTTTAGCAGGCAATTCCAAGATATTTGAAGGCATATTTGTAAGACAGACCAAATATCTGCTAGTGGGGACTATTCTGTTCACAGAAACACATAAATCTAAATGAGTTATACATGAAGATCAAAATTATCACTGTATATTCCATCAAAGCAATAAATGAAATTGCACATACTGGAAATCATATTTATTTCCCTTACTCTAGAGACAGTGAACTCATTGAAAGACAGCTTTTAGTCCAATTGAATGTATCAATTTCAAAGTTCAATTAACTTTGAAAAAAATATATCAACAGCCATTCTACACCTACTGGTCTTGCTGCAAGAGGCAGTGCCAGATAAAAGTAATAGCATTCCAGAATTTTGAATCCAAGATAGGATTTATACTTTGAGAATTATTAAATAATAAATAAATAATATAATGATTAAATGATTATGATAAATGATGGATAAATAAATGATAAACAATAAATAAAACTTTTCATATAGGGATATCACTCTGAACTCTAAAACAAATTACATACTACTAATAGTATATAGACTTTCAGTCGACAATTACAAATGCCTTGATTTTGTTTATTCATAATTATCAGAGTGTTTTCACATGTAATGTTTCATTTGGCAGTTCAAAAGAAACACAGATTGTGGAGGTCCATTATAACCTTCTTTAAAAATTATTTATTTATTTTCATCCATATTCACATGCATATTTCCAAGCTACAAAATTTCTCTCCACCCTCCCTTCCCACCCACCCCCCTCCCCTCAGCAGGGAACAGTCACGTTACCATTTTACATACATATTTTGATAAACATGTTTTAAAATTAGTAATTTTTGGCATAAGGAATTAGGAATAAGGGAAAGAAATACATAAGAGATAATTTTCACAAAGTGCTCATCAGATTTGGAAGGATTTTATTCTGTGTGTTTTGTGTTTTTTTCTTTTTCTTCCTCTGAGTGGGGATAATATAGTCTAGAGCCAGTCAAATACAGTCATCCTAACCTATTATAGTCTTTTGATTCTAACCTCTTCTTCCTTCTCTTCCCCACATAGACACCTGCACAGTTCCACCTTGGTAGGAAAAAGTGACTAGAACAATGTACATTTATTAAGCAACTATTGAATAGCAAGCCACTGTATTAAGATCAAGAATTGTATTAGTTAAAAAAACTTAAAATAATACAATTCCTACCATAAAAAGGAGGTGACACAAAAGGTTGGGGGAAGAGGTAGCTGTGATGTATGACATATTCACAGGAAAATAAAAGATACTTTGAGGAGTGAAGACAGTATTAGTAGTGGAAGAGGGGAACAGGAGAATGGTAAACTTAGTGAAAGAGGAGATATCATGAAGGAAAAAAAGGATTATGAAAAACAGAAATACAAAAGAAGAATATTCCAGATATGGGAGAAAACTTGTATGAATAAATGAAAGAGGATGAAGTTCAAATTGAGAGATATTTACACATTTTTTTTTGGTAAAGAATGAAAAATGTTATTATGTTTCTTTTAGTAAATCTTCCCTATTTGGTTTCTGGTAATACGGGTGTAGTCCCCTTATTATATTGTTGACTATTGTTTATTTCTCTAAGTATCATATAATTATAATGCTCTTATTGACTTATTTGAAAATTTTCAGCCTAATGAAAATGTTAGGGAAATAAGAAGGGGAGTTAAGTTTCTAGACTTAATGGTATCATGGCTAAATGATTCAGACTCAAGTAAAGTCATTTTCCAGTGCTGAGTTTAAAGTTTCAAAAATGTTACTATCATCTAATTATTGATGACAGCTACATACTGATTATATACAAATTATTATCATTTACATTTAGAAAAGAAAGTCTTTATCAGAAGCAATTACAGGATAATTTTACATTTTACCTAAAGAAGTTGTGGGCCTGCTACTATGGACTTCTGCATAGATCTGTATCATCACCTCAATTATTTTTTACCCCATGATTCAAAATTAGACCAAAGTCTTCTCATCCTTCCTTATTTACCTGGCTAACATACAAACACACATATGAATATTTCATGAAAGATTTCATAATTTAAAAAAATGAGTTCCAAATGTTCTCCTTTCCTCTTTTACTTCTATTTTCCCTTAAGAAGGCAAGCACTATGATGTTGATTATACATGTGAAGTCATGCAAAATGTATTTCCATATTAACCATGTTGTGAAAGTAAACATGCACACAAACAAGAAAAACAATGAAAGTAAAAACAAAGGATGCTGCAAACTGTGGTCAAGATTCATCAGTTCTCTCTGTGGAGGTGAATAGCATAATCTTGGATCACTGTCTCAACCAGAGGTGGCTATCACTTTTCATGAATGCCATCTTTTGACAATATTTTAACAAATTTATTTGACAATGATTTATTATGGAATGGCAATAGTAATAGCGTTAGTGGTAGTGGTAGTAGGAGTAGTAGTAGTAGTAGTAGGAGGAGGAGTTGGAGTAGTAGTTGGAGAAGAAGAAGAAGAAAAAGAAGAAGAAAGAAGATGAAGAAGACAAAGAAGAAGAAAGAAGAAGATAAAGAAGAAGAAAAAGATGAAGAAGAAGAAAGAAGATGAAGAAGAAGAAGAGGGGCCACTAGGTGGCACAGTGGATAAAGCACTGGCCCTGGAGTCAGGAGTACCTGGGTTCAAATCCGGTCTCAAACACTTAATAATTACCTAGCTGTGTGGCCTTGGGCAAGCCACTTAGCCCCATTTGCCTTGCCAAAAAAAAAAAACCCTTAAAAAAAAGAAAAAAGAGAAGGAAGGAGAGGAGGGAGAATGAGGAGAGGGAGGGGAAACAAAGGGACACTGAATTCACTCATTTTCCCAGTTTTTAAGCCTTGAATTTCAGTCCTCCATCTCCAAATTCCTATTGTAAATTTCAAATTTAACATATTTCAAACAGAAAAACAGAATTCATTTTCTTTCCCCTAAAACCTGGTTCCAAGCTTTTCTATTACTGGCAACAGAACTTTCTCTTGTTTTTGTCATCTGAGTTAGAAACTTGGTGTTATTCTTAGCTTCTTACTTTTCCTCACTACATATATCCAATTAGTTGTCAAGTCTTAGACATTCTATCTCTATATTTCTTTTTTTATTTATTTTATTTAGGTTTTTTGCAGGGCAAATGGGGCTAAGTGGCTTGCCCAAGGCCACACAGCTAGGTAATTAATAAGTGTCTGAGACCGGATTTGAACCCAGGTACTCCTGACTTCAGGGCCAGTGCTTTATCCACTACGCCACCTAGCTGCCCCTATCTCTATATTTCTTAATCCATTTTCTTGCTCACCATCTGAGTTCAGGCACTTACTCACCTTTGCCATCCTTCATTATCTCTATCCTTGATTATTGTAATAGTGTTTTAAAAATGATGATGATGATAATAATAATAATAATAATAATAATAATAATAGATAATTAACTAGTCCCTTGATACTCCCTTCTCTTCACTCATCTTTTGCACAACTGCCAAAGTAATATTCCTAAAGCCAGGTCTTTCACCCTTTGTACTTCCAGGATAAGACATAAATTCCTCTACTAGATATATAAAGTTTTGTAAACTTGATTTCTACATACTTTTCAACCTTGTTATAATTTATTCTCCTTCATACAAAGTAGATATTAAGCTGAATTTCTGGCTGGTCCCTGCACATGATATTTCATTTCTTATTAGTTTGATGAATGTTTAGGGAGTACTAGCACCTCTGGTGTGAAGGTTTATGAAGTCCTTTTTCAGACTGCTCTCACTTATAGTTCCAAGAAGCTGTAGCATGTTCAGCAACCATACCTGAAAAAAACTCCTTGCAGATAGGTTAAACCAGTTTAAGGCAATTGACATGCTTCAAAACTAGCATTTGAATTTGAAGATTTTGTCTAGAGAACAGGCAGATGAAAAAAAAATTGTTCCAACAGCCATGAAGTTGGTCAAAACTATTGTTGTGGAGTACTTAGATCCTGGTCAGACTTAGAAGATGCCAGTCAATCATGGCACACCGTCATGGCACACTGTCATCTGGACTTGTTCTGATACAATTTAGATGACTCAGGAAAAAAAAAGGAAGCTGATGTTTGTGCAACTCTATCTCACTTAAATCCAATTCACACTAAAGTCAGACATCACTTGTGATGCCATTGTTCTTCTTTGAAAAGAAAAGAGGAAGAACAATGACAACATGAATAACAGTGGTTTGTGCAGACAGCCTTCCAAGCCTGAAAGACTCTCCTTTCTCTCCTCCATACATCAGAATTCCCACTTTACTTGGAAATTCAGCCACTGTTATATTTATTATTGAAAGAAAAGAAATTCAATAAGACATTAAAAATATACAAAATCAAGTTTAAAAAATGAGAATTGTATACAATCAATATGTGGATTTCATAATTATAATGTCCTATTTTTAAAAGAAATTTGCATGAAGAAATGTAAATTTCTCTTGTTTGTGTAAATCGAAATGTTTATTAATGCTTAAATGCAAATTTAAATAGTTTTGTTCTTTTTTTTAAAAGAAAGTTCTTTTAAAAAAGAAAAAGTAGCCATGGCACCTTGACCATAGGGATAGAATCTTGGTGGGAAAAAAGCACTGTTAGTCTATGTTATTGATGAATACTGTCCGGGACAAAAGAGGTAAATATACCATTATACTGTGTTTTGGTGAAATATCATATTTCTTTCTGTGAAGCACATATTTGGTTGGATATTAGAAAATTGAAGCAGATCTAAAGAAACATTCTGTTTTCCATCACTGTTAACTTTCTAGCTTCAATCCACTAGGAACATCATGCCACCCCCAGGAAAATCTAATTGCTTAAAACACCGCCTTCTCAGTTACCTTAATTGCCTCTCACCTCTGAATGGAGGGCTGGATGAAAGAGCAATCAGCTCCTCTCAAAGCTTTCCTTTACAGATGCTCAGAACTTTCTATGTTACTCTACATTTTTCTTCAGTCACTTTAGTTAGTTTTGACTTCAGAATATCATGATCTCAACTTTTGTACCAACTAGTAAAACCACTCTCATCACCATATGCCTTCCTACTCTAAACTTCCTTTTTGTGGATTGTCTTCCCCCATTAGATAGTAAGTTCCTTGAAGCCAAGGATTGTCTTTAATTTTCATATTTGCATAACTAGAACCTTGAATGATATAGAAGTTAACACAGAGTAAGACCTAAATGTTCATTCAATTCACTTCAAAGTTCCCAGTACTGGAAAAGTCCTGGAAATTAATTTGAGGAATGGAACTAGGGAGGCTCTGTTTGGGAAAAAGGAAAATATAGCTATTTTCTTTTTCTCCTTTTTTTTAGTTTTTTTTTTGCAAGGCAAATGGGGTTAAGTGGCTTGCCCAAGGCCACACAGCTAGGTAATTATTAAGTGTCTGAGACTGAATTTGAACCCAGGTACTCCTGACTCCAAGGCCAGTGCTTTATCCACTACGCCACCTAGCCGCCCCTAATATAAGTATTTTCAAAAATTTTAGAAGTTTGGTAAAAAGAACTCAGGATCTAAGAAGATCAGAGTTTGGGTCCCAGTCTTATCAATTATGTCAGCTATGACCTTCAGTTTCCTCAAACAAAAGTTAAAAAACCCAACTTAATATGGTTTAACTATAGTGAAAGACTAGTAAATTCTCTTCTAGTTCTAACATTCTATAGCAATTTCTAGTTACTCCAGATAATAGAGAAGATTTTAATTCATTAGAAGAAAGAATTTTCAACAAAGTAAGATTTCCCAAACTATAGTTTATTGCCCTAGCGAATGAAGGGTGAATAAGATTATCACTAGAAACCACTGATATTTCTTCCAAGTTTCAAATTCAGTAATTCTATGCTGTTTTAAGTGACAATTCTGATCATATATGAGGCCTTTGATAAATCTAAGGTCCTAATTTTCCAAATTTTGACAATATAAGGAAAAGACTCAGAGGAAAATGCCACAAAATGAAAACTTATACACACACACACACACACACAAAATGAAAACACATGTACACATACATACTTACATACATACATATATGGTTATATAAATATATACTTCTGAGTGGATATGCATATTATATATGCATATGTATATATGTGTGTACCTGTGTGTTGTGCAATGAATTAAAGCCAGCAAATAGATGGTGAGGTAGGGTTTTTTGTTTTTTGTTTTTGTTTTTTGTTTTTTTAGTTTTTTGTAAGGCAATGGGGTTAAGTGGCTTGCCCAAGGCCACACAGCTAGGTAATTATTATGTGTCTGAGGCCAGATTTGAACTTAGGTACTCCTGACTCCAGGGCTGGTGCTCTATCCACTGTGCCACCTAGCTGCCCCTGAGGTAGGGTTTTTTAAGTCACATTCTTAATCATTCTAAATCAGTCTATATTAAAAAAATAAATATATGGTCACAAAAATGGATGAAAGTCATGTCAAAAATGTTTTAATGCGAAGAACAGACAGAAAGAAGTAGAAAAAATAAAATATTTTCATTAAATTCCTAAGAATAAACATTGAACAAATAAATTCATTTGTTGAACTCATACTTTGAACTCATGCTGCAATGATTAATGCCTCAGAAAGACCAAAGGGAATTACTTAATTAAGATCTATGCTTCAAAGAAATTTCACTGATGGACCAAGGAACCATGGAAAGACAGACAAATTATTTTAAGAGAGGTGTTCACTTACCACTAAAGACTTTTACCTTTTGGAGGTTAAGTAATAAAAAGAAAAAGCTTTATAGAGCAAATTTGCCAGGATTTGAATTTCTCTAATGTTAACCAGAAATAGCTAGACTGAATATTGGTCCTGGAGTAAGATCTGAGTTCAAATCCAGCCCTATACACTTCCTTGTTGTATGAACCTGGGCAGAGATCACTTGACTTCTGTCTTCATACAATTCCTCTATTGTGAAATAGAGAAAATATCACCAACTTCTTAGGTTGAGAGGATCAAAGGAGTTAATGTATTTAAAGCCCTTAGCATATTCTCTAGCACCTAGTAGGTGCTTAATGTATATTTTCTTGCCTACTCTTAATAGAATTCTTATTTCAGTACTCTGATAGGAGAGCCTCAGTTTCTATAGTCCACTTGAGGACAAACATCTCTATTGTTTATTTGCTCCCACTGCTACTGCAGCTGTAAAATGTATAATTCCTATAAGACATACAAGTTGTATCTGAGTCATCCTTGGTTCCATTTTTTAACTGCTTAATTAGCTCCACCTACGTAAGAATCTGAAAATAATTTCCTTGAGTAATCATTAAAATGAAGGTGGAGCATTTTTTTTTAAGTACACGTGCTTCTGTAAGGATTTCTAAATGACTCTTTGTAATGTGGGTATATAACCTAATATACTTACTGATTTGATCTTAAAGCAAAATAAAAACATTTCAGCTAAATATTTAAATGGTTGAACTACCACAATAAGTATTCTAGAACAATTAGACACAAAGAATGTTTAACCAATACTTCACTAAGTTAATAACTAAAAAAAAAAAGAAATTTCAGATATGCTTTCAAGCAAGACTGCATTGTCTCTCCTCATTAAGTGAGTGTCAATAAAACTGAAAATTAAAATGGTAGTAAGACAGCATACATTATTATATATTTCTGTTTAAAAAGAAGTTTTTGGCTTGTAGAAATAATAAAAATGTGCAATAGATGGAATTAAACAATGGACTTATTTCAGTGGTAAAAGCTCAGGTGACCTTTACTTACTAATCCTTATTATATTTGAATGGAACTCCCTAAAGTTGGGAAGATACAATGAAGAATATAATCTTTCTTTTATTTTTTCATTCTCATTTTTGGCCCTATAAGTAAAGATTAAGAAAGATGCTCCTGATATAGAAATTCAGAGATAATCCTATTACTGAATTTAGGACCTTGGCAAACTGTGAAGTATCTCCAGATCTCTAGGGAATCTACACTCTTTCTCAGCAAATCTATTAGAGATGAGATCTACATTTCCTGAGTCAGATATTGGATGCCACAGTAGTATGGATTTCCCTAGCATCTCTCAAAACATGACTATGTGAATCCTATCTTGAATTCCACTTCATTCTCATGACCAGAAATGTGATCAGTAATCATGTTTTAAGAATTCTTTCTTCAAGCACATGTGGACTCATTTATAAACATATATATATATGTATATATGTATATATATATATATATACATACATATATATATATTTAGCTTCTTCTTGCCAGATATCTTATACTATTTATTCTTCATAGACACATCAAAAATGTGAGTTGATTTAGCCCATTTACTTCCCAAAATGAAGGAAAGCATCATAGAAAAAAGAGAATCCCACAAATTATTCATCATTTCCAGGGGAAATTACCACCCTCTAGTATACTTCTTTTGGGGTAGTTGTGGGGAAGATAGGGAGTTTGTGCTAAAAGTAGATTACTCCTCTTGGAAAAAATACATCCACTGACACATTTGAGCAGCTCAGATGTAGCATATCCTTAGAGACTTGCCTTAGGTGACCTAAGAAGATAAGTGAATTGTTCATGATCAAAAATCAATTAATATATCAAACTTTACTCATTCCAGCTTTGGCCTTCTATTTATTAACCACAATGCTACTCTAGTGAATATATCATGGATTCTGGCATTTCAGTAAAGACTTTATTATAAACAAATATATACTGAAAATATGTCATTATGAAAATGGAAAATTTAATCAATATTTAAGGGTTAATTTTCAAGATAACTCCAAAAAAGGGAAGATTTTATGGGTGTTACAGCTTTTTTAAAAAGTCAACCAAGAGTACATCATCAATTATCCTTACATCATATATCTATTTGATCATCTTCCTAATGCTGTATGAAAATGATCTATACCTCTATCTTAGAGGCATTGCTCATACAAGGTATCTGAAGTATATTGCAATCCATCTTTTTAAAATTAATCTTCTCCTAATGCTAGTACATACTGACAAGTCATGCAATAATATTATGTTAAAAGAATCCTGATTACATTTGACCTAAAGGGCAAAGGAAAGATATACCGTGATGCAGTAGATGGTATCATGCAGTGATCACCTGTATATGAGAAGTATTAAAGGGAAATATTAGGGGCATTTGTGATTAGAAAGGGAGGTGGTTGTTCCCATGTCAAGAGTGAGGGTTAACGTATAGAGGGTCTAAGAGTTTTAAAAGAGCCAAAAGGTAGATGCAATGTATGGGGTGGATCCTCCAAAAAGTTTTGTGGAAAGACAGGAATAAGAATCACACAGAATAAAAAGGGCATAGATGAGTTATGATAAGAATTAGAAGAACATCCACATCAATAAGAAGATCAATTTGATGATTCATAAATAGGAACAAGTAGGACATGCTATCTTGTGAAACATATCAATAAAATATACATATACCTAAATTACTATGATACATATTTTGAAAATTCATGAATTCAGAAAGTCAAAGATACAACTCAGTTTATCTCCTCATGTCTGAATATTTACATTTCTTGTAACTTCCAACTAAATGCAATTATTTTATTTCATTTGAACTTAGTTTTTTTGAAAGAAAGTATTTAAACAATATTTATCATTTTTGTTTTATTGAAGCATGTTGCACATTTAGTAACATTCCAGTTGTAAAACAAAATTTATTCTATTTTTTAAAAAAAACTCAAAATCTAATAAAATTGATGTAAAATCTTTTCTTAGAAACTCAAAACTAAGAAAACCTAAATGTGGTAACATGCTATTGCTCAAGCAAACAGGGTAAGGGGGATGTTCCTAGTAGGCTGAAATTGTCTCATTTAAGTAAATAAACCAGCATATATTGTACTGTCACAACCCACCCATTGATTTCTCTTACTAAGAATACAATAGCAAAATGAATTATCCATTAAGAGACCAAATAAAAGATTAAAAGTGGATGATATAAAGTAATCCTTTATAATTTTTATGCAATATATGTTCATTGCTATTCAAAATGGTTTTAAATTTTCAAATGTCCAATGAACTCTATCCAAACGCCCTTTTGTTTTATTTTTTCCTTATTTTATTTTATATAAATATATTTTAATTAAGTTCCTAGCATGTGCAATTTATACAAATATCATTTAAACACTTAATTGTATTTTTCCATGTGCTGACTGTTATCCAGTTATTATGCCTAAATTATTTCTCAATTGATTTTGTCACTGAATCCACCTTCTAATTTTTCTTTGATACAACCAAGGACAGAAGAGATATCATCTCTACAAAGTGGTTATCTTATCTATGCTTAAAAATCTTAAGTGACTTGAAACTCACAGTCAAAGTCACATTGACTACTTTCGAATAGTTCAAATCCTTAGGCAGTTTTCCATATTTATTTGTGCCTGGATCTGCCTCTATACACTTGCCACCCATTGCTCCTAACTCTTCTTTGTAGGGTTAAGTAAAGAAAAATATAACTCTAACTTCACATTTCCTTCAATCATTTATCACATAAAATAAGTCTTGATTTCATACTGTTCTTTTCATCAATTTTTGGTTGGAATCCAAATAGTTTGCTTCTTGAAATATTTTTTAAGATTTAGATTATCTGGAGAGCAAAATGGTGCCATGCCCAAAGAGCAGTAAAGCTGTTCATACCCTTTGACCTAGTAAATTCAATTCTAGGTCTATATCCAGAAGAAATTGTAAAATTGTGGAAATCCTGCATGTTCTAAAATATTCATAGCATCTCTTTCTGGGAGGGGAAAGAATTTGAAATTGAGGGGATACCTATCAATTGAGGAATAGCTAAACAAGTTATGCTACATGAATACTATGGAATACTATTGTTCTATAAGAAACCATAAATGGTCAGACTCTAGAGATGCATGGATTGACTTATGGGATCTTATGCTAGGCAACTGGAGTAGAACTAAGAGAACAATGTACATATAAACAATAACATTATGAGATGAACAACCTTGATGGAAACAGCTTATCTCAGCAGTCCAGAGAGCTAGTAGGGCTGTATTCGACTAACTATAGATTATATTATTTCCATCCAGAGGAAGAAAAACAAAAAACAAAAACAAAACAAAACACACAGAAATTAAATAAAAACAACCCTTATGAATCTGATGAACAATATATAAAAAGTATATTGTAGGTAACTCTTTCCCTTAATCCTAATTCCTCATGCTGAAAATTACTAATAAGTAAGCATTTTTATCAAAATCTGTACATAAAATGCTAACCTGACTGTTCCTTGATGAAGGGATGGGGGTGGGAAGGAAGGGTGGAAGGAAATTTTGTAACTTGGAAATATGCATGAGTATGTGTCTGAGAATAAATAAACAAACAAAAACATTGAGTTTATGACTTACATAACTGATTTGAAAGGACTAACAACAAATAAGGCAAATTATTTGGTATCATATCATGAAAAAGTAAATAAAAGGGTAAATTAGGAAGAGTTAAGTTTCAACTTTGAATGTATACATTAACAAAAACATTGTGACATGATCAATTTTTTTTTAGTTTAGTTTTTTTTTTTTTGGCAAGGCAATGGGGTTAAGTGGCTTGCCCAAGGCAACATGGCTACGTAATTATTAAGTGTCTGAGACCAGATTTGAACCAAGGTATTCCTGACTCCAGGGCCGGTGCTTTTTCCACTGTGCCACCTAGCCTCCCCAAGATAATCAATCTTGACAGAAGTAGCACCTCTCTGCAATTCGGAGAGCTAGGACAACTGCATTAGACCAGCCCTGGACAATGTTATTCCTATCCAGAGGAAGAAAAACCAGACCAAACCATAAAACAATCCTTCAGAATGTGATGAACACTTTATAAAAATTATCTCTAATGTATCTCTTTACCTTTATCCTAATTCCTCATATCAAAAATGACTAATCTTTCAAAATATTTATCAAAAATATGTATGTAGACTTCTGGCCAAGATGGCGAAGAGAAGACAGGCAGAGTTCTAAAATCTCCTGATCTTTTCCCATATATGATATGAAACAAACCTCTTAACAGAAATCCAATCCAAAAAGCCCAGAAAGAAAAGGCAGGAGAAAGAATATCTACCTCAGGATTTGTCTTCTGCAGCCATGGGTGAGTCTGGGCACAGAGGGGGATTAGCCATGTATCAGTATGATTAGGGACTGGATTGGAGCCCAGGAACCTGAGGGCCCCAAGTGCCAGACCTGTTTGATCAGTGTGGGACTAGACTTCAGAGGCTTGGGTCAACTAGGGAGCAGAGGCATTATTGTTGGCGCTGACCCTCTGAAGCTTGCTGACAGGACTGGGGGGAGAGTTCCACTGCAGGAGAGCTGTGGACATCATCCCTGGGCTCCTCTGGTCTGAGGAACTCTGAGTCCATGACTCCATTGCCTCTGAGGCCTCTTACCAGAACAAACACAATTACAGATTACTTCTGCCTCAAGCACAGGTGTGCGAGCAGAACCAGCCCAGCTGACAATAGGGAGAAGGATGACCTCATCACAGGGTAAAGCCCACCATTGATTGAAGGCGAAAGTATTTAACAGATTCAATTGCTCAGTTCAGGCTACAGGAGAGGGCCTCAATCAAAATCACAGACACTCCAGAGAAAACAACCAGCACCTCCTACTGGCCAGCCAGAGAAATTACACTCAGTGAGTAAAGCCTCTAGCATTCCCTACTGGCCAGGTGAAAGTATTGCAATCAGTGAGCAAAGCTTCTAGGGATTCCAACACCAAACCTCTGTGAACCAGCCCCTCCCCAACTCAAGGTCTTAGCAAAATGAAGACAGGTCAGCAGAAAGGTGGATCCATAGAAAAATTCTTGGAAGGAAAAGATCCTAACTCAGAGAGACCTAGAACCTCTGAGGAGAATATGATCTGGTCTCCAGCACAGAAAGACTTCCTTGAAGTAATAAGGGAGGAGGTTAAAAATCAATTGGAAAATTTGGGAGAGACAATTAACACCTTGCAACAAGAAAACAAATCATTGGAAAATACAATTGGTCAAATACAAAATGAAACAATCTCTCAGATCCTTAATTGGACAAATTCAAAAAGAAAATAGTTCTCTCAAAACCTCACTTGGTCAAATGGAAAGCTCTTTCAAAAGCAGAATAGAACAATTAGAAAAGGAGTTGCAAAGGGTAAATGAAGAAAACTCCTCCCTAAAAAAGTAGAATGGAGTCTGCAGAAACTAATGACTTCATGAAACAGCAAGAGCCTATTAAACAATATAAAAAAACAGGAAAAAAATATAAGAAAATGTGAAATACCTCATCAGCAAAACCACTGCCCTCGATAATAGGTCGAGGAGGGGAAACCTGAGAATTATTGGACTTCCTGAAAACATTGAAGAGGAAAAAAAAAAGCCTGGACTTAATATTACAGGATCTAGTGATGGAAAATTTCTCTGATTTCATGGAACCAGAGGGCAAAGTAGTTATTGAAAGAATACATGGATACCCTCCATAAAGAGATCCTAAAATGAAAACACCAAGGAATGTTGTGGCCAAATTCCAGAACTACCTTATAAAAGAGAAAATCCTGCAAGCAGCCAGAAAGAAACAGTTTAAATTCCAAGGAGCCACAGCAAGGATTACGCAGGACCTGGCTGCATCAACATTAAGGGATTGAAGGGCCTGGAAAGGGATATTCTGAAGAGCCAAGGAGCTTGGAATGCAGCCAAGAATCCACTATCCCAAAAAGCTGAGCCTTCTTTTGCAGGGGACAAGATGGACATATAACGAAATGGAAGAATTCCAAAAATTCCTGATGAAAAGAACAAAGCTAAATAGAAAATTTGGATATAAAACAAGAGACACATGAAAAGGTTAAAAATAAGTGGAGGGGAAGAAAAAGGAACTGCTATCCAGTAAGTTGAAATTGGCTATATCCCAGCATGGGGGAAAAGATTCTCATAACTCTTGAGAATTGTAAGACTAATAGAGAAAAATATGCCTAGCCAGAATTGATGGACACTCATGACTTATCCATGAGACTGCCATCCAATGGGATGAAACTGGCTATAACCCTACTTGGGAAAAAGACTCTAATAACTCTCAAGAATTGTAAATCTATTAGATATAATGTACTTAGCTAGAAGTTACAGATACTCAGAATTTTCTATGACTCAGATATAATGGTCTAAAAAACACTACCTCCTTAAAAAGAGGACAGGAAGGAGATGGCAGGAGGGAGGGGATTGAATGGGATAAATCTCATTACACTAAGAGATACAAAATAGCTATGGTAATAGAGGGGAAGAAGGGAGGAGATGAGAACCACCTGAATCTTCTTCTCATCAGACTTGGCTTAAAGTCAATTTACACACATGCTCAGTTAACTTAAAAATATCTTACCTTTCAATTAATAAAAGGGGAAAAGGGGAGGGGGGATGGAGATATGGAGAGGGACTAAAAAGGGGGAACTAACAGAAGGAAGGGAATAGTGGAAAATGGGAAAGGGGAAAGAAAGGAGAGAGGTAGATATAGGAGGGCAAACACACTGAAGGGAGTGGTATTCAGAAAAAAATACTGGGGAATATGGATAAAGTGGGGAAGGGGGGAAATACAAACAGAGGGAACATAGCATGAAGGGCAATAAAGAATTAGTAATTATAACTTTGAATGTGAATAGGATGAACTCTCCTTTAAAATGTAAGTGAATAGCAGAGTGGATTAAAAACCAGAATACAGCTACTGCTGCTTACAAGAAACACATTTGATGCAGAGAGATACATACAGAGTAAAGTTAAAAGGTTGGATCAAAATATATTTTGCTTCAGCTGAAGTGAAAAAAAGCAGGGATAGCTGTCAGATAAAGCAGCTGCAAAAATATATAGCATCAAAAGAGATAAGGAAGGAAACTATATTCTCCTAAAATGTACCATAGAAAATAAACTTATTTCAATAGTGAATATATATGCAGCCAATGGGATAGCATCCAAATTCTTAGAGGAGAAGCTGAAATAACTACAGGAAGACAAAAAACAGCAAAACTCTACTAGTGGGAGACCTCAACTTCCTGCTCTCAGATCTAGATAAATCAAATAAAAAAAAATAAACAAGAAAGAAGTTAAGGAGGTAAATAGATAGTTAGGAAAACTAGATATAATAGACTTATGGAGGAAATTGCATGGGGAGAGAAAGGAATATACCTTTTTCTCTGCAGTACATGGCACTTATACAAACATTGACCATCTACTAGTGCATAAAAACCTAATGATCAAATGTAGAAAGGCAGAAATAGTGAATACATCTTTCTCAGATCACAATGCGATGAAAGTTATATGCAAAATTGGGCCAGGGAGATATAGACCCAGAACCAATTGGAAACTGAATAACCTTATTTTAAGGAATGAGTGAATCAAAAAACAAATTATAGGGAAAAAATGAATCATTTTATACTAGATAATGACAATAATGAAACAACATACCAAATCTATGTGATTCACTAAAAGCAGATGTCAGGGGATATATCTTTAAATACTTACATGAATAAATTAGAGAAAGAGGAAATCAATGAAGTAAATATGCAACTAAAAAATTAGAGAAAGAACAAATTAAAAATCCCCAATTAAATACCAAATTAGAAATTCTAAAATTTAAAGGAGAAATTAATAAAATTGAAAGCAAAAAATTATTGAATTAATAAATGAAACCAAAATTTGCTTTATGAAAAAACAATAAAATTTATAAATATCTGCTTAATTTGATTTATAAAAATAGAAGAAAATGAAATTGCTAGTATCATAATCGAAAAAGCTGAACTCTCCATCAATGAGGAAGAAATTAAAGTAATAATTCAAAATTATTTTGCCCAACTCTATGCCAATAAATTTGACAAACTAAGTGAAATGGATGAATATTTACAAAAACATAAGTTGCCCAGGTTAAATGAAGAGAATATTAAATACCTAAGCAACCGTATCTCAGAAAAAGAAATTCAACAAGCCATCGTTGAACTCCCTAAGAAAAATCTGCAGGGCCTGATGGATTCAAAAGTTAATTATACCAACACATTTAAGGAACAATTGGTTCCAATCCTATATAAACTCTTTGGAAAAATAGGGGAAGATGGAACTCTGCCTAACTCTTTCCAGGAAACTAACATGGTGTTGATACCTTAACCAAGAAGAGCTAAAACAGAGAAAGAAAATTATAGACCTATCTCCCTGATGAATATAGATGCAAAAATCTTAAATAAAATCTTAGCAAAATGATTGCACAAGTTATCACTGGGATAATAAATTATAATCAAGACAGATTTATCCCAGGAATTCAGGGTTGTTTCAATATTAGGAAAACTGTTAGTATACTCAATTATATCAACAACAAACCTATCAGAAATTATATGATCATATCAATAGATGCTGAAAAGTTTTTTGACAAAATATAGCACCCATTCCTACTGAAAACACTAGAGAGTGTAGGAATAAATGGACTGTTCCCTAGAATAATTAGCAATATCTGTCTGAAACCACCAACAAGCATTATATTCAATGGGGAGAGTCTAGAGGCATTCCCAATAAGATCAGGGAAGAAACAAAGATGTCCATTATCACCACTACTATTCAATATCACATTAGAAGTGTTAGCTTCAGTAATTAGAGAAGAAAAAGAAATTGAAGGAATTCGAATTGGGAAGGAAGAGACAAAACTCTCACTCTTTGCAGATGACATGATGGTATACCTACAGAATCTCAAGAAATCATCCAAAAAAAACTACTGGAAATAATTAGAAATTTTAGCAAAGATGAAGGATATAAAATAAACCCTCACAAATCCTCAGCTTTTCTATATATGACTAGGAAGTTACAGCAGAAGAGCTAGAAATAGAAATCCCATTCAAAGTAACCTCAGACAATATAAAATACCTGGGAGTCTATTTGCCAAGGCAGGCTCTGAAACTTTTTGAAAAAAAATTATAAAACACTTCTCATACAAATTAAATCAGATTTAAATAACAAGGCAAATAACTGATCATGGATAGGTAGAGTTAATATAATAAAAATGTCAATTCTACCAAAACTAAACTACCTGCTTAGTGCCCTACCAATCAAAATTCCAAAAAAAATCACTTTAATGAGTTAGAAAAAGTTGTAAGTAAAATTCATATGGAGAAATAAAAAGTCAAGGGATTTAATGGAAAAAAGTACAAAAGAAGGGGGCTTAGGCCTACACAAGCCAAAATTATATTATAAATCATCAGTCATCAAAACTGTCTAGTATTAGCTAAGAAATAGAGTGGTGGACCAGTGGAATAGACTAGGTGCAATAGCAGGAAATGATTATAATAATCTGCTGTTTGATAAACCCAAAAGAGTCCAGTTATTGGGATAAAAACTGCTGGGAAAATTGGAAGTTAGTTTGGAAGAAATTTAGATTAGACCAACACCTCACACCTTATTCCAAGATAACATCCAAATGGATACAGGATTTAGACATAAGAAGACAATACTATAAGCAAATTAGAAGATAAAGGACTAGTTTACCAGTCAGATCTATGGAAAGGGAAGTAGTTTATGACCAAGGAAGAGGTGGAGAGCATCACTAAAAATAAACTAGATGATTTGGATTAAATTAAATTTAAAAGCTTTTGCACAGATAAAACCACTGCTACCAAGATGAATAGGAATGTGGTAAACTGGGAAACAATCTTTACAACTAATTTTTCTGACAAAGGACGCATTTCTAAAATATACAGAGAACTGAGTCATATTTTTTTTAAAAAGCCATTCCCCAGTTGCCAAATAATCAAAGTATATGCAAAGGCAATTTACAGATAAGGAGATCAAAGCAATCAATAGTCATATGAAAAATTCCTCTAAATCATTACTTATTAGAAAAATGCAAATTAAAGTTTCTCTGAGGTACCACCTCATACCGCTCAGACTTGCCAATATGTCCAGAAAGGATAATGGTCATTGTTGGAAGGGTTGTGGGAAATCTGGGACACTATTACATTGTTGGTGGAGCTGTGAACTCATCCAACCTTGCTGTTGAGCAATTTGGAACTATGCCCAAAGGGCAACAAAAATGTGCATAACCTTTGAGGAAATAATCCACCACTGGATCTATACCCTGAAGAGATGATGAAAAAGTGTAAAAACATCACTTGTACAAAAATATTCATAGCAGCCCTGTTTGTGGTGGCAAAAAATTGGAAATCAAGTAAATGTCCTTCAATTGGGGAATGGCTTAGCAAATTGTAGTATATGTATGTCATGGAACACTAGTGTTCTATTAGAAACCAGGAGGGATGGAAATTCAGGGAAGCCTGGATGGATTTGCATGGACTGATGCTGAGTGAGATGAACAGAACCAGAAAAACACTGTACATCCTAACATCAACATGGGGTTGATGATTAACCTTGATGGACAAGCTTATTTCATCAGTGCAATAATCCAGGACAATTTGGGGCTATCTGCAATGAAGAATATCATCTGTATCCAGATAAAGAATCATGGAGTTTGAACAAAGTTCAAGGATTATTCCCTTTAATTTAGGGGAAAAAACTGATATCTGCTCCTGTTATCTCTTCTACTTTATGTTTCTTCTTTAAGGATAAGATTTCTCTCTTATCACACTCAGTTTGGATCAGTGTGCAACATGGAAACAATGTGAAGTCTGACAAATTGCTTTCTGTGGGTTGGGGGAGGGATATAAGATGGGGACAAATTGTAAAACTCAAATAAATGAAATCTTTACTTAATAAAATATTTATTTACAATGCTAAGCTGACTGCTTGCCACTGAGAGGTGGGTAGAAGGAAATTTTGTAACTTGAAAATATACATGTGCATATGGATATAAAAACATAAAAATGCTGCTCAAAAAAAGAATGAAGAATAAGCAACCACAACAAAGTATGTCAATTATGAAAAATAAATAGTTCCAACTAGAGGCCCCAGGGAAAGAAAGAGCAAAGAAATCTGCACACACAAAATTGCAGAAGACACTGAAGCCTAACACTGACTCCAATTTAGGAACTAAAATTGGAGAGATGAGTATAAATCAAAGAAAGCATCAATCAATTATCTGAAAAATAGCAAAACCAATTCTATAACAACTGACCGTTTGTATAAAAATAGTGGTTACTAAAAGTGAACAAGACAATCTTTATCCAGGTGAGATAACTATGTTGGTTAGAAATTGAATTCCTTTCTAAAATGATTTAAAAGTCCTTAGGTTTCACTTCTCTAAATAATAATAATAGGATGATGGTATTAATTATTCACATATAATGGCTGAAGGTTTTCAAAATACTTAGATTAAGCCTTGAAGAAGGTTCTATAAGTGTTATGGTTCTTATTTTGCAGATGTGGATATATAGACCCTGAGAAGTTAAATAGATTTTCCATGATCATATAGCTAATAAATGTCCAAGGAGGAATTAAAATGGGTCTCCTGACTCTAGATCTATTTGCGGTGTTATAAGTCCACTCTATGAATAGAAAATATCAATATCAATGTGATACTTTTATCTGCAATATTTTTGCCTCTATAAAGTAAAAATGAATTCTTGGCCATTTAACGTCATTCTTTTAAATGAAATCTTTTTAAAATCACATTTTTATAATGTGAAATAACAACAATAGATAAAGGGTGATGATGGGGAAAAATTTAATCTTTCAAGGTATAGTCTACTTTTAGGACCATGTAGTGGTTCCTCTTAACCCAAGTACCATTTTACTATATTATCATACACAGTGTTGCAACTTGTGACAGGTCTTTTCCTGAAACAAATATGTCCAGCACTATTGAATTATTTGGACAAAAGCATTGACTGTAAAGTCTGGTTGTATATATATGTGTACATTCATTTGAATTATACTGTGATGTGGCTCATAAAATAGCAGATATCTACAATCTATATAGTGTCATAGCTACAGTCTGCTTCATTCATTTTGAAATTACCATTTCTAAGTATTGATGTGATATTATCTGCAATTATACTGTGCATTTTACCTCAGGCATGCTTACCCTGTGCAATACTTTAAACACTAGATTATTATTGCTGGCACACAATATTACCTACATATTGAAAATATCCCCTAAATGTGAGATGGCATAGTTGTATATTGCAAGTACTGAATTTCAAAGTATTTTTACTTGAGTAGCTTCATTGCTCTGTGATGCAATTGCAAAATTAGATTAATAACATTAATTGCTTGCATTTATACTATAAAATAAATATTTTTCCATTTGATTTAATAATCTGCTGAAGTAGGTGGTAATCCTCTAAATTACAGTTGAGAAAAGTGAGGTTTTTTTAAGAGAACAAGTTATAGAATCAAATTAAATGTGGATTCAAATGTGGAATACCTCAACAGTCATCTCCTAATAACCAAAACAGATAACTATTGCAACAAACTTGCTTTGAGATTACAGGAAACCTAGTGCAGTTCTCAGGGACTGTAGGAGATATGAAATCTTCCATGTTTTTCACCTTTTATTCCAATACTCAAAACCTAGAGTTAGAAGCCTTAGGTAGAATGATGAAATCTTATTTGGGAAAAGAGTTCATTAGTCTCTATGTAAGGAAGATGAGACATCATTGCATCTCCAAGATACACCTATAAAATAAGAATAATACCTGATCTATATATATATATATATATATATATATATATATATATATATATATATATAGCTAATTAATACTGGTGTGTGTGTGCATTATATATTCAAGCTACATAATCATTCTGAGTATACTAAAATAAATGGTGAAAAAATGTTAGAAAGCTATCCTTGGAGTCAAGAAGGCCAAAGTTTAAGTCCCATTTGCCACATCCTGGCTATATGAACCTGGACAAATACCAGCCCCACAGAGTTCCCAGAGAAACTATAATTGTAGTTGGTCTTGTTCAGTCATTTTTCAGTTGTTTCCTATTCTTCATGACCCCATTTGGGGTTATCATGGCAAAGAAACTGAAATGGCTTGTCATTTTTTTGTTATTTTCTTTCTAGATCATTGTTTAGATGACAAAATAGAGGTAAACAGAGTTACATGATTTTCCCAGGGTCTAGGTAAGAGTCTGAGGGCAGACTTGAATTCAGAAAGATGAGCCTTCCTGACTCTAGGTTCATTACATCACCAAATTACAATAAAGGTGTTAATTCTCAATGGTAACACACACACACACACACACACACACACACACACACAAATAGAGCCAACCAGCTGGGTGATACAATGGACAGAGTGCTGAACCTGAAGTCAGGATGACCAGATTTCAAATCTGGCTTCATACAGTTACTAGTTGTGTTACCACAGGCAAATCACTTAATCCTATTTGCCTCAGTTTCCTTAAATATTCCCTAAATAGGTCATGAAAAATCAAAGAGAACAACTAAACAACAACAGATTATGTGCATGGGACATATAGACTGTATGTGGTATATGCCTATCCATCTATATGTGTTATATGTATATGGTAAAATTGTGTGTGTCTCTGTGTGTGTATGTCTGTGTATGTCTGTGTATATATATATGTAAAATTTAGATTTATGGATTATGGTTTAAAAATAGAGAAATAACAAGATCTTAGCCAAGGACATAGTTACTCATAATTTTCAAAAAGTAATTATTTTGTTTTTATTTGCATTTATTTCATAGGGAAATTAGGTAGTGTAGTTGATACAGCACTGACTTTGGAATCAGGAGGAAGGAGGTTCAAATCTGGCCTCAGACACTTGACACTTACTTTCTATGTGACCTTGGGTAAATCACATAATCCTGATTGCCTTGCATCCAATGTCATCTCCAATCATCCCAATTCATATCTGGCCACTGGATCCAGATGACTCCAGAGGAGAAAGTGAGACTGCTGACCCAGCACAGCACCCCCTCAATCAAATCCAATTTGTGTCCTTGTCATGGGCCACCTCTTTGATATATAGTCTTCTTTGAGATCAAAGAAGAAACATAATCATGATCATCATGATCATCAAGTTTTATTTAATCAATTTCTCCCCCCCCCCCCCCAGTCTTTGGTCTCTATGGTAGCATTTCTATAACTGTATAAAATGACAGAGTTTTGGATAAGGAACATCTTTGTATCAACCCTAAAATTACTGAAAATACTCTAGTTTATCCCTATTACATATTATGTTGTCTCTTTGTCTTAGATCACATACTTTGTGGTCTATATATTATCTTAGACCATAAGGTAAATTACATTTATTCTTAAAGTTTCTAATTCAGTTTTCAAAAATTGAACATAGACCACTATCTTGCACCTTTTACCAATATAAGGTCAAAATGGATACCTGGCTTAGCTGTAAAGAGAGATATTACAAGGAAATTTGGAGAACATGGAATGTATTGCTTATCAGATATGGATAGGGGAACAATTTGTAAATAAGCAAAAGTTAGTGTCTTGCTCAAAAATACCCCTTCAATGGGATATTCAATGCTCCCCCCAAACTGAGATCCAACAAGATTCTGAAGAAAGAGCCTACAGAGTTCCAGATAAATTTTATAAGTAGATTAATAACTAAAGTGGGTTACTCACATAGATGTAGTCCAGGGTGGCAGTTAAACAACATTGGAATTTGTGAAAACTCCCCCACTCCACTTCAATCCCCATGATAAGTATAGAAATCAGAAAAAATGGAGGCCTTAAAGATCATGTTAGTGCAGATTGGATGATATTTTTCGATTTATTCTGTTCATCACTGGGCTAGAGTTTCAGATATTTGGGTACCATATCAGTGCTATTTTATCTATGGTCTGGGCATGAGAGGTCTTGTATTGATCACTGTGGTCATGCCTCAGTCAATGTGTTTTCTTTTGACTTGTATTAATCTTTGTTTATATTTTTCATAGCTTTCATTGATAAATATTCCATATTTATTATTAGTAGTAGTAGTATTGTTATTATTATTATTATTATTGTTACTATGGATTTCACTGAGAAAATTTTGCTAGGAAACTCACATAATGACTTTCACTACTTAAGGGTTCACATTATTATGACTTTCAACAGTAGGGACCCTGCAGAAAGAAAATGGAGTGAGGTATAAAGTGAATAATTTTGACTATATTAAGTTGAAATGTTTTTGTTCAAATACAACAAATATAGCCAAGACAAGAAAAAAAGCAGAAAATTGGGGCAAAATATTTATACACAGTTTCACAGAGAAAAATGGTTTCATATCTCAAAATATAGAGAACTCTATAAAACCTATGAGAATACAAGTCATTCTCTAATTGAAAGTCAAAGAATATGAGCAGAAAGTTTTCTGATGAATAAAAAAGAACAATGTGTAATATTAGGAAGTGTTTCAAATTGTTATTGATTAGGGAAATGCAAATTAAAATAACCTTTTTTTTTTTAGATTTTTGCAAGGCAAACAGGGTTAAGTGGCTTGTCCAAGGCCACACAGCTAGGCAATTATTAAGTGTCTGAGACTGGATTTGAACGCAGGTACTCCTGACTCCAAGGCCGGTGCTTTTATCCACTATGCCACCTAGCTGCCCCCCAAAATAATCTTAAGATATCGTTTTATACCTATTATATTGATTAAAATAATCAAAGGAGAATGCAACAAATGCTAGAGGAAATGTTGGGGGAAAGTGGTGCATTAATTCATTGTTGCTGAAATAGTGAAAAGATCCATCCATAATGGAGAATAATTAGGATTTACACCCAAAGACATTATACAATCTTTACCCAGAAATACTTCTACTACTAGGTCTATTTCCAAAGATTTTTAGAAACGAACGAAAATAACCCATCTGTTCTAAAATATTCATAGCAGCTTTCTGGTAGAAATTATGGGGGTTCCCATAAATTGAGTAATGACTAAGCCAGTTGTGTCATATGATTGTAATGGAATACAATTGTGCTATAAGAAATGATGAACTTAATGATCTTAGAAAAAAACATGTAAATACTTCCATGAAATAATGGAGAGTAAAATGAGCAGAACCAAAATAACATTGTATACATTAACAGCAACATTGTTCTAAGAACAATTTTGAATGACTACATCATTTTGATTAAAATACCCAGACCAACTACAAAGTACCTATCTTTGGAAACAGCAGGGGATCCTTCAATTTTCTCCCCCCACCCTGCTGTTACTTAGATAAAAATTTGCTAGTCAAAAATTCCTGAGGTGAAATTTCTTGAAGCCTAATTCACCTTCCTCAAAAGCTGCTCTCCATTTAGTGGAGTTGGCCCAGAAGTGTCTACATTCCACTTAGGTCAGACAGTTGAAGAATATGTATGTATTTCTATACTCTCATTCAGTAGTCACCAGAGATATATTGTATATAATTTTTCATAAATTCTCTTGGGTCTTTAAAATTTTCATTTTGGAATTTTTGTTAGATTTCTTTAAATTTATTTCCTGTGGGTCAGAATGCTGATTGTGCATTTGAAAATGGGACTTTGGTGGCTTCTTCTTAGCACTCTTCAGAAAGGTTTGTTAAGTTTCAGGTAAATTCATATGTATTTTTTTTTCTGTTTTACTATTTTCCCTAATTTCTCCAGGATAATTTGTTCTTAAGTGCTGCTTTTTCTACATAACCAAGAATGTATTGGTGCCTCAGAACATACTTGACCCATACTGTGTCATTGCCTTATTGTGGCAAGAGATTTGTATAACCCTAAATAGTTGCTCCTAGTAGAGAGTTCTGAGAAGCAATAATCCAATGGGAAGGAAATGACAAATGACTCCAGTATCTTTGCCAATAAAATCCCCAGGACAGCATTAAAATGATAAAATATATAACATAGAAGATGAACCCCTCAGGTTGGAAAGTGTCCAACAACCTACCGAGGAAGAACAGAGGACAACAGCAAGTAGCTCCAATACTAATGAAATAGGTGGACTAAAGCCAAAAGGAAGTTAAACTGAAAAATGTGTTTATAGTGATGAAAGAATAGTCTGATGCTGTATAGATCAATATTGCATAGGAATCTGGAATATAAGATCATAAACCAAAATAGACTGGATATGTTCAAACAGAGGATAGAATGACTGAACAACATTTTAAGTGCCATTGAACTTAAATGTATATGAATGGAAGAATTTAATTCTGGTACATACACTAGAAATATTTCTATGATCTAAAGAGCATCCCATATGAATATAAAGAATGTGATAAAAAATTTAAAGGATTAGATCTAGTAGAAAGAATGAAGCTTGAAGAGCTATGGGCAGAGGTTCATAATATTGTATAGGAGGCAGAAACAAAAAATATGCCAAAGAAAAAGGAGACTGAGTACAGAATCACCTGACTACAGAATCTAGGAAAATAGCAAGGAGAAATAAGGTGTTATTAAATGAGTGATGTAATGAAATATAAAAATTTAGAATAGGAAAGATGAAAAATCTCTTCAGGAAAATTAGAAATATCAAGGAAAAGTTTCATGTAAAAATGGGCACAATAAAAGGAAAAAAATAGAGATTTAATAAAATCAAAAAAATTTAAAAGGGATGGCAATAATACACAGAACTATATAGAAAAGATTTTTAACATCTCTGATAGCCATGATAGATGTGCCCTTTTCATACACCAGCAAGATGTGAATAAAGGATGAAGAAATGGAAGCAGTGTCAGATTTTATATTCTGGGCCTCAAAAGTAACTGTTAATGGAAACCACAGCCATGTTTGGCCTTGGAAAGAAAGAAATAACAAATAACAATAACATTCTAAAAAATAGAAGTATCATCTTGCTAACAAAGTTGCAGAAAAATTAAAGTCATCATATTTCTAGTGGTAATGTGTGGCTATGAGAGCTGTACTAAAAGGGAAGCTGAATTCAATACAATTGATGCTTTAAAATTGTGGTGCTGGAGAAGACTTTTGAGATCCTTTTGTATAACAGAGGAATCAAACAAGTCAAAACTCAAATAAATTAATTCAGACTATTCAACTGGAAAGTAAAGCACTAAAGTGAACTTAAATACTTTGGTCATTTAATGAGAAGACAGGATTCATTGGTAAAGACCTTAATGTTGGTAAAGAATAAAAGGAAAAAGGAAAAGGGGAGATCAGAGAATGGAGATGGGGCGATAGAGTAATGGAAATAATAAACATAAAATTAGACAGACTTTGAGACAAAGTGGAAGACATAAGGTTCTGTCCATTATCCCTATGAATCATGGGGTCACAAATAATTAGATGTGAGAGAATAACTAAATAATAAAACTAGGCTTAAGGAAGAGAGAAAGGTAAAAGCTTTGAAAAATGCAAATTAAACTTAAAAGTGCATCATGCACATATATATGAAACATATGTGTTATATTCACACCACATATATACATATATACTGATACATTTTTCCCCAGAAAGACATAATATTATCATATGGAGCTCTAAGGACCACTAGTGTCTTTCCATTCATTCTGCAACTGAACTTTCTCCCTATATGGGTTGTATCCATTAATTAGAACCTAAGCTTCCTGAGATTGAAGAATGTCTCAATATTTGTAATCCCCAAATATATCCCCAACATAACAAGAGCTTAATATTTTTCTTAGTTCATCCTGTAGTCATATCACTGCTCATTCTTTCCCCTCTCTGCTCTCAAAAAACATAACCAATAGCATTTTAACATTTTAGCTGCATACCATAGTTTGTAAAGAGTTGGCTTTAAAGTCAAGAAGACCAGGGTTCAGGGGCAGCTAGGTGGTGCAGTGAATAGAGCACCCACCCTGGAGGGAGTACCTGAGTTCAAATCTGGCCTCAGACACTTAATAATTACCTAGCTGTGTGGTCTTGGACAAGACACTTCACCCCATTTGCCTTGCAAAAAAAAAAAAGACCAGGGTTCACAACCCTCAAAAATTAAAAATTTCAGAAAAAAAAAATGCTGATTGGTATTAGTAGATGGAATCTCTTCACGGAGAACAATCTTAAGCTGCTTTGAAATAATTATAATTTCTAGGATTTAGCAGATTTAACCCATTGCTCTCTGACAAACTAAATCAGAAATTTTATGTTCCATTGTAGGTACCACATTTTAGGAGAGACTGATAAAGTAAAATATTCAGAGGAAATCAATATTGATGGTTAAGTACTTGAGTGTATGCACTGAACAGCTTTTGAAGAAACCAGGAATGCCTATGAAATAAGAGGGAAAAAACTCACAAAGCATATGATATGATTTTTAAGGATTTGTGGTCTGGAACACAGAAAATATATTAGAATTCTGTGTTTGATCTAAAAGGCAAAACGCGTAAAAGTGATAATTGTCACTTGATGTTATGAAAAGCTTTCTACAATAAGGACTATCTAGAAATGGAATATTGGAATCATCAAGCAAGAGGTGTATAACTACTTAACAGGTATACTAGTAAGAGCTTTCCTTATTAGGCTGAATTAGAAGGTCAATGTTAAGGTCTAAGATTTTTTAAAATTCACAAATTTATGTCCCCACTAACATCTTGCCCCAAAGCCTTACTATGATATAGTAATGGTCATGTTCAAATTCTGCTCCAAAGGTTCTTTTCAAGTTGGATAACCTTATAACTGTAGATCATATCATATGTCATGGTTCTGTTTCCAGAAGACAAACCAAGCTGCATTTGGAGAGACTGGTTGCATGAATACTAATCACCAGAATGTGAATTTGAAAATCATAAAATCATAAAAAACTATCTACCAAAGAGGAGAGGGGTTAAGTGTAGGGAATCTTCATGATTGATTCTTATCCTTTGTTCTTCAAGAAAACCAAAATAGTATCACTATGATAGAGCCAAGTTACAGTGTGTCAACTGTGGCTAATCAGACCAATCCAAGGTTGGAATACTCTATTAAAGGTAAGGCACAAATAGGCCATGTGAACACTTGGGGTGGATTCTCTAAAATTGGGATCTTGCATTTATTCTTTTTTTATTTTTCTTATTTTATTGATGAGAGAATTGATATTCACAGAGTATAAATGATTTGTTTGGAGTCATATAGCTAGTATGATGGAATAAAGCTAGAAGTGATCTTAGAGATAGTATAATAGACTACCCTCAAATTAGTTTTATTTATTTTTTTATTATTTTTTTCCCTTTTAATTTTTATTAAAGATATTAATTGAGTTTTACAGTTTTCCCCAAACTTGCTTCCCTGCCCCCACCCCCACCCCACAGATAGCACTCCTTCAGTCTTTACTTTGTTTCCATGTTGTACCTGGATCCAAATTGGGTGTGATGAGAGAGAAATCATATCCTTAAAGAGAACAGAATTCTCAGAGGTAACCAGATCAAACTATAAGACATCTGGGTTTTTTTCCTGAATTAAAGGGAATAGTCCTTGTACTTTGTTCAAACTCCACAGCTCCTTATCTGGATACAGATGGTATTCTCCTTTGCAGACAGCCTAAAATTATTCCCAGTTGTTGCGCTGATGGAATGAGCAAGTCCTTCAAGGTTGAACATCATTCCCATGTTGCTGTTAGGGTGTACAGTGTTTTTCTGGTTCTACTCATCTCACTCAGCATCAGTTCATGCAAATCCCTCCAGATTTCCCTGAAATCCCGTCCCGCCTGTTTTCTAATAGAACAATAGTGTTCTATGACATACATATACCACAGTTTGCTAAACCATTCCCCAATTGAAGGACATTTACTGGATTTCCAATTCTTTGCCACCACAAACAGGGCTGCTATAAATATTTTTGTACAAGTAATGTTTTTACCCTTTTTCCTCATCTCTTCAGGGTATAGACCCAGTAGTGGTATTTCTGGGTCAAAGGGTATGCACATTTTTGTTGCCCTTTGGGCATAGTTCCAAATAGCTCTCCAGAAGGGTTGGATGAGTTCACAGCTCAACCAACAGTGTAATAGTGTCCCAGATTTCCCACATCCCTTCCAACAATGATCATTATCCTTCCTGGTCATACTGGCCAATCTGAGAGGTGTGAGGTGGTACCTCAGGGAAGCTTTAATTTGCATTTCTCTAATAATTAATGATTTAGAGCATTTTTTCATATGGCTATGGATTGCTTTGATCTCCTCATCTGTAAATTGCCTTTGCATATCCTTTGACCATTTGTCAATTGGGGAATGGCTTTTTGTTTTAAAAATATGACTCAGTTCTTTGTATATTTTAGAAATGAGTCCTTTATCAGAATCATTAGTTGTAAAGATTGTTTCCCAATTTACCACTTTTCTTTTGATCTTGATTACATTGATTTTATCTGTGCAAAAACTTTTTAATTTAATGTAATCAAAATCATCTAATTGGTTTTTAGTGATGTTCTCCAACTCTTCCTTAGTCATAAACTGTTCCCCTTTCCATAGATCTGACAGGTAGACTAGTCCTTGATCTTCTAATTTGCTTATAGTATTGTTTTTTATGTCTATGTCCTGTAACCATTTGGATCTTATCTTGGTGAAGGGTGTGAGGTGTTGGTCTAATCTAAGTTTCTTCCATACTAACTAACTTCCAATTATCCCAGCAATTTTTATCAAAGAGGGAGTTTTTATCCTAGTGGCCTGACTCTGGGTTTATCAAACAGCAGATTACTATAATCCTCTCCTGCTTTTACACCTAGTCTATTCCACTGGTCCACCACTCTATTTCTTAGCCAATACCAAACAGTTTTGATGACTGATGCTTTATAATATAATTTTAGATCGGGTAGTGCTAAGCTACCTTCATTTGCATTTTTTTTCATTAAGCTCCTGGCAATTCTTGACTTTTTATTTCTCCATATGAATTTACTTACAATTTTTTCTAGCTCATTAAAGTAATTTTTTGGAATTTTGATTGGTAGGGCACTAAACAGATAGTTTAGTTTTGGTAGAATTGTCATTTTTATTATATTAGCTCTCCCTATCCATGAGCAGTTGATATTTGCCCAGTTATTTAAATCTGATTTAATTTGTGTGAGAAGTGTTTTATAATTGTTTTCAAAAAGATTCTGAGTCTGATAGACTCCCAAGTATTTTACACTGTCTGAGGTTACTTTGAATGGAATTTCTCTTTCTAGCTCTTCCTGCTGTTTCTTGCTAGACATACATAGGAAAGTTGAGGATTTATGGGGGTTTATTTTATATCCTGCAACTTTGCTAAAATTGCTAATTGTTTCCAGTAGTTTTTTAGATGATTTCTTGGGATTCTCTAGGTAGATTATCATGTCATCTGCAAAGAGTGAGAATTTTGTCTCTTCCTTCCCGGATTCTAATTCCTTTAATTTCTTTTTCTTCTCTAATTGCTGATGCTAACATTTCTAATACAATATTGAATAGTAGTGGTGATAATGGGCACCCTTGTTTAACCCCTGATCTTATTGGGAATGCCTCTAGCCTCTCCCCATTGAGTATAATGCTTGTTGATGGTTTCAGATAGATACTGCTAATTATTTTAAGGAACAGTCCATTTATTCCTACACTCGCTAGTGTTTTTAATAGGAATGGATGCTGTATTTTGTCAAAAGCTTTTTCAGCATCTATTGATATGATCATATGCTTTCTGATAGATTTGTTATTGATATAATTGAGTATACTAACAGTTTTCCTAATATTGACCCAACCCTGCATTCCTGGAATAAATCCTACTTGATCATAATGTATTATCCTAGTGATGACTTGTTGTAGTCATTTTGCTAAGATTTTATTTAGGATTTTTGCATCTATATTCATCAGGGAAATAGGTCTATAATTTTCTTTCTCTGTTTTAACTCTTCCTGGTTTAAGTAACAGTACCATATTGGCTTCATAGAAAGAGTTAGGCAGAGTTCCATCTTTCCCTATTTTTCCAAAGAGTTTATATAGGATTAGAACCAATTGTTCCTTAAATGTTTGGTAGAATTCACCTGTGAATCCATCGGGCCATAGAGATTTATTTTTAGGGAGTTCAATAATGGCTTGTTGAATTTCTTTTTCTGAGATAGGGTTGTTCAGGTATTTAATCTCTTCTTCATTTAACCTGGGCAATTTATATTTTTGTAAATATTCATCCATTTCACTTAGATTATCAAATTTATTAGCATAAAGTTGGGCAAAATAATTTCAAATTATTACTTTAATTTCCTCCTCATTGGTGGTGAGTTCACCTTTTTCATTTATAATACTAGCAGTTTGGTTTTCTTCTTTCTTTTTTTAATCAAATTGATCAGAGGTTTATCAATTTTATTGGTTTTTTCATAATACCAACTTTTGGTTTTATTTATTAATTCAAAAGTTATTTTTGCTTTCAATTTTATTAATTTCTCCTTTAATTTTTAAAATTTCTAATTTGGTATTTGATTGGGGATTTTTGATTTGTTCTTTCTCTAATTTTTTTACTTGCATGTTTAGTTCATTGATTTCCTCTTTCTCCAATTTATTCATATAAGCATTTAGAGCTAAAATATATCCCCTGAGAGTTGCTTTGAATGAATCCCATAGGTTTTAGTATGTTGTTTCATTATTATCATTATCTAGGATAAAATGGTTAATTCTTTCTATAATTTGTTCTTTGGTCCACTCATTTTTTAAGATGAGGTTATTCAGTTTCCAATTTGCTCTGGGTCTATATCTCCTTGGCCCAGTATTACATATGAGTTTTATTGCATTGTGATCTGAGAAAGATGTATGCACTATTTCTGCCTTTCTGCAGTTGATCATTAGGTTTTTATGTTCTAGTACATGGTCAATTTTTGTATAAGTTCCATGTACTGCTGAGAAAAAGGTATATTCCTTCCTATCCCCATTCAGTTTCCTCCATAAGTCTACCATATCCAATTTTTCTAACAATCTATTTACCTCCCTAATTTCTTTCTTGTTTGTTTTATGATTTGATTTATCTAGATCTGATAGCGGAAGATTGAGGTCTCCTACTAGCAGAGTTTTGCTGTCTATGTCTTCCTGTAATTCTTTCAGCTTCTCCTCTAAGAATTTGGGTGCTGTCCCACTGGGTGCATATATATTCAATATTGAAATGACTTTATTGTCTATGGTACCTTTTAGGAGGATAAAGTTTCCTTCCTTATCTCTTTTAAGGCTATCTATTTTTGCTGCTGCTTTGTCTGCTACCCCTGCTTTTTTTTTACTTCATCTGAAGCAAAATATATTTTGCTCCAACCTTTTACCTTGACTCTATATTTATCTCTCTGCTTCAAATGAGTTTCTTGTAAGAAGCGTATTGTAGGATTCTGGTTTTTAATCCACTCTGCTATTTGCTTACATTTTAAGGGAGAGTTCATCCCATTCACATTCAAGGTTATGATTACTAATTCTTTATTGCCCTCTGTGCTATCTTCCCTCTGTTTGTATTTTCCCCCTTCCCCCCCTTTTATCCATATTCCCCAGTATTTTGTTTTTGAATACCACCCCCTTCAGTGTGTTTGCCCTCCTAGATCATACCCTCCCCTTTCTTTCCCCTTTCCCTGTTCCCTTCCCTTCCTTTTATTATTTCCCCTTATTTTCTCCACTCCCCTTCCCTTTCTCAGTTCCCCCTCCCCTTTTCCCCTTTTACTTCTTGAAAGGTTAGATGTTTTATAAGTTAACTGAGTATGTGTAGGTTGACTTTAAGCCAAGTCTGATGAGAAGAAGATTCAGGTGTTTCTCCTCTACTCCCTTCTTCCCCTCTATTACCATAGGTTTTTTGTACCTCTTAGTGTAATGAGATTTGTCCCATTCAATCCCCTCCCTCCTCCCATCTCTTTCCTGTCCCCCTTTTTAGGGAGGTAGTATATATATATTTTTAGCTTATTCTGTCTAAGTCATAGAAAATTCTGAGTGTCTGTCCCTTCTAGTTCAGTATATTCTGTTGAATAGAGTCAAAATTTCTGAGAGTTATTAGAGTCTTTCTCCCCAGTGGAGTTAAAGCCAGTTACATCCCATTAGATATCAGTCTCATGGATAGGTCATGGATGTCCATCATTTCTGGCTAGGTATATTCTCTCTGTTGGAGTTACATTTGTCAGGATTTATGAGAGTCTCTACCCCACCCCCCACATGCCTGGATATAGCCAGTTTGAACTTGCTGGACTGCATTTTTTTCCTTTTACCGCCCTCCCCTTTTCTTTATAATTTTTATCTTTTCATGTGTCTCTTGAACCTCCTGTTTGATATCCAAATTTTCTGTTTAGCTCTGGTCTTTTCATCAGAAATTTTTGGAATTCTTCCATTTTGTTAAATGTTCATCTTTTTCCCTGGAAGAGAATGCTCAGCTTTGCAGGGAAGTAGATTCTTGGCTGCATTCTAAGCTCCCGTGCTCTTCGAAATATCTCATTCCAGGCCCTTCAATCCCTTAAAGTTGATGCAGCCAGGTCCTGCGTGATCCTTACTGTGGCTCCTTGATATTTAAATTGTTTCTTTCTGGCTGCTTGCAGGATTTTCTCTTTTATCTGATAGTTCTGCAGTTTGGCCATAACATTCCTTGGTGTTTTCATTTTAGGATCCTTTTCTGGTGGGGATCGATGTACTCTTTCAATAACTACTTTGGCCTCCAATTCCATGTTATCAGGGCAGTTTTCCATCAATAGATCCTGAAATATTAAGTCCAGGCTTTTTTTCTCTTCAATGTTTTCAGGAAATCCTATAATTTTCAGGTTTCCCCTTCTTGATCTATTCTCGAGGTCAGTGGTTTTGTTGATGAAGTATTTCACATTTGCTTCTATTTTTTCTATTTTTTTATTTTGTTTAACTGACTCTTGCTGTCTCGTGGAGGCATTAGTTTCTGTAGACTCCATTATTTTGGGGGGAGAGGAGTTTTCTTCATTAACTTTTTCCAATCGGTTGATTCTACTTTTGAAAGAGCTTTCCATTTGACCAATTGAGGTTTTGAGAGAATTAATTTCTTTTTGCATTTGCTCATTTAAGGATCTGAGAGAATTATTCTCATTTTGTAATTGTCCAATTGATGATCTGAGAGATTTATTCTCCTTTTGTGTTTGTCCAATTCTACTTTCTAAGGTTTTGTTTTCTTGTTGCAAGGCATTAATTTTCCCCCCCAAATTTTCCAGTTGATTTTTAAACTCCTTCCTTTTTTCTTCAAGGAAGTCTTTCTGTGCTGGAGACCAGATTGTCTTCTCCTCAGATGTTCCAGGTCTCTCTGGGTTGGGGTCTTTCCCTTCCAGGAATTTTTCTATTGATCCACCTCCAGCTGACCCTTCTTCATTATGCTAAGCCCTTGAGTTGGGTGGGGCTGGTTCACCTGGGCTTGGGATCTCTAAAGGCTTTACTGAGTGCATTTTCTCTGGCTGGCCAGTAGGAGGCGCTGGTTGCCCTCTCTGGGGTGTCTGTGACCTTGTTTGCTAGGCCTTCTCCCTTTGCTTGAGGGAGGGAATTGGAGCTATTGAGTTCTTTTACCTTCAATCAATGGTGGGCTTTACCCTGGCCTGAGGTGATTCCTCAGCTGGACTGGTTCTTTTGCTCACACACCTGGGCCTGAGGCAGAAGTAATTTGCATTTTTAGGGAGGGGGCCTCAGTGCAATGGAGGTGTGGGCTCAGAGTTTCTCAGACCTGAGGAGCCCAGGGATGGTGTCCCCAGCTCTCCTGCACCAGACCTCTCCCACAGCCCCTTCCCCAAGCTCCAGGGGGACAGCACCAACACCAGCGCCTCTGCTTCCCCGCAGACCCAAGCCCCCTTCATCCAGCCCCACCTCTGATCCAGCAGGTCCAGCTCTCGGGCCCTCAGACTCCTGGTTCCGATTCAGCTGTTGGTTTGGCTGATCCCAGGCTGATCTTCCCTCTGAGCTCAGACTCACCTGCCAGTACTCAGCCAAGGCTGCTGCAGGAGACAAATCCTGAGGTAGATTTTCCTCTCCTGGCTTTTCTTTCTGGGTTTCCTGGTTTGGATTCCTTTTAAGAGGTTATTTTCATGTGTTAGATGGGGAAGAGATCAGGAGACTTTAGAACTGTGCCTGTCTTCTCTCCGCCATCTTGGTCGGAAGTCTCTTGCATTTCTTTTGATCTAATTCAGTACCCTCTTTGATGAGGACAGTCATCCTGAGTGGTCATGTGCCAGTGTTTTCCATGTCAAACAATCAATCCAAAAGTTCTTAAGAGACATCTTGAAATGTCCTTATATCACTTTTTCTTTTTCTAACCAACATGTAAACACTTGCCCTTTGTAAATCCCCCCAAAATAGTCATTTTCAGAAGCATACACTTGGCACTTGAACAATATGGCTAGCACACTGGAGTTATGCTCTCTGGGAGTACTTGGCAGCTTAGTTTGGAAAAGGACTTCAGTGTTTGGTGTCTTATCCTGGTGATCTTCAGCATCTGCCTAAGACAATTCAAATGGATTTAGTTTCTTAGAACAAGTGCTAGTAGACTGTACAGGTTACACAAGCACACAATAATGAGGTCAACACAGCAGCTCTGTCACCTTCAGTTTGGTAATCAGTCTAATAGTTTCTCTCCCATACTGTCTTTCAGAGCCTACCAAAACTAGCTCTCACAATGCATGTGCCAGCCTCATGTACCTCCCAGGAAAGAATACTGCTAGGGTATGTGAATTTATCTAATTTATCTGCTTTTACTGTAACCAAATATTCCATATATTGTTGGTGGATCCACATATTATTGATGGGAGCACCTGTGTTTCCTTGCTGTTAATTGTTAGGCCAAAATTAGCATAAGCAGCAAAGAAACAATTCATCTTAGTTTTACAGGTTTCATTGAGCATGTAGTCATCAGAAAAATAAGAACTCATGCACCAACACTCCCTCCACTTTAATCTTAGCTTTTAGCCTTTTCAAGTTGAAAGATTTACCATTGGTGTAGTAGCTGATCTTGATGCCATCTGTGTTTGTACTCACTGAGGGCATTTGACAACAATACTGAAAACATCATGCTAAAAGCATAGGAGCAAATCTGGTTGAATTTTTTTTAGTATAAGGAATCTTCCTTCCTTCCTACTGATGAAATAATAGTTCTTTTGAAATTCTGAGATATCCATTGTTTCTTAAATATTGGATTTGTTTTATAGAATATCAGAATGAAGAACAGTGCTATCACAAATGAAATTTTTGGTAACAAAAAATGCATTCTGTAGAAAATGGATGAAGTGAGTCTAAAAAGGGTCATTTGTCCATAGAACCATTATATTTGAAACCTACAACTTCTGAACTTAGAAACCACATATGGGGATGCCAGTAATGACCATAGACAAGTGGATTGGATAGTCTTGCATCACAGCAGTATGAGGCTTGAATTGGTACCTGGACAGCACAAGAAGCATAGCATCCATCAAGTTGTTGAATACTACTGGATCAAGCAGAGTCTGGGAATATGTTGGTTACTACAGCTAGTTTTCATGTCTCTGTCTTGAAATTTTATTATGTCCTTATAAGAAGAGATTTCACCAAATTTCTACAGGGTTTATTTGAAGAAGGTAAAAGGTTAGTATAAGTAGTATATACCACTTTCTATGGGAGGAAACTGAAGAACATGTCTATCATGGTGGTGTTATTATATTCTGCAGGAATCTAAGACCCTCCCCTCCCACATTTCTCTGTTGACTATTAATGTAATGCTGTTCAGCAAAAATAGTACAAATTAGATAACTTGGCTTTCTAGAACTGGAGAAATATTAATTTCTGAAGAGTTTTTGAGAATGAATCATTAAAATCATTTTTGTTTTGATTAGGTGGGTTTTTTTGTGGGAGATTTTGTTTTATTACCCTCCCCACTCCAGTATTGAAATAATCTGTTCTAAGGGGCAACTAGGCAGTGCAGTGGATAGAGCACCAGCCCTGGAGTCAGGAGGACCTTAGTTCAAATACAGCCTTAGACACTTAATAATTACCTAGCTGTGTGACCTTTGGCAAATTACTTAATCCCATTGCCTTAAAAAAAAATAATCTTTCAAAAATCTGATACCTGTTCTAGTAAGTTCACTAAAAGGGGAAAATATCAATTTTCTTTTTCTTTGTCTCTCCATACCTTGTGTAGTGCCTGAAAATAGCAGGCCCTTTATATTCAACAGAATGCATCAATGAATTAATTTTAAAAATGAGCCTTTTATTAAACCATCTGAGATACAGTTCCTCCTAGATTTAATATAAATCTTATAATCACAAAAATATGGCCAATAATAATTTAAATATTTGTAGTTTGATTCATTTATTCATTAATAATGAATACATCATTGATGATCAAAGAGAAATGAGTAAAAATTAAAAAAAACTTCTTGAATTTGTACAATGAAAATTTAATCTTAGAATAGACCTTTATTAAAATTTTAACCAAAGAAGATATCCAATATAAGTGGTCAAGAGTAGATAAGGACAATTACTCCAGGGCTATTATTACAAAAATGATGAATGGGAAAAACAAATAAAGATTTGGTTGATATTCAGAAAATGATATTTGTTGAGTCTCTATTCCATAGCTATTTAGAGAAAATTGGGGAAGAATAAGAGAATATAAGAAAAAAGTCTTGTAATCAGAAACAGGGAAAAGGTTACTAATAAAGTCTATTTATAGAAAGTTTCAAAAAAATACTCCCAACTAAGCAAGCCAGTATATATATATATATATATATATATATATATATTTTAAAGGTAAGTGTAAGCACTCCTCTCTTACTAATTGAGAATTATTACCAATACCTCCAATTCATGGGATTCACTGAACCTATCTGAAAATTCCTTTTATAAATGGCATATCAGGTTGTTGACTTTAAAAAATGAATGCTCTGTTTGAGAATTAGTAGGCTAGAGGAAGTGAGTCTTGAGGCAGGTGAACAATATAAGATTATGGTGTTCATTATTGTATCCTGATTGGTAGGTCAGCATTTAATTAGCGTAATCCTACTGTGTACTTTATGTTCAATGCCATCTGACCTCTATTACACTGCTGGAAAGATATGTTGGGAATAATGTTTATTACAACTAACCTACTGTGCATCTGAGTGATTCACCTTCATTCCCCTAAATTGCTCTAAAGTGATTTAAATAAACACATACACACATACACAAACACAACTAGTCATTATTCTAAAATGTGCCTCATTGTTTTCTCCATGGGGTAAAGTCTTTTTTTCAAAAGGAGAGTGAAGTTAGAAATTATTTTTACTGTATCTGTGGGCAGAAACCAGCAAGTACTTGCATTTATAACAATTTTTTTTAAAACTAAATGTGCACAAGAATTGGTAGCTAGCTTGAATATTTACATGGTACATTTAAGTAGAGAAGCAGCATAAACTGAGAACTGGCCTTGTAATGAGGAAGATCTGGGTTCATCTTCTGCTTCATATATTTCTTTATCTGTACCTATATCTGTATCTATCTATGCATATATATATATATACATCTATCTATACATATATATGTGTGTATAAATATATGTGTATAAAGATACATTTATACATACATGTATATCTATACATATATATATAGATATCGATATATATATTGCTGGTATAAATCCTTCGATCTCATTCATGTGCTGCTGAATGAAGCACAAAAAAAGCTGATTGGGTCAGCTTCAAATATGTTTTATATAATTTCAACCAATCCAAATTTGCAGTCCTGCAATCATTCTACTCTTCCCTAATAATTCCACTATTCTCCCTGGAGAAGAAAATGGTATATCACTTCAGTATCTTTTCCAAAAAAATACCCAAATTGAAATGACCCATCAAGAAACAAAGTATACTATTCTTCCTAAAGACCATTTAAACCTTCCCATCTTTTACCCTCTCATCATTGTCTTAGCTTATGATTATAATCCTCTCCTCCTTCTTGGGAAAAAATAGGTCATTTGCTAAGAACTTATCCTTCACACCTCATTTTTCATCATCCATATATTTTCAGTCACTATTTCCTCCTTCAGGCTAGTCATCAATGATGATGTAGTCCTTCTGCTTCCCTAGGCCAATTCCTCTATGATCCATTTCTGATCTCCATCTATCTTGTCCAACAGATTTTTTCCCACCATAATCCCTACTCACACATTAATCTTAAATTTTTCCCTGTATTCTGACCCTTTCTTTGCTAGATAAAATATATCTATGTCATCTCCATTCTAAAACACACACATACACTCACACCCTGATCTGAGTCTGCCAACCTAGTAATTGACATATTTCTCCTCATTTGATGTTTGTCCTTTGTTCTTAAAGAAGACCATGACATCATGGGAGATGATACCATGACAAGCACATGAATTGGATTTGATTGAGGGGGCTGCTGTACTCAGTCCCCAGTTTCACTATCTGCTCCAGAGCTCTCTGGATCCTGTGACCAAATATGAATCAGGATGATTGGAGATGATCCTGGATCCAAGGCAATCAGGGTTTAGTGACTTGCCCAAGGTCACACAGCTAGTAAATGTCTAGTGTCTAAGACTAAATTCAAGCCGTGGTCCTCCTGACTCCAAGAACAGTGTTTTATCTTCTGAGCCTTGAAAACGTCAGCTACCTTGAGTGTCTCCAATTCCTGTTCTCTCACTCATTTCAATCTCTTTACAGATGGGCATCAAGCATTATCCTTTACCCAAAACTATTCTCTCCAAAGATGCCAGTGATCTCCCTTTGTTGTCAAATTAAATAATTTTTCCTCGATCCCTATTCTTCTTGACTTCTCTACAGGATTTGAAAATGATGAACATTCTCTCCTTCTGAATATTCTCTCTGTTCCCTTTGTAAAAATACTGTTCTTTTATAGTTCTACTTATTTTAATCCTCCATCTCCCTTGCTGATACTTTATACATTTCATTCTCTCTATTGTAAGTGACCACTCAACTTTTTGTTTTGACCTCATTTCCCCTTTTCCCTCACTTATCTCACTTGGTGAAATAATTAGCTCAATTGCCATCTATAATAGATGATTTCCAGATCTATGTACCCAGTTTTACTTCCTTTCCTAAACTTGATTCCCATATCACAAACTTGAATGCCTCGAATTAAATATCTAACAGGAATTTCAAACTCAACATGTCTAAAATACATCCACCTTACTGCACATATTTGATAATGAATAATATTTATCTTGAAACATAAATGTTTATAAATTAATGAATACAAAATCTTATATATGAACAGTAACAGTGCACAATGAATTTAAGATGAAGGGATGTAGAAGAAAGTAAAAATGGGTTCCCATGACCTATTTTTTATATAGCTCAAGATGAATGAGATATTCTTCATAATAAACTACTTCACTAAGAAAGAAAACAGAGAGCTATCTTAAAAAACCAGTGTGACTACACAAGAAAATCAATGACAATTCAGATTTTTTAATTCAAAGAGATGAACTCAAGGAAAGAATACCAAACTATTTACAACCTTTCTGGGAACTCCTCAAATTACAAAATGAAAGAGATGCAAGGTAAAACAACTTTGAGTCACCTCATTCCCAGAAAAAAAATGGTAAATAATATTTAAAAAGTAATATTTAATGGAGTATGGATTTTGGAAAGATGAACATTATAAAATATTCTTGGTGAATCTATTTTTTATTTCAGCTATTCTGCAAATCAGTTTTTAATTATACTGAGGATGTGATTAAAATGTACATACATTTTGAACTAATGATCTCAGCAATATGTACATATATACATACATACTCATATATGCATATATATATATATACTTACAAAATATGCTACAAAAAACAAAATTGTGAAATTATAATAGCCAAATCAACCACCTGCTAAACCATGAGAGTATGACTTCCTCCATTTTGTAGAGGTAGACTATGGATGTCAATAACACTACATACAATAATAACCTTAGTTTTGTAAACCTGTTTTTTCTTTCCCCTTTTTTAATATGTTGTTATGAAGAATTTCCTTCTGGAAGGTGAGGTGGCTTATACTGGGAAATGAAAGAACAACAAAAATGAAAAATATCAAAAGTACTTAAAATAGATATAAAAAGAATAAAAATGTACATGACATGCAATTCTGTAAGAATATTACAGTTGCATAATTCAGAAAGAATAATGTCAGAAAAGCTAAAGTCCTAAACAAGCTAAGACACAAAATGAATGGTAATGACAACAAGTTTGTTTTTTCTGCTGCTGTTGTGCTGGCTTCTTTTGGGGAGGGGTTGTTTGTATTTTTTTAGCTAAGCCATGGATAACGGAGAGGACAAAGAAGTGATAGATGGTTAAGGTGAAAGGAATGATGATGATGGATGATAGAGAGAAGATAGAACTATTTATTCTTATTTTGATTCTTTTTTCCTTTCCTAAAATAACATTATTCTCACTGAGAAAAAAAGAAAAAAAAATTGTTAACAGAGACTGGAAACCCAAGATAAATGAAAAAATAGTAATAAATCATCTGGCTTTCTTCAATAAGATCAAGTCAATGATTTTGATAAACTACAACACAGGAAACTGGAAGTACATGCAAATATTGTTACTTTGTTAGTTATAGTTAATGAAAATAGTAAAAGGAGATTGATAGGTACACTAATTTTATTTTTAAGGAAAAAGGTATTTTTTTCTTTTTTAAATTTATTTTCATTCATTTATGCATGTATATGTTCAAGTTGCAAAATTTCCCTCCACCCTCCCTTCCCACTATCTCCCCTCAGTTGGGAACTGTAAGGTTAGCATTTTACATACATATTTTGCTAAACATATTTACAAATTAGTAATTTTTGGTATGAGGAATTAGGATTGAGGAAAACATAAGAGATAATTTTATAAAGTGTTCATCAGATTCAGTAGGGTTGTTTTTTTTCCTTTGTATTTTGTTTTTTTTTTCTTCTTCTTCTGGTTGGGGAGAATATATTCCATAATCTGTCGATTACAGTTTTGCTAGCTCTCTGAACTTCTAAGAGCAGTTTGCTTCCATCAAGGTTGTTCATCTTATAATGTTGATGTGTAAATTGGTTCTATTCTCTTCGCTCAGCCTCAGATCCTGTTAGTCATTCCATGTTTCTCTAGAGTACACCCATTTATTCTTTCTTATAGAACAATAATATTCCATAGTATTCATGTACCATAACTTGTTTAGCTATTCCCCAATTGATGGGCATCCCCTCAATTTCCAATTCTTTGCCGATACAAAAAGGACTGCTATAAATACTTTGGAACATGTAGGACTTTTTCCATTTTTTACAATTTGTTCTGGGTATAGTCCTAGAATTGAAAATTGCTGTGTCAAAAGGTATGAACAGCTTTATTGCTCTTTTGGCATGGTTCAATATTACTCTCCAGAAAGGTTGGCTCTGTTCACAACTCCACCAGAAATGCATCAATATCCCAATCCTTTCAAACATCTCCAACATTGATCATCTTCCCTTTTTCTCATCTGGTCTAATCTAATAGATGTGAGGTGATACCTCATTGTTGTTATAATTTGCATTTCTCTAATCAATAGTGATTTGGAGCATTTTTTTCATATGCTGGAGGAAGGTAAGTTCTTTAAATTATTGGCTTCCTTGATTCTTGGTAACATTCTAGAAAGAATGATCAACAGTAATGACTGTGAGTATTATGAAAACATCAGGGGCGCCTAGGTGGCACAGTGGATAGAGCACTGGCCCTGGATCAGGAGTGCCTGAGTTCAAATCCAGCCTCAGACACTTAATAATTACCTAGTTGTGTGGCCTTGGGCAAGCCACTTAACCCCATTTGCCTTGCAAAAATCTTAAAAAAAAAAAAGAAAACATCAATTAATACTATTCAGCAAGATTTTATCAATGATAGATCATTGCATCATAAACAGATTTCCTTTTTTATCTGTGTTAATATACTTTCAGATAAAAAAATCTATAAGAATAGCAGTCCTGGATTCACTGCTGAAACAAATCTTTCAAGATATCCTATTAGCCAGTAAAGAAGGATGTGGACTGGATGATAAAAATAGGTCAATTTGGAATTAATGGAATTTTTAGTCCAAGACAGTGAAAGTTAATGATTAGATGTCTAACTTCAGGAAGCTATTTTTCCTCTGAATTTGGCCTTGTGGTTCTAGTCAAAATTTTTATCAATGACTTTGATAAAAGTACCAATGAGAAAAAAAGGTATAAGTGATGTAGTTTAAGTCTCTCATATACTAAGTACTAAAAATATTTTTTGAATTTTATACTTATAAAATTTGTTCATGAAATTGACCCCAAAGAGAAAGCTAATTCATTGAGTCAAGGAACTGGGATCCCATTTATATCTTGACAGATTTTAACTAGGTGTTGAATCTTGAATGAGAGCAGAAACATGCCTCACAACTTGCTTACAAAATGCTTCATATTACTAATATAATTATTAAATTGCTATTTAATCTCTCATAGGAAGATAGGTGTTATCATTTTATATAGAGAGGAAATGTCAGAGAATATTCTTTATTAGTAGAGGGAGTTTCCTTAAGTTCAATGAACTCATAGGTATAATTGCAATGTTTTTGTTCATTCCAGTTGTGTCAGACTCTTCAGGATCCCATTTGAATTTTTTGGGTAAAGATACTAGAATGGTTTGTCATTTCCTTCTCCAGATCATTTTACTGATGAAGAAACTGAGGTAAGTAGGTCTAATTGATTTTTCCAGGGTCACACAGCTAGTAAGGGTCTGAGGCTAGATTTAATCCAAAGTCTTTTTGACTTGAGGCTTGGTACTCTTATCTATTGCACCACTAAACTGCCCAAATGCAATATCCTTAACTTACTGCTCCCAGAATTATGGCTCATGGTTCTTTTGACTCTTGTTGTGGAATTGGATTATTACAGTATATTAGTTTAATTAGAAAATATTGTTAAGTAGATAATAAATAATAATTACAATATTACCTACCCATAGAAATAAAGATATCATTATATTTTAGATTAGTACTACTCTCTCTTTTTTCTGAGAGTCAGGACAAGTTTGAGAGGAAAATTCAGGGATGATCCTATTATGAAGTGTAAACAAGATTATTCAAGGAAATTGAGTTAGTGACCTCAGTCTTTTACCTCAGAGATAAGAATGCCTGCAAAAATAAATGTAGTAGAAAGTTTTTTATTGGATTTTGTTTTAATCTGAACTAATTATTTTAATGTAGTTAACTGGACCAATGAATATGGACTTATGCTTTGGGCACAGTGAGAAACATACAATTGAAGGAGGGTATTTTGAGTAATCTACCACTGTTGAATGCATGATTCTTTGTCTTTTTCCATTAACTCTTCACATAAATGGAATAAGAGTCTGAGAATGTAAACCATGGAGGTGATCTAGGATTAGGGCTTTTTATTTTAAATGTATTTGTTTATTTATTTTCATCTTTTTGTACATGCATATTTCCAAGTTACAAAATTTCCCTCCACCTTCCCTTCCCACTCCGCATCCTCTCAGCAGGGAATAATCAGGTTAGCATTTTCCATACATATTTTGTTAAACATATTTATGAATTAGTAATTTTTGGCATGAAGAATTATATTTAATGGAAAGTGATACATAAGAGATAATTTTTATAAAGTGTTTATCAGATATTGAAGTATGTTTTGTGTGTTTTGTTTTGTTTTATTTTGTTTTTCTTCTTCTGGTTGAGGATAATATAGTCCATAACCAGTCAAATGTAAGTTGTCCTAGCTCACTGGACTGTCAAGAGGAATTGCTTCCATCAAAGTTGTTCATCCCATAATGTTGTTGATGTGTACATTGTTCTCTTAGCTCTGTTCCTTTTGCTTAGCATCAGATCCTGTCAGTCATTCCATGCTTCTCTAGAGTCTGATAGGATTAGGTTTTGGACAATGAAAAATTTAGGTAGAGTATTTATAGTGGTGATGGGAGAACTAAAGTAACTAGTTACAATAGAATTAGAGCTAGATGAGGAGTCATGCACATGTAGAAGATGTGAATACAAATGCATATGTGTGATACATATATACATATTTGAATACAGAGTACATCTATATTTATATGCATGCATTATTTAATATGTTTTTAGCCTTCTTAACTCATTTTTTTAAATCATAATTTCCAAAATTTTTAAGTTGTAGCTTTTTTCTATTCAACATAATTCTCTAGGTGTTTTAAATATGTATATAATTTTTATAAAATGGGATGCAGAAATTTAAATGGATGATAAAATAAACATAATCACATGAATGTCATTGGTATTTGTGTTAATTTTAGGTTTGGGGGAATAGATTATAAAAATAAATTTGTTTTCCTCACAAAATATCTTTTCATGGTGAAGAAAAAAGAATAGTATTATGAAGAAACTCACCAACAACAGAATAGATTAGCATCTCTGGGAAAGAGAATGATTTTGGAGCCAATGTTGAGGGAAGATGGTGATAGGATAGTAGATTAAATGTAAATCTTTTACCACTCTATATATTGGCTTGAGTTCTTCAAGGTACATTTATTCATATGAGAGGAAAAAATCAGAAGGGAATGCCATTGCTGTTAAATCTAGCAACTTCTCAGGTTTTTACTTCTTCCTAGCAATTTATTCATAGGGAGGTTTGATTATTAGGGCTGCTCAGGAATCCCTGCTGTGATACCACCCCAGAGATTTTTCTTTTGAAACTCCTGCACTTAGTGAATATAAGACATTTTTACCTACTCTTCAGAGTATATTCCCTGCTTTGCTTCCTTTTCTTTCAGCCATCCATCTCTACTAATAAAATTGGAAACATCTAATCAAATTCTGAATGATTTAGTGTTTTAAGTCTTATACAATCATAGAATTCATGAAAGCCGTAAATGGAGTGTGGGGGTTGGGGAAGGGAACATGAGGTAAGCAGAAAGACTGCTAGTCTGCTAGTTATAAAATAGAAAGGGATTTTTAAAATAGGTTTAGTCTTATAAATAAAATTTTTTGATAATTATTTAACAAACCATTGTTTAACATCTTGATTAGATAAGTGAATTATACCTTATCACCACCAAAATAGATATTCTTATATTATATTAAGAAACACAATTATCCTTTTAATTCATAGCACTCAAAATTCCTCTATTTTCAAATGATTCAATAGATGCAACTGAAAAATAAAGGAGCAAGAAAATTTTCCATCAAATTCTCTCTCTCTCTCTCTCTCTCTCTCACACACACACACACACACACACACACACACACACACACACACACATACACACAAAGAAGAAAAGAATTGAAATGAAATAAAATAAAATAAGAGCTTAAAATAAATTTTCTGAAAGGAAATTTTCCACTGGAAACAAAAGCAGAATAAAAACTTCACATTCATATCATTTACCTTCTACAAGTTGCCTAGTAACAACAAAACTTAAATTGTTAGTGTCAAAAACCTTCATATCAATCTGTATTTTTGGTGTCAGAAGACAGATAATTACTGGACAGTGAGATTTCATGTTCTACTTATGAAATGCAGAAATCTAATCTTAATTTTAAAGGAAAAATATCCTTTTACCAAGAATTCTGATCTATATAAGCAATATAAGAAGTTTAATAGGATAGGCATTTGAAAATTAGCTCTTCTATAATTAAATTGTAAGTTAAGAAGTTGGCTTTTCAAATAATCTCTTAACTATTGAGATATCCAAAGAAATATGTTTCCATATGTTTTGTGGACTACTGGAATTCAGAATTTAGAGCATAAAAGGACCTTAAAGATCACCTTATCAACTAGTCTTCATTTTGCAGATTAGAAAACTGAGGTCTAGAGAAATTAAATCATTTTCACAAGAACTTCATTTCAAAGTGACAAAGATAAGACTCTTGATTTCTAATTTTTATCTAGAGACATCTTTTCCATATATATTTATATATCAGAATTACTAAAAGAATTATGTTTTAAATTATCTCATCTATGAATTAATCAGGGTTAACTGAGCAAAGGATTGTCCAAGCCCCTTTTATAGTCAACTGTTTTATTCATCTATTAGGCAGAAATGCCTCTAAAGCAGCCCTTTGGAGATATTAGAAATATATATTCAAATATTGTTAGTGAGGAATTTTGAGGAGTATATAATAATTCTTTATAAAAGTATACCTTTAAATACACTTTCAAAGTTTCAGAAATATAGTCTAGCTTTAGATTTTCATGTTTCCTTTTTTTTACTGACTTCAAAGCAAAAGTTGTTATAGGAATTTTTCAAAATATCTAGTTATACCTTTATTGTTCTCTATTGGATAAATTTAAGCTATTGCTTGACATGGAAGTTATTACACCTCAGCCTTTCAATTTGCTTAATTTCTAATTGATATTGCATTATGAATGGGCAGACCATTTAGTAAATTATAAAGACTGCAATAACCCAATATATTTTTCTCTGTCCCAGTGTTTATTCTCTCAGTTCTCAGTAGAAGAAACCAGAGAAACTTTCAACCAAACTTTTCTGATTTATTTTGGAGGAAGAGATACAGATATGAATTTGGGTAGGAATGGATATAATAAATATATACTTTGAGAGATAAAGAACAATAGAAAAAAATATAACTATAACTTTTGAGTCATTAACAAAAATAGAAATAAAGCCAACTTCGTTATTTACAAACATTACAGAGGAAAGGTAATAAAATATGAAGAAATAAAAGGCTTCTTAAAGTAGCTAAAATTTAAGTTGAGATTTAAAGAAAGCCTAGGAATCCAGGAGTCAGAGATGAAGGAGAGAATTATCAGGGAATACAGAGATAGTATGGAAAAGTTGAACCAGTTCAAGTCCTGACCCTTATACACACTAACTGTGTGAACCACCTAACCATTCATTTTCCCAGGAAAGTTGGGTTTGGAGTTCATGCTAAGATTTTTCTCACTTGAATTTTCAATAGTTAAAAAATTATAACCAAAATGGTGAAATGTAGATTATGTGGAATAAACTTGATGGACCTCCTCCATCTTCTAAGCACTGTTCTTCTGAACAGCTTTCCTTTAGATATTTAAGATATTCTACATGTTGAGAATGAGGTTGGTCATATCAGGCTTTCAATACCTATTGGATAAATTTGTCATTTGAATCAGATTTGGAAATATGAACTAACAAAATAAATAATACCTTTTCACTTAGTCCTTGAAGAATTTGTTTCAAAAAGTTACTTGGTAATGCTTGAGAAATGAAATGTCTAACATGGTTTATGACAAACTGTTTTGTCAAATGATTTGGGGAGATTGAAAATAGTCTTATAGCACTGTATGTTCATATCATATAACTGACCTAAGGCATTACCAAATCCCCTTCATCCTAGTAATATTAGCATCTAATTTCCATAAAATCAACCAGTGTGACTGAATTGGCCATTAATAAGGTTGAAAACATTTGACTGTGCCATGGCCTGCTCCTTTTTAGTCACATAGAGAGAGCATTTGTGGTTGTATTTTCTAAAGTAGAGGGAAAAGCGCTTACCCTTTCTAAGGAACATTGAGTTATCCAATTACAGTAGCTCTTACTGTACATTCAGCTGCTTTATTTCATTGACTTTGTCACAGTATTATTTGTTTAGGAATGTTAAGTACCATGAAGAAACAGGCCAGTGCTTGCACTCCAAATGAATACATTTCATGATAATAGCTTTGATAAGCAGAGGAATTAAAAATTCCATTTGAAGAACCCCTCACCTTGAATTCTCATTTAAGTCTGAATTAATTCAATTGGTTTTGTGATTATTGAATGTAAGAGTGGATAAATGTTCTCATTTCCCCACTTACTGTTTCTTTGATTTGGGTGTAAATCTCTTTTGTACCACTGAAGATTTTTAAGATATTAGTGCATTTTATTTCCTGTTATCTGATTTGCCAGCTTCTATTTTCTATAGCATTTTTTCTAGTTCACCACATGTATAAAGCAATAGATTGCTAATTAACAGTTTTCTATTTTAAAATTTCAATGTGAGGAAAAAAGAACACATTTTGTTCGTGGTTTTGTTGTTATTATAATTGTAATTGTTTTGGATAGGGCAGTGGAGCAGTCTGTCCTTTTATTGGTTTGAATGAAAAAAGAGTAATTTCACTGGTGTGGTGATCTTTCAGAATGAAAATTCTTTCCACGACTCAATAATTCAAATTTTTTCAAGAGGTAGCTCATATGCTGAAGAGTCCATGAATCATCATTATTCACAGAGATAATATATGTCTTTGTCTTGACTCCAAGAATAGTCCTCTCTCCTCTTAACCATGTTGTCTTTCTTATTAAACAAATTTCATTTTATTTATTATCATTAATAAATATCTCAAAACACTCAAAATAGAAAGCAATTTGAAGTTTAATAAGCATAAAAACATGGAAAGAATAGCCTTTTTATTGGTTATTAGACAAAAGTGATGAAAAAAGAAGAGATAAGAAAATGACCAAAACCAGAAAATCTTGATCAGGGTGTCTGCTACTTTAGAATGGAGTTCATAACAAAAACGATAGAAAATCTGAAGGAAGAGAGGATTCAAAAGTGGTTGTGATGAACTTATTGTTTTCCTATTGAGTTTTTTTTTAACTCTGGTCCATATATCATAGGGCTGGGAATATCAGGAGGTGCTATTTTGCCTTTGGTCACTAACTGTTGTTCATCATAGTATGTATGATACTTAATAATATTATTAACAGCATTGAGAATAATAATGTTAATGAAAACAATTGCTGGCATTGCTCATGATTAAGTTGAGCTCATAAAGTAAAATGAAAATTCTACCTATATTAAATTACTTATTCAGTGCCATACCAATCAAACTGCCAACATTATTTTGAAGAACTAGAAAAATAATAACAAAATTCATCTAGAGGAACAAAAAGGTCAAGAATATCAAGGGACTTAATGAAAAAAATTGCAAAGGAAGGTAATCTAGCCATACTAGATCCAAAACTATAATATAAACTGCTATTGAGATGCAGTTATCACAACTGATATCAGCTAAGATATGGAGAAACACAAAAGAAATAGCATTAAATGACTATCAAAATGTCCTGTTTGATAAACACAAAGACTCCAACTTCTAGGAGATGAATTTGCTATTTGACAAAATCTGCTGGAAAAACTGTAAAATAGTATGACAGAACCTCTGCCTAGAGGGACAACTCATTCCCTATATCAAGATAAGTTCAAAATGGATTTAGACATAAAGGGTGATACCATGAGTCAATTAGACTAATAAGGAATAGTCTATTTGTCAGATCTATGAAATAAGGAAAGTTTATGACCAAAGAAGAGAAAGAGAACATAATAAATTGCAAAATGCATAATTTCAACTACATTCATTTAAAAGTTTTGTACAAATAAAACCAATGCAACAGAAATTAGAAGAAAATCAGAAAGATAGGAAATGATCTTCACAGCTAGTGTTTCTGATAAAGGACTCATTCACAAAATTTATAGAGAATTGAGTAAAATTTATTAGGAATATGAGTCATTCTTTAATTGGTAATTATTCAAAGGATACATAAGGCATATCTATAGTCATAAGAAAAAAATTCTCCAAATCATTATTAGTTAGAGGAATGCAAATTAAAACAGCCTGAAATGCCACCTCACACCTATCAAATTGGTTTAGATGGCAAAAAAAGGAAAATGATCAATGATGGTGAGGATATAGGGAACACTGGAACCATAATGCCCTATAGGTGGAGTTGTGAACTGACTTACGGATTCTGGAGAATAATTTAGAACTATGTCCAAAGGGCATCCTTTGATCCAGCAATACCAATATTAGGTATATACCCCAAGAGATCATAAAAAGAGGGAAAAGACCCATATTTGAAAAAATATTAATAGCAGCCCTTTAGTAGTAGCAAAAAATTGGAAACTGAGGCAATGTCTATCAATTGGGGAATGATTGAACAACTATAGTATGTAAATGATATGGAGTACTGCTGTACTATAAGAAAGCAAGAGTGAACTGACTTTAGAAAAGCCTGGAAAGTCTTGAATGAACTGTTATTGAGTGAAGTGAGCAGAACCAGGAGTACAGTGTAAGCATTAAAAGCAACATTTTGAGATGATCAGCTATGATGCACAGACCTCATCTCATCAGTTCAATGATAAAGGACAATCCTGAGAGACCTGTTGAGGAAAATGCCATTCACAGCATTCTGATTGCAGAACACAATAAACTGTTAACTTTTGAAAATTTTTTTAGGATTTACTTCCTTTTTTCAAGTTAATTTTTACTTTTAGTTATAATTCTTCTTTCAGAATTTTAAAAGACTGTGTATGTGTATGTGTACAACCAATATTAGGTTGTTTGCTTCCATAGTGTGGAGTTGGAATGAGGGTAGTAGGAAAATGTGGATCTCAAAAGCTTGCAAAAAGATAAATATTGGCAACTGGTTTTAGGTGTAACTGGAAAAAATATTTGGAGTCATTAAAAAATAAATTAAATATAACCTTAAAAAAACAACCAAAACCAAAAACAACTGCATTTACAAAAACCCTGTGAGACACAAATGATGTCAGGAAAAAAAATCAACCATTTCCAGTGAGCTTGCTTGTGAATTCAAATCTGACTTTAGCTACTGTCCTGTATTTTATCATTTCTAGAAAATCATCCTTTGATAAAATCAAGTTGGAAATGAATACTTTCTCAGAAGATTTCTTATCCTAGCTTTAGAACTTAATCAAGCCTCCTCTCAGAATGACAGTCCTATCTCCCTTTCAGCTTTTTTTAATGTGTTGTTTCCCCAGTTATATTGTGAGCATCTTGAGGGACCCCTTTGAGGATCTAATGCTTAGAATTTTGTTTAACCATAGCATGTATGTAGTAATTGCTCATTGACTTTGACTGATTATGCATGTGATATTGGCCAAGTCACTTAATCTCTGTCTCTACTACACAATAACATAGTTATTGTGAGGAAAAATAAATTAATATTTATAAAATTCTTAACCTGTATTTGGCATATAATAGGTGTTATATAAATGCTAACTATCATCATGATGATTATTATTAGCATTATCATCATCATTAGTGAGAGACACTGTCACAGGAAAAACACTTAGGCATATAATGGCAGTGGTAATATATGAAATAAAGAAATTAGTATAGTTATTTTGATAATTCTAGAGCCTATATAATTCATGAACCATATCATTCCCATATTGACTCTATGTTATAGCAGAAAAATACTAGATTTGGGATCAGTATGTCATGTCTTAATGTATCCCCAGTACTTTACCCTTAATACATGTATCCTGATTGTAACTGATAATGTATACCATACATCTGACTGATAACTTTTTTGAAAAATTTGTATATCAGGCATGGTGATCTTTAAGGGTCCTATCTGTAGCAATAGTTATACTTAGAATTTATGTGAACTTGATGTCAATGAAAAATACGGATAGTTGAAATTATTTTCTCTTGAAGGGGGTTACTTGTATAATTATTTAAACAATAATATCTCAAACCCATTAATGTAAGCATATCATAGACATACTAATACTTGAAAAACAATTCTGTTTCATGCTCTGAAAGCATGTTCAGTCTTTAGCCCTTGAAGGATACAAAGCGCAATCCTTCCAGAGGTCTGTGCATTTCTTAGATTATGCAGCATTATACAACAGATACAGCTGTATTAAAAAGATAGTGAGTGGATACTGTTAGTGATGAGGTACTAAATGCTTTTTAATGCCTTACTCCTCAATTCTGTAGGAGTCTGGTCTTCTAGATCACAGATCTATCACCATTCATTGATGGTTTTGACTACTACTTGGGAGGCACTGAGGCAATAGGAGGAATATTTGCTATCACTTGGAAAAGACTGTATTCAAAAAATTAACAGACTTCCCCAGTGATTGTCAGAATTTTGTAATCTATAATTGGCTGTAAAGTTTAATTACAAGGTGCAGAAGCAGATGGGTTATGTAGGCTGTAGAATTTTTCAAAGTGGAGAAGCATAGGAAAGTAGTAGCATTTTACTCAGGCAACTTAGTATGTGTGCTATCACATACCAGTTTTAATACTCAGCATCATGGTATCACGGGTAAAAATGGTATGGTAAAAATGGTAAAAAGTTTCCAATAACCCACAATATAGATGAGTTTCTCAAAGTTCACACCAAAAGGATGTGAAAAATGATGCCAGGATTGCCACCACTGTGGACATTGCTACAGATAGGACCCTTAAAGATCACCATGCCTGATATACAAATTTTTTAAAAAAGTTATCAGTCAGATATATGGTATACATTATCAGAGTCAGAATCAGCATACATGTATTAAGGGTAAAGTGCTGGGGATACATTAAAACATAAGATGGTCCTAATCGTTGAGAAACTCACAGTCTAATGAAAGAGACAACACATAAAAAGAAACTGAAAAGGCGGAGGGCATATTTGACTCAGATGCATAATGAAATCTTGCAATTAGGGTGGGAAATGATTTGAGGTATTGAGTTCCAGAAAGAATTCAATTTTCATAAAGATGAGTTTCTGAAGATGATGATTTGAAAAAAGTCTTTATCATAGAATAACATGAAACTTAAACCTAGAAAGGTTTCGAACTCTGAAAGAACTGATGTTTCACCATGATCCCTTTTTCCCTACTTGAGAAAATTAATACTGTGATTGGTAATCTTGACATATTGGAATTTTTTTATAGTTTCCTTGGCCTCCTGAGAACATGCTCTAGAATATCCAAAAACATGTTGGTCTAAATTTTTTCTGCATCCTATTTTCCAAATCTGAAAAATATGTTCATTAAAAATAAAAATGAATATTCATTTTCAAAATTAAAAAAATAAGCACATGTTTTCCTTACTTGACCATTTTCATCTTTTGCAAAGAAAAATCATTTGCCAATAATAATAATGTTGAATACAAAAAATCAAAACATTTATGCAGCATATTAAAATTTGCAAAATACTTTGTGCTTAATCTTTCCTTCAGCAAAAATTTTTCTTTATGATATGAATTGTAATAATATGTTTATATAGTGCTTTACATTTTACAGAGCATTCCACCTGCCTTGCCACATTCGATCTTCACAGCAATCATTCTTGGTTGTAGTTATCAGTACTCCCATTTTATAGATGAGGAAACTGAAGCTATTAGAAGTTAAGTAATTTTCCTGGTATTATATAATTATTTAGTAAACTTATATTCAAGTCTACTACTTGTTGAAGCCAAATTGTGTATGAGAGAATGAAAAATAAAACAGCCTAATACCACCCTTTATTGATAACCAATAACTTTTGGTAAAATAGAGGCATCTTCATATCCCTTTCTGGTTCTCAATCATTATAAGTAGCTGAATACAAACTACTTGTCTATATGTGAGCTAAAATAAAAAAAAAATAAAATAAAATAAAAAAATAAAAAAAAATCAATCAGGTGGATTAAAAACTAAACCCGAGATGTGTGTATATGTGTATTTAAAATGCATTCATTCTTATTTTGATTCATTTCAAAATTGTCCTCAGATCAAATGCATTTTTCTTCTGATTTATGGTTTGCTTGCTATGCCTCCTTTTTGGAAATAAAGAAAGCAGTTTCTGAAAATGGAAAAAAGAGAAGAAGACAAGATAAGAGATCTGCCAATTTGGGGAAATGTTAAAAAATGCATGAACAATGCATGAACAAATGCATTCTATAGGGTTATGAATTTTTCAGCCACAAGACCTAAATGCAGATGGTTTTGATTTCAGGTCAAAAAGTGACATAAAGAAAAAGAAGGAAGGAAGTTAAGAAAGAAGGAATGAAGTAAAAAGAAGAGGAAGAAAGAGGAAGAGGGAAAGGAATAGGAAAAAGGAAAGAAAAGAAACAACTTGGATGCTGATTTCAAGATGACAATTGTATGGAAATAATATTTTAAATTATCCTTTAATTGCCTAACCTAATCTGTTTTTAATGTCATTGGTTTCTTATTATCTCATCAAAAGTATAACTGAATTCATTCATTCCAATGACATTTTAAAATCAAAATTATGCTATGTCAAAAATAAATCACTTTCTTACTCCTTTAATAAATCATTTCACTACTTAAAGTCAGTCTTTTGCAAATAGAGGCTTAAAGTAGCCTCACTGAGAAACTGGTAGGTACAGCCAAAATCAAATGTATCATTTCATCATTTCTGATTATTGTCACAGCATAGGATATTTGAAGATGCTTTTCATTGTTTTCAAATATTAAACAACTCAAAAAAGTCTTTGTTCCTTCCAAAGTATATTTTTCTTTTGCTATTAAAAACTAATTCCTAAGAATAAAGAACAACAGAAAACTTTCTGACCTGACATAAAGAACTCTGAAAGGTAGTCTTCAGTGAACTTGTGAACCTGAACAAAAATCTTCCTGTCAGCTTATTATCTTTCCTGTTGTTCATGCATTTTTTAACATTTCCCCAAATTGGCAGATCTCTTATCTTGTCTTCTTCTCTTTTTTCCATTTTCAGAAACTGCTTTCTGTATTTCCAAAAAGGAGGCATAACAAGAAAACCATAAATCAGAAGAAAAATGCATTTGATCTGAGGACAATTTTGAAATAAATCAAAATAAGAATGGATGCATTTTAAATACACGCATACACACATCTCAGATAGTTTTTAATCCACTTGATTTTTTTTTATTTTAGCTCACATTTTAACATATTAAGAATTCCTACGATTGAAAAGATCTAGGTTCAAATTCTTTCTCTGATGATTACCTATGTGACCTCTGGTTGGATCAAATGGCCCATGACTCTAGAGTTAGTTCTATGTTCCTATGAACTTAGTCTCAAAGTTAATGTTGCTAATCTTGCTAATAAACCTGAAAAATGAGCCTGTAGACTTCAACATTATCACTCTAGGCCCATAGATGAGCAGTTTAATAATTGGACAAAATACTAAGAACTAATTCCTAATTATAGGAAAACTGGTTGATAATATACGTGGCATATTGAAAGAATGTCATTTTTCTTGACTTCAGCATCTTCTGTATTATATATTCCTGATTGTACGAGACATTGTTTATTTTACACACACACATACACACACACACACACTTTTTTGGTAAATGAGGATTATGTCACTGATGATATCTCATTCTAAGGGACCTGATTCAGCTTCTACAAAGGATGGACTTGAATATGTTCAGTGTAAAGTACTCAATTTAAATCTGTCATTCCATCAAAAATATCAGAATTGAGAAATATTTGCAATCAAAGTGAAATAAAAATAGATGCTGGATTATCCTTTTGGCAAAAACTACAGGATGTTCATGGGGATGTTAGTACTCTTCTAGACTAAAACAGAGGTTTTTCATGAGTTTTAAAATCACCTTTACAAAGTCTATTACTGTTTTAAAACCCTGAAATTATCTGACCCTTACAGGGTAATGTTGATGTAAATCAATGAAAGTCAGCAGACTCCAAAGAGACAAAAACATTAAACCTTCTACATACAAGATGCAGATGGGTTATTATTATTTTTCCCAATGAATCTTTTGTTTCCACATATTTTCAGTGGATTAAGTTTATTATAAGAAATAATACACTTTTGGATCAATAAGGTATTAGAATGAACTTTTAAGATTCAGCTAGCCAACTCTTTTCAAAACTGAAGAAAGCAAGGGTGGACCTTAACAAAAATGCTCTTTCCTATCAGTGACCTGACTTCTTGATCCACTAACACTTTGTCTTCATTTAATAACTACAGGATCTTGTCCTCAAGTCATCATTGTTTAAGGCACCATAACATTCCATTACACAACTTCTCTCAAATTGATGTGTCCCTTTACTTTCTGGCTCTGCTACAACAAAAAATGTTGCTACGAATACTTTTGTTATGACCCTTTTACACTTTTTTAAAAATTTCTTTAGGATATCTGCCAAACACTGGTATCATTGAATCAGGTATGCATAAATGAGTTTCTTTTTGGGTAGAATACCAAACAGCTTTCCTCATCTACATTAGGACATTAGATTGCCTCACAAATCTCATATATCCCCTAAAACTTGTCATTTTTCATTTCTATCATTTTTACTGATCTGATGGTTTTGAAGGTGTTACTTCAATTGCTTTAATTTGCATATATCTTGCAATGGAAATTAGGAACTTCTTTTCATATGGTTACTGATACCTTCAATTTCTTTCTATGAAAACTATTTGTTCTTATCCTTTGATCTTTTAGCTATTGAGTAATGAGTCTTGTTCTAATATGTTAGAATAAGTTCCATATAAATCTTGTATATCAGATTTCTTTGCTAGAGAAAATTGTTCTAAAGATACTTTTTCTTCAGTTAGTTTTTCTCCCAATTGTAGGTTTTATTTATTTATTTTTTGTAAGGCAATGGGGTTACGTGGCTTGCCCAAAGCCACACAGTTAGGTAATTATTAAGTGTCTGAGGCTGAATTTGAACTCAGGTACTCCTGACTCCAGGGCCAGTGCTCCATTCACTGCACCACCTAGCTGCCCCTTTCTCCCAATTTTAACAGAAGGATTTTAAAAAAGCAAAAGCTTTTTAATTTCTTTAATCAAAAATTTTCATTAATTTCTTGTGTTTCTTTATACCTAAGAAATCACTTAATTTTTCTACATTTTAGTTTCTTAGTCTTCTTATTTGTAACTCTAAGAATAAGAATTGTAGCTTTAAATCATTGGTTGGTTGTGAGGTATAAGCAGGTCATGTAGTAAAATATTTTGCAAACAACAAAGAATTATATGGGAAATGCTGTTTGCCTTTAAAATTACTATTTTCTCTATTGTATCTGTCTAGCTGGCAAAATTTATACCTTGATCTCACTGTGTTTTTTTATTTTTATGAGTTTTGAAATCAGAGGCCCTCTAATATCAAAATTCCAGAAACATATAGCACTGATATATTACAGATATAATTTTCTTGCCTTTCTATTGCTAAGTATCCAGTTTGGGAGTCTCTTAAACTCAGTTCCTTCCCTCTACTTATAGTAAAAAATAACAATGAAAGATTTACTTTAAAAATGTTTTTTTCCTCCTTCAAACTTTGCAGAAATACTTGAAGTTAATATTTGTTTACAAAACCAAAAAAAGGCTGAGTCTGAATTCTGCAATAAAGTTTCTTTCATACAGTTCTGAATATTTGTGTGTGAATCTCATTAGCATTAATGAGAACTTCATATAAAAAATCCCATGAGTCAATATTAGAATGTATAGCACAGTGAAACCTCTTTATGAGGGGTTCCTGGGGAGTAAGATGCTGTGAATATTATAGCTGGAAAAAATTATATGAGGATAACCTTGCAATATAACAGTCCTGCAAACAGACACTGGCTCACTTGGCCAGTGTGAATAATAGCTTCTGTCAGGTGTGTAGTAAAGAATGTTGATTTTATTGGCTTTATTACATTTGTATCTCTCAGTAGGAGGGAAGGTTGCTAAAAAAATTGTGGGATGTTAATTTTTGTATTCATTCATGAGTTGCATTATAAGTGTTTGGTTTGGACTTTTAAAAATCAACCTTACATTTGGGGAAACTTTATAGGGAGGATTGTCAAAGTATTGCTAAAAGATTTTAAAATATGAACATTTCTCATTCTCTGAGTATCAAAGGTTATTATCTTCTTTACTAGTCTTCAATCTAGTTCAGCACCCCATAAATTATTCATGCAAATTATGGTAGTTAAATAAACCTGTACATGGTGTCCATGTGGTCTTCCTGTTCTCAATATAAATTTGTAATCTATCTATTTTGTATTTTTTAGAGTTCATCACTCCCTGCCTAACCTGCCAAAATTCTCTGATCATCATTTGCATTTGTGTTTCTACCTATCTGAGCTGCAACAACAGCAGCAACAAAAAGATCAAATAGGACTGGATGTGAAATTATTGCCATTGATAAGTTGCTTGAGGTTAGGGACTTTTAGTTTTTTGGATTTTTGCACTTTGTTGGGGGTTTTTTGTATCTCCAGCTCTTAGCAGAGTGCCTGGTACAAAGTAGCCATTTAATAAATGTTGATTTATTGGTTTCAAAGATAATTTTGAGAGGGATTTATTAACCAATAAACATGAAAGATCAGTGTGGAAAGAGGAAAGCAACCATGTCTGAACCCACCAGTCTTCCTTTTATTGAGTCAATGGAAATCAGAATTAGGAATCTTTTCTTCCTGAGTAGAGAGCTACTTAAAGTTTTTCAGTGGCTGAAAGTTAACACTATAGAGATGACAATAATGGAATGCTTAAATCATTAAACTTCTGGGTTTATAATAATAAATAATAATAATAAACTGGGTTCCTAGATAGGGGAAAGGAAGGTAGTGACAGGTTTGAGGGTTTGCTTTGCTACTGAAATAGTGACAGACCAGTCAATCATTTAGTTAATGTGTTCCAATCTGACTGGCCTGTAAGAGCCAGGGATTAAATGAAATGAGAAAAATAAAGATCCCTTTCAGAAGTTCACATTCTAATGCAAATAGTTATGTATAAAAGAGATATATTTATAAACTAAATGAAAGACAATTTCAGAGAGGGTAGGGAAGAACTAGAAAAGGCCTCTTGCAGAAGGAGAGATTTGAGATTTAATCCCAGTCTTGAAGAAAGTCAGAATTCAGAGGTGAGAGGGTAAGTATGATAAATATAGCCAGTGAAAAATCACAGAATTCGAAGTTTAAATGTGATGTAAGGAACAGTAAGTAGATCAATGAAGCTAGACATAGAATATATGCATGGACAGGGATGAACTGGAAGAAGATTGGAAAGATAAGTAGGGAACAGATTGCAAAGTACATTAAATGCAAAGGATTTTTACTTTTTATCATTTGGGTAAGAGGAAGCAACTGGATTTGGTTAAGGAAAACAGACAGAAGTGGGAGTGACATAGTCAATCTGTACTTTAGGAAAAACTTTTTGGAGGCCACATAAAAGATACATTAGAATTGGTAAAGAAGTAAGGCAGGAGGATCAATTTTGATGCTATTGCAATAATATAGGCAAGAGGTGACATGAGCTTCCACCACTGTTGTACTTATAGAATTGGAAGAAAGGGGATATAGATGAAAGATGTTGTGAAAATAAAAATGACAAGACAAGATCTATGCAATTAATGTAAGCAATAAATTTGAGGATGATTCTCAAGTTGCAAGCCTGAGAGGATGTTGTTTATAATAATAGGATGGAGGGCTGGGTTTAAGGTAAAAAAATACTGAATTCTGGTTTAAATATGTTGAATTTAAGATGTCCATGGTAAATGCTGGATATTTAGATCTGGAATCATTTATACAGAGAGATGAATTAACCCATGGTAACTGATGTGATTAGCACATAAAATATCAGTGAAGAAAAACAGATGAGATTCCAGGATACAGTCTTAGCTAACATGTATACTGAGACTGTCATGGATGAAATACAAGCAAAGCAGACTAAGAAGGATTCATCAGATGTGCAGAAGGAGAACCATGTGAATACAATCAAAATTTAGAAAGGAAAGAATATTCAGGACAAGATGATTAACAGTCACACATTGCAGTGGTATTAAAAATGCTCAGAAATGAGAAAAAGCCATTAGATACAGTAATTGAGATATCTCTAGGAACTTTGGACAGAACAGTTTGTTGCTAATGAAATTAGAAGCTAGATTGAAAAGGATTCAAAAACAAGTGAGAATGGAAAAAAAGGCAGTGAGTGCAAATAACTTTTTCAAGGAGGTTATCCATGAAAGGAGGAGAGATATCAGACAATAACTAGAAGAGATGGTCAGATCGAGTATTTTTAAGGATGGGGAAAACATAGGCATGAAGGAAACCAGCAGAGGGAGGGAATGAGGAAGATAGATTGAAGATTAGAAAGAGGATGGGCATGACAGGGGGGCATTACATTGGTGAAGGTATGTAGAGGTTTTGCTTCGACAAGGAGAAGATCCATCTCTCTGTGAGTCCCGTAAAGGAGAGGATAATGGGAAAAAACAAGCAGTTGATGGGAAATGAAGAAGAGTTAGCAGTACCTTTGGAAAAAATAAGTAAATTTCAGTACTGATATCTTGGAGATTTTCAAGAATTTGCATTTTTAGTTTCTCCTTTACCCCCAAAAGCAAATATATTTTTTGGAAAATTTAAACTAGTTAGGAGAGAAAATTTAAGCTCATCAAGCAGTTGTGCAAGTATCACAATAAACCAAGAGATTCAGATTCTTGAATATTCTAAAATGCAATCAAAGGGATATAATCAAAATGAAGTGGTATAGAAAGAGTAAAAAAGTGAATAAAAAGAAAGAAATGCAAGAACTAAAATAAGAAAAGAGAGATACTTTCTTTTTTAAACTAATTTTAAATTGTGATGTAAAGTTAGACCTAACATTGATGGTTGCTAATATATTGTGCTTAAAATTAAATGGTGACATAAAAATAAAAAATATGATCTTGCCAGTATTACTGGAAATATAAAACAAATAGTGCCAGAATGATTAAGCTTTTCCTTCACTAAAATATGTTTTGGAAAATTATTTGTAAGAACAAAGTTTGTTTTGCAACTTTTCAAGGTTAATCAAGTTGTCAGAAAGCAATTGCAAACATATGCACCTGTACCAAAAAGTACAAATGTGCAATCACAGCAGGAAAAGCAGAATTTTTCCACTTGATTGGAAGGCATTTATCCAGAGAATTCTAAAGTAAAATAGTTTGTGTCCTAGCCTGATTATGGAGTCATTTTAAAAGGGAGTTTTGGTCTTAGTACATGTCATGTTCCAAATATTATTTTGTTAAAAAATTAAATATGCTTTGAAATATAAGATATATATGCCTGTGTGTATCATTTATATGCATAAAGTATATGCATTTATTTTCTTTTTATGCACATATGTTCTTGAAATATTTTAGGTAAAAATATCAAAGCATAATTATTTTTAGTTCAATAATTTCTAAACATTCCTGTTATATCTCTCTTTAGAGGTATAATCACTATTATATCACACTGATTTGCAACCAACATATTTAAAACATAATGGAATTTCAATTGCAAATGAGATATGCCTTATTTTTTCAAAATCAATAGTTTCATATAAAATGAGTCAAGTACACTTTAGATACTCCTAAATCATCTAGATCATTTGGTACTACATAATTTATTCAGGTACAATTCATTTGTCTTCAAAATTGTCTACTTTCATCTTTAAAATTAGAACTAAGTATCCTGACTGTATGTACTTAAATTGTGCTTCGAATATGTGCCTATGTTCTCTAGGCAACTAAAGTATGTGCAGAACTAATGATTTCCAATATTAAAACTAATCCTACAAAGCAACATAGAAATAAAATGCTATAATATTCTTAAAGGAGAACTCAAAAAAAAAAAAAACCTTAGAAATAAGGGGCAGCTAGGTCGCGTAGTGGATAAAGCACCAGCCCTGGAGTCAGGAGTACCTGGGTTCAAACCCGGTCTCAGACACTTAATAATTACCTAGCCGTGTGGCCTTGGGCAAGCCACTTAACCCCGTTTGCCTTACAAAAAAAAATTAAAAAAAAACAACTTAAAAATAGGCTCATCTATGTTACCCCCAAAATAGCTAAGCAATCAGGAAATGATAACATAAACAGTATTCTAGGAGGAGGATTCTAAAAATTAATCTTAAAGTAGGGTCATCTGTATTACCATCAAAGAGCCACTAGAAGTTACAGGAATCAGGAATAGTAAAGGTACAATAAAATTTTAATATAAAAGTTCTCAAATTTCAAATCAAGAAGCTTCCTTATGGATAAGATTCCCATGATATATTGCAAGGAAGATTTTTTATTAGTTAGAATAAGATGTCAAAGGAATTTAGAGATTGTCTAGTTAGAAAACCCATTTTTGAGGAGGAAATATGTTCTCAAAGTCAATTGTTTTTTTAAGAAAGATTTTATTTTGAGTTTTACAAATTTTCCCCCATTCTTGCTTCCCTCCTCCCACCCCCACAGAAGGCAGTCTGTTAGGCTTTACATTGGTTCCATGTTGTATATTGATCTCATTTGAATGTGATGACAGGGAAATCATATCCTTAAGGAAGAAAAATAAAGTATGAGATAGTAAAATTACATAATTTAGTCTTTGTTCAAATTCTATAATTATTTCTCTGGATACAGAAGTTATTCTCCATTGCAGATATCCCAAAATTGTCCCTGTTTGTTACACTGAAGGGATGAGCAAGTCCATCAAGGTTGACCATCACCCCCATGTTGTTGTTAGGGTATAAATTGTTCTTCTGGTTCTGCTCATCTCACTCAGCATCAGTTCATGCAAATCCTTCCAGGCTTCCCTAAATTCCCATCCCTCCTAGTTTCTAATAGAACAATAGTGTTACATGACATAAATGTACCACATTTTGTTAAGCCATTCCCCAATTAAAGGACATTTACTTAATTTCCAATTTTTTCCCCACTGCAAACAGGGCTGCTATAAATATTTTTGTACAAGTGATGTTTATACCCTTTCTCATAGTCTCTTCAGGGTATAGACCCAGTAGTGGTTTTGCTGGGTCAAACGTGTGCACATTTTTGTTGCCCTTTGGGCATTATCCCAAATTACTCTCCAGAAAGGTTGGATGAGTTCACATCTCCACCAATAATGTCTTAGTGTCCCAAATTTCCCACATGCCTTCCAACATTGATCATTGTCCTTTCTGGTCATATTGGCCAGTCTAAGAGATGTGAGGTGGTATCTCAGAGATACTTTAATTTTCATTTCTCTAATAAGTAATGATTTGGAGCAATTTTTCATATAACTATAGATTGCTTTGATTTCATCAGTGGAAAAATTGCATTTGCATATCCTTTGACCATTTATCAATTGGAGAATGTCTTGTTTTTTGAAAAGTTTGACTCAATTCTCTGTATATTTTAGAAATGAGTCCTTTGTCAGAAATACTAGTTGCAAAACTTGTTTCCCAATTTAAGACATTTCTTTTAATCTTGGTTACAGTGCTTTTGTCTGTGCAAAAGCTTTTTAATTTAATGTATTCAAAATTATCTAGTTTGTTTTGAATGATGTTCTCTATCTCTTCCTTGGTCATAAACTTTTTCCCTTGCTATAGATCTGACAGGTAAACTACTCTTTGATCTTCTAGTTTGCCTAAATTATTTTTTTATGTCTAAATCCTGTACCCATTTGTATCTTATCTTGGTATAGGGTATGAGGTATTGGTCTAAACTAAGTTTTTTCCATACTAACTTCCAATTTTCCAAACAGTTTTTATTGAAGAAAGAGTTTATATCCCAATAACTGGACTCTTTGGGTTTCTCAAACAGCAGATTACAATAATCATTTCTGCTATTGCACCTAATCCATTCTACTGATCCTTGACTCTATTTCTTAGCTAATACCAGATAATTTTGAGGACCGATGCTTTATGATATATAATTTTAGACCTTTTAAGGCTAAACCACCTTCTTTTGCACTTTTTTTCATTAAATCAATGGAATAAATCAATGGAAATTCTTGACTTTTTATTTCTCCATATGAATTTACTTACAACTTTTTCTAACACATTAAAGTATTGGGGGGGGGATTTTGATTGGTTCGGTACTAAACAAGTAGTTTAGTTTTGTTAGAATTGTCATTTTTGTTACATTAGCTCAACCTATCCATGAACAGCTGATGTTTGCCCAGATATTTAAATCTGATTTTTATTTCTATGAGAAGAGTTTTGTAATTGTTTTCAAAATGTTTTTGAGTCTGCCTTGGCAGGTAGATTCCCAGGTATTTTATTTTGTCTGAGGTTACTTTGATGGGATTTCTCTTTCTAGCTCTTTCTGCTGTGTCTTGCTAGTCAAAAGTAGAAATGTTGAAGATTTATAAGGGTTTATTTTATATCCTGCTACTTTGCTAAAGTTGCTAATTATTCCTAGTAGTTTTTTAGATGAGTTTTTGGAATTTTCTAGATCATGCCATCTGCAAAAAGTGAGAGTTTTGTCTCCTCCTTCCCTATTCTAATCCCTTCAATTTCTTTTTCTTCTCCTATTGCTGAGACTGATATTTGTAATATGATATTGAATAGTAGTGGTGACAATGGGCATCATTGTTTCACCCCTGATTTTATTAAGAATGCCTCAAGCCTATCCCCATTGCGTATAATGCTTGTTCATGGTTTCAGATAGATACTGCATATTATTCTAAGGAACAAACCATTTATTCCTACACTCTCTAGTGTTTTTATTAGGCATGGGTGCTGTATTTTGTCAAAAGCTTAAAGTCAATTCTTAAGTGGGGCATAATCAGTCAATATTTATTATGTTCCTCCCATGTTCCATAAACTGTGCATAACAATGAAATACAATGAAAAGAAAAGAATGAAGCTTATATTTTAGTGAGAAAGGCAACATTGATATATACATATATAAGGGATAATTTTAACTATATTAAATTAAAAATATTTTGCACAAATAATACAAAGGTTTCCACCTTTTGTACAAATGATGTTTTTATATATATATATACATATATATATATGTATGTGTGTATGTATATATAAGCAACTACTGAAGAAAAATAAAAAGAATATATACAAAGTAAGCTAAATAAAAAGTGAATAATAAAAATAAAAAGGGAAAGAAGGTTCTAGTTAGTAGTTGCTGGAAGACTGTGGAAGATCATGAAATTTTTGCCCAAAACAAAATCAATGTAGTCAAGATTAGAAGGAAAAGAGAAAGCTGGGGGGAAATGTTTTTTTTAATAACTTATCTCTAATTAAAGCATCATTTCTCAAATATTTAGAGAACTGAGCAAAATAAGAATCATTTCCCTATTGATAAAAATAAAAAGGCAAAATTAGGTGGTCATGATTTCCATCTTCCAGTGTCTGAAGGGCTTCACCTCATCCTTGAAGAGTTACTATACTTTTTCTGCCTAAATTCAAAAGAAAGAAGTAGGAGGAATGAAAGAAATTATAAAGAGGAAAACAAAAGGGTAAACTTAACAATTAGAATACTAACAGAATAACAATTTGAATAATCTCAAAGTACTCAAGTCACTTGCCTTAAGTGGCAAGTCACTAGAAGTTTTCAATTTAAGTTTAGATGAACACTTTTCAGATACGTTGTAGAGAATATTATATATTTGGTATAGGTTGGACTAGATAATATCTTGAGTGAGATTGTTTTATTCTGTATGATGTGATCAAAGGACATAATGCTTGTAATAATGTAACAATGTTTAATGTGTCTGGTATATAGAAGGCATTATATAAAAATTTATTCCCTCCTCCAATTATGTATTTTGTTTTTTCTATAAAATACATGGGAAATTTTTAGTATTAAAGAAATTGATTCTTGCAGCAACATGTAGTTGGAGATCATGAAAATCACACTGAAGTTTCTCTTTTTTTAATTGATATTTTATTTTTACAATTACATGTTAAAAGTTTTTCAACAATCTTTTACATGCAAATGCATATTTTAAGTTACATAACTTGCTTCCACGCTCTCTTCCCAACCCCCTCCTCTTGGTGGCAAAACAGTCAGGTGAATAGTGTACGTGTTTAACATGTTTGTAGATTAGTCCTTTTCAATATGAGGAATTAAGGGAAAAGAAAGAAAACCATGAGATAGGAAAGAAACACATAAGAGAATTTTTTTTAAAGTGAATATAGAGTTCATTCAGATTCTGTAGGGTTTTTTTTATTTTTTTTGTCTGTTTGTTTTTTTGTTTTTGTTTTTCTTACTCTGTATGGGGATAGAATTGCTCATAGCTGGTCTCCTAAAGTTGTCCTAAATCTCTGAACTGCTAAGAGGAGCTGCTGGATCCATCAAGTTGATCAATTCACAATGTTGTTGTTAATGTGTACATTGTTCTTTTGGTTCTACTCCCTTCACTCAGCATCAGTTCCTGTAATTCGTTTCATGCTTCTCTAGAGTCAGACGATTCTTAGTTTCTTATAGAGCAATAATATTCTATAACACTCAACATAACTTATTCAATCATTCCCTAGTTGATTGGCATCTCTTCAAAAGACCTGCTATGAATATTTTGGAACATGTGGAACTTTTCCCATGTTTTATGATTTCTTCTGGATATAGGCTTAGAATTGGAATTGTTGGGTCAAAGGATATGAACAGTTTTATTGATCTTTGGGCATAGTTCCATATTGTTATCCAGAATCATTAGATAAGTTCACAAGTCTACCAGCAGTGCATTAACACCCCAATCCTCTGACAATCTCTCCAACATTGATTGTTTACCTTTATTATCATGAATCTGAATGATCTGTTAGGTATGAGGTGGAATCTCATAATTTTTTTAATTTGCATTTCTCTAATCAATAATGATTTGGAACATTTTTTCATATGCTTATATAAAATTTTGATTTCATCATTTGAAATGGTCTGTTCATATCCTTTGACCATTTATCAATTGGGGAATGACTTGTTGCCTTGCAAATTTGATGCAATTCTCTATAGATTTTAGAAATGAGACCTTAATCAGAACGCCTGGTTGTGAAAATTATTTCCCAGCTTTCTATTTTCCTTCTAATTTTGGCAACCTTTGTATTATTTGTGCAAAATCTTTTATTTTAATATAGTTTAAATTATTCCTTTTTCAGTTTATAATGTTCTCTATTTCTTGTTGGTCATAAATGTTCTATAAATTTGACAGAGAGTATTTCTTGGTCTGTTAATTGGTTTATGGTGTTGCACCTTATATCTAAATCCTGTACCCATTTTGACTTTATTTTGGTATAGAGTATGAGATATGGATCCATGTCTAATTTTGTCATACTATTTTCCTGCACTGAATTTTCTCAAGAGTGAGTCATCAAGATGTGAAGCTGCTATTATTGTGGTTGTCATTCTTGGGGTTGTTATTCTGGTGGTTGTGGTTGCTATGTAATCAATCAATATCTTCAAAAATTATCATTTTGGGGCAGTTAGGTGGCACAGTGATAGAGAACCGGCCCTGGAGTCAGGAGTACCTGAGTTCAAATCTGGCCTCAGACACTTAATAATTACCTAGCTGTGGGGCCTTGGTCAAGTCACTTAACCCCATTTGCCTTGCAAAAACCTAAATAAAAAGTATCATTTTGTAATGTGTCTTTATTAAAATCCTGACTAGCTAAACAAGGTAAAAATCATGAGTAGAAGTACAATTTTTCTCTTAGAAAAACATTTAGATATAAAACATTAGCAGTCTGAGCCAATATCAAAAATTCTTAGGTGTATTGAAGAACATCAAGTGCCATTAGGAAAATAACTGACCTGAAAAAAAAATTAAAGGAATGATAAAATAGTAAATATGTTCTTCTTTGTGGTTAGTTTTCAGAATAAATCCAGGGCACATCTTCACTTTTTCTGTTTCTATACACCTTCCCTAATCAAAAGTGCTATTTCAGAAACCTTCAGAAGTTCTTATGTTATATGATGGTCAATCAGTCAAGTAATCCATTGGGCATCTACTATATTAAGGACTCTAGTCTCTAGAAGTAAAACCTTTTAAGTCCCATCCTTCCTCTCAGGAGGTATATATTCTTGTCTTATAGGAAGAGTTAGGAGATTATGTATGCATATATATATATATGTGTATATATATGTACATATATATATATATATTTAGATGTATCAACCCACCCACATTTTATACATGTGTGTATATGCATATATATGCATATGTATTTACATATAAATATATGCATGTCTTTATATTTATACATACATCTTTGGGTACATACATTTCTATATATAAATGTAAAGATATACACACATATAAGTATATGGATACATAGAGGAAAAATTAAAGAATACCATAAGAATTAAATTAAAATTTAAAAAATGACAGAGTAGTATAGGATAAATACCTAAATGAGTTATGAAAGTGTGAATTCAGAAGATAATAAAATCATTGGAAGCAAATTTCTTAGCAAAATGAAGAAGGGATTTGTAGACTAGATTGAATGTCTTAAAGGTGTAGTTGGACAGACTTCTGAAAACATGAATATATAATTAAATTTCTGAATTTCAAGCTCTGTGACTTTAGAGAAGTCACTTCAACCCTTTAAGCCTCAGGTGTATTATCTATAAAATAGAGATACTAAAACCTTCTCAGTTGTCCTAATCTTTAACAATACGTAAGGAAATAAGAACAGCTTTCACAAAGGAATCTTCTAAGACTGTAATGCCTAGAACAATAGCCTTTTTATTATGGCCTAGCATAACTCATTCAATGGGAGGTTCATGGAGTTATAAGGTTGGAGAAACAATGGTGGACCTTAGATCATTGTGGAAAGAATGGCAGCAAAGGATATAGTCTCACCTCAGTTATTGTGGAAGTCTCAATACCTTAGCATAAAGTTTCTTAACCTAGAGTTTGCAAAAATCTAAGAAGTCTGTAGATAAATTCATTGTCTTTGTAAACTTGGATGGAGAAGATATAACATGATTTAAGTATAATTCATTTCATATACTCTATAAATTTTACTTTATGCAATTAAAACCAGTCTTCTAATAAATGATCAATAGTTTCATTAAACTACCAAAGATATCTATGGCACAGGCACAAAAAAGTAAGAATCCTCCACAGCTTCAGTCATTTTTCCTTAGTTTGTAGCTATAAAGGGTCAGCAATGATCCTTTGTAGAGAATGCCCTCAGAGATAGTTTAGACAAATAGAATCTTTATTTCTCTCTATCCCAAACTTCAAAATGTTGACCAATTTCTTGGATTTTTTAAAAAATAATTATTAATTAATTTTCATCCATTTGTAGATGCATATTTTCTACAAATTTCCTTCCACCCTCATATCCCACTCCCTTCCCCTCAGTAGGGAATGGTCAGATTAGCATTTTACATACATATTTTGTTAAAGAAATTTACAAATTAGTAATTTTTGGCATGAGCAAGTACAATTAAGGGAAAGAAATACATGAGATAATTTATATAAAGTGTTCACCAGATTCAGAATAGTTTTTTTAATCTTGTATATTTTGTTTTGATTTGATTTTCTTCCTCTGATTGCGGATAATATAGTCCAAACCAGTCAAATACAGTTGTACTTGTTCTCTGGACTGTTGAGAGGAGTTGCTTCTATCAAGGTTTTCCATCTCATAATGTTGTGCATGTGTACATTGTTCTCTTTGCTCTACTCCTTTCACTCAGCATCAGTCATTCTATGCATCTCTAGAGTCCAACCATTTATGGTTTCTTATAGAACAATAATATTTCATAGTATTCATGTACCATAATTTGCTTATTCATTCCCTGATTGATGGGTTTCCCCTCAATTTCCAATTATCTGCCACCTTAAAAAGAGCCACTATGAATATTTTGGAAAATGTAGGACTTTTCTCATTTCTTATAATTTCTTCTGGATATAGGCCTAGAATTGGAATTGCTGGATCAAAGGGTATTAACGGTTTTCTTATTCTTTGCATAGTTCCATATTCCTCTCCAGAAAGATTGGATCTGTTAACATCTCCACCATCAAAAATGCATCAATGTCTCAATCTTCCTGCAGTCTTTCCAGCATTGATCATCTGTCCTTTTTCTCATCTGGGCTAATCTAATAGGTGTGAGATGATACCTCAATGTTGTTTTAAGTTGTATTTCCTCTAACCAATAATGATCTGGAGTATTTTTTCATATGATTCATATATATACACACATACATATATATATATATATATATATATCTTTAATTTCTTCATTTGAAAACTGTCTGTTCATATCCTTTGACCATTTATCAATTGGGAATGAGGTGATCTTTTAAATATGATGCCATTCTCTATATATTTTAGAAATGAGACCTTTATCAGAACTCCTGGTTGTGAAGATCGTTTCCCAGTTTTCTGTTTTTCTTCTAATTTTGGCAGCACTGATTTTATTACTGCAAAAACTTTTAGTCAAAATATTTCATTTTTTTCAGTTTATAATGTGTTATAATTCTTGTTTGGTCATAAATTTATCCTTTTTTTCCATAGATCAGATAAATGATTATTTTTTTGATCTATAGATTTATCTATGGTATCGCTCTTTATGTCTATAAAGCAATAGTCATCAAAACTGCCTGGTACTGAAATATGTAAATATGTAAAGACATAAAGTAGTGGATCAGTGGATTAGGATAGGTTCAAAAGAAAACTGCAGTAAATGACTACAGCTATCTATTTGACAAACCCAAAGAAATCAACCTCTGGGATAAGAACTCACTATTTGTCAAAAATTGTTGGGAAAACTGGAAAACAGTATGGCAAAAACTAGGCATAGATCCACACCTCACACCCTATACCAAAATAAGATTCAAAATGGTTATAGGATTTAGACATAAAGAGTGATACCATAGATAAATTAATAAACAATTTCTTGTTTTTAATATACATAGAAAACCAATCCTACCTCCTTTCTTTTACTTCAAGCATGAAAGGGAAAATAGCCAGTCTGGGATCAAAATTGTCCAAGTTAATGTTTGACTTCATAGACAATGAGCCATTTTCAATAGGTCATGGCAAATAGTTTATAGGGATGTTCAATTAAGAATGTGTTTTGCAAGATTATTACATGAGAGCATGAGAAATCAAGGAACTAGGGAAGGAATCTAACAGTTATAATTGTCTGTCACAAGGTGATTTATTGATATTTTATCTATTTACCTCATAAGCTGATTCTAAAATACCATAAAAATGTGGTCTATTTATAAAATATTGTGAAAAATTTAAAGCTCAATATAAATGATAATTTTATTATTAAAGTGTCTACTATGCACAATTTAGTGTACTTCAAGATGAAACAAGTCATATCTCCTCAAATATTTTTCAGTTGAATTGGGTAGAATTATTATCTAGCTGTTACACTAAAATCCACAAACAAATAAATGGTACATATTATAATGTAATGTTTGAAGAGGAGGAATACTGTCAGAATCCTCTGAGGAGGCCAAATAGTTAGGGTTTTGTTGTTATTACTTTTTGCTTAGCACAGTCCATTTGTTTCAGTTTATTGACTGCAGAGAGCTAGATACACAACACACACACAGATGTGGAAAGATGAATATAATCAGTTTTTTCAAGTCTATTTCTTTAAAAATATAAATCTAAAAAGTTTGCATGCTTTCATTTCTCTTTTGAACACTGTTTCAGAAACCTCTGACTACAATGGCTTCCCTCTCAGAGAGGAAGTAAAATGGCTTGGCATAACAGACCCACATTCATTTTCAAACTAAAATTTCCAATTTCACATATTTCCACAATTGCAAGATGCCCCATTCTAAAGAGAGCCCTTTCAATTTCCTTTAATCTTAATTTAGTCAAAGCTTCCAAATCCCTGAATCTGAATTTTCCTAAATATCAATATCAGCAAAGGAAGCAGCACTCATTAAAGGTGTGAAAGAAAATAGGCAGAAGGTATACAAGAAAATATCAAATTATCTAGTTTGCCAGTGAGTGAAATGAAAACCATGTAACTGGAGTGGAAGCAGGTCTAATAAAGACAATGGGTACATTTGAGCATGAAAAAGAGAAGAAAAGGAGAGATCAGAAAGATAGCTATATTTAAATTATTAAGATTCACATGTTGATAAAAGATGACTTGTGATAGATGGCAAAATTAAGGGTAACTTGGGGAACTGATGTTGAGGGAGAGGAGCAGAACCAGAAGAACATTGTAGACCCTAACAGCAGCATGCGAGGTGATGATCAACCTTAATGGACTTGCTCATCCCATCAATGGAATAATAAGGGACAACTTTAGAGTACCTGTGATGAAGAATACCACCTGTACTTAAGGAAAGAATTGTGGAGTTTAAACAAAGAACAAAGTCTATTACCTTCATTTAAAAAAAAGCATCTTATGCATAATTAGCATAATTTTGCTATCTCTAATATTTTATTTTCTCTTCATGGATATGATTTCTCTCTCAACATATTCAGTTCTGATCAATGTATAATGTGGAAACAATGTAAAGATTATCAGACTACCTTCTTTGGGGGGGATTCGGGGAGGGAAAGGAGGGTGAGGGAAAAATTGTAAAATTCAAAACCTTACAAAAAATGATAGGTAGAAACTACTATTGTATATAATTGAAAAATAAATTTTTAAAAAGAGTTACATGGGGCAATTTCTTTCCTAATTTGGGAAATAAAAAATAAGAAAACTATTCCAAGAGCAGAGCTTATCAAAAACAAAATAACTATAATGAGAGAAGATAAGTTCCTTCTTGTTATAGGTTATCAAAAGTAGGTGGAAGCCTATTTGTTGGGGTGTTCTGGGTAACACTTTTTTCAGATGACTTTTGAAATACCTTATAACTAGAGATGTTATGATATGTGTACCTCTCCTCATAGGTAGGAATAGATGAACATATTACATATATACTTACACGCATGTGCATGTAAACAATCAAATGAGACCCAATGAGATAATAATTGAAAATAACACAGTATCTGGTTCATAGTAAACTCTATGGAAATGTTAGTTATTATTAGCTATTATTAAACACACATGTACTCATGTGGGGGTATATCTGGATGTTTGTGTCTATGTAGACATATGTGTATATATGTGTCTTGTTCTTGTGATTTCATTGGCTTGAACTGCCATGTCAGAAGGAGTTTCTGAATCAGAGAAGCCCTGGAGAGAAAAAACTCTATCCCTTAATTTGGCTTGCTAAAAGACATGAAACTGCAAAGACTTAGTTGGACAGTGCCCACCCAAAGAGAAATGTAAAATGTATACTTGGAATACTTATAAATTGCATGATGCCAGGGTTTTGCTATCTCATTCATCTTCATAAACATCACTCCTAAGAAGATATTGCAGAAGTTTCTATTCTGCAAGCTAAGTGGTACAGTGAATAGAGCACTGAACAAGATAACAGGAAGACTTGAGATCAAATCCACCCTAGACACTTATTGGTCATTTGATACTGGGTAAATCATGTAATCTTTGACTACCTCAGGTTCATCAACTGTAAAATGGTATGAAGATGAAGTGACATAATTTTTATAAAGGTCTTAGTATAATGTCTGATAAAAGACATTTATTAAATGCTTGTTTCCATTTTTTCTCGTAATTTCCATTGCTGCTTCTTTACATTTGTAGACAATACCATGCATGTATATCTTCTGTGTTTAGGGGTGAGTGTATGTGTGTGTGTGTGTGTGTGTGTGTGTGTGTGTTTGTGTTGTGTGTGTGTGTGTGTGTGTGTGTGTGTGTGTGTGCGTTCCTGATGAAGATTTTCCATAAATATCTCTTTATCTCAACTTAAAGAGAAGCGCTTTCTTTTCTTTCCAGTTTGGAGGAGATATATGTGTGTGTGCGTGTGTGTGTGTGTGCGTGTGTGCATGTGTGTGCGTGTGTGTGTGTGTGTGTGTGTGTGTAAACCAAAGATCTTGACTCTTTTCCTTAGCAGTCTCCCCTAGAACTAAACTTATCTACTCTGAGTACATTGTTCTAGAGTTGTAAAGCGCCCCTTAGCACAGAGGAAAAAAGGAAATGTGCTCTAGTTGTATCTCCTAACCAAAAAAATGGTTATTTTTGTAACACGTATAGATGTACATTATATTTGCATGCAGTGGCACTGTAGAAGGAAGATTAAAAAGGAGAGAGTTCAGTAATGAGGGCCTAAAAGAGCATACTATGTGAGTGAAGAGGAGATAGACAAAAGAAATGCCAAAGAGGTAGAGATTGGATGAGGTGGAATGGGAAAGTTGGTGAATTTAAGGTGATATCCATACCAAGATGTTTGTACTCCTCTATTATTATTTGACTTCCCAAGTACCATATGTTGTAAACATAAATATATAATCTGTATATGTGTATATAATGTATTGTGCTTTGAATTTCAAGTGCCTCACATTAATTTTAAAGATAATCTAAGTCAATAGGAGGAGCCAAGATGGCTGTCTTAGGTGCTTTCTCATAAATTTTTGAAACTAAGGACTCTAACTAAATTTCCGAGAGACAGAACCCACAGAGGGACCCAGTGAAGCAGTTCTCCTACTCAAGGTAACCTGGAAAAGAGCAGAAAGGCGCTGTTCCTCATGGTTGGAGGGGCTGCCCGCCAGAGGGTTGGCCCCCCAGATCTAAAGAACTTCAGCCTCCCGAAGGCAGGCCCAGGGCTCTGCTGGCCCCAGCTCACAGCAGTGGAGGAGTTTCCTGACCTCTGCCCTGGGGAGCACTAGGTACAGATTGGGGGAACAGGGTGGGACCTCTGCCAGAGTGAGCACGTGAAGCCCAGCCCTCAAGGCACACAGTGAGCAGCATGGCCACCACAGCCCAGAGCCAGTAAGCAGGAGCCCCCAGGGCATGAGCCCACTGAACCTAGGGAGGGGAGTGGAGAGAGAAACTGCAGAGCTCTGCCCCTGGAACAGGACTCTGGAGCTCTGACCAAATTCAAATTCTGATTGCAGTTTAGGCCCCCCCATAGAACAGCAGGTGCTCCCCACACCTCAGCCCTGTGGCAGAGGAGGGCACATATGGTCATTCACAGACCAAGAGGGAGGACAGAGCCTCTCACACTGAGACCCTTGTGGTACTGTCCCAAAAGCTCAGGAAGCAGCCCCAAAACAGGCTAAGGCTGGGAAAATGAGCAAGCAGAGAAATAAGAGGAGCACCATTGAGAAAAACATTATCTATGATCCCAAGAAGGATCAAAATAATCAGTCTGAAGATGAGGAAGCACAAGCTCCTGCATCTAAAGTCTCCAAGAAAAACAGAAATTGAGCTCAGGCTATGACAGAGCTCAAAAAAGACTTTGAAAATCAAATGAGGGAGTTAGAAGAAAAACTGGGAAAAGAAATGGGAGAGATGCAGGAAAAACTTGAAAATGAAGTCAGCACCTTAGTCAAGGAAATCCAAAAAAACATGCTGAAGAAAATAGCATGCTAAAAAACAGCTTAGGTCAAATGGATAAAAAAGTTTAAAAAGTTATTGAGGAGAAGAATGCTTTAAAAAGAAAAATTGGCCAGATGGAAAAAGAGATAAGAAAACTCTCGGAGGAGAGCAAATCCTTCAGACAAAGAATAGAATTCAGGGAGATTGATGAATTTATGAGAAATCAGGAATCAATACTTCAAAACCCCAAAAATGAAAAATTACAAGAAAATGTAAAGCATCTCATTGAAAAAACAACTGATATGGAAAACAGATTTATGAAAGATAATTTAAAAATTATTGGAATACCTGAAAGTCATGATCAGGAAAAGAGCCTTGACATCATTTTCAAAGAATTACTACAGGAAAATTGCCCTGATATCCTAGAAGCAGAGGGCAAAATAGAAATGGAGAGAATCCACCGATTCCTCCTGAGAAAGAGATCCCAAAAACCCAAGCCCTAGGAATATTATAGCCAAATTCCAGAACTCCCAAGTCACAGAGAAAATATTACAAACAGCCAGAAGGATACAATTCAAATATTGTGGAGCTGCAATCAGGATCACACAGGACTTAGCAGCAACTATATTAAAAGCTTGTAGGGCTTGGAATATAATATACTGGAAGGCAAAAGAGCTTAGAATGCAACTGAGAATCAACTACCCAGCAAAACTGTCCTCTTCCAGGGAAAAAGATGGACTTTGAATGAACCAGGGGAATTTCAAATGTTCCTGTTGGAATGACCAGAGCTTTGAACAGAAGGTTTGATCTTCAAATACAGGACTCAGACAAAGCATAGAGATTGGAGAAGAGGAACATATGAAGGACTTAATGAGGATGAACTGCATGTATTCCTGCATAGAAAAATGACACTGATAATACTCATATGAACCTTCTCAGTTAATAGAGCAGGTAGGAGCTTTTATAGTTGAAGCACAGGACAAAGCTGAATTTGAAGATAAAATATGGTGTACAAATGGAGTCAATAGAAAAAAGGGAAATGTAATGGGAGAAAGAAAAAGGAGATGGGGAAAAGGCCAAGATATTTCATATAATAATATTTTTCTTTATTACAATGACCTATTGTAATGATATGGAAGGGGAGAAGACAAGGGGAAATGAGGGAATCTTCGCTCTCATCAGAGGTGGCTAGGAGAGGAAACAGCATATATACTCAATGGGGTAGAGGCATCTGGAGTAAGAAGGGGGGGCAGGGGGAAGGGGGGTATGTGAGTGATGGAGGAGAGGATGGACCATGGGGGGAGAGTGGTCAGATATAACACATTTTCTTTTTTTACTTCTCACAAGGGGCTGGGATTGGATGACCTGTCTGGGACCATAGGGCCATGTGAATGCTGGGCCTAAGAGGTGGTAGCGGGGCTTGGGGCCTCTGGGCCCCAAGGCCAGGGATCTCTCTGCTGCACCACTCAGCTACCCTGCAGTAGAGTCAGAGTGAAAGGAGAGAGAAAATATAGTACATGGTAGTGGAGAAATACGACAGGAGGGAGTTGCAATCAGCAATGGCAATGGTGGAAAAATATGGAAGTAACTTTTGCAATGGACTTATAAAGAATGTGATCCACCCACGACAGAGTTGTTGGTGTTGGAATAAAGACTGAAGCACATTTTTTATTATTATTATTTGGGGAGGAGTGCAGGGCAAATGGGGCTGGGTGGCCTGCCTGGGGCCTCATAGCAGGGTGATCCTTGGGTGTCCGAGGCCGGATTTGGACCCAGTGCTCCTGGCTCAAGGGCCAATGCTCTGTCTGCCACCCAGCCACCCCTACTATTATTACTATTTTATTTTATTTTGGGTCTTTTTTTTGCTTTTTTTTGCTTTTTGCAGGGCAGTGGGGTTGGGGTGGCTTGCATGTCACACGGCTAGGTGATTGTTGGGTGTATGGGGCTGGATATGGGTTCGGGTGCTCCTGCCTCCAGGGCTGGTGCTCCATCCATTGTGCCACCTGGCCATGCTTATAATTATCACTATTACTTTTTTTTAATTTTAATTTTTTCTCTCCCTTTTACTTTATCGCTCAAGCGAGTCTATATTTTTTGGGGGGAGGGGGTATTTTGCTTACTCTTAAACAAGAATATTGTATTAATGTTTAAAAAACATTATTTGTATAAAATGAGAATAAATATTAAATATAAAAAACCTAAAAAAATACACTGATAGCAAAAGTTATATTGATTAGAATGTTTAATTAAGGCACAAGCAGGCAAGAATATGCTGTTATGAAATAGTTTCTAGTTTTTTCCCCATCTAGAAACTTATGGTCAGTTATATAGACTATATTTGTGAGTCACTTTTATGCTTTAATAAAAATTTCACACCTAAAAAAATCTAAGTCACAGTTCTACACAGCAGAAAATCAGTCCAGAGTTGTTAAAATATTTACTGTGCATTTGGGCTTAAACTCTCAACTGGTCCAATGAATGAAGTAATTTCAATGGAATAAGAGTCCTAGAGATGTAATTCAGAAAATCCTAAGTATAAACATGAGTACCTTTACTATAACATTTAGCATGGATACTCAAGCCTCAGATAGTTGATATCCCTACATAGAAAATAAAAATCCTTCTGGTAACTAGGAAACCATACTTAAATATTTCACATCATTGATGCTGTTGTTGCTACTGCTACCCCCTCCTCTACCCCAAGTACAATTCATCACAAGGCTCCCACCAAGTGCTCAAGATTGTTAAGTTTTCCTCAGATAGAATTCTATTTTAGAGTTTGTCAATGCCTTTGAAGGATGCTGACATTGCTGTAACAATTGTTCCCTTTAAAATTTTTAGCAAGGACAGAAATAATAGGCAAAACAGCAACAATGAAAGTCTTATTTATTTTAGGAGTAATTTACAAACAATAGCTATTTCCCTTCATTTATGTTTTTAGGCATAACAACTGTGCTATTTTATGACACTAGTTATTTATTTCTCAGTACTGTGAATACCTAGTGTGATTAAGAGAATTGGCTAGGTGTAGTGTCTACAAAAATTACTTCTCTTGCAGTGATCTTAATTAGCTTCCATTGGTTGTTAACAGTGAATCTCATTGTTGCTTAATTGCCTGTTATTTTCTCCTGGGCTATCTATTTCATTATCAGGGAAGCAAACTGACACTATTCTTGTCTCAACATAATCCAAAACCTTTTGTCTCTCCTCCCTTTTACATGAAATGTTTTAAGGAATGTTTAGGTTGCAAAATTCCTTTTAAATGCAAGCATTGTTTCAGACATCTTTGTATCCTCTATAGCACCTGCCTGCCAGTGTGCTTTTCATTTTGGAGAAGCTCAACATATATTTGTTGTTCAGATGTAAGAATGGATGGATTCTTGAATGAAGTGGTCTTATTATTGAAAATTGAACTGCAGTTTAAGATGTATAATCTCAATAATTTGCCATATTCAATGACAGCTTTCTCTATGACACATTTATGCTGAATGCATTGTTTAAAAGACATTCTAAACAGAATTCCAGTTTCCATACCTGTGTTTTCCATTGTCTTTGTAAGTACCATTTTCCCTCCTGCCCTCATATCCATTTTTGTCTCCTTAAATGCATGTCTTAAAAACTCATTTTTTAAAGTTTAAATGACCCATCCCTGACTTCTAATCCTCAACCCCCTCAATATTTCTCCTGAAAGGAAGTTGTATCTTATTTTGTTTATATATTCTTAGTTTGGGGAACTTACTTGCCTTGTTAGAATGGTAGTTATTAGAATGAGTGTTGGGGTGGAGCCAAGATGGCAGCATGAGGACAGGTTTCCTAGGAGTTCTCTCCAAAATATTTCAAAAACCTTAAAATTGGGATTCTAAATAAATTTTTGAGAGACAGAACCCACAGAAAAACCCAGTAAGGCAATTCTCCAGCCCAAGGTAACCTGGGAGACTAAGAGAAGGCTCTGTTCCACTGGGTTGGAGTGGGGAGCAGCGCAGTCGGGACCACCAGGTGGGAGTGAAGGAGCTCCAGCTGTCTAGAAACAGCCCACAGGGAGCTTGGAGCTCTGGAGCATCAGTTCCTGGCAACAGAAGCAGTTTCCTGACCTACCAAACCAGGGAATACTGAGCACAACTTGGAAAATCATCAAAGAAACCTTTGTCAGAGTGAGTGCAGAGCTCAGGCCAGCATGGCCCTCCTCAGCGTGATCACAGGCCTCAGCATAGCCCAGTCCCCAGGAAATGTAAGCAGAGCCACAAAGCCACAGAGCCACCCAGCAGGAAGCCATCCATCTCTCTGCTCCCAGAGGGCAGGGCCCACGGAAGGTAAGGGGGTAAAGGGAGACTTTTGAGGTCTCTCCTCTGTTCCCAGGAAAGGACTCTGGGGCTTTGTCCATATTCAGACACTGGACTCCCATGCTATCATAGGGCAGGGATCCTTCTCACAGCCCCGGGGCAGAGGGGTTTGCTTTTGGTCTTTCAGGGACCAAAGCACAGGAAGGAGAGCATTCAAAGCGTCACATACTGAGGTCTTTGTGGGAGTTCCCTAATAATACTCAAAATCTCAGGAAGTACCCCAAAAACCAGGACATAGACTGGGGAATTGAGTAAACAGAAAAAAAGGAACCTCACCATAGACAGTTACTTTGATCCCATGAAGGATCAAAACACACACTCAAAAGATGACAAAAGTCCAAGTTTCTGTATCCAAAGCCTCAAAGAAAAATAGTAATTGAGCTCAGACAAAGGCAGAGCTCAAAAAATATTTTGAAAATAAAGTGAGGGAGGTGGAGGAAAAATTGAGAAGTGAAATGAGAGAAGCAGGAAAAACATGAAAATCAAGTAGTTACTTGATGGCAAGGCTTTCCTTGAAGCAGAGTTTAAGGCTTTGTATCCCTACTATAGAAACTGGGATAGAGGGAATTCTTAATGAATATTTTTCCATTTATTATTTTTGAACCCAGATCTATTTCTTTTATTGAATCATAAATCTAGAAATGGAATGGATCCCTGAGTCTATCATGTTCAATTCTTTTATTTTAATAATGTGGAAATTGAGGCTCAGAACATTCTAATATCAAGCAAAATCTATTTCTTATTCCTTCCACCCTTTAATCATCAGAGTATTTCTTGTTCTCAAATCTGTCAAAATAAAGGAAATCTCTGATTCCCACCATTTGTTGAGTCTGTTATATCTTCAAACCTGTTCAGATATCAAAGTTCCTCAGATTTTTACTCAATTATAGTGGACAGTCAAAGCTGATATTCACAAAGTAAGGGAACTATTAGCTCTTGGTCTATAGGGAATCCTTAGCACAGATCTCCCACTATATCAAAAACAACTTTTATTAATGATTATACAATATTTATCAATAAACCTAAATATATAACACACAATCATTCCTATAACCAAAGTTACCTCCTTAAACATGAGAGCACATGAACTTTACAACTCCTAGTGTAAAATACTAAGACAGCTGAACTATAAAATTCAGTTCTATTTAAGTGAAAATCCAAGATAAAAAGTAAGATTGGGTCATATTAATCCAATGAAGTTCAACCAATGGTTATCCATTTCTCAAGTCAAAAAAGAAAAGCGGGTGGGACAGGAGCTGGGGTCCAGTAGCTAGCATACAAGGTGTTAAGAGAAAGGAAGGCTGAGCAAAGGGAAGAAGTTTTATCTATATAGAATCTCATCAAATCAATTCACAAAATTCTAGTCCTTCTACAGTCAGGATACAATTCTTTATTTAAATTCAAAATTCTTTTATCATCAAGTGATGCAATAGTTCTTTCCCTTAAGGACTCTGTCAGTGAAAATAGTCTGGTTAGAATAACACAAGGTGAACTCCATTACATCATATGATTGTATCAGAAGGTTATTGTTCCATCTGTCAATACAATGACATTGCTACTTTATTCTTATTACTCATTTAGTGTATTGTTATTCATATATTGTTAGGATCTTCAGGGAATGGGATGAATTGATTTCACTTTCTCATTTGAAAAGTTAGAATATATTAGCTGTTTAATAGCCATGATATTAAAAGGGATAGTCTACCTCCTGGAGATATATCTATAAGGTATTAGTCACTGCAACATTCATAAGGAAAGTAGAGAGTTGAGAACATCTCATAACATGCCTTCCTGAATATACTTAATACTATCCATGCTCTCTCAGGTCTATTTTATTTAATCTTATTTATCCTTTGAATCCTGCCTATAGTCCCATTATTTGCCTAAGCTTTCCCAAAATTATTGTATTTACAAGCACATGGTTGTAACTGGTCCATAGCTGACATCTAATGTTTATTGACTATGTCTTTCATCATTTAGTCCATACATTCACATACTTATACATCTGCATGTATCTTACATATACACAAGCATTCATATACATGTTTGTGTATATCATTTATATATGCTTGTTGGTCATATCTCATCCAATTTTAAATCCCTTATGGGAAGAGATTATATTTTATATTTCTTTTATCCTTAACACTTAAGACAGCTAAATGAATGGATGTGTTTAAACCTATCTCAAGTTTATTTCATAAGAATGCCAAAATATGTTCCAAATAAGCTAAAGACCAACAAAAACAAATAGAGGGGAAATAAAGAAATGTTCATTGGAAAAAATCTCACAGAATAATTAGTAAGCTAAGCAAAAATACCTAAACAAACAAAAAAAAGTCCTAGAATAATTTGTAAACACAATTAAGTGAAATCAAAGAGAAATTTCCAGAATAAATTAAAATTATTCAGTTTCTTTTTGTTGCAAAATATAACAATAGTATTAAACAACTCAAGTCCAAAAGAAAGAACCTCTAGATCATTTTAAAATCTCCATGGAAGAATTAAACATCTCTAAATATTGAAATAAAATATTCTACTAAAGAATACAAAAATATCAAGCATGAAGATTGATAGCTTGGTACTGATAGTGATATAAGATGTTGAAGGAGGTCATTTTAGCTCATTTGTAACCTTTATTCATTTATTACAGAAAAAAAATTATCCTATTGTAGCACTGTTCTCTCTCAATCCTAAAATTCATTCTATGATTGTACTGGTAGAGTCTGTTGAATATTTATAATAAGGCAAATATAACTTGGGCACTTATTTCAATCCATCTTTTATATAGGCCAAGTCATTCCCTCCATAAACAAATGAATATAATCTCATTATAAATTCATGTGTTGTTGCAAAAGGCTTAGGTTTCAATTTCATCTTCTTTGGTCCCAATTTCATATCTCCTCTAGGTTGTTTCTTTTATGTAGCTACCTTCTCAGCCATACCTATTTAGCAGTTATATTCCCAGTATATCAAGGTGCTTCACTTGGCTTCCAGTCCTAAGAGTCAACATATCTCTTTTTACTCAATAAGAAAAAGCATAGATCAGGGCAGCTAGGTGGTACAGTAAATAGAGCACTGGCCATGGAGTCAGGAGGACCTGAGTTCAAATCCAGCCTCAGACACTTAATAATTGCCTAGCTGTGTGACCTTGAGCAAGACACTTAATCCAATTGCCATAATAAATTTTTAAAACACTAAAAAAAATTAAGCAAATATTTCTGTAATATATGGCAGTATTACAGACTCACTAGCATGTCTCTTTTTTCCTGATGTCTTTATTTCTTCCCAAGATCAGATCCAGCATGAGTCTGGGGATTTCAATCCTACCACTTCAATTCAGACCCATCTTTAAAGCCAAGAGATTCTTGTAATAAGGAACCCATTCATTTCTCTAGATTTTTCTATTACATAAAATAATGGGATATCTCAACAGATAGTGGGTTATCCCACAACTAGGAATCTTCAGGAAAAAGAGGTTTAAATAAGCATCTGTTGCATTATACAGGACATAGTCTGCAGGTACTGATTAAACTAGATGACCTCTGATGATTCCTTACAACTCAGAACATCTATTTTGTTGTGCTATTTAAAAAAGAAGATACAGTTTAATTCCCTCTTTTTTAAAAAATCATTCCTGGAATATCTAGGAAAACATATATTTTTTTAAAAAAATCATTTTTAATTTAAAAATTACATTTCAACTTCTCTCAGTAATAAACATGGATACATGGACATTTATAATGGTCCCAAAACAAGGCCACTAATACCCAATAAGCTTGGATAAAACAGTAATTAACTGACATTAAAGAATGAGTAATTATAATTAAGTGTATTCTATTATGCAGGCTGTGCACTTATATTTTTAGATGTTAAAATCTTTTCTATTTAAGAACTACATAAGTTGTTTGGGTACATTTTAATTTCTAGGAAATAAGTGAAAACTATTGTAAGACTATTCCATATATTCCCCTAAAATAATTGTTTACCTTGTTCCATTTTTAAATAATTGTATTCACACAAAATATTATTAGTACTTTGATCCAGCTAATAAAAGATAAAAGCAAAGGAAGAAGGGGGATCGAGAAACTAATTATATTGAAGGGAGTTATGTAGAATGAATTAAGTTGGAGTGTAATTATAAAATATTTTAAAATAAAAAAATTGAACATATATTGATCCTATAGGCAGTCAGGACCAGTGGTGTTTTTTTTTTGGGGGGGAGCAGAGGGGGAATAGTCAAGGGACATACTGAGATCCACCCATAAGGGAAATCATTATTCATCACTTAATTGAAAGTTTTATTTAAAAGCATAATAATAAAACAACTCCCATGAATTCAGCAACATTAAATGAATTTATTGATCACATGTTATGACTAAAACTGAAAAATAGGAGTACATGAAAATTTGAGGTAAATTATTGATTATTTCTTTGGTTTTTAGATATCTTGAAATAACTCTATATCTATTAAACTCTATGGTTAGGAATCATTGACTCCTAAGCTTTTGAATCATTGAACTTACCCTCTTCTACACAAAGTCATCAAGAAGAGCTAGTCATGAACCTTGTAGAAATATAAATACTTAGGGCAGCTAGGTGATGCAGTGGATAGAGCATTGGCCCTGGAGTCAGGAGTACCTGAGGTCAAATCCGACCTCAGATACTTAATAATTATCTGTGTGACTTTGGACAAGTCATTTAACCACAATGTCTTACAAAAAAAACTTAAAAAAAAGAAAGATAAATACTTGTTCAATCTAACAGGAATTTCTTAACCTATGATGTTTGAGGCACTGTTCTAAGTTCCATTAATACAAAAAACGAAAAGCATTCTTGCTTTCAAGAAGCATAAATTCAACCACAATTAGATATTGGAGGAGTGATAATATAAATGAATTAAATGAAAGGAAAAGCATACAAAAAGAAAAATCTACAAGCCTTTGCTCTCAAGGATCTCACATTATATAGTAGGAGGCAAGCATAGTAAGTTCAGCTTCTAGCCAAATGGACAAGGACCATTGTTGACTTTCAAGAAGCAGAGGAAAAGAAAATAGTAACCCATCTTCATTAGTACAATTTCCTTTTACAGAATCATATCTGATTTTAATGTCAAAGTATTTGGTGGTTCCAAAATCTTTGATATTAGGAGTTTTTTTTTCAGGTTTTAAGTAGCTTGGCTACTCAGGTGATAAGACTGCATTACCTGATAAAACAGTAGTGAGGTTGAATGAAGGATGCACTGGTAAATGCTTAGCAATAAGATCTACAAAAAAAAGTACTCCTAGCACACTTTTAAGTTTAAAGTGAATCATTAACATTTTTCTCCATCATTTTCTTTCTTTTCTAAATAATATACAAAGCATTTTATTTTACATAAAGTACAAGTAAGTGTACATCATACAACAGTCATGAGATAAATTTATTTAAACATATAATTGAAGTAGATTGGTTTCCATTTGTATCTCCCCATCCACTTCTGTTTCAATTCTTTGTAAAATATTTGCATGGTTACGTTTTACTTTACCTAACACACATTATCTACTATATATGCTTTGTGAATGACAAACTGGTGAAAAAAGACAAAACCCAACATTTTTGTATAATATTTATTTGATTAATAAAGATTAAAGCCAATTTTAAAAAAGACCTAAAGCTTAGTGATACCAGAAATGTTTATATGGTGAACCACCTTTAATGGTAAACACATTAACACCTAACACTTAAAATAGACTAAAATAATGTAGAATGTTTAGATAGACTCCAATTATAATAGTGTATAGTAAGACACTTTTGATTATTCAAAATTAATATCAATTAAAACAGAAACCTCAAACTTAATGACACTGGAAATATTAATTTTCCAAAATACCTTAAAATATTTAGAGTAAACACTTTAACACTTAAAAATAACCTAAAATAATTTGGAGTACCTAGATGTGTTCCAGTTACACTATATATAGTTAAATTTGTGGATAGTTAGTCTTATCTGAATATTAAAAATTAAAAACATTTGAAGCAAAGGCCTAAAACTTAGTGACATTGGAAATATTAGTTTAATTAAAAAACCTTAAATTATTTAGTATAAACACCTTAATACCTAGCACTTAAAACAGCTTAAAAGTATTTAGAGTGCCCAGATAGACTCCAATTACACTATATGTAGACAATTAGTTGGATAGTAAGACTTATTTGATTATTAAAATTTAGAACCAATTGAAACAATGGCCAAAAACTTGAAAACACTAGAAATATTATTATCCTAAAATATTACATTACATATGGATAAATCTGCATTCAACATATTTTAGATTAATAAAAAAATAAACACAGACCTAAAACTTAGTGACATTGGAAATATTAATATCTTAAAGCACTTTAAAATATTAAGGATTAACACATGAAAACCTAACACTTAAAACTGCTTAAAACAATTTAGATGTCACAGATGGAGTTCAATTATACTATAGACAAATCTGTTAAAAGTAAGACTTATTTGATTATTAATCAAAAGCAATTGAAACAATGGTTTAAAACTTAGTGAAACTGGAAATAATAATTTCCTAAAACATCTCAAAATATTTAGGGTAAATACTTTAGCACCTAACACTTAAAATTTTAAAATACTTTAAAATTGTCTTCTCTATAAGCCTCTGATGAAGCAAGTCCCAGAAGGTGATTATAGTTGAACCCATTTTACTAAACTGTTAGTTCTAGGAAGCATTTTGGGGTCCAGTTGAGTGGAGTAAGCACCTTCTCCCTGTTTTGCCTTCCATGTCAATAAGTCACTCTTCAAGGGGGAGAGAGTCCCTTAGGCATTGGTGTAACTGGCTCTCTACTCCCCAATAAGTAAAATGCTGTTTAGAAACTAGTGCTTCATCAAATAATGACTAGGGACAGAGGGAAAAGGAAGGAGAAATAATATTGGGTAATCTAGGGAAGGTACTATTTTTCCCAGTTTTTGAACAAAAAGGGCCTAGGTTTTCTCTACTAGGATCCAAAGGGAGGTGGCAATCATAATGTTTAAAATGTTGAATATGACTTGATCCTGTCAAATACTGCCTCCTTTCTCTCCTGCAGGGACTTTGCCAAACTGCAAGTGGAGTTGGTGCCCTAGGGGACCCTCCTATTCCTTAAATTCCTGAGGCTTATCTGTATATGTAAGCATTTGGTGAACAATTGGTGTTGGTGGTAGGAGAGATACCAGGAAAGTTGCTTCCAGTTGGCATAGGAAGATAATCCAAGAGTGGAACACATAAATTCATAACTATGCAAATGAGAATTTGGGAAAAGGGAAAGCATTATGAACTATGAAGACTTTGGCCTTCTGCCTTGTGACATTATGTAGAGATACTAACTAAGGAACTCTGCAAATAAAGGAAATGAAACCCAATTATTTTCATTGTTAGGGGGATTATTTAAAATGGAAAAATTAATAGTTTTAGGAGTAGATGTATAGTTAGTACCATTATTAGCATTATTTTTCAAAATTATAATTTCAAAAAGGCATTGGGGTTTTGAAATCTAATATACAAAACAGCTGCGGAATATAATTTTATTCTAAAGTGAAGATTAAATGATGGGCTCAAAATTGAAAAAATTATAAAATTCAAAAGGCAAAATTGTTGAGACGATCTTATATTTTACCACTTAGACTATCCCAAATAACTGTACAACAAAACCATAAATAAATAAGAAGAAGCTTATTTCTACTCATGTAATAGGTTTTTTGGTTGTTTTTGTGTTTTGTTTTTATTTAAGGCAATGGGGTTTAGTGACATTCCCAAGGTCACACAGTCAGGTAATTATTAAGTGTCTGAGGTGACATTTTAACTCAGGTCCTCCTGACTCCAGGGCCACTGCTCTATCCACTTCATGACCTAGCTGCCCCCATTCAATATGTTTTATAAAAGCATACTATTCAGTGATAAAGTATATGTTTAGCTCATTTCCTTTTTTATTCTCTGCCAATAGTCCTTTGACTATTTAACAAAGGGAACAATAATACAGCACAAATTTCAATATAGACTAGAAAATGAAATCTGGGATTTGGGTCTATATATCTTTTGTTGTATTTTATGCTTACTATTTCAATGTGATATTTTTAAATTACATTAATGGAATCATAGGCCTTTATATCTTAAAAACATCTTAAAGAGAAATTGGATCAATTCCTGCAAATAAAGTCCTGAGAAATTACCTAAATCTTTTCATTCCAAGGCCAGACTTATTTGGTAATCACACACCTTACGTTAAAAGAGCACAGTGTTACTTTGGAAGACAAGCATTCCTTAAATTGAAACATCAGTTTGACATACTTATAAAAATAGATGGACTTGGAATGAAAAGAACTCTGTTCAAATATATTCTATAACATTTACTAACTCTATATTTTGGGAAAATAAATTTATTGAGCTCCAGTAATCTAATTGGAAAATTTTTAATTATATATTTATGCTATCATATTTAGAACATGAAATAATCTAGAAACCATCAAAATCCAGCCTCTTTTTTACATATAAGGAAATCTGAATCTGAGGGAGGTTAAGCAACTTGCCTAGAGTCATATACTATAGAAGGTCTTAGACAAGACTTGAATCCAGATCTTCTTGGTTTTTAGAGCATTTTAGACTTCACAATGTTATTGTTAGGAAAATGCTTTATATCTCCAAAACTATAGAGGTAATAAAACACAATTCATCAACATTATAATCAACAACCCAGAAAATGCTTTAAGAATGAGGAGCATCAGGAAGGTCCATTTAATTTTTATTTCTTAGTTTTTAAAATCTTTTAATGTTGCTTTCATTTTCCAATATCCATCTCCCCCAAATCTGCCCTAAAAACATTCTTTTTTACAATTAGACATATCTTTAAGTAAAACAAATTAGTATATTCATCATATCCCGCAATGTATGTCTCATTCTATTCTTACAATTTTGTGATTCTCTAATAAGATGCAAAGGTATGTCTTATCCTCACTATTCTGGGGTCAAGATTGATCAATGCATTGACCTGAGTTTGAAAGTTTTTAATTTTGTTTTTCCTTATTGTAATTATAATGTTTGAATGTTTGGTTGCCCATTTTTTCTGTATAATTCATTCATCTTGGCCCCATATATGTATATGTGTGTATATATATATATACATATATATATATATATATATATATATATATATATATGACTTTTTGTGATGAAAATTTAGTTGTTTCTTGGAATCTCTTACTTCACAATAGTATTAAGTTTACTCTTTTGGGAGTTTACATTGCTTGACTAAGCTCTCAATTATTCTGTTATCCACCACCTCAAAAAGAGCTTAACTTCTATTTTTTTCCTAGTTGTCAGTGTTTATTATCATTTCCATTTTTCTGTAAGAAGAATTATAATTTTACTTTTTTTATCTCTTCATCCATTTATCTTGATAGGCCTTCCCACCACTCTTGGACTCCAAAGCATTCTATTTTCTGGGTTGTTATTTATAATGTTGAAGAATTGTGTGTTTCCCCCCCTCTATAGTTTATTCTTCTCATTTGTGGCATTTATACACAAGACATTCTACAACATTTTCTCAGTTACAGTTCCTTGCTATTTCCATCCATCCTAGCACTTAATTTCACCATGGAATTGTTGAATTCTAAATGATGACTATGCTTGAAAATGAGTTATAAACCCATTTGCCATTACTTCTCAGCATCTTTTGTTTCTTTGGGTACTGAAGCCACTGACAGGTATATCTCTCAGCACTGGAAATGGGCTGTAAATAGTAAGATGATTATCCCTGGGTTCTCAGCTCTTGATCTGAATTAAGATAGTCAATAAAATAGAAGTAATATCCATAGCAATCTAAGCACTTTTAACTCACATTGTGAATTCTAGGTTAGGATAACTGAAAAGTAGCAATAATTCCGAAAAAAAATCTTCTATCTTAAATGTGTATCTGGAAAAAGGCATCTGAAGAAAAGAGACCTGATAACAGAATTAAAATCTTCAAGTCTCAGTGTTTTCCCTACTTTGTGATTTTGGTGAGAGTTTTATCACATAGTAATTTATTTTCTTCATCTTAGATACTGAACTTTTTCATTATCTCACACATTTCTTACTTTTTTTAAAGGGGTGGTATCTAGATGTAGCTAATTTGGCTAGAATTTTTCACTATTTAACCTAAATTTGGACTTCCCCCCCTCCTTTCTTCCTCTCTCTTCCTCCCTCCATTCTCCCTCTTCTCTTTCTTTCTTGCACAAAAATTTGTGTAGACTCTCAACCAATAATAGTTTCACTAATGTGGCAGCTTTTTCCTCACTAAATGAGGAGGATCAAAACGTTAGGTTCTTAAAATGTGTATAGATTTACAATTTACTTCCACAGTAGTGGTCCAATTTCTTAGCATGGCAGTATTTTCACTTTCCTTTCCTTTTCATTTTGCTTCTTTCTTTTTTCTCTCTCCCTTTCTTTCTTAGGGTGACTCTTTTCTAGCCTGTACCTTTCTAATTTCTCCTTGAATCAGTATAAAACTTTTCCAGAGAAAAAAAGGAAAAGGTTGAAGTTCCCATGTTGGTCATATCTCGATGAGGTATTCGCTATGAAATACAAGGACAAATACTTTCAGGTCTGCTTCATGGCCCTCAAGAGAAAAGTTCAGATTTGAGCTTTTTGCCTTTGATAGTTTCAAGAAGATTTCTGGCTGTAAATTCAAGAATTAGCTGTAGGTGTTGCAATTGTGAAATAAATCCCCCTGTCGCTTTTCATTGTAGTAAGATCTTGCAGATTACTGACTCTGAATGACAAGAATTGGACTCTACCACCCCTATGACATCATTCCTTCCATTTGCCAACCCCAACTCCCCATCCTCCACTAAAAGCTTTCAAATACTGGCACAAGTCAGGTAAAGTCCTCGAGGCTTATTTCTGGATTTTTTAGTAGTTGGATTAAGAAACTGTTCAGACTCAAAACTCAAATCTCTTTGAAACTATACTATCATTATTTCACCTTGTCTTTGACCCAATATTATTTGGGGATGGGCAAGGAGCTGATAGTTGGGTAACTAGAATCAAGGACATTCCTTCTTATAGGGAGTAAACAAGAGAAAAGCAGAAACCAACCCCAAGACTTGGATCTCCTAAAAAATTTCCTTTATAACTTATTTTCTTTTCATAATGTAAGTGGGATTGTGCCTTATGAAACAAGTCCTTAAGGAAGCTAATGGAAATATAAATTTGAATCTCAATTATAATTTAAGGCTATATAACATGCCTTCCAATGGTATTCTACTTTACCCTGGCTTATATTATATATAACTAGGGAAAGAAATGTTAAGTTTAGACTTGGAATTTTCCTTGAAATATACTGCTAGAATTTTGTAATAGTGATACAGACCAGTAAAACAGTTGAACTGAAGAATGGAACCTAGGGGGGAGTTACAGGAATTAAAAGCATCAGGTTCTAGTCCAAATTAATGTTTCTTATTTAAAATAGAAAGGTTAGCTAGGAAAACAAAGTCAGTGTTATTACGTTTTGTTTGACAGTTTCATATCAGATGTCTTGGTGCTAAGTTGTCTGAGAAATACATACAGAGAATGCCTTGTAAGCAATGAATTATCTATCAGTGCTCAATATTATGGTTAATGTGTTCTCATCCCTTGTTTGAAAAATTTGAAGAATTTACAGGGGATTTGTTCCAACCAGGGATGTGGAGAGAGAAATACTACCAATCATGATGAAACCTAGTTTACTTGGATGCTGCTTGGTCTCATACAATGGATTGAATACTTCCATTTTAGTGGATTTACTCTATTAGATGACCAAATTGATATTCAAAAATTTTTATCAGTGTGATGGGCATTAGTCAGCAATCCACCAAAAAGGGGAAATTTTTCTGCTTAGTGCTTTCTCATGGTATATTAGAGCTCTCATGAATGAATGATCCTGATGTATATCCACCTACCAAATTAGTCTCAAGTGTTCAAATCAGGATAATGAAAAGATTAGAGGAGCATTCTTAACAAAATGTTGACAAACTATTTCAGAAATGATTCAATATTGTATAGTTTTACAATATCAAAGCAGAATTACAGGAAATCAGGCCCAATGAAACTAAGTCTACAAAAACCTCCAGTTGCCTAGGTGAATGTTACAAGTGACTTTAGGCTGAAAGGTAGTGAGGCATTTTGCTTATCAAGAGTAGTGATCTAGTATGTTTCAGGGATGGAGGTCCTGCATCCAAGAGTATATATGTAGGTTGACTAAGGTTTTTTTTAAGGTCTCATCTCACTGATGGTGTGAATGCTCAACTGAGAGAGCAGAGGAGCACAGCAGAGGAGACAAAGAAATGACCTACATAAAGATAAAAGTTTTGCCTTCCTCCCAAAGCTATAAAAGGGAAGAATCTTTGAATATTCCCAGAATCAACATCCACATTATAGTTAAAGCAGAGTTTTCTTCCTGACCTATATTATTGTTGTATGATTGAGTTTAATACTGTCCTGTTCCCAATGAAGGTCAATGTGCTGAATTATGTGTCCTTGAAGTTTTCAGATGTTGCTTGTTTGTGAAGCCATGGAGTGTCTGAGTTCAAAAAGTGTTCCAAAGCCTGTTTTCTGGATTTCCTCTGAAACATGAAAAACTATCTTGCTCTTTTTGCCTTTTTGTTACAAATCTCTGGAAACTTACAGAGCTAGTTCTTCCATGACCTCTGTTAGGATAAAGAACAAGCTCTAGGCCTCCCTGCACCCTGCATGTAACATCAGATATGGGGAACCAATCAAATGAATTTTTCTGAGACTCTGCCTTTCACTATAAACTCTACATTTCTTGTCCATATCCTGGTCTGTCCAGGTATAAAATCAATGAAAACCTCAGGCATTTCCACATATCAACTAGGAGGAGTGATGAGAGCTTTGTGTAACCTAGATGTATTGTTGGGTAGAAAAACTCTCAAAGACTTATCTTTGACCCTTTTCTTCCTCCTGCTTTGACCAGAAGACCACACAATTTTTCCTCTTAACGTTTAGTCATAACCTTCCCTCTTCCAAGGACAGAGACCTGGCAATATTCTTTGCTCTGACTACCTCATGCCCCTGTTCTTCCAGGTCTCTCAATCCTTGAGTGTCTTAAGTCATGCCTTATGCCTTCCCCTGTGAGAGTTAAAATGTTCCCATAATAAAGGCTTACTATTTTTGGTCCAGCTACCTTTTCTGAACCTTTTTCTGTAAAAGTCTCAAATACTGAAACAAGGAATACCTTGCAATAACTCCCAATCCCACCCCCACCGCACACACACACCCTGGGATTTACATTCCAAAGTTTGAGAGGCACAATTCTATATAACAGTTTCTGTGGCTTCCTTTTTCTTAATTGATTTTCAGTGCTTCATGTTCATTCTTTCAAATTAGGTGGGCATTCTTTGTTTTCCAAGATTTATGCTTACACAGTAGACTGTTTGGTTTTGTATATTTGACTGAAATGTTAAACTATACAAAGTATCAGGGAAGGAATTAGAAATAAAGATAAATTTCTAAAGCTACGCCATAAAAATAGAAAGTCATAGTACTTCATAAATATTGATGTAACTGCTCTTGCCTCCCATCTTTCCCAAGAACTCTAGTGTCAATATAATTATTTGTTTATAATTCTAATTTTCTGCATGGCAAATAGAAATTCCCCAACTTGGGTGGGAATTCCCTAACTAGTCAAGAATAAGGGTAAGTGAGAAATCCTTTCTACATCTCACATGCCTAAGAGCCTTTAACTAATAGAATTAAGTCTGAAAACCTCTACATATTCAAACAAATGGACTGCAATAGTAGAAATTAAAGTCTCTCCAAGCCTTCAAGCTTCAAATTCTTCAATGGAAAAAAATGCCCTCTAAAAGCTCATGAGATGTCTTTTCAAGAAGTAACAGCAGCTCGAGGAGAAGTTTGAAAGATTCCTGCTGCAGGGGTAAACAGCAAGGAAAACACAATAAGGACAAAAGCTTCCTATCTGTCGTAACAGAATACAAGGGAACTGAAGGCAATACAGAGTATCTAACATGTAAAATCTGGAAAAAGAGAGAAACAAAGAGCTACAAAGACCCAAGGGGGGAAAATCTTTAACCTAAAATGTTTTCACAGGGACTCTAGGTTAGTTCTGGTTTGATAGTGACTATTGAAATTTCCCAGTAATTCTTGCTGTTTCTCATCAGTGATTACCATCTCTCTTCCCTTCATTCAATGCTGTCCATTATAGCCAAGAATATGAACTGGGGAACATAAGCTAAAGAAGTGAACCCTTGAAGAGCTTCTTCAGAGGGAAAAAAAAAAAACACATATCCTCTGAGATTCCCAAGGAAGTGGTATGAGACTTCATTCATAGTACCACAGATTTATTACCTATTCTAAGAAAAAGGCATGAGAAATGGAGCTGTATGGCAGAGGAATGAATGATGCATACTGTCAAAGATATATATGTATAAAATACTGTATAAATTAAATATTCCTACAACATGAGTCTAATCACAACCCATTTTTCTGAATTAATCCCATTTCTAATTTGTCATTAGGAATTCACAAGGAATTTTTACATATTTAAATAAATATCTATATTTATACTTTAACACATTATATGTGAATAATATATACATTTTAATGTGTCTAATATTGATTTATCTTTAATTTCATGTTCATTTCTTAGTTTCACTCATTCTTAGTGGAAAAATTAAAAATGTAATTGCAAAAATCCTGTAATATTACAGGAAATACATGGAAAATACTGGTATTCATCTATCAATTTATAATTGTCATTACTTTTCTTGTATCTTTCCATCATTGTTTTGCAAGCACTTTAATAATTCTGAATCCTTTTATAGCTTCTCATTTTTTTCACTTCAATTATTACTGTTTCCTACCCACTCAATTCCTGAATTGAACATATGGCCTCCATTCCAGCGTTTTTAGCAGTTAACATCTTGTTTCACAATGAACATCTTTTTTTTTAGTGTGATAAATGAAAATTCAGACCATTTCATCTATTTCAGGTTTTAAAGATAATTGCTTTGCCTTTTTCACTAGTGTCTTGCCATTTTAAAGTCATAAAATGAAATACAAAACAGGTCATTTCTCTAAACTTTCCAATAGCACTGCTATCTTCAAATAACTTAGGTTCAGAAATTTGAAGTCATTCTTGATTGATTCTTGCCTTGCCCTCATCTCATGTAGAATTAGTTGCCAAATTCTGTGGATTCTACTTCCTCAACTTCTCTTACATGCATTCATAAAGCCATTATCTTTGTATAGCCTCTCACCACATCTCTGGAACCTGATAATAATCCACTAATTCATCTTCCTGACACTGATCTCGCCATCTCTAATCCATACCCTATATAGTTACCAAATAGATATTCCTAAAAAGGTATTCTCCCTAGTCTCAGTGAAAAAATCTTTGCTTGGCTCCTATTGCTTCTAGGCTGAATTACAGTCTTCTCAATTTGACATTTAAAGCCCCACATGATCTGGCTCCCACCTAAGCTTTCAATTCTTTAATAAATTCATTATATTTACCTTCATGAATTTTCCCTTCTGATATAACTATTCCATTAGCTATTCTCAGCATACCATCTACTGAATCCATTCAAAATTAGAGGGGAACTTCTCTTAGTCTTGCTCCAGTTGATCACATTATTTTAGCAAAAACAAATTGGAATTTTAGAGGAAATGCTTGTTGAGTCTAAAAATGAATTAAAAAGTTTTCTATACCCTGAAGGTGCTTATAAATACTGATTCATCTCAAATTTTGTTTACATTTATTTTGCACGTTGCCTTAAAATAGTTCCATTGAAGTATATTAAATATTAAACTATTTTAAAATGATGTCATTTTTTCAACATATTTAAAAATCATTTTAATAGTCATTTATCTAAACTGTGTCATATTGTGCCACAAGATAAACAATAACTTCTGAGAGATTAGAAAATAGTTCTCTAAAATATTTACTGGGGAAAAATATGAAAAAACATGAGCAGGAAGCCATAATTCTGGATAAATATGAAATAAATATCTGAAGTTTCAAATAAGGGTATCTTGCAAGAAAAACACATCTATGTACATTTGTATGTGTGTGTATAGACAATTGACACAGATGTTTTGTGTGTATACATATATACATGCATAATCATAAATTTTTTAAAATTTTATTCTAAGCATAGCAGCAAATCATCAATCACATACTCAACAATGTACTTATATATGAAAATACAAACATTATTTAAATAAAATTAACTTAAAAAAGTAAATGTACCATATCATTTTGTTTTCTTTTTAATTCATATATCTTTATTTCTATACTTTTTGTGGGGAAAAGAATGTTGCTTTTAATACTATGATTTTATAATTATACTCAATCTCTTTCTTATTTTATCTTCTCTCTTCATATCAATCTTTCCATCTTTCTTTGTAGTCTTTACATTTCTGTTTATTAAGAAACAATCATATTCCATTCTGTTTATATACTGCAATTTGTTCAAACATACCCTTATCCTTAGATATAGGAGTTAACTGTAAAACACTACAGACAATATATGTTTTTATGAATGATGCTGCTATGGATATTTCTGTACAAAGAGTTTTTTTCTGCAGTAGCATCCTTAAAGTATAATACTAATATTGACTCCTGGGTCAAAGAGTATGGAATGCTGTAGAGCTTGGAATGCATAATTCTGATTTTCTTGCTCCCCAAAAATGTATCAATTCATAGGCCACCCTCAACTGTCATTTTTAAATACTATGTATTTTTCCCTATAATCCCAACAACACTGAAATTTATTGGGGGGATTTTTAACTATCTTTTCCAATGTAATGAATATAAGATGACTTCTCAAAATTGTTTTGGCTTGTTTATTTTATTAGGCATTTTGAATAATAGGTAGTTATTAAACATTTCTTCTTTGAGAACTATTGCTATCCTTTGACAATAATTCATTGGAGTATGAATTTTTACCCTTTTAAAAGTATTTAACAAATGCAAAGACTTCCAACTAAAGAGAAATTCTCAACTTGAGATCCCAAGAACACAGGTTTTTCCCCACTGTAGCCCTGGCCCTAGGATCCTAGTATTCCTTCATGTCCTTATTCATCACCTACCAGTATGTTGGACTCTTCCAATGTCCAGATTTTAGGTCTTGGAAAGAAATTCCAATGGGATTTTGCTTGAGGTGTAGAAGATAAAAAATTGAATAGGATGAAAGCTAAAAGAGGTCCAGCAGTTGAGATAATGTACAGTTGAGATAATGGAAAACTCAAAGCACGTAATTATCTAGAATTTCTTGCTTTGAGTTTTCCAAGAATACTTTTTGACTCAAGCTGACTTTATGTCACCTTTTCCTTCTGAGAGTCTTGCAGATTCTTTGCTGCTTCCCTTTCCACTGACAACTCATCATACTTCTGACCAGCATTTCTCTATTACACACTGTGGAATTGAGTACAATTCCAGTTTTTCTCATGTTCTCCTATAGCTGAATTGAGCACAACATTCTTTTGAGATTTCTGTGATTTTATAGTTAACAATGGGAAACAGAAAAAAAGCAAAAGGTTTCCCTCCTATGTGTTATCTTTTCCCTATTTCTTTTATTTTTTACTTGAGCATTGTAGAGAAGGAAAAATGGTTACATATATTACAATGGTGGTATTTGCAGTACACCAAAAAATATTCTGAAATAAGATTCATCTTATACTTCAATGGAATTTTCTGACACAGTAAATCTTAAGAATGGCATAGTGGAAAGAATTGGAAGTCATAATACCTGCTTTGTAGTACCAATTTTTACTAACTAGCTATATTATCTTGGGCAAATCATAAGTGCTCTGAGACTGTCTTCATCCATATTAGGCAATTGAACTTCATGATCTCTAGATTTCCTTTTTTATTCTAAAAGTTTTATAGTCTCAAATATTTTGTAGATGCAGAATGGGACCTCTGAGGGATAAAGTGGGATTTGTGGGAAATTTCCTATACAGTTATCAGTGGGACTAGCAGAAGAAGATAACCTATAGAAAATTGTCTCTTATTTCCCTCATATTCTTCTTAGACAGAATCAGTCATTGCTTAGAAACAATGAATCCCAAGCTTGATACAGTGTTTTTAAAGTTATTAAGGCAGTCATTCTGATGATACTAAAACAGGACACTGAGAAATGGGAAAAAATTATTTTAAGATGGTAAAAATTTGTTATTCAGTGATCTGGACTTTCCAGAACAGTTTAAAGGCTTAAAAGGGTAGCCTCTCTTCTGTATTTGAATCTAGATTCTCTGCTTGAAGAGGGATACTGTTGCTGGGGGTAAGGTGGGAATAATGTCTGTAGCCATGCAGCTTTCTAAAGCTGATGTTTAGTAATCATTCCCACACAAAAGCAAAGAATTTTCTCATTCTCATAAGTGACTGGTCCTAACTATTCTGTCCACATCTTCTGTTAGCTATTAAACAGAAAAAAATACCAAAAATTACCAAATTGCCAAATATAACACAGTAAAAATGATACACTATCTTCAGCTTAACAAATTGACATTCTACACCTTTCAACTAGCAATCAATGCAAATGTTTCATCTAATTGGAATAAATCAATCTGACTACTTTGGGGTTAAAAAGATGAGATAAATATAAAAGTTTATTTGATCATACAATATTGAAGGGAGCCATTGAAGTATAGTGACAAGATATGTCCAAATGTTTTGAGGGGGAAATAGATTTGGGAGATATTTAGAGGATGGATTAAAGGGGGGTGGGAAGACTTGAGGCAAGAAGTCTAATTTTAGGAAGTTATTCCAATAGCCTAAGCAAGAGAAATGATGGTTATGGTTATATGAAATAGAAGGATATAGAGAAATGCTATGAATGTATAAATGACAAGATAATCATATGTGAAGTGAGGAAGGGCAAAGTTAAGAGAGAGAAATTCTGTAGAAGAATGTAGAATTCTAAATTGTAATAGGGAAATTTGGACAGGGTGAGTTTGTGAGGAAATCTACTATGCAATTTAGTATGCCATATGTGATTCAGACCACAGGACATCCATACTCACTCTTTTATATTATTTCACAATGATTCCTAGAAAATGAAAGAGAAGAGTAAATATTCTTATTCAGGAGTTGCTCCTCCAAGACTTTTAGGGCTTGGCAAATTCTAGAGGACCTGGGAGAGAAAATGTGTAGTACGATCACATCCCATAAGGGATGGGAGTGGGGCAGCTAGGTTGGACAGTGGATAGAGCACCAGACCTGGAGTCAGAAGGACCTGAGTTCAAATTTGACCTCAGACAATAATTGCCTAGCTATGTGATCTTGGGCAAGTAACTTAACCCCATTGCCTTAAAAAAAAAAAAGGTTTATAAAATGATGGGAATGTGAAATAAAGAATTTTGCCTACCTAGATGCTTCAAATGCCTGGGTTTATTGGATTACTACATTTTATTTCAGAGAGTGTTAAGGGAATGAAGGAGTGATTTATCTGTATTGAGAGACAAGTACATATTGGCTATCTTACAGAGATTGGAGTATAACCTATTTTCCTTCCCTGAAAATGCCTTACCAAAAATCCTTTGGGCTAATCCTATTTATTGTCTGTGGGCATGAATAACCTCCACTTTGAAAAGTGCTGACCTTAGAATACCTAGAAGTTTATACCCTGGTTACACAGTCAGTATGTATCAGAGGCAAGGTTTGAACCCAGGTTTTCCTGGCTTTTAGGCACCCGCCATATCCATTACATAATTTTAAGTAGAAGAGAGGTCTCTGATTTGCTATTCTTGCTCTTAAGGAGAAAAAAAGTTGTGGTTGTTCTTTTTCCTACCAGGGCTATCAAAAAAGAATCATAAATCATTGTCCTTTCAGTGCTTTACTGTTCTTAAAAGAAAAAGATAAAGGATGAAAGTGAGATCACCTGGGGCAAAATTAATTCATTCTTGATATGACCAGAATATTTGCCTAATATTGCCTTCTGTTCCTGGAGCATAGAGGATAATAAAAGTTTTTAACTGAATGTTTTTGAGATCTCCCTAATCTTTGTGTTGGCTTGAGCTTCTTTAGTCTTTTATATGTTGATTACCTTCATCATTATTTTGGACTGTCATAAACTATTAAGGTTGAAAGAAAAGTGAGAGATCAAATTTAGCTTCCTTATTTTAAAAATGAAGCAATTGAGACTGAAAGATTTTAAGTGACTACCCAAGTACACCTTGGCAGAGAGTGGCAGAGTCAACATCAGAATTCAAATTTCCTCATTCCCAGTTCAATGTGTGCTTTCTACTCAATTTAACTTCCTCTTATCAATAATGAACTTAACTTAGTAATCATTCTATTTTCTTATTAACCCCACCTCTATTAAGGAAAAATTCAAGAGATGAAATCTATTGGTATGTAATTGTTCAGTTTTTCACAGTAAATTATTTTGTTTCAATTGTTAAAAAAAAATTGTGTACACTTTTTGTTTTTTGTTTTCTGCTTTTTAACCAAGATATGACCTTTCTTGCCTGCAAAACAACTGAACAGGGAAGCAAGAACAGAGAAGCAAGGACAGCATAATTTTAGTCAATTTTCCCAAAAGAAAAATGTTTACAAGGCATTAATTCAATATGGTGTAAAGCAGGGACTACCAATAAATTCAAGAATCTTAACTTTTTCCCCATTATTTTCATTATTTCTTTTAAAAAAAGCAAAGAGATTTAAAAGAAACTTGTTTGTCCTATGTATTGTTGCCATTTTATTTATACAAATCCAATAATTAAGGACCATGCTGGGTCTTTCCTTCTTGGAACATACCCATGTCTTTAAAAGAGAGAGAGGCATAAACTAAGAACTGTTTTTCTAATGATCTACTACTTAGCCTTGTATTTATGGAATGGTGGTACTTATATGAATTTTTAATATTTCAGTAAGATGTGTTTCTATGCCATTAAAGGCTAGATTGTTTTATCTGCAATAAAATCATTCAGGGAGGAAAAAGTATTTTCTAAAACTAGGAAATGAAACTTGCACATGATTAAAGTCACAGGGTAGGTGATAATTCACATTGTGTGTGCTTGTGCACAACGCAAGAACATAACTCAAGCTGAGATACTAAAGGAACTATATGTCACAGGCTTCTTTTAATGAATATAACATTTTTTTCTTCCAACAAACTCTACTTTTGTCATGGGCACAGTCCTTTCACCAGATGCATAAACTCAACAACCTAAATAAATATTCTTGGTTGCAACATCAATGATGTTCACATCTTTTTTTTTCTAAGATTCATTACAATTAATTGTTATATATTCTCAACAGTTAAGCCCTCATTCTTTTTTTTAAATTGTATTACTTTCAAGGGCATAAATTCTAGCTGCAATTTGATCCCAATAATATACATGAAAAGCCAGATGGGACTATTGTCAGGGTGTGTTTCCACATGACTACTTGTCTCTAATAACTTGTCTAAAACTACAAATCTATACACTACCTTACTAGAAGTGAAACAATCAGAATTTTGATTCTCATCATGATTTAGTCATCTGCATCCTTCTTCCTTGGCTTAGGTCCTGGTGCTAGTTGCATTCTCTGGACTTAACCTCTTCAGTTAGCCTAATGCTACCAAACATTTAACTCTTCAAACAGATTTCCTTGTGATATAGCATTTGATGTAGTATTTATTAGGTAATATTGCTCAAACCCTTCAAATCATCCAGCTGTGAATCAAAATCTTGATTTCTATTGGTCCAAAACATAAACTAGCAAATTTAACCCTGAAAATTAAGTCTTTCTAAACTAGTTTTAATGAAAATACATGCCTCAAATTAATGCACTATAGTCATGGTCTAACTTTTTTGCAGACTTTTTGGAAGCATTCATTTGTCTTCTGAACTTTTCCCTCAAGTTTCCACTTGGCTATAGAATATTCACAAGACTTTCCATAAACTAACTCCAATTTGTCCTTCTAGTTTTATCTCCCTTTATCACTCCATAACTTTGACTTTACTTTTACCTTACTCTACTTAAACCAAACAGTTCACAAGTTAAGACTTAATTATTTGTTGTCTATGTTGTCTTGTGCTTTTCTATTGTCTTGAAAATAACCAAAACATTGACTCCATACTCCTTATAAAGTGCTTTACTAAGCACTGGTGATACAAAGAGATATGCAACATGAATTCTTATTCTAGAGGAATTGCAACCTATTAGAAAACTGAGTTTATATGTAATGTGACAATATAAAATGGAAGTTTAATTCTAAGTGCCAAATCAATGATGGGATTCAATTTAACATTTAGTTATTTTTATATGCAATGCAAGAGGAAACAGAGCTTATCAGAAAGGTTAGCATTGGGTTCAAGCCCTGCTTTTGTTATCTACTGGCTATGTGATTCTAGATTTGTCATTGTTCTAGCCTCTTATAGTCACAAGAAACTCTCTAATATTATAACCTGTTTAACAGCTGTTGATCTGCATTGAAAGAACATGTTTTCTCCCCTAAACTGCCTTCCTCATTCAAGTCTACTGTTTTCTAACTCCCAAGCAGATAATCATTGCTGTGATATAAAATTGTTGTGGTATATCTCTTCCTCATATCCTTCCTTTAAGCTATACACCAGTGACATGGATAAGTTCTAATCCTTGCTGATCTAAAACATATGAACAAAGTGCAAAAGTCAGCTATTAACTATGACTTTTTAAGATATATATATATATATATATATATATATATATATATACATACACACACATACACACACATATTTATATATATATATATAGTTGAGAAAAATTGCCAGATGGACCATTTTGTTGGTATAATCAGAGATTTTGAAAATGTGCATATTTTGGTTTTTGATTAAAATATTATCTTCTTGAACATTGCAATATAAGTAATGAACTGTTTTCTTTAAGCAATATTTTTTTCTCCTTTTATCTCCATCTCCTTTTCCATCTGCCAAAAGTAATCTACTCTGCTAAGTACAAAGGATATAGAGGTAGACAAAACTCATGCCTTGCATCCAAAAGGATTAGAATGTGAGCAACAGGGAATAGAGAATCATTCAATTTGGCTGATATGTAGAATTCATAAAAACCAGGAAGTTGTATTGAAAATGGATTATAAAAGATCCTTGAATAGCAGGACCAATAATTCATATTTTCTATGGTGGATATGGAGAACCATTTGAGTAGAAGAAATAGGTATAGCTATTGTAGAGGAATATAGAAAAGGAGTGAGCAAAAAGCAATAGCACCATTGGAGGCCCAAAGAAAAACAGAGAAGAAGGGAAACTATTCTAGGAATAGTATGGATTAAAGGAGTGGGGTGGGGGACATATGATTTATTGGAAAGAACAGTAAGCTAAAAATCCTGACTTGAGTTGAGCATCCTAAAATTAACTAAGATTTTATATAGTAGAGTAAAAGTAATAGTAGATTATATACATAGAGAATCTATATTTCAAGGACCAACTTCGATTTGTTTGCTTTCATGAAACCTTTTCAATGCACTCTACTCTGAAATGATTACTCTCTCCTCTAATATCAACTTTCATAGTGACTATGTTATCCATTTGGCAGCTAATCATATTACCTTAAAATATCTTTTTTTTAAAGCTGGAATTCTATGCATACTATGGGAAGGATGTAAAGACTAACAAACTGCCTTCTGTGGGGGGTGGGGGGAGGGAAGCAAGATTGGGGCAAAAAATTATAAAACTAAAAATAAAACCTTTCTAAAATTAAAAAAAGGCTAGAATTCTAGTTTTCCTCAAAGCACAACTCAATTACCAACCCAAATGAGGTGTTCATCACAATAATGACATTTTAACATTCTGATGGTGAAAAAGAGCTCTGATAAACAGAAAACGCATGACAGAACATTGCAACATTCATTCATCTAATGTTTACAATGCTTTCCTTTGTTAGAGATGGATTATTAGTTTCAAATGCAAACTTACAATCTATTATTTGAACAATCAGCACACCAATCATTTTATTTTTACTATTTTTTTTCATTTGGCATAGGGATTACATAAAACCCTGATTAATCAGAATTCAATTTACTGGAATCCCTAATAAAGCAGATGCTTTGGCTTGATTACATTTTTAAGGCAAAAGATATTAAGTAAGAAAAAAATCAATTGATTGAATGACTTTTGTAATTAATGTCAAAAAGAAATTTAAAAAAACATCTCCCCAACAGAATTCTGGAATATACACCTCAGCTTATTAGTGAGGAAGTTCAGTTCTCTTTCCTTCTGCTTTCTATCTAAACCTACAGAACTGTAGAGAAAACTGATGCTCAGAAAGACCAGTCTCCTCAATGATCAAAGAAAATGTCAGTGATGTTTAGCCTAAAGGACTCTGAAAAATAAAAAGTGAAAATGAAATATGTTTGCAACAAAAAAGTCAGTTTTATTATTGAAGTTTTGTTTATCAGAAAATTTAACAGTGAATTAAGGTTTGACAGTATTAGATTTACCCATCACATGTGGATGGATGCTAAAAAGTTCTGGATGTTAATGTTTTCCTTTTCTTTCTCCTTTTCCTCCACTTTTAAACTCCATTTTTATTTAACTGTCTTCTATACTGTTTGAAATGAGACTGGGGATTTACTTTATTCCTTTGTAAAACATAGTAGTAGATTAAGAATGATTTTCAACATCTGTGTCACCTTTAGCAAAACAATCTTAAATGTTAATAGCCTTACTCTCTCTGGATTTCTTGTTCTTTTTTTCCTTCATTTATTGCATTTTCTCATCTGTAGCTAGTATAAGTCTCTCCTATCTTGTGGGGCTGAAAAACAAGTAATCAACTTGGATCTGTTTAATCTCCCTAATGGAATATAATGTGCCCAATAAAAGAAAGAAGTTGAAACACTTTGAAAATACTTCACAGACTAAGGTTTCAAATTATAAAAACTCATAATTTGTATTCTCCATGGATATTCAAATTAATCAACAGGTTGTAATGAAGCATTTATTATATATCTATCACTAAAGGATTATTTTTGTATGTCTTTTCTCAAACTAATTGGTTCTTCTATTTACCAATGTGAAGGGTCATCCTGGGGTTATCAGAAGTTTTCCAGCTGAAAGGGACTTTTAAGGTCATTCATAACAACTGTCTCATTATAGAAATGGGAATACTCATACCAGAGAAATCGTGATATTTTTCCAATAACAGGTATTAATAGGAAAAACAGTACGTTCTTTGACTCTAAATTGTGTTCTTTCCAATGCAACATGCCCCATCCCAGTTGCTTCTATGATTTAGTTATCTGGATATGGTTATCTCTTCATTTTCTTTCCCTTATCCATCTTTGAGAATTTCATAAATCATAAGGATGACCATTTATTTACATGTAAATGTCATGTTCTTCAATTTCTTCTACCAAATAACTTCTTCTTCCTCCTCTCAACCTCAAATTGGCAGTGTGGCACTTTAATCACAAGAACTAGGCAAAGAGCTGCATTACTTTCAATATACCAAATGTTGAAATTACATTCTTCTCATTATCTTTCTACTTCTCCCACTAAGTTCCATGAAATTGGTTTTTCATTTATATCAGAATGCCAGTGTTTTTAAATTCTCCAAATTGTATCAGACTATATTACCCATTTTTCTTTCATTTTCCTCTATAGATGGTTTTCAACTTCTAGTCTCCTTGGGCAAGTTAATAACATTGTCCTATATTTTATTATTTTATAACCAACCACATTTGTCCTTTGCCTTACTGCTACTTGACAATCTACTTAGTTGATACTTTATCCCATTCTCCACAGTAGCTAGTTGAAACGTCTTTCTCTGTCTCTGTGTCTCTGTCTCTGTCTCTCTCTCTCTCTCTCTCTCTCTCTCTCTCTCTCTCTCTCTTTTTCTCTCTCCCCCTCCCTCCTCCCTCTTTCTGTCTCTCAGTCCCTACCCAACCATACCTCAAAGTTTCTTGAAGATTGTTTCACTGATTTTAAGCTCATTCTATATAAACTCCCTCAGTTCTCTGAGATCTTTTAGGCAGATATTGTCTTTTGTTTTTCTTTGTATCCTCAGAGTTTAGCATTGAGCCCAAGACATGGTCAGTGCTTATAGATGCCTATTGATAGACTACTCTTCTCCTAAAATCTATTCAGTATTATCACCTATTTTATCTGAAGCACAGGTAAATCTAAACTCTGTACAATGTTAGTTCATTTACTATTTCTATTGATACAAGTTCTACTGCCTCTTCTAGGACACAGATGTAACAAGGATCCTTATTTCATTAATTTTTTAAATTTCTTTTTGCTCCTTATTATCTGCCTACAAATTCTTCCAAGTCCTAGAAAGTACTTTCTTTTTCCTATCTTACCTCACTGAACTAGTATCCCTTTTCCCTCCTTTCCATCACCACCAGATTAATTTAAAAAATTACCTATACTCAATCTATCAGTTCCTTCACTTTCCCATATACCTCTTCAAAATTTCATTTCTATAGAATAGAACTGTTCTATGGAGCCAAAATAGTGGGGAGGAGGCAGCAACTCAGATTTACTATCTCATTATTTCCCTACAAACTACCTAAAATTAATGTCTCAAAAATCTGTAATAGCTGAACCAACAAAAGGTTGGGGTGAGATAATTTTCCAGTTCAAGACAATTCTAGCAATGCAAAGAGCAGACCTTGGAGAGAGTTGGCATCTTCATGAGCTCAGCCCATAGGCAATAGGGGATCAGACAACTGATCAGAAAGAGATTCTGCAGGATAATTTGCTGGCATTGAATGCAGGATGCTACCTTGCCCAAATACAGTTCTGGCCTACAGTTCCAGGACAAAGAGCACTAACACTTGTAACCCCAGGGAAGCAGGGACTCTGATCATAGTTTCAGAGTGGAGAATAGTGGTTGTTTTCACTCAAAAGGGAGCAAGGGCCCTTGTCTGACTTCAAAGGCAAAAAGGAGCAATGGCACTTATGGCTACAGGAGAACAAAAGACCTGATTACAGTTCTGGGGACAAGAGGCATGAAAGTACTTGAGGCTAACCTGGAAGAAAGCCCCTTCCTGAGTAAAAACCAAAACACAAACCAGGAAAATAGTGGTCACCTCTCTCCTTAGATTATATCATCTGGAAAGCAAGAAAAACCTAGAAATTCTCAGAACTGCCTATGATGACAGCAGAACTAAAAAGGTCGAAGTTTAAGGCAATATACCCTTTACCCCAAGAGGAGACCCCAATTTCAACATAAATATAAAAGTAAATGAATGGTGTTGAAAAATGAACAAATACACAAGAACCCAACAATAGTAGGTCTGATCATGGGTATAGGGAAGGAGACAGTAATGTTAAAAAAGATTCAAGCAAAGCCCTAAAGGGAAAAAAAGGTTATTTGGACATAAACCCAAAAAGAATCCTTGGAATAATTCAAAAAAGGATTTTTTGAAGAGTTTAATATTTTTATTTTCCCCTCCCTCTTTATTCTCTTCTTGCCTCTTTCTACACAAAACACAGAAGGAAAATACAGGATTAAAACAGCAGAGGCCATCAAAAGGTACAACACAAAAAAACAGCTATGAAGACAGGCTTATTTACAAGAGGAAATACATGTAATATTTTCTAGGTGGTTTGTATATCGGACAACATTCAAAAAACTAATCATGCTACATGGGCTCCTTGACCACAGTAGTAAAGTGAAAACAAAATTTTACTGTTAGAACATAAATATCACAGCCCAGTTGTTTTAATTTCAGTGCAATTAAATTCACAAAACTACATTATACTTATTAAAATGAGTTTAAGTATTATTTCTAAACATTCCTTGACATTTTTCACAGGGAGCAGGGTGTTGGTGAAGAAGAGCTGCAAGCTTCAGAGGTTTCTTTATTCAAATTCAAAGCCAACTCAATTTCTGGCTATTAGGTTGACTATAATTTGAATATATGATAAATTCAAAACACATAACAGAGGCAGACTTTCTAACATGCTTTTAGCAAAAGCCCTTTTCTTTTTGGAGTGGTCAAAGAAAAGGACTGGAACAACCACTTGTTTTTATATTAAACTATGGTGACAGCAGTGTCTTGAGTTGTAACATTATAGGTGTGAGAATTTAAAATAGTATCTTATAAGATCTGTTTATCTACTAGAGTGGGGCTGGACAAACAATTTAAGGGTGAGTTTTACTGTTTGGCCTTAGAGCTATGGGTGAATACTATTGGTCATAAACTCTTATTTGGTTAATGGTGACTCTATTCATTAGTCCTTCCTTTGCCCTCTCCTCCAGGTCAGGGATTTAGATAATTATAACAGCAGGACTCTGTTTAGGAGTTACTATAAGGAAGTTTCTCAATTTTCTAAGTAGAAGTTCCTATATCTAAAGTGTGAAGACACAAGAATGACTGACAACAATATGCTAGATTGCTACTTGGCAGAAATAGCAAATTTCTGCACATTTCCAAGGTATTCCTTAGGGGGAAAAGGTTAACTTTAGCTAAGCCATGGAACCATTTTTTAGTAATTCTGTGATTATCTATCTCCATAATGAATAGAATGGAAAATCAATGCTAATTGATCTCTTCACCAGAAGTGACAAAACTGGTTTTTATATCCATGGAGCTAACTTTTTGAAGGAGGATATGAAATTTACTTTTTTTTCACACCCAAAGACCATCACTATTTCTCCAGGAGGAAAAGTTTAACCTGAGATATTGCACTATTAAGATGGACTGTAATACTCAAGTTACTGCTAACATTCTAAAGGATTAAAGTGAATTACTAGTGAATTACAAGTATACTATTCTATAGGGTTGTTTTAGTTCCCTAAAAATGCCAGTACAGTTAACCTTGGGTAATAAAAGTACAAGAAGTTCAGAGGGGGGCCCTTTCAGTGAATACACATTCTGTTGAATTTTACACAAAGACACCAGCCTTTCAATTGACCAATCTCAGATTCTTATCAAGAGCCAGTCAGAAAGTTAAATGAGAAAGCAAAAATATGCCTCTGTAATATTTTAGTACACATACTTTGTAGAAACTGGTTCCCTAGGACACCGTGTCACATTTATGATAATGAATGAAAGAGATACATCATTCATTTTTCTTCTCCTTTTGTTTGAGGAGCTTGTTTATCTCCCTTTTGGCCATTCCAATATACTTCGAAATGATTCCATGTTGGTTTAGTCCAGGAAGTAGCAGTAAGAAAGTTACAATAAGGTAGTTGAGGAAAAGATTGTGGACTTGCTGTCCAATTCAAGCAACTGCAGCAAGGGAAACAATGATGGTCATGAAGTACATTTTAGGTTTTTCTTCCTTCAGTGTGAAGAGACGTCTCCACCAGCCAACAGTTTTCTGCACCGTGTCTTTACTAGATTGCTGCAAATTTCATGAAATATTTGTTGTTGCTCAGTAGTCCATTTATTGGAGCCAAATATCCTAGGAGCAAGAATGGGTATAAGGTAGTCAGCCAGGCATAAAAACATAATGAAACAGGAAACACAGAAAGAACAGATGGATCCAAGTAGTAGATCAAAAGGAATACCAAAGAAACAACAGCCATGACTGCAGGAGGAAACCAAGCTCTTTCCCATCGAAGAATTTTATCAGCTATTAACATCATTTCTCCCCATCCTTGCAATTGTTCTTCCAGGCTGGCAGTTTCAGCAGCCAGCAGGTTGCTGCTGCGGTTATCTCCTTCCTCCATGACCACCGTGGCACCTCTGAGGCTCAGCAGAAGACGCAGAATTCTACATACAAAAAAGAAAGCAGGATGCCAGCCAACCTGCCCAGCTCCTCCCAAAAAGGATTTTAAAAATCAAATGTGTGGTAGCTATGTGGCAGAGTGGATAGAGCACTGGCCCTGGAGACAGGAGTACCTGAGTTCAAATCCGGCCTCAGACACTTAAAATTACCTAGCCCTGTGGTCTTGGGCAAGCCACTTAACCCCATTGCCCTAGAAAAAAATCAAATGTAAGAGAGTCAGAGAAAAAATTAGGAGAGGAAACGAGATGCCAGAAAATGATGAAGAATACTTGGCAAAAGAGGCATCAAAAAAAGATAAAACATGAAAAAATTAACTTCTAAAACAGAATTGGCCAAATGGAAAATGAAATATAGAAATTCACTGAAGAAATGAAGACCTTTGGGGCAGCTAGATGGCACAGTGGATAGAGCATAGGTCCTGGAGTCAGGAGAACTTGAGTTCAAATCCAGCCTCAGACATTTAATAATTAACTAGCTGTGTGACCTCAGGCAAGTCACTTAACCCCATTTCCCTGCATTGCCAAAAAAAGAAGGGAAAAAAAATGAAGACATTTGGGAAAGTGAAAGATAACTTTGAGACAAAAAAGCAAAGTCAAAATGGAAAAAGAAGAAACTGTGAAATAATCTCATTGAAGAATAAAACTGACCTGAAAAATTGATTGAGAGACAATTTAATTCTTTTGGAATAGTTGAAAAATGATGTTAAAAAAAAACCTAGACTTCATACTTCAAGAAATTGCCAAGGAAAACTACCACAATATTCTAGAACCATAGGTTAAATCAAAATTGAAAGAACTCATGAATCATTTTTTGAAAGAGATTCCAAAATCAAAACTTTTATGAATACTATAGCCAGATTCCAGAGCTACAGGTAAAGAAATCTTGCATAAGTGTTCAGGGAAAAAAAATCAAATGTTTTGGAGCCAAAAAATCACAAAAAATTAGGCAGCTTCCACAAAAATAATCAAAATTGAGTTTACTAGTTCAGAAAGGGAAAAAATGAATGTTTAATGAAATAATTTTCAAGAATTCCTATTAAAATAAACCAGTGCAGAAAAGCAATTGACTTTCATATGCAGGACTTGAGAGAATCATAAATGGTAAACATGAAAAAAGAAATCATAAGAAATCATAAGTTTAAACTATTTACATTCTCATATGAAACAATGATACTTAGAACTTCAAAGAGCTTTATAATTATTAGGACAGCTAGCAGGTACAGATATACATAGGAAGAGGTACAGCTATAAGCTGAGTATGATGAGAAGTCCTAAAATAATTAAAAGATGAGAAAAAGAGATATGCACCAAGGGGGGAGGGAAGGGAAGAGGAGAGAAAATTATCTCATGCAAAAGAGTTTTTCAATAAAGAGATTTTACAGTGGATAATACTTAAACCTTACTCTCATCAAAATTGCCTCAAGAGACAATAACATAACAAATTTACCTGGCTATATAAATCCATCTTATAAAATACAGAAGTATGAGGTAAAGGGGATAATACAAAGGGAGGCTCCTGCTAGGAGGTTAATTAAGGGATATAAGTGGTCCAAAGAAAAGAAACTTTTGAGAAAGGAGAGAGAATGTAGAAAGAAAAAAATAAAAAGGAAGGAAAATAGGATAGAGGAAAATACACAATAATCAAAACTGTGAATGTGAATGGGATGAAGTCTCCCATAAATTGAAAGCAGAAAGAAGAATGGATTAAAAACAGAAATCCAGCAGTCTTGAAATAGACACACAAGAGTAAAAATAATGGACTGGCTCAGATTCTTAGCTTGTTCCAACTTAGGTGAAGAAATAAAAATAAAATAAAAACAGGGGTAGCAACAGACAAAGCAAAAGCAAAAATAGACCTAACCAAATGAGATAAGCAGGGAAACCACATTTTGCTAAAAGATCCATGGACAATGAAATTATATCAGTGTTATTTTTGCACTAATTGGCATAATATCCAAGTTCTTACAAGGGAGGTTCAATGGAAATAGTAAAATTATAATAATGGAGGAAGTAAATTTCCCCTTTCAGAACCAGATAAATCTAAACATAAGATAGAAATGATAGATAGAAAAGTTAGATATGATAGACTTATGGATAAAACTGAATGGTAATAGGAGTATGCCCTTTCCTCAGCTTTATAGGGTACCTTCCCAAAAAAAATTTAACCCTGTATTAGAATATAACATCCTTACTAACACAAGTAAAACTATTACATGCATTATTTTTAGACTAAAATGCAAAACAACCCATATTTAATGAAAAGTTGTAGAGATTAAATTCTAAAATATTCAATTAAAAATCATAGTTTATAAACACCGAAAAACAAAATCAGTAATCTTTTAAAGTTAGCCTACATTAACCAAGAAAACAATGTGCTTAATCTATTTTAACAGATTATTATACTTATATATATATTTGAAATAAAGTCTCTTGTGACAGTTATTGATAAGTTTGGGAGAATGTAAGGTAGCCACAGTTAGGTGGGTTTGGAAGTCATTACATGATAAAAGCAAAAATGTACGGATGAAAAAATTGATAAGCTGAAGGGAAATTACTAGTGGTACACCCCAGGAACCTCACCTTAGTCCTTGCTGTTGAACATTTTTTTAAAATCAAATTTGACTTTGTTGGAGAGGTCCACCAATTGGGCATTACATACATTTTTTTAATATATTGATCAGTTATACTGCTTTTATTTGTTTTGTTTTTGTTTTTTTTTTACTGTAGAGTAGCTCCAGGGGATGGAGGGAGAGAAAGAAGTGGAGAAAATTTTGGCAGTATTTAAAAACAATAACAAAAGTGTATCTAAAAAGAAGTCATATATGCTTTACATAAGTAGCATAATTAGATGAAATAGCAAACATATATCAGGTTTTTGTATGAAAAGGATATTGATATCTGAAATCTAAAAAAAATCTAGTATTTGTACTTGAACTTTGATACATCTGTTGACCCCATTTTTTTTAAGACATTGGAAAACTATGCAGTAGTATAAACCACAACCTATCTTTGGTTTCTCAAATTGTTTAATTCTTGCCCCTGTAGTTTAATAAATTTGAAAGGTTTATTCTAGATCTTTCAGTATTTCATGAATATCATTTGAACTTTCCTTCTCTTTATCTCTCCCATTATGATTGATCAAATATTACCTATCCCTAAATATGTCTTTTGTGCCTAATTCACAAAATATTTCTATTTTATCTTGTTCACAAGGTACAGATATTTTCTGATGCATTATTATATTTATTATGTATGCATTTCTCCATTTTCCTTGAAATCACAATTATAATTGTTGGAAGATCAAGATTGTTATGACTCACTGCCATTGTTTTGAAAAATTGGGGGATTTTTTTTGGTCTAAGGATGGAGAGAGATCTTTGAAAGCATTGAATAATTTACCACAGTAACCCAGAATTATCTCAATGTGAGATAATTATCCAAGTATAATGTTTTTCCAAGATTTGTGTGCCAAAGGACTAATGCAAAAAAAAAAAATATCCAATACATTAGAACATGAGAAATAAGCATTCTTCATCTCCTTTTTTCCCTGTATGTACATAATTATTATAGATTCCATTAAAGAGCCCCTAAAATATTCTGGAGTTAATATAATCAGCAAAGTAAATTAATATTTTATTAGGAAAAGAAGGTTCATCAACTTAAATTCTTAATTACCTGAGACTCAGAAAGACTGAGTTTATTACAAAGCTAAAAGGTGTCAGAAGTGAACATAGTACCCAAATAAAAGTTGTTAAAATAAAAGCCCTACAAACTGCTAAAATAGAAGAAATGCTAGGCCCAAAAGAGGGACCTATAATCAGCCAGAGCCCAATCACAGGTTAGAACCATTATAAAAGAATTTGTTGTTTGAGAAGAAAGTTTAGTTTGAAAACTAGAACAGAAAAAGAGAAAGCTCTTAGTTGTTCAAAGATTGCAGTGGGAAAAGGATGAGGTACCCATCCGTATTTGATTTATTTTATGGTTAAAAGGGTACATTGTATGGGAAAGTCAAGCAGGAAGTGAGGGTCCAGGGAGAAGACTTACCTGTAAACACAACTCTATCTGAAATGATCAAGACCAGTTTCAGGAGTAACAGGCTCAAATTTACTTTCAAAGGATCACTGATAACATCAAGTAGCCCTGGTTTAAAATCTTCTTAGCTAGTTTTTATGCTGCTTCATTTTCTTGGTTGCCTGGTGAAAAAAGAGAAGTTCTAGCATAATTCAACAGTTAATAGTCATTACAAAGCCCTGGTTCACAAAAGTCCAGCTCACAATCAAAGTAGTCAATTGCTTCTCAATATAGTATTATTCAGAAAGTGATGTCAACATCTATAGGTATAGAAGTTTTCCTTAAGGCACTTTGGTTTTCTGCAGAGCATTGTTCCCTGGCAATCACCCTTAGAATCCATATTATACCTCACTTTTATCTCACTTATACTTTGTGGTATTGCTAATCAGAAGTTCATTTAACAAAAATTGTTTCCATGATTGCACCAATCAAAGAAATCTTAAAGGATTTTAATATATGCACTTTGTTAGAGGAGATCCCATTAGGCTGCATTTTTATCAGTGTATTTTTATTGTCAAATAATAATAGACACAGCATGGCAGTATTTTCTATGCCTCTTAGTCAATCATGTGCTAGCAAAAAGTGCCTTATGCTGTAGAAAATCGCACGTCAAAAAATTTTCTCAAGGATACAACAAATATTTTCAGTAAAATTTTAAACAGGTCATAAAAAAGATATATATTGTCTTCTTGATGGATTTTGGGGGATGTAAGAATATAAGGTGTGATATTTTTCATTCTTTGAAGAGTTATTACTTCATTGTAGTAACTTAAGCAGTTTGTAAGGTTCTTAAAATTGTAGCTCCAGTAGAAACTTATTCTACTTATCTCTTATCAGGTTAAATTGTTCTTCTATATAATCTCAAATGATATTTCCTTTTCGTTAAAAACATAACACACCAAGGGGCAGCTAGGTGGAGCAGTGGAAAAAGCACCGGCCCTGGAGTCAGGAGTACCTGGGTTCAAACCTGGTCTCAGACACTTAATAATTACCTAGCTGTGTGGCCTTGGGCAAGCCACTTAACACTGTTTGCCTTGCAAAAACCAAAAAAACCCAAAAAACAAAAACAAAAACAAACAAAAACAAAAATATAACACACCCATGGAAAGATGTTAGATTATGAAAGTTTGTGGTCTGTCTTTGATGATAAGAATATGCTATTACAAAATTCCTGGAAATTATATTTCATTTCACATTTTTTTGATTGTCTTTTTGGTTCTGCTAATAAATGCTACTGTGATGCATGGTTTAGTTGAGCTTCATGCCAACCTTGGCATGGGTACTGTTTCTCTATTATTTGGGGTTGTTCAGGAAGGACTAGCGTCTCTTTGACAACTTATCAAGACTTTTTCAGGGCTGTTCATCCACCTTTGGTGCACCTCTTTCACCTAATTCTGACCTGTGGTTCCAAGAAATTATTTCATGCTCTCTGGTAAAATCATCTTGCCAGCCTAGCTATACCAGTTTAAAGATAATGAACCAACTTCAAACCCATCAGTGAGTTATAGAGTTGTCTACCCAAAACAGTGAAGATTTCCACAGTACAATGGATAGATGAGAACAGTTTGTTCTAGTAGCCATGAAAATTACTCAAGCAAGGGTTTATGGAGCACTCTAGAACATGACCAGAAGTCAGAGACATTAAGGTCATCTATTACAACCAATCTTGCTAACTTTTCCCTTGCAACTGGACTTTGATTGTTCTAGAAGAGAAAACGAACCTAATGACTTTGTGCATCTCTGTCTCACTTAATTCAGTTTACACAAGTCAAGACATTATCCCATGATGTCATTGGTCCTTTTCATAAAACAAAAGATGAACCTTGTTTTTGATATCTGAAAGGGTGATACTGTTCAAAATCTGCAATTCTCCTCTTTAAAATCTTTACAAAGGAACTGCACATAAGCAGCTGTTAATCATAGGAGACTGTTTTGTAATTTCCCCAAGAAATCCAGTGCTTCTTAATTAATGCAGTTGCTCATCATAACTAAGAGAAATCAGTTCAACATTTTCTAGAAAGTCTTTTCCCCATTTTTGAGAATCAATAGTCTATTTTATTTTACTTTTTAAAATATTTTGTTTTCCAATTATATACAGTAGTAGTTTCTACCTGTCATTTTTGTAAGGTTTTAATTTTACAATTGTTCCCCCAACCCCCTTCCCTCCCCCACCCCCACACAGAAGGCAGTCTGATAATCTTTACATTGTTTTCATGTCATACATTGATCAAAATTGGATGTGTTGAGAAAATAAACATATCCTTGAGGAAAAAAAATAATAGAGATAGCAAAATTATGTAGTACACAACTTTTTTTTTAAATTGAGCATAGTAACATTTGTCTTTGTGATGGTATTCTCCATTTCAGATTCCCTAAAATTGTCCCTGATTATTGCACTGATGGAATGAGCAAGTCTATTAAGGTTGATCATCACCCCAATGTTAGGATGCACAATATTCTTCTGGTTGTGCTCCACTTGATTTCCTATTCTTTGCTACAACAAACAGGGCTGCTAGGGATATTTTTGTACAAGTGATGTTTTTACCCCTTTTCATTATCTCTTTAGGGTAAAGACCCAGCAGTGGTATTGCTGGATCAAAGGGTATGGACATTTTTATTACTCTTTGAGAGTAATTCCAACCAATAGTCTATTTTAAAAGGGTGGAATTGTTCTAATTCTATGGAGTGTCTTTTTTAAATTTTCTTCTAATATCTTGGTTTTTGATCTTTGCTTTAGACTGCAATTTGCAAAGGTTTTAATGCAATGTCTTTCAGTTGGGTAAGATGATGAGGAACATTGCTGAAATACTATTGATGTACAAAGAGTTCTGATGGGTTAAGTATACTTCAAACATTTATATGAATACATTCTGATAAGGAAACAAAAAGACAAGTTAAATGGATCTTTGGCTTCATTAGCAAAGGCAGAGAGGCATTTTTATTATTGCCCTTTGCTCCAGTCCAAACATATTTGAACTATTGTGCTTATTTTGGGATACCACTATTTTATATATTTTGTTTTTTCCAACTACATACAATAGTAATTTTTAATAATCACTTTTTGCAAAGTTTTGAGTTTTGCAAATTTTCTTCCTCCCTCTCTTCCATACCCCCTCAACAGAAAGCAATTTGATATGGGATCCACATTTGTAACCATGCTAAATAATTGAAATTTAATAAGTTGTGAGAGAAGAATCAAATCCAAAAGTAAGAAAAAAAATATTAAAGATATCAAAATTATGTAATTCATAAAAAACTATTAAAAATTGAAGATAAAGATTGGCCTTCATTTAAACTCCACCATAACTTCTCTGAATATGGATGGTATTTTCCATCACAAGTCCTTTAAAATTGTCTGTGATTATTGTACTGCTGAAATAAGTCCATCATGGTTCTTCATCACTTTGTGCTATTGTTAATGTACATGATGTTCTTCTGACTCTGCTCATTTCATTCAGCATCAATTCATGCAAGTCTTTTCAAGCTTTTCGGAAGTCCCATCCGTCATGGTTTCTTATAGAACAATATTGTTTCAGGGTAGCTGGGTGGCATAATGGATAGAGCACTGGCCCTGGCTGTGTGGCCTTGGGCAAGCCACTTGGCCCTATTTGCCTTGCAAAAACCTTAAAAAAAAATGAACAATAGTGTCATTGCGTACATATACCACAGTTTGTACAGTCACCCCCCCAATTGATAGGCATTGGATGCCACTTAAGAAAAATGTAGCAGTGAACATAACCACATAGTTTTAAAAAGAAGCAATATAAATGATGAAGAACTATGTGATGTTTGACTTCTTATTCATCATGTCAGATATAATGATAAAAACTGAAAGTAATCACTGTTAGAGAGGCTGTGAAAGAACACACCCATATATTGCTTGACAGAGTTAGGAATTGATTAAAATATTCTACAAAAACAGTTTGAAATTGTGTGAAATTAAGTGTTAAACTATCAGTGCTATTAATCCAAGTTTCCTCTCTAAAGAACAGGTATTTCAAAGAGCTCAAGTATAGGGGAAAAGGCTCTGTGATCTATCATTATATCATGATATCAAAACTCCTTCTCAAGCTCATGTTCCAGTATCTTTGTTGGCTCACTTTACTATCTATCCCAGAATTCTGATTCCAAGATCACTGAGGTTCAAATTCTGAAGTCTGATAGGAACAACTATTAGTTTCTGAAACAAATAAGGGCAAATAACACAGAATAAAAACAAACATCCTTAAGCCATTTTTTTTTTGAGGTAGGTACATAAGTGAAGGAAATCTATTCTCCCACCAGCTCAGTTTATGGTGCTCTTATTATGGATGAACTGTGATCTTCATCATTTTGCCACACCTCTAAAGAGTTCAGGGAATGTTTCAGTTTCACCATCAGCCTTTCCAACTATGCAGTTAATTAAAGGTTACCCCTTCTCTTTTTGAAGGGAAGTCAGAATTCCTCTATCTTGGGCAATTTGCACCTGAACAGATTCTATATAAGCTATCTGGGCATGCTTTAAAGGCCTTCTACATCTATAAAAATTCTTCTCTCCTTTGATATACTTTTTGTGCTGGAGATGTAGGCCTTGCAATATGATATCAAATGATCTGGAAGTTCCTTATAAGTGGTGCTGATCCTCTTTGTGGGAATTAGTATCATTTTTTGGCTAAAATTATATTTCTAATTAGTCACTACTGATGCTATAACTTGCATTATTATAGTGCTTTAATGTTTGCAAAACACTTCTTTACCTATGGTGTGAGATAAATGTTACCAATGAGGATATCTATTTTCTGTGAGAAGAAAAAGATCTCATATTTTATAGTAATATATCATATATGATATATATATATATATATATATATATATAAAATTAAAGATCACTTTAGTTTTCTCTTTGACTTCACTGCTAAGCACATAGTCCACCACCTGCCCCCCCCAGTCTTTCCCCCTCCCTCCCCTCTCCCATATACTCACAGTGATACTGCTGTCTAAGTAATTGTTATAGCTCTTCTTTTTATATCTCCAATGTTTCATATACATGTTTTTCTCTCCCTATAAACAACCTCTATTCTAGGTTAGATTTTAAATTTTTTTCTCAAATTTTCCAGTTATTACCTAATTTCTACTGCTCCCCTTGTGTATCTCCAAATGTTCCTCTCTCTCTTATGCCCCTCTCAAGAATCTTCAGTTACTCCCTATAAAATCTAGGATAAAATTACAAAGTCTTCTTTGATGTCTCATTATTTTACTTTATATGTATATGTTTGTTTTCCATTTCATTTCATGAAAGTCCTTTTCATTTTTGGTAAACAGCTTATTTTTTCCGATCTATGTTTTTGTATAGTCACCCATGTAAGCTTTCCTTCCTTTTTTTGTGCATTTTAGCATCTTTTGGTCCCTTCAAGTTTATGCTCACTTGCCATACCTTTCTTAATCTGCCAAATTGTAGAGGCTCTCCCTGCTATCCTACTAAAATAACTTTGTATATATTTTATGCTTATTTTGTCAGTTGTTTCCTTCAATAAATTGTAAGCTCCCTAAAAGCAGGGAAGAGTGCATTTTGTCTCTACATTCCCAGGCTTAATGTAAAAATTGTAAATGCTTGCTTGATTAAAAATAAATTGAATTATTATCATGCTCATTTACTGCTCTCCATTCCAAACCTTGTTTATTTCATTAAATAAGATTCTGCCTATCACAATGTTGTAGTGTCCAAATGCTCAAGTTATTGAGTTGCTGACTGAGATAAATTGAAAGAAATTCTTAAATTTCTAAATGGGAACATACTTAAAATATTTACTATATTGTATTTATAATAGTTTCTCCTTTGTTCTACCAAGGATACCAGCATTTCTGTAAGCATTCTAATATATAACTCTAATCTCATCATTCCCCTGCGCAACTATGTTCAGAACTTCAAATGAGTTCCAAACTACCATTCTAGTTTTAATTCACATTCAAATTACAGTATTCATTTAGTGCACCAAATTCAACTTACTTTTTCTTATACTTCTTCATACCACTATCTAGGAAGGAAATCACTTTTCTTTAAATCTATATTTGATGAAACTTTCCTAACCTTGAATATTAAGATCAGATGCTGTCTTCTCTGTGAAACTTTTATTCAATAATTCTTATCTTCTATCACTTAACACTTCATATATTCCCTATGTTACCACATTTTAATTTTCAAATAATTATTTTTGTTCCTATTTTATCTCTTACCAGAATTAACTTTCCTCCTTAGAACACAAGGATAATATCATCCATATTTTTTTATCTCCAGCACTTGTCATATTGTTGCAAATAATGGATTTATGGTATATAGTTGTGAAATTAAATTGAACAAAATTGAATTAAATAAATTAATTCCTGCCTTCCATTTTAGTAATTTCTAAGAAATTATTATGTCCTATTTCAAAGGTCTTCCTTTCTCTGTTACCTATCACTGGCATAAACTTAATCTTTAATACAGTATGTTAAATGATAATGGTAAAAGGGGTTAAGCCTCCTAGAGACATTTGCATTTAAATAGTGGAATGCATCTATAATGCTAAATTTGGCACAATTTCTTATTATTGAGGTAGCAATTTGGAAGTCTTTTTTTTCCTAGACTTAACATTTTTTAACTCAAAAAAATTAACCTCTTTGATTAATCTCTATATAAAAAAAAAACCTTAGGCACTATATAGCTCTTGAGTTTAGAGGTCAAGTTGGGGGGGGATAACAACCATTTAAATAAATAGAGATAATATAAAATTCTATAACTGCATGCTAGATCCAGATAAAACTAACTGGAAATTGACCAAACAACTTCTAGGATGCTGAGTCTACCCTCAAGGTCTTTAATCTCATTAAGCTAGAGTTAAAGATCCTTAGAGATCTCTTTAATTATTCAAGTGTTTTGGAAGATAACAGGAATTTCATTTTGAATTCATGAAGCTATAAATAAAGGAAATAGTTCTTAGGTGGAAGGTATCTTTCATAAAACTGGGGAAGTTGAAATATGTGATTTTTTTATCAATCCTGTAGAATATATAAAGCAGGTGACTTTATTCCACATTTACTGTTTGTACAACTTTGTGTAAAGGAGAAATAAGTTTAACAATTAAGGAGTGATTAAATAGAATTCAAAGTTTAGAAGAAAGTTTTTATTAATTTAAAAACAGCACATAATTTTATGCAAAATAAAATATCACATCTCCACACTTGTTTTGTTTACTTGATGGACATAAACTCCTTAATTGTACTTGTAACTTTCATACAGAAGTAGTTCTGTTTCTGCTGAAAAATAAAAAAAAAATTCACAAGCCAAACAAAAAACCCACTACCAACTACAACAAAATGATAAACCACTTGCAACTTCAAATTTTAATGAAATAGAATACAGTTATTTTCCCAAATTTGGACAGTTATTTCAACTCTATTAACTTCAGTTTCTAGATGCACAAAATAAGGAGGTATGGTTATCTCAAAAGCCTTGTTTTATTCTAAACATTTTTGACTCTAAACAACTGTACTTAATCATTCAAGTTTAGTCTATTAGAATTATGAAGCAGTTTTAAATTTCAAAACAATTTATTATAAAATATTGCTATGAAAGAATTATATCCAGAGACAAGCATATATTTTAAATTTGGTTTATCTATTCAATTGATTTATTTAATTTTTTAATTGACATTTCATTCCAGATTACCCACTGTTAGTGATCTAGAACCTATATCCTCTTGTGATGACAATAAGATATTTCAGTAACAAAATGTTAGAGTGAAAGTACAATAATACATTTACATTTCATTTTAAATTATACAGTAATTCCTCTGTAATATGTTTGCTTTTCTACTAGAAAACATATTCCAGTCATGAGACTATTTGAAATGAGTTTGAAGACAAAAGTGTATCTTTCAATATTTAGGGATAAAAAGGGGGAGGGAGGATGTACCCAATTTCTATTCAAAATTAAACATTTTTTTAGAAGTCTAAACAAGTGAGCCAGAAGAACAATGTCCACATTAATAACAACATTGTGAGATGATTAACCTCGATGGAAGCAGCTCCTCTCAGCAGTTCAGAAAGCTAGGACAACCATATTAGAATGGTTAAGGACAATGTTATCCCCATCCAGAGGAAGAAAAAACAAAACAAAAACCCTTCAGAATCTGATGTACACTTTACAAAATTTCTCTTATGTATCTCTTTCCCTTAATCCTAATTCCTCATACCAAAAATAACTACTCTGTAAACATGTTTCTAAAAAATATGTATGTACAAAATTAACCTGACTGCTGATGATGGGAGGGGTGTGGGAAAGGAGGGTGGAAGGAAACTTAAGAATATGCATATGGATAATGTTGAAAATACTTTCATAGCATGTGTCAATTAAAAAAAAATTGGGGGGGGGCAGCTAGGTGGTGCAATGGATAGAGCACCAGCCCTTGAGTCAGGAGTACTTGAGTTCAAATCCAGCCTCAGACACTTAATAATTACCTAGCTGTGTGTGGCCTTGGGCAAGCCACTTAGCCCCCTTGCCCTGCAAAAAAAAAAAAAAAATGAAAAAAGAAAAGTTTTAACAAGTGAAACCCAAAGAAACAGGAAAAAGAATTCATTGTCCTTTGAAAGGGTAGTGAAAAAAAAGTATAATTTGGCAAAAAACCTACATATTTTAGCAATAGCCTTAAGTATGTTGTGTCATATCCAAAACTGACTTACAGTTTGTGCAGCTGTGATTTCTTCCTGTCTCCATGCTGAGCAGAAAATGGAAATATATATTGATCAAACTCCTGAGCAGAGAAAAGACTGAAAGCCTTCTGGCTGTGGAAATACCACAGGGAATGCTCAAGGACTAAAAATTCCTTCTCATGTGTCCTCGCATTCAGGTGCTGAAAATTCTTGGGGTCATAGAATATTCTGTGAAGTTATTTCTCTGAGAGTGTTTTTTGAATGATACAACTTTGGGCCAGCAGCATCATTTTGAGAGTATGTGTTGGTGTTCATAACATAATACAAAAAGTAACTATTCCTGAGAAGATCATAGACTGTCAAGAAAGGCAAAAATACACATGGAATTCATAGATCAAATTAAGTAAATGTCCCATTTTTCTCATATTAATACACAAAATCTAATAACAGCATATTCATTTTTCTCCCTATGAGTTTATCATTTAAGTAATATAAAATTTGTCAGATACCCTAGCAGCAAACAACTAAAATGACCCAACCAAGGTAATATCCAAATTCTCAAACAGCCTCAGAACAAGCATTGTGTCATAAATGAAGTTCACATCTGAGCCTGTTTGAGATTTGCTCTCTACAAACTATTACTGTTAGAAGAAAATCTGCATATGGACACATATTCTTCTTAGAGCAGAGGAAGAGAGACAATAAGATAACAGCAGGACAAAGTCCTGAAATTTTCCAACTCCCTAGATTCTTATTTAGGTCTTAATTGATCTTTTGAACAAACCAACTTGGTATGGATAATATCTTTTTTTCTTTTAGAATTGATTATACAATTTGGAAAACACTGGCACATGACTGCCCAGCATAGTGTGCTTTCATCAGAGAGAGTACCGTGCTTTATGAGCAAGGCAGAATTGAAGCAACTCAAAGGAAATGAGGGATATGTAAATGTAAAGCAAGCACCCCAGGTGTTCACATGCACTATTTGTGCCCATACTGTAGTAGAGTATTCTGAGCTTATATAGGTCTGATCAACCACAGTAAGATACCTCTAACTCCTCTCTAACATGGTTATGTCAGTTTGGTGGTCTTCAATAAAAGACAAGAGTCAACTAACCAACATCAATTGCTATAGTCTTCCTCCTTAAATTGCTTGTAAGTTTCTGTGAATGCTGATATAGTAAGACAGTAGTTTAGTACAGTCTAATCATGATGACTCCCTAACTTCATGTTGGATGGAAGCTCTTGAAAGTAGTAACTGGTTCAATGTTTGTATTTCTAATACATAATACAGCTTCTGGAACATGGCTGGCTACAAAGTATGTTTATCAATGGACTGATTTATCATGGGACAAATAGGACTAGCCTAGTTATGAATACTAATTCTAATAGCAATATTAAGAACTTTTAAAGAAGTGAGGGATACAAGGCGTGTTTCATTCATTTCCATAGAAGCATTTGTTCCTTAGGTCAAAAAAACAAGTGGATGGGCAGCAGTCAACAAGGCCTTCCAAGGATCTTATGGAAAAGCTATGTAGAGTAAAAGTCACCAAGTGGCTGTCCAAGTCTGAATTAGTAATGCAGATCTCAAAGAGATGAAGGTTTTGTGAACCAGTTTGTGGATTTGCCATTGAAAGTACATGAGATTGCCACTGAGGGTGGGAGGTGGGAAGGGAGGATTGAAGGAATTTTTGTAACTTAAAAATATAAATGTGCATATGGATGAAATTAAAGTCTAAAAAAGAGGAAAAAAAGATTTTAAAGTCATTGTAAGTAAGAATTCTTTCATTCTTTGTACTTGTATCTTTAGTGCTGACCACAGAACTGCTCATAGTAGTTTAATAAATATTTGATTGATTTCTGTTAAAAAAAAAATATATGAGATCCTGGTGTCTGCTTGGGACCCTCTTGAACTGATCTTAAGTTTAAAATATAAAGATGACAAATATGCAATATTTAAGAAGTATATAGAGTCAATATGGTGACATAAAGATAGGAAGCTCCCAGAGCTTTTCCCAAAACAACTTTGAAGACTGAACAGAGGCTAAAGCCATAGCAGAACTTTTCAAGATATTTTGGAGGAACTTCAGGAAAAGATCTGTCACAAATGGATAAAAGAAGTAAGTAGCTAGTTTAGAAAGAAAAGCTAGAAAGTCAGCATGAGGTTCTTAGCCACAGTGAAGCTTAGGCCCTAATCAACTTAGCATGACTCAGGACCCAGGATAATTGAGTTCCCAACATGACTGAGGTTCCAGTGAGAGTTGAGTTCCCAGTACTTGGCCCATGTCCCAGTACAGCAAGGCAGCAATGAGGGTCTAAACCAGAACTTGGAGAAAAAGCCCCAGAACCCTTGTACAATGTTGAACTACACTCAAGGAATAAAACGTAGATCCTCAGCCCCAGCACAAAAAAACATGGGTCTATAAACTCTATACCACAGGAACAGAGTTCAACTATCAAAACTGAGCAAAAACAGAAAAGGAAAACCTAACCCAATAATCATTAACAACTACTAATCTGATAGAGACAATAACTATGCCATCTCAAAATTAAGTAACAAAATACCTACAAGAAAAGTCTCAGAAGGCTTTATGATTTGGTTGCAAACACAAAAACCCTTGTAAGAGCTCAAAAAGGATTTTAAACCCCAAATGATGAAAATGGAGAATAGAAATGAGAATCATGCAAGAGAATTATGACAAATATTGAACTGGAAAATCAACTGAAAAAGGAAAAAACTCATCTGAAAATAAAATTAGCCAATTAGAAAAGGAAACACAAAAGCTAACTGAGGGGCAAGAAACTCTTAAAAACGAAAATTGTATGAATGGAAAAGAATGACTTTATGAAAGAACCAAGATTCCATCAAACAAAACAAAAAAAAAACTGAAAAAATAGGAAAAAAATGTAAAATTACTCGCACATTATTGATCTACCTGAAAGCAATGATTAGGAAAAAGAACCTGGACAATATCTAGCAGGAAATTATTGTGGAAAATTATTCTAATATCCTAGAACAAAAAGGTAAGCTAGTCATTGAAAGAATACATTGATCACCTCCTAGAAAGGGACCCCAATAAATATAAAAACTCTCAAGAAATAATATAGCAAAATTAGAGAATTCTTAGCTAAAGGACAAAATACTACAATAAAAAAAAAAACAATTTAAATGCAAGGAAGCACCATGAGGATTACTCAGTACTTAGCAGCTTCTACATTAAAGACTCTGAAGCCCTAGAATATAATCCAGAGGGCAAAGGAACTTGATTACAACTAAGAATCAACTTCCTTACAAAATCTAGTTTATTCTTGGATTATAGATGAGAGAGAACTTTCAAACTAATTGTTAAAAAAAAATAACTGAACAGAGAATTTGATCTTCAAATACAAGACTCAAGAGATATCAAAAAATTTAAATGGAAAACAGAAAATTATTAGTCAATAAGATTACATTCTTTACATACCTACAAAAGAAGCTAAGACTTGTAACTTCCGAGAATAGTATTTCTCTTAAGACTGTTGAATATTATTAGAGTGTGTTGACATTGACTTATGTATTCAAACTTTTAGCTCTTAAGTCGTTGGATTTGTATTGGTACAGTTAGAGGAACTGTACTTGAATAGAGGATGTAAATGTAAATTATAAGGAAGTTTATGGCTCTTGAGAAATATATTTCTATAAGGAAACTTGAAAGGAGGATACTTTGATAGGTCATGGGGGGGGGAAATGGATTATGCTAGGAGAAGGAGACAAGGCATAAGAGGATAAATAATACCACATGAAGAGGAACACAGGACCTAATCTAGTAGAGGGAAAGAAGGGAAAGTGTGAGTACTATGTAAATCTTACTCTCAACATATTCCCGAGTTTAGAAATTTATCCTATTCTACAGGGAAGCAGAAGGGGAAAGGGGAAAGAAGATGGAAGAAGGGAATTATAAAAGAGAAGGGGAAAGTTAAAGTAAAAAAGGGAATAAAAAGGGAAAGGGAACAGAAAAGGGAAATGGGTAGATAAAAGAGTACAAATTCAGGGAGGTAGTAGCAAAGAGCAAAACAGGTGAGGAATAAGAGGAAGAGAGAGAAAAGTACCAATAGGGCAGAGAAGATGGAGAGGAATAGAATATAACTCTGAATGTGAATGGGATGAAATCTCCCATAAAATGAAAGCATCAGATTAAAAATAAGAATCCCAAAATATGTGGTTTACAAGAAACACATCTGAAGTGGAAAAGTACACACGGGGTAAAAAAGTGTAGAGTAGAATATATAATGTCTCAGTGGCAGTAAAAAAAAAAAAAAAAAAAAAAAAAAAAAAAAAAAAAAAAGCAAGTGTAGTCCTTACCTCAGACAAAGCGCAAAAATAGATATGATTAAAGGGGATAAGGAAGGAAACTACATCTTCCTAAAAGTTACCATAGACAATTAAGCAATGTTAAACATAAATGTACCAAGTAGTATAGCATCCATATTCTTAGAGGACCCTTAAATGAGTTACAGGAAGACATAGACAATAAATCTATAGTAGTAAGGTACCTCAATCTTACTCTCAGAATTAGATAAATCTAGTCATGAAATAAAGCAAGGCATTAATGAGGTAATTAGAATATTAGAAAAGCTTGATTTGATAGTCCTCTGGAGAAAATTAGATGATAGGGAATGGAATATATCTTCTTCTCTGTGGCACATGGCATCTACACAAAAACTGACCATGTATTAGGGCAAAAATACTCCTCACAAATGTAGAAAGGTAGAAATATTAAATGCATCCTTATCAGATCATGATGCAACAAAAAATACATAATAAAGAACATGGAAAGATAGAATAAAATTCATTGGAGATGATAAAGAATGAGTGGATCAAATAAAATGCTACAAATAATTTCATATGACAATGATGATAATACCAAAACTTGTAAGATACAAAGAGGTTATTAGGGGAAATTGTATCACTAAATCCTAACATAAATAAAGAGATCAATTAACTAGGAATGAAATTTAGAAAGTTAGAAATTAAAAATTCCTAATGAAGTAGCAAATTAGAAATTATGAAAATCAAAAGGAAATTACTAAAGTTGAAAGAAAACTATTGAACTAATAAAGCTAAGACTTAGTTTTATGAAAAAACATAATTTCAGTTAGTCTGATTTTAAAAAAGAGAACCAAATTACTAGTATCAAAATGAAAAGGGTGAAATCACCAATTAGGAGTAAATTAAATTAACAATTTGGAGCTATTTTATCCAACTGTATGCCAATAAATTTGACAGAATGAAATATAAATATTAACAGAAGAGGAAATAAAATACCTAAATAACCCTATTTCAGAAAAGGAAATTAAACAAGTCATCAATGAAATCCCTAAGGCAAAATCTCCAGGACAAGATAGATTAACATGTGAATTCTACCAAACATTTAAAGAAGAATTTTTTTTTTACTTTTTACATGTGTTCATATTTTTATTGAGCAAAAGTTCTACTTTCTTAGCTATGTAAGTATTAAGTTTGTAGATAGTAACATAATAGGGAGAGCAATTTTTCATTTCTTTCCCTCTGTGAACAAAAGCTAGGTACCAGTTTTATAAAAGTGTCCCTAGGAATTTGCAGTGGCAGGAGGGACTGATCAGCTTGTAGCTTCCTGTGCCTGGCCTTGCCTTTCTGCTCTTTCTCTGCTGTGGTCCAAGCCCTAGTCTAGTCCATAGTGACCACCACCACTACCAGTACTTTGCTTTAGAGGTGGAAAGACAGTGTAGGGAGTTAAAAGGACTAGTGGAGGGGGATTCTTAGACTATAACTTCAGGAGGCTGAGCTGAAATGCATCCCTTGAGCCCCCAAGTAGGAGTTATAAACTCATTTTCCTGTAGAACCCTGTTGCATTATAAGGCTTAAATAAGTTTTTGTGCACCACACTAAAAACTTAGTCACTGTGTATCACTTTACATATGAATTTTAGAATTGCATTCCTTTTGCTTAGCCCTACCTGATCTAAAATTATATTATAAAGCATCAGTTATCAAAACTGTCTGGTATTGACTAAGAAATAGACTGGTAGACCAGTAGAATAGACTAGGTGCAATAGCAGGAAACGATTATAGTAATCTGCTGTTTGATAAACCCAAATAGTCCAGCTGTTGGGACAAAAATTCTCTTTGATAAAACTGCTGTGAAAATTTGAAGTTAATATGGAAGAAACTTAGATTAGACCAACACCTCATACCCTATACCAAGATAAGATCCAAATGGATATAGGATTGAGACATAAAAAACCATACTTAAAGCAAACTAGAAAAATCAAGGACTAGTTTACCTGTCAGATCTATGGAAAGGGAAGTAATTTATGACTAAGGAAGAGATGGATAACATCACTAAAAAGAAACCAGATGATTTCTATTACATTAAATTAAAAGGCTTTTGCACAGACAAAACCACTGTAACCAAGATCAAAAGAAATGCAGTAAACTGGGAAACAATCTTTATAACCAATGTTTCTGACAAGGAATTCATTTCTAAAATATACAGAGAACTGAGTCAATTTTTAATTAAAAAAAAACATTCCCCAATTGACAAATTGAAAAAAGTAATTTACAGATGAGATCAAAGCCATCCACAGTCATATGAAAAATTGCTCTAAATCATTACTTATTAGAGAAATGCAAATTAAAGCTTCTCTGAGGTACCACCTCACACCTCTCAGACTGGCCAATATGACCAGAAAGGATAATGATCAGTGTTGGAAGGGTTATGGGAAATCTGGGACAACATTGCATTGTTGGTGGAGCTGTGAACTCATCCAATGACTCTTTGCTAAGAAGTCTCATATTTGTTACCCAGATTCCTCTTTTTTATTTTTTTTTAGAATTTTGCAAGGCAAATCGGGTTAAGTGGCTTGCCCAAGGCCACACAGGTAATTATTAAGTGTCTGAGTTCAGATTTGAACTCAGCTACTCCTGACTTCAGGGCCAGTGCCCTATCCACTGTGCCACCTAGCCACCCCCCAGATTCCTTTTATATATTCAAACCCCCTTGTTTCCCTTTCCTTATTGTCCAATTTCCTTGACTCTGACTCCCCTTCCTCTATTAAAAAAAATCTTCACGAATGTGTTCCTGAACTCTTAAGAGATCATATTTTAGTTCCTGATCCCTGCAGGTGGTCTTCTGTGCTTTTTAACCTTTTGCCTATTTAACTGGCCTAATTTTTAAGATATTACCTGCCTACCAGTTTTACTGAGCTACTTTTTAATATTTGACCTTAGATTTTTGTTCATAGCTATAGATCACAGATAGCTCTTTTTTATGATTTTAATATTTTATTTGTTTTCAGTCATATATAATAGTACTATGTACCCATCATTTTTTGCATGGCTCTGAATTTTATAACTTTCCCTCCTCCCCCCTTCCCTCCCCCCCCCCCGTCTGACAGTCTCTGCATTGTTTCCATGCCATACATTGATGTAAATTGAATGTTATGAGTAAACATAAGAATAAACATAAAGCCCCCCCCCCCAAGAAGATGGGAAAACTCAAGAAGAGAGAGAGAGAGAGAGAGAGAGAGAAAATGTACTTTAGTCTGTGTTCTGATTTCAATGGCTCTGTCTCTGGGCTGACTTGCTTTCCCTATCATAAGTCCACCACAGAAGTTGCTCAATATTTTTCCCTCAGTTGCTATACCTCCACTCTATTTCTCCTTTCATCCTGGCCCTGTCCAAAAGTGTATTTCATCTGATAACCCTCTCCCTAGATCTTCCCTCTCTTCTATCACCTATTCCCCCCTTCCCTCTCCCCATTCCCCCTCATCCCTTCCATTTCCTCCCATCCTTTTCCAAGGCAAGACAGATTTCCTCACCCTATTAAATGTGCATGTCATTTCCTCCCTGAGCCATTTCCAATGAGAATGAAGGCTCACTCATTCCTCCATGTATTCCCCCCTCCCAGCTCCATTGAAAAAACTTTTTTTGACTCAAATGAAATCTCTCAGCTTCTTCTTCATCTCCCTTTCCTTCCTCCCAGTACTTTCCCCCATTGCCCATTGACTCCATCCCTTTACCACATCATACCACTATATTCTGCTCCTTCCTATGTCTTGTCTATATATGCTCCTTCTAACAGCTTTTATAAATTATAAAGTTCATATGAGTTATCAATATCCTCTTCCCATGCAGGAATACAAAAGCTCAACATCATCAAGTTTCTCATAGTTAGTTCCTCTCTTCCACTCCCTCTATGGTTCACCAGCATCCTGTACTTGGAGATCAAACTTTCTGTTCATCTCTGGTTGTTTCGTTAGGAAATTTTGAAAGTCCCCTGTTTCATTGAAAATCCATCTTTTCCCCTGAAAGAGGATGTTCAGTTTTGCTGGATAGTTGATTCTTAGTTGTAAACCAAGATCTTTTGCCTTCCAGAATATCATATTCCAATCCCTATGAGCCCTTAATGTAGATGCTGCCAGATTGTGTGTAATCCTGACTGTGGAGTCTTGGTAGTTGAATTGTCTGCTTCTGGTAGTTTTTAGAATTTTCTCTTTGATTTGGGAGTATGGAATTTGGCTATAATATTCCTGGAAGTTTTTCTTTTACGATCCCTTTCAGGGGGTGACTGGTGAATTCTCTCGATTTTTATTTTACCCTTTGCTTCTAGGATCTCAGGGCAATTTTGCTGTATTATTTCTTGAAAAATGAAGTCTAGGCTCTTCTCCTGGTCATCCAATAATTTTCAAATTATTTCTTCTGAATCTGTTTTCAAGGTCAGTTGTTTTCCCAATGAGATATTTCACATTTTCTTCTAATTTTTGACTTTTTTGGAAGAGTTTTATTTCTTCCTGATTTCTTGCAAAGTCATCAGCTTCCTTTACTTCCAATCTGCATTTGAAGGAGTTATTTTCTTCAAAGAGCTTTTTTTAATCTCCCTTTCCAGTTGGGCAATTCTGCTTTTTAAGGCGTTCTTCTCCTCATTTGCCTTTTTGTTTTGCTTTTTCCATTAGGTCTAAACTGGTTTTTAACATATTATTTTGTTCAGTATATTTCTGTATATCTTTCACCAAGCTGTTGATTTGATTTTCATGATTTTTCTTCATCACTCTCATTTCTCATCCCAATTTTTCCTCCACCTCTCTTAATTGCCTTTCAAAGTCTTTTTTGAGCTCACCCATAGTCTGAGCCCATTTTCTGTTTCTCTTGGAGGTTTTGGATATGGAAGCTTCAATTTTGTCATCATCTGAGTATGTGTTTTTATCTTGTATGGAACTAAAGTAATTTTCTAAGATCAGATTCTCCTTTTTCTGTTGTTTACTCATTTCCTCAGTCCAAGGCTAATTTACAGCACTTCTGAGCCTTTGGGGTTATTTTTTTGGGGGGGAAACCCCACTGGGACCTTTATTCCTCCAAGGTCTTAAGCTCTCTACCCCATGCTTTGATATGTATATATGACCACAGCACTGCCCTCTGCCCTGAGGCTATAAGGTGGGATCCAGCTACCTTAGTATGGAAGCCCAAACTGAACCCTGGGTCTAAGTGTAGGCAAACAGCAGAGTCCTATCCCTGGGAGAGGAGAGAAATCTGTGGAGACTTTCCTTACCGTCTCTGGGGGTGCAAGCTGCTTTCTCCCAATTCTCACTGCAGGCTCTGTAGCTGGTGCTCTTCACACTAGTAAAGTATACTTTCTGGTAAAGTCATCAATCTCCCTGAATTCTATTCTTTGTCTGAAGGATTTGTTCTCCTCAGAGAGTTTTCTTATCTCTTTTTCCATCTGGCCAATTTTGCTTTTTAAAGCATTCTTCTCCTCAATAACTTTTTGAACTGTTTTATCTATTTGACCTAAGCTGGTTTTTTAGCATGCTATTTTCTTCAGCCTTTTTTTTTGGATTTCCTTGACTAAGCTGCTGACTTCATTTTCATGTTTTTCCTGCATCTCTCTCCTTTATTTTCCCAGTTTTTCTTCCAACTCCCTCATTTGATTTTCAAAGTATTTTTTGAGCTCTATCATAGCCTGAGCCCAATTTCTGTTTTTCTTGGAGTCTTTAGATGTAGGAGCTTGTGCTTCCTCATCTTCAGACTGAGTATTTTGATCCTTCTTGGGCTCATTTGCAAAATATTTCTCAATAGTCTTTCTCTTATTTCTCTGTTTGCTCATTTTCCCAGCCTGGGCCTGGTTTGGGGTGCTTCCTGAGCTTTTGGGACACTCCCACAAGGGTTTCAGTGTGTGAGGCTCTGTCCCTCCCTCCTGGTCTGTGAATGACCATAAGCACCTCCCTCTGGCATGGGGCTGAGGTGGGGGGGCCCTGCTGTTCTATTGGGGGGGGGGGGGCTAGACTGCGATCAGGATCTGAATGTGGTCAGAGCCCCAGAGTCCTGTTCCAGGGGCAGAGGACAGAGCTCTGCAGTCTCTCTCTTCACTCCTCTCCCTCAGCTCAATGGGCTCATGCCCTAGGGGCTCCTGCTTACTGGCTCTGCCTGCTTCTGTTTCCTGGTCTGGGCTGCTGAAAGACCAAGCTGCTGGCTGTGTGCCCTGAGGGCTGGGCTCCAAGTGCTCCCTCTGGCAGAGGTCCCCTGCTGTTCCCCCACTTTATGCCTGGTGTTCCCCGGGGTGTAGCTCAGGGGACTCCCCCAGTGCTGTGAGCCACACCTTCCAGTGCCATGGGGCTGCCTCAGGGAGGCTGCAGTTCTTTCGCTCTGGTGAGCCACCCCTCTGGCAGGCCGCCCTTCTGACCTGGGGAGCAGAGCCTTTCTGCTCTTTTCCAGGTTACCTTGAGTAGGAGAACTGTCTCACTGGGTCCCTTTGTGGGTTCTGTCTCTTGAAAGTTTAGTTAGAGTCCTTAGCTTATGAGTTTTATCAGAGAGCTCCTAAGACTGGATCCCTTCTTGTCACCATCTTGGCTCCACCCCCTCTACCAGTCTATTTCTTAGCCAATACCAGACAGTTTTTGATGACTGATGCTTTATAATATAATTTTAGATCAGGTAGGGCTAAGCCACCTTCTTTTGCACTTTTTTTCCATCAAAATCCCTGGAAATTCTTGACTTTTTATTTCTCCATATGAATTTACTTACAACTTTTTCTAACTCATTAAAGTGATTTCTAGGAATTTTGATTGGTAGGGCACTAAACTGGTAGTTTAGTTTTGGTAGTATTGTCATTTTTATTATATTACCTCTATCCATGAGCAGTTGATGATTGTCTTGTTATTTAATTCTGATTTAATTTGTGTGAGAAGTGTTTTCTAATTTTTAAAAAGTTTCTGAATCTGCCTTGGCAAATAGACTCCTAGGTATTTTATATTGTCTGATGTTACTTTCAATGGGTTTGCTCTTTCTAGCACTTTCTGCTGTATCTTGCTAGTCATATATATATATATATATATATATATATATATATATATATATATAAATTGAGGATTTATGAGGGTTTATTTTATATCCTGCAACTTTGCTAAAATTGCCAATTGTTTCCAGTAGTTTTTTGGAATGGTTTCTTGGGATTCTCTAGGCATAGCATCATGGCATCTGCAAAGAGTGAAAGTTTTGTTTCTTCCTTCCCAATTCTAATTCCTTCAATTTCTTTTTCTTCTCTAATTGCTGAAGCTAACATTGATAATATGATATTGAATAGTAGTGGTGATAATGGGCATCCTTGTTTCACCCCTGATCTTACTGGAATTCCTCTAGCCTCTCCCCATTTAATATAATGCTTGTTGATGGTTTTAGATAGATACTGCTTGTTATTCTAAGGAACAGTCCATTTATTCCTACACCCTCTAGTATTTTAAGTAGGAATGAGTGCTGTATTTTTTCAAAAAGCTTTTTCAGCATCTATTTATATGATAGGTTTGTTGTTGATATAATTGAGTATACTAACAGTTTTCCTAATATTGAACCAACCCTGCATTCCTAGGATGAATCCTACTTGGTCAAAATGTATGATCCTACTGGTAACTTGTTGTAATTGTTTTGCGAAGATTTTAGTTAAGAATTTTCCATCTATATTCATCAGGGAGATAGGTCTATAATTTTCTTTCTCTGTTTTAACTCTTCCTGGTTTAGGTATCAGCACCATATTGCTCTCATAGAAAAAGTTAGGCAGAGTTCCGTCTTCCCTATTTTTCCAAAGAGTTAATATAGAAATGGAACTAGTTGTTCCTTACATATTTGGTAGAATTCCCTTGTGAATCCATCAGGCCCTGGAGATTTTTTCTTAGGGAGTTCAATGATGGCTTGTTGAATTTCTTTTTCTGAGATAGGTTGTTTAGGTATTTAATCTCTTCATTTAACCTGGGCAACTTATATTTTTGTAAATATTCATCCATTTCAATTAGATTGTCAAATTTATTGGCATAGAGTTGGGCAAAATAATTCCAAATTATTACTTTAATTTGCTCCTCATTTGTGGTGAGTTCACCTTTTTCATTTATGATACTAGCAATTTGGTTTTCTTCTTTTTTCCGCAGACTCCATTCTAATTTTTAAAGAGGTGTTTTCTTCATTTACCTTTTCCAACTTCTTTTCCAACTGGTCAATTCTATTTTTGAAAGAATTTTTCATTTGACCAATTAAGGTTTTGAGAGATTTATTTTTTTTTGCATTTGCCCAATTGAGGATTAGTCTCATTTTGTATTTTTCCAATTGTATTTTCCTATGATTTGTTTTCTTGTTGTAAGCTGTTAATCTTCTCTTGGGTTTCTTTCCTCAAATTTTCCATTAGATTTTTAAACTCCTTCCTTATTTCTTCAAGGAGATCTTTCTGTGCTGGAGACTAGTTCATATTCTCCTCAGAAGTTCTAGGTCTCTCTGAGTTAGGGTGTTTTCCTTCCAAGAACTTTTCTGTGGATCCACCTTTCGGCTGACCTTTCTTCATTTTGCTAAGACATTGAGTTGGGAAGGGGCTGGTTCACAGAGGTTTGGTGTTGGGATGCCTAGAGGCTTTACTCACTGAGTGTGTTATCTCCATCTGGACAGTAGGGGGTGCTAGAGGATTTACTCACTGAGTATAATTTCTCCACCTGGACAGTAGGGCATGCTGGTTGCTTTCTCTGGAGTGTCTGTGACCTTGATTGAGGCCTTCTCCCTTGGCTTGGAGGGAGTAAATGAAGCTGTTAAATACTTTTTTCTTCAATCACTGGTGGGCTTTACCCTGGGGTAAGGTCATGCCTTTCCCTATAGTCAGCTGAATTGGTTCTTCTGCTCACACACCTCTGCCTGGGACAGAATTAGTATGTAATTGTGTTTGTTCTCGGAAGAAACTTCAGCTGTAATGAAGATGTGGACTCTGTGTTCCTCCTGACCAGAGGGGCCCATGGATGATGTCCACAGCCTCCTGCACTGGAATTCTCCCTCTAGCCCTGTCAGCAAGCTCCAGACAGTCAATGCCAACATCAATGCCTCTGCTCGCTAGTTGACCTAAGCCCCCATGGTCTAGCCCCTCTGGTGATTAAGTAGGTCTGGTTCTCCAGACCTCAGGCTCCCAGGCTCCAGCCCTGCTGCTAATCAGGCTGGTAGGTGGCTGATCTGCTCTCTGCACCCAGACTCACCCATGACTGCAGAAGACAAAGCCTGAGGCAGATATTCTTCTCCTGGCTTTTCTTTCTGGGTTTTGTTGATCAGTTTATGTTTAGAAGTTTGTTTCATATCATAGATGGGGAAAGATCAGGAGAATTTAAGACTGTACCTGTCTTCTCTCCACCATCTTGGCCAAATCTCTTTCCATTCCTTTTAGATGGTGAGGTTCCACACACATGAGAGGTAAGCTGTTTTTATCGTCATCTGTGAAATGAGAATTGATGTTGCAGCTGCCATGAGCAAACACCTCTACAGGTGTAAAGAACTCATATTCTTCTGCTCAAGGCCCATAACTGCCTACCTTGTAATCAGTTTTGTCAATCTTGATGCCTTTTCTGTAAGTGTGCTTGATGTACTTCATGCCTGATAGGATCTCCCTATTTACCTGGAAGGAGATTTTTATCTGATAATCCACACCCTCCTTTAGCACTAATGACTTCTTCTTGAAGCTCTCCAGGTCTCCAGTTATATCTGGCTCCCAGGGACCAGGCTCAGTGCTGTACACCAGTGTCAGGCTTATCACAATGACATTAGGAGTATTGGGATCAGCAGAAATGGTCACACTGCCTAACAGGGCCACTTTATACTTCTCATCATCCTTGTCCAGCTCCTATATCTCCTGGATGCTCCTCTGTGCTGGGAGATTATAGTTGACAGAGTGTTCATCCTGCTCATTCTCAGCTACAATCTGAGCCAGCTGCTCTGCTGCAGGTTCTTGTTCTGCCCTGCTCACCACCTGATTGAGCTTTGGAAACTGATGGGTTTGATGTGTCTGAAGCCTCTCGAGTTCCTTCCCACACTATTCAGCAGTTAAGTGATTAAGGGCAATTCTGAGAGACATTACATAAAATGCCAGTCACATCCAGAGTGGGAAAAATTATGGATTCTGAATGTAGAACAAAGAATATTATGTTCACTTTTAAATTTTTTTAATTTTTTTTCTTTCTCATGTCTCCCTCCCTCCCCCCCCCAGTTCTGGTTCTTCATAGCTTGACTAATATAGAAATAAGCAAAACATGATTGTACAATGTATAACCCATATCAGATTGTTTACTGTCATATGGAGAGGGTGGTAGAAAATGTGGAACTCAAAATCTTGCAACAGGATGACTGTTGAAAACTACCTTTGCATGAAATTGAAAAATAAAAAGGGGTGGGGGAAGAAGTGGCATTGTTATACAGTGAAAAGAGCATTGACTATGGAGTAGGCTCAGATGAACTTTGAAATACTTCCCATTCTTGGTGACTTCTCATCCATAAAATGAAAAAGTTGGAGAAGACAGCTTTCATGACCATTCTTTTTTGGTTCTGTACCTATGACTGTAAGATGCCCATTATTAAAATGTCTCATATCCTCAATTTTAGAGATTCATATCATTTACACAATATTTATGACCCAAAGGTATTATACAAAATTACATTATGGATTATAGTTGTTGGATGGGGTTTTACAAATCTAACTACTAGTTCTTTGTTACTATATTAAAGATTAGAAAATCTCCCTTTTCTTGTTCCTCCCTGCTACTTCAGTTTTTGGTCAGGTATTCCTAATTCACCAAAATAATCTTTTTAAAAATGGCAATCATGTATTCCACTTTTAAAGTCATTGTCAAAAAGAATGATAAGTTATTTCCCCAACATCCAGTTCAGCTCTCTGAGGCTCAGTTAGCAGGACAAGATCATTAGAAGTCTAGAACTTCTCTCAGGGGCAACCACTCCATTCTAACACAGTCATACCACTTCCCTCCTCTTTTGTTCCAAGAAGTGTGGTGGTCTTTAGTGCTCACTTGGTCTCCACCCTTCTAGCCACATTCTGAGCTTCTAATGTCTAAGATGGGAAATTGCCTCTTATTCCTATTTCATAAGACAAATACCCCCTTAGAAGACTCATAGAAGCTGGGATTTATTTGCTACCATGTTTGACATACTTGTCTGCTTGTCCTCCTTTCCCTCAATCAGTGCACTTTCATTGTTTTAAATGCCCAGCTCAAGGTGGCATCTTCTTTAATGTCCAATTCTGGTCAATTCTTTCTCCACTCCTTCCATTTCCTGGGCTTCCCTGATACCTTTAATGCTCTAGAGTATTTTGTAGAAAATGATTAATGCTTTTTGAAATACAATTAGATATGATTATATGTGGTGTTATATATTTTACTTTTTCCTTCAGGCCCCTTCTTTGGCAGTTTTAGAATGCTGAGAGGAAAAATCCCCTATTTGTAGTTGGAATGTGTATAGAAGCACAATTGTTTACAATTAGTAGCAAAGTCCAGGTAATGCTTAAAGCTAGCATTTATAAGTATTATATCATTTGATCCCTCCCAATTTCTCTAATTTCTGAGACAAAGTGAGACAAATAGGGGTTGGATGATTTGCCCAAGACCATAAAGTTAGTACATGTTAGATTTGAACTCATTCTGGGAATAGCACTTTATTCTGTGTGCCACTTGGTTCAAGTTGCTCTCTATCCCTTGCCTACGAATTCCCTACCCAGTGAAACTCTTAAGTTTCATAGCCCCCAAACAGCTGCTAGAAGTAGAAATTCAGTTGATAGCAAAGACAAAGATTTGTGAAACTCTGCTTCTGATAGGATTTAAACTATTCACTTGTCCATAGTGAAGAGAAGGGAAGGATGTCTAAAACCACAGAAAGGAAAGCAAACCTACAAATAGAACAAGGAAGAAAACAAACAAATAGGGCTCACACTTCATTTTCAGAGTTATCAAGTTTTGAGATACTCAAAAGGGAAAGAGTAGGAGAACGGGAGAAGAGGAAGCAGAATTCTTAATTTGCTCAGTCGGAACCCTTTGTGAACTTGACATTTTCCCTAGTGTGCTGAGAAAGAGACAAAGCTAACTGAGCATTACCTTGATTTTCACCTGTCAGTAAAAAAAGATATATTAAGGATAGAAAATGTTTGATACAAAGGATCACTCTAAAGTAAAATTAACCCATCCTCAGAATTTCAGGAGCTACAATTTCAAATGAAATTTATGGTATTGTGTTGTTTTTAGAGTACATAAAATAATTACTGAAGATTACATTTTTTTCAAGCATAAATTACACTCAATCTTTTCTGTTAGCATTCATCTCATCAAAATCTTAAAGTGAATATCTTTAAAGTTTCATATTTACCAAATTGGTCCATGTTGCTTCATTTTTGAGAAAATCAAATATTGCTCTCTTAGAACAAGTTCAAGATGCAGCAATCTATTGTTTAGTTGATTTGAAAGAACTTCAGTGTTATCAAGGAAATTGAATGAAATGAACCTTTTTCCCTAAACCAATTTCTCAGTTGTCAGCAATTGTGGATTGTATTGTAGGAAAATGAAGAGGTATGGGAAAATTTTAAAATATGCTTCATGTAACATTTAAGTAGAAAAAGGGAAAAGTCCTACATGTTCCAAAATATTCATAGCAGCTCTTTTTGAAGTGGCAAAGAATTGGAAATTGAGAGGATGTCCATCTTTTAGGGAATGGATAAACAAATTATGGTACATTAATACTATGGAATATTATTATTCTGTAAGAAACCATAAATAGTTAGACTCTATAGAAACATGGAATGACTTATGAGATCTAATGTCGAGCAAAGAAACAATGTACAAAAAGCAAGAAAACAATGCTCACATTAACAACATTGTGAGATAAACAACCTTGATGGAAGCAGCTACTCTCAGCAGTTGAGAGAGCTAGGACAACTATATTAGACTGGCTATGGACAATGTTATCCCCATGCAGAGGAGGAAAAAACAAAACACACAGACACACACACACACACACACACACACAAATCAACCCTTCACAATCTGATGAACACTTTATAAAATTATCTTTTATGTATCTCTTTAATTCTAATTCCTCATACCAAAAATAACTCATCTGTAAATATGTTTATCAAAAATATGTATGAACAATGCTAACCTGACTGTTCACCACTGAGGGGAGTGGGATGGGAAGGGAAGTAGAAAGCAATTTTGTAACTTAAAAATAAACATGTGCATATGGATGAAAATAAATTAATTAATTTTTAAAAAGAAAGATATTCTCCATGACATAGGAGAATTTCTAGTAAGAAATAATATCCAATTAAAAAAAAGAACTAAAAAAAGTTTCTTGGAAGAGACTTTTCCAGTGTGCAAAGACTAGTAGATATGTTTCTCCTAGAATATGCATTCATAAATGTGTGCATATATGTATATGTATATATAAATAATAAATTAATAAATAGTATTAATAAAACTATATTTGTGAATTGTATGCATCTACAATATGCAATAAAAAACATTATGCATATGTGTATAATTATTTGATCATCTAATCTAAAATTTCTAATCTTAAGAGACTATAAATTGATTGGATCACTGAGATGTAAAATGATTATCCAAAGGTCAATCAGCCAGTATATGTCAGAAACAGGACTATAATTCAGGCCATCTTTATTTCTAAGGCCTACTTTCTAGCCCCTATGACAATATAACTTTCTTGTACATCTTATGCACAAACATAATTCAAATATATTTGCATATCTATTATACAAATAAGTATGTCTATTAAAATATTTCATATATAGTATAATATAAATACATAAAAATCTATTCTATGGTAAATACACATGGATAGAACAGAGAATGAGATAGAATGAGGATGGAGGGAGAGAGGGAGGGGATAAAGAGACAGAAACAGAAAGGGGAGGGGGAAAGAGAATCAGTATAGAATTTCAAAATTGAGATAGTTCAGAAGCCATGTTTTGGGCATAATTGAAAAGAAATATACATATATACATATAAAGTACATGCAAAAATTATCTGCCCTTTAACTTCTCTTGCTATAGAGAAGGGGAAACTCATTTTTTCTAAGATAAACTATTTCAGTTTGGGAGAGTTCTGATTTTTAGGGGAAAAATATATATCCAGCCTGAATTTGTCCCTTCTATTTATCTTTTCTAGTTCTATTCCTATGGTCAAATAGAATAAATCTAATCCCTCTCCCACATAACAGTATTTCATATACTTGAAGGTAGCTATCATGCCCAAATAAGACATGCTTATTCAAGCTAATCATCCCTATTTCCTTCATAAGATACTTCAACAGGGGAAAAATTATCATATTCTCTAACTTAAAAATTTATGACAGAAGAGAAAGAAAGCAAGAGATGGCACAATATGTACCATAGCTTTAGGGTGAACTAATTTCAAGGGTAGATAATGATTCCATGGGGCAAAATTATATGGGGAAATTAGTCCAGAGGGATGAGAAGCTCTCAAGAAAGAGATTATCATGGCATAAAGAAAAAAAAATTAAAGAGGAAGAAAAGGAGTAGACTGAAGGAACAAAAGGACCTTCTGGACAAGTCAGTTACCTGTATGGAAGAACAACTGATTTGCTTTCATATAAAAAAAAAAAAAAAAAAAAAACAACCTGGAAACTTGGACCAGAAAGCCAGTGAGAAACTTTAGCAAATTCTTTTTTTCCTTTTGTTTTTCTTTTTAACCCAGAATAGCATACACAACTCAAAAGAAATAACCAAAAGCCCAAAGGCAATAAAAAGGCAACCACCAACAAAGCCAATTAAAGCCCAGTGAAAGAACAGAAGCTAACTAGACAAAGTTCATTAGCATGGGTAAACTACAAGCATCTCTGCCTGGAAGCAAAAAAACATGGCTATCTTCCCTGAGAAATCCTAAAGGAAATCAGAGTGCCCTAAAAGAATCTGGTCAAGAAGCACCAAATTGAATAATTTGAGAGCTCTGGAATCCATAATTTCCATAGTAATGTGGCAATTCTAGGACAGCTGAAACTACAAGGTGCCTAGAATTTTGCCTAAAGAGCCACCTGGAATCTCAAGGATCCAAAAGATCCTGATGCTCCTGACATCAGAAACCCAGGGGACCCAGATCAAAACCAAGGCTTTTAGAGATATCTGCAAATTAAAAAACAAAAACAAAAAAGAAGGCAAGACTATACATACATACATATATATATATACATATATATATATATATATTTAAGCAGATGCGCACACACACATATATATATAATATAGGCAGAGGCTCAAAGGAAAACATGGATTTCTCAAAACGACAAAATTGTAACTAGAAGAAATGAGGCAAGGGTTTTTTTCAATGAAATAAAAACTCCAAAGGAAACAGATGAACCCTGAAAACTAGAGTAACCCAAAGAGAAATTAATGATTGCATGAGATAGAAGGACATATGAGAATAAAATTAAAAGATTGAGAAAATAAAATTTTCTGTCAAAGAAATCTAGCATGGAAAATAGTCAAGAGAGATAATTTAAGAATCATTAGACACCTTAAAATATTTAAAACAAATAAAAAACATAGACACTATATTTCAATAAATAACAAATGAAATTGTCTATCAGAGAGCAAAGAAAGATAGGAACTAGGAATGCCACAACTAAAATCCAGAATTCTGAGATCATAGAAACAAATACTACAACTATCCAGTGAGTAGCAGTTCAAGTATCATGGAATCACATTCAGGATCACATAAGACCAGTAGTTTCTGCTCTACATAAAAAGAGATCTTGAGAGTATACTATCCCAGGCAAAGTGAATGGCAAGGAATTCCAGAGTTGCAACTGTTCAAGGGATTCTAGAGTTATAAATGTTATAACATTAAATGATGGGTTCAAGCCTAATTATAGAGGCAAACAAAACCAGAGAGAGTGAGTGAGATAGGGATGGCTGACAAAAAAGACTGTGAGAATAGCTAATATATATGATATAGTGTAAGAAAAATAAGAAAAGAAGGTTGTGGCAGATGAATACAATTTCAAAGTTCTTAATTTTGAATGTGATGACATTCCACTAGGTTGCAGTCAAGATACAATCATGTCAGTGAATGATTGCTCTGGTGTAAAGAAGCAATTCACTTAAGTTGAAGAGATTCTAGAGAGCTCAATTTGCTAAAAGTGTCATCCTCATCAATACTAAAGTCTTTTAAGATGCCAGAGGATGAGATGAGGTACTAAAGTCATGAAGATGTTGAGAGACAAAGAGATTAGTCTGCAACATCAAAAAGAATGAAGAGGAAAATAGAAATATTGAATGAACTTCAAAAGAGAAAAGATCATTGATGGTTAAAGAATGATCTGGAAGTAGCAGAGGGAAGCAAAAACTATGCCCAATTTATAATTAAGTCATCTAGTTGGTGAGTGTCTGAGACAGTATTTAAATGTGAGTTGTCTTAACAATAAGACATTATAATTATATATTTATATTATACATTATAATCAATTATCCTTTCAATGTAATGAAGATGAGCAGTATCCCTCTCCTGCCCCTCCCCCCCCTGGATAGAGTGTAAAGGATATGGTATCCTAAAGAGAAAGCCAAGTTTCTGGCAGGGAGGTGAAAGCAAATCCTTATCAAAGTTCAAGGATACAGAAGAGTAGAACTGCTTATTACCAATAAAGAGGGGGATCCAAAGTCAGAATAGAATGAACTAGCTGGTCAATGATAGAGGAAAAAGTGGTAATTAACAATGGGCAGAGGATTTTAGAGGACAGTATAGGAATAAAAAGAACTGGGCAGTAAATACAAGTGCTATCGTTTGCATCAGCAGCAGATAGGAACAGATTATCTAAAAGATTGTAGTATTAATCCTCTACAGAAATTAAGGTAGAATTTTAAAACATGATTCACAAGTGTGTGCTCTCTATTTTGTATATTCTTTACTTCTGATTGAGGGACATGGACCCCAGGTATTCATGTGTTAAATGGTAACAAACCATTTTTTTCCCATGAAAAAGCAATATAGTATTTAATGCATAGTTTTAGTATTAAATGAAATAAGACAAACTGCTTAAAGAAGTGTTTTAATATCAACTGTTACTGTTTTTAGCATTGCTACTGCCTAAGTGGCAAGGAGGTGGAAAGAGTTAGAATTAGTTGATGAAGAAGTGCACAGAAAGGAGACAGGTTAAGGAAAGATTTCAGAAGAAATATGAGAACGGGTTAAGAAGTCTGGGAATATTGGTGAATATACTGTAGGGAAGAAGGAGATAAGGACAGAGTCAGTATGCAGCTCCATACCTTTCTTCTGACATTTGGGTGTTTGCAATCACTGCTAGTTGTGCTCCACAAATCCCTGACTGAGTTTGAAGTATCCATATGCCACAAAGAGCTATGTATGCCTGGAGGCTGAGTTTCCATGATGAGTGGCCATGTGGGGATTCTGTTATGTATGTATGCCAGTGGGTGCTCTTGGGCAGTGTATTGATTTTTTTTTCCTTTTGAGTTCTTTAGTTTGTTCCTTTGAATTTCAGTAGTTTCTAGAGTAGTTTCTACAGTATTAAAATGCAGTCATGCTAAAGGCTTTAATAGTTTCAATATAGGTCATACCCATAATATGCTGGGTAGGAACCTTGATCCAAATGTTTAGGAGATGGTAATTAGATAAGTAACCATTTAGGTGAATACCACTTGATCAGCAAACTCCTGCTAGAGATAAATAGGTAATATGAAGCATATTTTATATTTTTATGAAACTTTCTCAATTTTCTGTCTTTCTGAAGAATTAAGAAACTGAATCTGTCTTTTCTATTAACTCACTGTGGATTATTAAAGGCATCCCAAACCTTTCTGACCTATAACTTCCCTATTTATAAAACAAAGAACTTGGAAGATATGACCTCTAAGGAGCATTCTAGGCTTCAAAATTCATAATTCTATGATGATAGTCAACTATATAAATTGAAGTTTTTCTATTGGCATCTATGTGGCAATCTTTATAAAGGAAGAATTATTCCCTAAAGATTGATTAACAAATCCATGTAAGCTGAGAGTGACATTTCATCACTATCTGACTGATTAAACATTGCCTAAATGCCTTGTTTTCCAACTATGTTTGGAACATAAATAATTATTGAGAACAGCATAACATTTACAGTTTCTAATAAGGGTCTGGCTCTTCTGAATGCATAAAAATCATGTAGGGTTGACTAATTGCTTTGAAGTACATCAAAGCTTTACCTGGGGGAAAACCATAAGCCTTGCATAAACAAGAATTTAGACCCAAAGGGGATGGATGAGATGGATATTGTTTCTCCATCAAATAGGGACAATTCTTTGATTGCCAGCTCTCCTAAACTCATACCTGGATAGGAAGGGAGCATTGCCAAGATGTGAATACTTGTAATCATAACCTGGAGGGTAAGCTTCAACCCCAGATGACAAAGGCTATAACTGAATTCTCAGCATCATAGCAAGTTTAGAGGCAGTTGAATGTTAGATAGATAGATAGATAAATAGATAGATAGATCGATAGGTAGATATAGATAGATATAGATATATAGGTATATTTATAAACATGAACAATGCATACAGGTATGTAAGCATAAGCATTTTTCATAGTATATATATGCTCATTTATACTCATAGCAATTTTTTAAAATGTGCATATATGTATATATATATAAACACATCTATTTGATGATGAACATGATCTATAGGTTTTTTATTTAACTCCTTGCTATAATGTATCAGATAAAAGACATTATTAATTCACTTGGCTTTCCTATGATGAAGTTTGATCAAATCTTTGGAATGATTGTGGATCTTTCCCATAATCTTAAGTCATGCTTTCATCTTAGCTCTCAGAATTTATTAATTGTGTGCTCTTGGGCCAATTAATTGATCTCCTTGGCCCTCAGCTTCTTGTTTTGTAAAATGAGAGATTAAAATTTAAAGTCTATTCCAGTTCCAAAATTTTATATGTCTATAATGTGAATTTGAAAATATACAAAACTTTTCCCATATTGAATTTATAATGCAAAAAGAAGCCCAGAATCATATAGTTATTAAGTGTATGAGGCCACATATGAACTCAGATCTTATCAAATACCGGTTGAGTCTCTACCCACTGCACCACTTAGTTGATATAGATAATGTATATGCTAGAGATGACAGAGATGAATATCAAATGATATAGAAATAGTGTATAAATAAATGCCATAGATATTTCTATACATATGATAGATATATAGATACAATTTAGAGAGAGAGAGGTGAGATATAGGATAGAAATAGAGACAGAAATTTTAAAGATTTAAAATGCACAGTAATTATTTTTGAGAATTAAAGGATAAGAAGGAGGTAGGTTAGATTGTTTCTGAAAATTGCAACATTATTTAATGACCTCAAACTTTGACTTTTCTTCCTTTTTTTAAAATTTTTGAGTCTCAAATTTTCTTCTTCTCTCACACTACATATTATCAATTATATATGTGAAATCATGTATAGCAATATTTTCCATTTTGCAAGAAAAAAGAATAAAATAAAGTGAAAAAGTGTATATATAAATTTGAACTCTAGGCTAACCAATTCTCTTTCTAGAGTTGGACTGAATTTTTCATTATGAGTCTTTTGGAATTGTCTTGGATCATTATATTGATCAGAGTCTTTCGTCATTCAGAATTTATCATAATTACAATATTGCTAACTGTGTACAATGGTCTCCTGGTTCTGCTTGTTTCTTTTTACATCAGTTCAAATAAATTTCCCATATTTCCTGAGGCAATCCTTCTTATTATGTCATAGGGTACAATATTATTTCATTATAATCATATATTATAACTGTTTCAGCTATTCCTCAATTGAAGGGTAGTCCCTCAATTTACAATTCTTTGCCAGCCCAAAAAGTACTGCTATATTTTTTTCCTACATGTAGGTTCTTTTCCTCTTTCTTTTATCCCTTTGGGATACAGACCTAGTAGTAGTAGTAATGGGTCAAAAAGTATGCACAAAGAATATGAGACAAAGAATATATCTATTTGGACATAGTTCTGAATTGTTTTACAGTGTAGCTAGACCAGATTACAACTCAAAGAATTCAGTAATAAACTTATTTTCCCTAATTCTCAGCAGCATTTGCTATTTCTGATAGGTTTGAGATGGTATCACAAATTTATTTTAATTTGCATTTCTCTGATCATTAATAATTTAGAGCACTTAGAGTATTATATTTAGCTTTGATTTCATCTTCTGAAAACTACTTGTCTATATCATTTGACAATTTATCAACTGGGAATGGTCTCCATTTTATATCAATTTGAGTCAATTTCATACATAATTGTGAAATGAGGGCTTTATCAGAGAAATTTGCTGTAAAAGTATTTTGATATTATTTCATTATTTAGTGTGTCTTTTAGTGAATTATAATTTTGCTGATTATCTTTTAATTGGATTTACTTTTGCTTTTGCTTTGTCTGAGATTATGATGGCTGTCCCAGCAGTTTTTCTTCAGCTGAAGCATAATTGATCCTACTCAACCATCACTATCTATGTTTTAAAACTTTTTTTGTATATCTTTATGTTTCGTTCATCTATGTCTCATGTAAGCAATATGTTGCTGAGATTCTGGTTTCTAATTCTACTATCCAATTTCATTTTATGGATGGGCTTATCCCATTCATATTCAAAGTTATTAGTATTAAGCGAGTATATTTCTTTCCATGGTCATTAAAAATACAATATAATACTTCTGACATTTTGTTTTATTTTTTCTTACATTTTATGACTACAATTCATTGACAACTTCAATCTACTAAGAATTTTTTTAAAATAGCATCACTCAGAAGAAAATGGAAGAATACAGTGGGAGTAAGTAATACATTAAAAAAAATGTGGAGAAGAATCAAAGTAAAGTATAATAACTAAAAGGACTAAAGGAAAAATAACATAAATTGATCATATAATGAGAATGAAGGAAAGCCAAGAAGCAATTCATGTATTCCATTAGTGTTCTTATGATGTTAAAAAAAATAAAAGAAGATTCCAACATATTTGGTATATCCACTGTGATGAAATGGGGGCAAGATATCACACATAAAAAAATCACATAGGGTGGTCATGCATGGATGAGTTGAAATTTACATCACTGAGGGACATATCAAAATCAATTAAATTATAGAACTCTGAGTACTTCCTTGATTCTCCAAGTTTTAAGTGCTTTGTGCAAATCCTTAAAAATAATTTTAAGTAAAGTTTGAACTTCACAAACCTCACTTAAAAAATAAACTTTGTTATATACAATAGAATGGAAAGAGATGTTTATACATTAAATGTGAATCTCTATTATATATATATCTTTTTTTCTTTCAAAGCTTTCCTGCTTCTCTGCAATTTTTTCTATCCCTTCCTCTATTCTTTTCTCTGTTTTTCAAAAACTTTTTTTAATTATCTTTGGATATTTTTTTTCAGCAACACACGTCTTAGATTACTTCTCCTTCCACACACTCCACCATTAATGAAAAAAAATAAAGAAAAAAGAAAAAAGAGAATCTTTATAAAATATGTATTCTTCAGGGTAAAAAATTCACATATTGTTAGTGTCCATGGTTTATTCTGCAACTTAAGTGCATCATTGCTTTTTCAGAAGGTCGGTACCATGTTCAATCAGCAGTTTCTTGGAATTATGATTGATTATTCAGTAATTGGCATTCCTAAGACTTTTAAAAGTGATTACTTTATGTTGCTGTTGTTAATATATTAATCATTTACCCAAGTATAATCTAGTCTCTGTTCCTTTGTTTGAACAGCTAAAAGATGGGGACCCCATAACCTCTTGAGGAAATTCACTCCACTCTTGTACAACTGTGTTATGACTTTTTCCCCTAGAAAATAAATTGATTTCTTATTAATGTCCAGCTATTGCTAATGGTTTTCCTTCTCTTCATGAAAATCTTTCAAATATTTGAAAACAGCTATTCCACCCTCTTTAAGTCTTCTGCAAGTTAAGCATCATATCTCTTCAAAGCAATCTTCATAACTTTCATCACTCTCATTGCTGGTTTAGGGAAAAGAATATTGGACTTGGGAGTCAAGAAAAGCCCTTTTATAGTATCTATCTATCTATCTATCTATCTATCTATCTATCTATCTATCTATCTATCTATACACTTATATAACTATACTTCATGATTAAGTGTAAAAGCCATCACAGCCTCTCTGAATATCATTTTCCAATAGCTAGGTGGCATAGTAGTAACTCCAAATCAGGAATACCTACATTTAAAGTGCTTCAGATATTTATCAGCTATATGTGATTCTTGGCAAATCATTTTTACATTTTTGCACCAGTTCCTCATCTGAAAAATGAGGGGATTGCTCTAAATCTATGGTGATATGATTCTGTGATTCTGCTCAAAACAATAACTCATCAATGACTTTTTTGAATTGTAGTGCTCAGAAATTAACACAATACTCCAGCTGATATATGATGAGTCAAGGAACCATTGTCTCCTTCACTCTAGAAGCTATGTCTTCTATAATGTAGCCAAAAATTGTACCAGTTGTTTTTGGCTGTTACACCACATAATTAACTCATATTGAGCTTACAATCTGGTAAAAATGATTAGATCTCTCTCTAATCATGTTTCCTCCTATCCTACTTATAAATTTTGATCCCAAGTGTAAAGTTTCACATCTTGAAATTTACTTTCTTGGATTCAGCCTAGTGTTTTACCTTAACAAGAAAAATGTGCATCTTCTCTCATCTTGAATTCTTCTTAAAATATTATGAGCATAGAATTGATAACTTTATCTAAGAAGTCATTGAGGAAAATGTTAAAAAAGCAGAAATGCAAGACAGATCTTGAGTTACTCCACTAGAGACCTCCTTCCACATTGACAATTAGCTATTAACAACTACACTTTGAAAATCGTCATCAACCCAGTTCTGAATTTATCTTTTGGTATATATTAATCTATAATTCTCTATTATCCCCTCAAGAATAATATGAAATAATTTATCAAAAGCTTAGATAAACTAGGTAAACTATATTAATATTTTGAATGGAATACCTTGCTTTGAAAGATAACAAGATCAGTGGTAGTCATCATATTGGATGATCAATTATTTTGACTGTTATTGAGAATATTCATCCTTCAGGCTAGCCTAAAAGAACTCTAGTATCCTATAGTTTTGATGATGATGTTTTATATTACAAGTATTAGAATTGTAGTAATTAGATTATTAATCTTTCTTAGCATTTTCTTCTGGTAAGTAAATCTTATAACCTTACTGTAAAGCAAGAAGAAATGAAGAAAAAGAAGAATAAATGAAGAAAATATCTATGGCTTAGTTCAAATCTCAATCTGTATAAATGATTATAATCATTTTATTGATTTCAATTTTACCAAGTATTAATTTTCTTGGTTTTAAGTACAGCATATTGGCTAGGTCACTTACAACATATGTAATATTTGTAAAGCTAAAGAAAAGACTCTTAAAATTACTTACTTGAGGGAAGCCACATTATTTTAGTTTAATGAAATAAAATTGACACTTAATTCTTATAAACAACAGACCAGACTTTTTGAAATTTATTGTTCTAGTGTGTAATCTTCTGACAAACGATCTCTTCAGGATACCTGCTTCCTGCTTTCAAGTTCTGAAAATGTCTTATTACTTAACAGTTTATTTTCTAAAACATTTGTTAAAATCAAAGAGACTTTGGCTTTGGCTACAAACTCAGCAGTAGAATGATTTTAAGAACTGCACAAGCTCTTGTTTGAGATCAAATTATTCAATACAAGAACTATAAAAGTTCGAATGTCAAGGACATGGAGATATCATTCACTACAATCATTGATCGATTTGAATCATTGATCGATTTGATCAAAATTTAGTATGGTTCACAGAATCTTTGATGTCCAATGTAAAAGTTTTAGGGTTTTGTAAGTTTTAGGGTTCCATGAGTTTGTCATTGAACAATAGTACAGAGAATATCTAACTTATCTTGGCAACAGTTTTTTTTGTGAAAACTGTTAAATTTGGGCTTTAAAAGACCTCAAAGAAGTGGACCTATAATTTAATTGCACTAAAGCCCACAGTGGGCTGTACCTTTATCAATGAAGATAACTATATTATCTTAAGGTTGATTTTTTCTTTTTCCTTCTGTTTCAAGGAGGACCAATACGATCATGATTAAGGTGAGATTGCAAAGTGTTCAGCTGATCAGTCTAATACAAGTGGAAGGTTCTACCACAGGTCAAGTAGTATATTAGAAGATTTGAGATGAAGATGTTTCTGATTTATATAGTGCACATTTCCTTTGGGCTATTGTAATTCTTCTTTGTCCATTGAGTACAGCCCCTTTTTGATGCAGGCACACCATGTCTGACAACTGTCAATAAAGTACTTCAGAGAGACCTTAAAAGTGTCTTTATACCACTTCTTCTGACTTTCAGGGAGCCCTTGCCTTGTAAGAGTTTTCATTAAAATAGTCTTTCAGGTAAGCTTGTGCTTGGCATTTTAAAGAATATTAAATAATATGACTATAATTGAGTGAGAAATTGTGTGACATTGAATAAATTCATTTAAATTGAGAGAACAACCATGGAAGTGGGTATAAGTTTTGATGGTCAAGGCTGGCTCAAGATATTGAAATATGGATAGCAGATAAGAATTAGAAGCAAAAGGAAAGATAAAGTGGCCACAATTTGTTTTTTTGTTAATTTTCTAAACTGAAAAAAATGGAGAAAATGTTAAGTGAACATTAAATTTAAAAGTATGCAAAAGTACATACATTTTTGTGTATAAAAATGTGTATAGTTATTTGTTTCATAAAGCTGGTTCTTAAATATGTTCTACACAGGATAGCCAATGTCATTTTAAGGATAAAATCATAAGGGATATATATAACAAAAAGAGGCTGAATATTCCATAACACTTATTCTAAAGAAAAATTTTAAAATATACAATGATTTATATTCTGTGTTATCATGAAAACAAATTTGTCTCCAATAAAAATCATTTCATTTACATTCAATTACCATTTATTACCATGACTATTTAAAGATTTTTTTTGCCCTTCTCTTGTCAATTAAAGTGATAAACAGCTATTATATTTCTACTATGTATTAGGCATTGTGTTATGTAATAAAAGCAAAACAAATATATTCTCTTCTCTCAATGGGTTTACTTTTTGTTGGGAAGAAAAAACAGATATATGTATATGTATATATACATATATATATGAATAAATAAATACCAATATGTACAAGATAGAAGTGAAATATTTTTAATGGAGGGAGGAAAGGTTAAAAAAAATTAAAAATTGGGGAAATCAGAAAGATTTTTTGTTGGAGAAAATACTTTAAGTCTAACAAAGAGTTGGGAGTTGGAAAAAATGAGAGGGGGAAAGCTTTTTGAGAAAATGGAGGAAAAGCCCGTGAAAATTGCAAGAGATGAGAGATAAAACATTAAAGACTAGACCAGATTAATTTGACATCATTTCCTGAATCAGGAAATATTATGTAATCAACAGGTAAAGACAGATGGAAGGCAAATTAAGAAGAATTTCAATTGCTAAAGAAGTTTAATTTTTGGCATAAAGGCACTAGGGAGCCATGGAAGCTTCTTTAATATGGAAATGATATGGTCTCTCTAATGTTTTAGGAAAAGTAATTTGGCAGCTGTGTGCAAGATAGTCAGGAGAAGGGGAAAGCTGGATACAGGAGGACTGATTAAGAGGCTATTGCAATAGTTTAGGTAAGAAGTGAGGAGGGCTTGAAAGACTTGTCTTAAAAATATTATTCTGTAAAAAGTAATTCTTTTGCAACAGTAATGTAATGACTTAAGACTGTATTTATTTAATCATTTAAGAAAGAAACTTATGTCATTGTGCATCATTGAGTGCCTTACTATGAATAGTCTGGACCCCCTGGAGAAGATACAATGTTAAATATTACATGATCTCTACCCTCACAGTCAATGATTATGACATATGCACATATGACATCCCCATGCTTGAAATTTTTATTCCCACTTTTAACCTTCCAAACTTAGATTGACTCCTGTTTTTTTTTCTTAATTCCCCAATTGTCAGTGTCAACCCTCCCTAAATATTATTTTGTATTAAATCCATTCATATTTTGTATTTGCTTATCAACATATATGTTGTTCTACTGCCACCCACCTTTCCTCAGTTGAATGCAAGTGTCTTGTAGGGAGAAACAATTTCACTTTTGTTTTGAGTTTTGCCAACATGGTGTTTTACACAAAGTAAGTACTTTATAAATACTTCTTAATTTTATCTGAATTGATTATAGCAAACTGAATCAATTATATGGCAAATACATAGGAGAATTACACAGAACCAAGGAAGAAAAGTTTAACTTCTGATGGATTGTTTTAAGTTCCATAAAGGATTATAAGATAACAGCACTAAAGCATGAATGGCCCTCAAAGTCTTATCTAATTCAACTCCCATTTTTAAAATGAGGTAACTGTGCTCCAGTGAGTCATTGAGTAACTTCTCCAAGTCATATAGATAATAAGTTTTCTGGACAAGATTTGAACATACCTCCCCAACTCAGCAGTCAAAGACTTTCCCACTGTAAAATACCAAGATAGCATTTGAATTGAAATTTAAAGGCTATTGAATATGAATATATATTAAACATGATTGTACATGTACAACATATATTAGGTTGCTATCTGCCATGAGGAGGGATGAGAGAAGGAGTGTGATAGAAAAATGAAATGCTTGCGAAAGGATGAATTTTGAAATCTACATTTGCATGTAATTGGAATTTGTCTTTAAAGGGAAGAAAGTCAATTGATAAATCTAAGCAGAGTCAAAGTATTCTAAACAAAGATAATAATATAGGTCATATAGGAGATCAAGATCTTGTCCAATGTGACTGAAATATATGAAATCCAAAGAAAAGGGCTCTATAAGGTGTCTAAAGTTAGGTAAATTAAGTAAGAAATGGGTGCTTTCCTGAGAAGCTTAAACTGTATTCAATAGGCAATAGGTAGCCATTGAAAGGACTTGAGAAGGTGTAAAGGAATAAATATTATTAATCTGGTTTTGGTTCCTGAATGTAAAAAAAATTGAAAAAAAACTAAATTTATTTAAAGACTATCCTTCCTCTCAATGTGTTCACCTTAGTCTGATTTTACTTATTGAAAGAGATTTTTTTCATCCTTTATATTCAAAGGTGACAGCAGGATTACTAAGATTCTTAAAAGCTTTTGACTAGATTTCACACTGAAAGCTATTAAAGAGAATGAATCATAGAAAAGAAACTGGCTTAGAGACAAAGGGGGAAAGGTTAGTAATAAATGAGCTTTTTCCTTGATGGAAATGTGTAAAGATCAGGCTTCCACAGGAACTGATTCTAGGTCAGGTCCAATAAAACCTATTTTAATGAAGCTCTTTATTAATGAGGAGGGAGGGCCCAATGAAATTGGTAGATTTGTGGATGACACTAAACTGAGATAGTGAAAAAACAAACTAATGAAGGTGGTCAAGACCATAGGGAAAATCTTACAAGTCAGAGTGAATGAGTAGATAAGTGACAAATTTGTTTTAAAATGGTTAAATGTTAGGGTTACTTCCTAAATTAATTCCTTCAAAAATGCTTTTATATGTATGCCCAATTGTTCATGCCAAACTAGATAAATAATTTTAAACAATCAGTTACATGCCTGAAGGACATTGATAATACTCCTGGCATGTTTCTGAAAATGTCATCACCATGTGCTATTGCTTGTTCTGTCATTTACTGATTATGTGAACTTTGTCAAGTGACAAAATATCACTGGACCACAGTTTTCATATAAAATGAAAATATTCATCTTGGTGAACTTTAATACTTCTTCCAACTTTAAATCTATGATCTTTGGTTTCCTCTTTTGGACTGTGTTGATTGAACTTTATTTTAACAGGTACTGATTTACTAAACACACCTCAAAGAAAATATCTTCAAATAGGAGGAAGTTTAGATAAGAAATGTAAAAATGATCAAGGTAAAAGGATCAGAGTTGTGATATGAAAACTTATTACAATGTGACATCAGTGTGGAATTTCAAAATATCAGAGAAAACAGGTGTCAAATAATATTATAAGTTACAAAGATGAAGTCAACATGATCACACTCATCTAATCCTAGAATATTAGTTTAAAGACCCATAGAATGAAACTTGAGTGAGGTAAGTTTGGAAAAAGTAGAAGGAAAGAATATTTCGCATAGTGAGTAAAATAACTTTAAGAGACTTGTTAATAACCCTGATGTTTGAAATGTCAAGAAATAATAAATTGTGTTTGTTTTGTTTTTTTAGGTTTTTGCAAGGCAAATGGGGTTAAGTGGCTTGCCCAAGGCCACACAGCTAGGTAATTATTAAGTGTCTGAGACCGGATTTGAACCCAGGTACTCCTGACTCCAAGGCCGGTGCTTTATCTACTACGGCACCTAGCCACCCAAAAATAATAGATTTTAAAAGATCTTGGACCATTGTATGAATTACAGAGCCAGAAATGACTACTAAGAGATGTTGCAATGTACTTAACTGTCAAAGGTTAAATATCTTATATTCCAAGTCCCTTCCAACTTAAAACAGATATCAGGAAGAATCACCATGCCATGAAAGTGATACCCTTTGAGTTGCTTCTGGGAGCATGTTACCTTTGATGGATGATGGATCAGATTCCAAATGATATTTCCTATACTCTTATTCCTAATTTGCACACCAAAGGATGGTCCTTGCTTATTTTCTCAACAATATAGTTGAGAAAATAAGCATATATATGTGTGTATTTATATGCATATGTATACATATATGTATCTATATCAAAATAATATTATATCTAGTGCTGTAATTCCATAAGAACATAAGCAATATATTATCTTACTGTGAATGTGCTATACTTTATCCTGAGTTGTCCCAGGCCTCAAATATCCTTTTACATCCTCGTTGACTATGAAAACTATTTATCCTACAATTCTATGTCAAACTCTCTCAAAGTAGAATATTATTACTTCTCCATCTCTGGAAGGCTTTAGATTGTTACTGGATGACAGCTCATCTGGAATGACTTAGGCGTTCATCTGATAGAGCTTGGATTGGATAACCTCCAAAATCTCTGGCTTCAAGTCAAATGCGTTCTTTTGTAGGAAGCCTTTCTCTACTCCTCTTAATTCTAGGCCTTTCCATCTAATTTTCTCATTTTTTCTGTATATAGTAAGTATTTTTGTATCCTGTGTATTTGTTTTCTTATGATGAACTCCATAGAGAAAGGAGGGGGGGTAGCTTTTTTCCCACAACCTCAAGACTTATCACAATATCTGACCCATAGTAGTTGCTTAATAAAATTTATTAATTCATTGCTTGAACAATTCTATGGCAACATTCTAATATTTTGTGTTTTTATGAATTCCTACATGAAACCATCTCTTATAAATGTAACCCATACTAAACTTCTTCTGTTTCTGTAAATATCACTTAATGTTAGATTTTTTGATATTTAATTATACACTACCTTGTATTTTTATGCTAATTCTTATAATTGTGTAGGCTAGTTTTTATAAGGCTATTATAATAATTTCAAATAATTCTAATTATACAGGGTAGGAAATGTGCCATATGTTATGAAATTTCAAAAGGAATGAAGTATTACAACAGTAAATAATACAGCATTATGTACATGGAAGGTGATCAATACATATTTATTTATTTGAATTGAATATTTAAAAAACTACTGCTGAGAAAGTGACAAAATGGAATTGCATGTCCTGAGAGGGCAGTTCTAAGTTCTAAGAAAGCACAGTATCAGAATCAATTGACCTGCCTATTAGAGAGACAGGAAAAAAAAAATGCTTGACTAAAGACATGGAAAAAGAACACATAACTTATACCAATTATTTTTAAACTCTAAACATATGTAGTGCAAAAACATGGTCCTTTATGTAATAATCTAATGCTATCATTAACAGGATCATAGATTGAAAGATTAGAGGTCATCTAGTCCAATCTCATCATTTTAAAGACTAGAAAACTGAAAACCAGGAACTAAAACTCATTCATGTTGATAGATGTTACTTATTTTTTAATGAAAAAGAATATTTTTAAAAAGTATGATTCTAGGGGCAGCTATATGGCGCAGTGGATAGAGCACCAGCCCTGGAGTCAGGAGGACCTGAGTTCAAATGTGACCTCAGATACTTAATAATTACCTAGTTGTGTGGCCTTGGGCAAGCCACTTAATCCCATTGCCTTGCAAGAATCTAAAATTAAAGTATGAGTCTAAATATAACTCAAGACTTTGTATGCCATAACTAGATATAACAGCTATTAAAATATTTTCACCATAAAATTATTCATCATTAAAATTTATGTGTTGTAGTTAAATAATCATACATTCCATTTAATTACAGATCTCATTTTGTATCAACTCAAATACACATCTTTGTTCTTTTACAATACATAGGCTTCTCTGACAAATATTATTTTGGCATATCGTTACTATTGCTGAAATATTAGAATAATAAACTATGACTAAATTCAAATATGAAGTGTTTCATTTACATAATTATTATTCACTTTTTAATGAAACTCATTTCAATTATATGATTTTCTATTTGTAAATCCACAGCCTTATTTCCAAGTATACAAATTATTAGACAAATTCCACCTAATCTAAGATGAGCAGTGATGCATTCAGCAGGACAAAAAATCAGATTAGAATCTGGTCATAAATATTTAACTTCAATTTATTCTAAAAGATATAATCATCATTTCCTAGAAACTCTTACATGAATGGTACTGCTCAGTCTTCACAAATGTGTTTTGTACTACCTGATAAAATATAAAGACCAAAATGCTTTGGGAAATGAAGTTAATTTAAGCAATTTTTCCTTATATATATTTTCAAAAATAACTTCTTATTTATTGATCCACATTGCAAGGAATTATGTGGCAGCATTCTAGCTAACTGTTTATTTACTTGCTGCTTCTAATATTTTTTCCAAAGATTCAAAATTTTAATGATAATTTTAGAAAATAAAGAATTTAGAATAGAGGACTCTCAAGCTTTAGAAGTCTATGAATTTTGACTTCATTAGACTAATCCTATTTTCATATGCTCAGGCCCTAGTCTCAGTGAGGTATGTTCTCTTTCACCAGAGCACAGTCTGCCTACATCCAAAGCCTTAATATGCCCTGAAGCAGACTTATCTGAACCTTCTGCAGGATTTAAAAAAAAAAACATAGAAATGGTGTATGTCTTTGCATTTGTCTCATCACTGAATGGGGGAAGAGGTTTGCATAATGTCTACATGTGCTTCTGATATTTTTACATAAATCCAGAAATTTTTTCTTCTTCCATACATTTCTAGATGATTAATATCAGAGAAGCAGCTTGGTGGTTCAGTGTATAGTCCTGGGTTTGGAGTCAAGAAGAGAAAACTTTCTGAATTCAAATTTAACCTAGGACACTAACTAGCTATGTGAATCTGTGACTTAACCCTGTTTGTCTCAGTTTCCTCATCTGTAAAATGGGTTGGAGAAGGAAATGACCAACCATTCTAATATCTTTGCCACAAAAACACCAAATGGGGTCATTAAAAGTCAGACAGGGTCAAAAAGTAACTGAAAAACACAGATGCCAGTGAGAAGTATCAAAGAGAAATTGGATTTTTTTTTATCCTGGTACCTGTAAGTTTTACAGGAGAAACATGGAGACCTGGAAGCTCAGCAAGAAAAAACAAATTGTCAGAGGAACAGGAAAGCAAGTGAAGAGAGAGAGGAAAAGAAAAGGAAGAAGATGAAGATAAGAAAAAATGAAGAGGGAAAAGAAAAAGAATGTAGGAAAGAGGAAAGACAGCAGAGAGGAAAGTCAAACTAATGAGTAAGGAGGATAAAGGTAGATGAGATATACACTTGCAGTATACCTTCTTTCTTTCCTTTCTGATAATCATGATTTCCTCCCTGGGCTCATTCTTGTAACTGCTGCATTATTCTGAATCAAAGCCTTCTTCAATATTCATTTCTTCTGGGAAGCTTATCTGGCTCCCATTATGTAGATAATAGGTGCAACAAAGCATTTATCAAAGGTAGAATAGACCAACCTATCACTTAGAACTGAAAAGTAGTTGCTAATCTTTTTTTTATCTCATTAGCACAAAAACTTTGCCAGAAGAGAAATTAGATACTTTATAAGTTCCATATTAAAAGCTACCACCCTGTATTCATATCTGCACCCAAGATCCATGGCACAGTGAACCATAAATTTTGAGTTCAACTTTACCAGAGGTCATGGAACAGGAGAACTATATGGAACCTTCAAATTAATGTGATTCTTTTCTAGATGAGAAAAATGAAACCCAGAGAAGTCAAGTGACTTACTAAATATGCCATTGCTATTAATGAAGGAGCAAGGAAGTCCAATCACTTGATGTAGAAGTCAAAAGTCCAGGTATTCTCACAAATGAATATAGTAATGGATCATGAGTTCTGGTCTTGCACTAAGTGATAGTGGATTGGAATATATTAATGAATAAATTACCAGTAGTCTGATTCAACATGATAACTGACTGAACAAGGTGTGTTTTTTTTCAGTTTGTAAAGATCTTTATATTTACTCATATAACTCAAGATAAAACCACACACATATTTACAAGTATTTTTATGTTTACTTTGGAAATGAGGAAATTAAGCTTTGTTGAAGCCTCTCTGACTTCCAAATCAGTGCTAAATCTTCCTGATCATTGAGTTTAGGGCTTTGGGGCTGGTATATCAACAGTATTTAATCAAAATACCCATAGGAAACTTATCAGGGCTTGACTAACTCTTTTTTTTTCTAGGTTTTTCTAGGCAATGGGGTTAAGTGGCTTGCCCAAGGCCACACAGCTAGGTAATTATTAAACGTCTGAGGCTGGGTTTGAACCCAGGTACTCCTGACTCCAGGTTCGGTGTTCTATCCACTGCGCCACCTAGCTGCCCCTAATTAACTCTTAAAGACATTAAAAATGCAGTATTTTTCAGGTCAAAGCAGGGATTGTGAGGTTGATGGTAGAGGAAGAAAAGTAGGAGATTAGAAGAACCACAAGAACATCAGGGGCAATGTGCTAATGAGAAGATCTTTAAAAAAATGTTTACTCTTTCCAAAGGGCAACAAAAATGTGCATACCCTTTGACCCAGCAATACCACTACTGAGTCTATACCCTGAAGAGATGATGAAAAAAGGGTAAAAACATTACTTGTACAAAAATATTTATTGTAGCCCTGTTTGTGTTGGCAAGGAACTGAAAATCAAGTAAATGTCTTTAAACTGGGGAATGGCTTAGCAAACTATGGTATATGTATGTCATGGAACACTTTTGTTCTATTGGAAACCAGGAGGGACAGGATTTCAGGGAAGGCTGGAGGGATTTGCATGAACTGATGCTGAGTGAGATGAGCAGAACCAGAAAAACATTGTACACCCTAAAAGCAACATGGGAGTGACTTGTTCAGTCAATATTTATTGTAGCCCTGTTTGTGGTGGCAAAGAACTGGAAATCAACCTTGAAGGGCTTGCTCATTCCATCAGTGCAATAATCGGGAACAATATTGGGCTGTCTGCAAAGGAGAGTGCCATCTACATCCAGATAAGGAACTGTGGAGTTTGAACAAAGTGCAAGGACTATTCCCTTTAATTTAGAAAACAATAGATATCTTATTGTCTGATCTTGTTACCTCTTAGACTTCTCTTCTCTTCTTTAAGGATATGATTTCTCTCTCATCACATCCAATTTGGATCAAGGTACAACATGGAAACAAAGTAAAGACTGAAAGAGTGCTTTCCGTGGGGGGGGGAAGGAAGCAAGATTGGGGGGGAAATTGTAAAACTCAAATAATATCTTTAATAAAAATAAATTTTAAAAAATGTTTACTCTTGACATTTACCTTGTATACTTTTCTTTCACTTTTCTTCTTACTGTCATTGCTCAACTTTCTGAATTTGTAGACTTTTTTACTTGTATTATTCAGTGTGGTAGGAGGATAGTTGCCTGTGGGATCCCTTCACCATATTCCTCTTAATAAAAAAACATCTTTGCCCATTTGTAGGTCTGTAGCACATCACTCTTCTCTATAATTTTTCAAAGGTCAGTGACAACAGCTCAGCAATAAGAGCCTTAAGTTATTTTGGTACCCTGGGATTTATTCCATCTACGTTTGGTGTCCTGAAATAATTCAGGACATCTGCTAACTTTCTTACCATGTCCTTGCTTAGTATGATTAACAAATCCCAATTTGTTATTTTGGGTTTACTCTTTGCAGTCCAAAACCTGTCTTTCTTGATATGAAAGTTCTTTTTTTCCCCCTTTGACCCAGTTTCGTTGTCATTTCTATCTGATATTTAAACACTCAAACTTTTTTGCATCTGTCTTTGTCCTCTTAGTTGCTTTCAGTCTTCATCATCCTCACTATGAGTCATGGTTCAGTTTAACACTTTATTCACAAGTTGATGAAACTTTTATAATTACTACTCCTTAATAAACTCATTTTACTTTCTTCTTTTTAGGGAACTTATTTAACTCTCTTAGCTATTCCTTTTTCATTCATTCATTCATTCATTCATTCTCTGTAACTTTAAGAAAAATCCTCTTTGAGTAGCTTGTTCTCTCTTTGCCTTAAGAAATGCTTAATTGCCATTGACAAACATTCATTTTTGACAGTATTCCATTCTTCTATATAGCTAATAGGTTTCCACTGATACTCTAAAATTCATAAGAAGGGTAGAAAGTGGCCCATTATGTTGCTGGCTCTCTTTTGGCAATCCAGGGAGTACACAAGAATTTCCTAGGATGGGAATACTTGGATGGACTATGAGTATTTAAAGAAACTTCCAAATCAATATATCACAAATCCATTAGAGTAATTGAGAAAGTTACAGCATGTGAAGCAGGTGATTTCCACTGTTCTGTCTAAAGTCATAAAGGTTTCATTGATATGAAGCTAGTATATCTAATTCTGCTTCTCTATTCTCCTTCATTGTACTTTCTTAAAAAAAATAAAAATTATTTAGACTTCTATATTTTTCTGTATTAAAGAATTTTTATGTAACAGTTGATGAATATTATACAGATCTCATGTCTTTGTGATGGATTAAAATTGGTGATTGCTTGATGGAAAGCATAAGAGAAGTAGTAATAGCAAAGAATAACTCAAAGTACTACAAAGATGACAGAGATAAGGAAAATGGAAACACTTCTGTGACCCATCTTCCAAGCTTCTGAATCCATGGCCTGTTACCGATTTGCACATATTGACACCTTCCCTGGAGTTGTCATGCAAATTATTAACTTATTTGAGTATTTAGAAAACATTATTTGTAAATTCATTAATTTAGCCAGGAATAATGATATAGCATTGCTATTCTATTTGTGTATGGATTTCTCATTTATTATCTTAGAAAAAAAAATTGAATTATCCTGTGAGATGTTTAAGGGTATGCAGTGTAGCAAAGTTCCCTCATGTCCATACAAGTTCACTTCCTCATAGACACAAATTTTAAGTCAGGTTTAAGTATTTGGCAGTTTGGTAAACGAAAGTTTGATTATTTCTTTCTTTTTTGGCATTTAAAATATTGAGCTCTAAATTCTCTCACTCACTGATTGGCAAAGAATACTGATGCCCTTTAAATATGTGAAGTCATGGAAAACATAAACATATTGTTGTTACTGTTCTTGTTCAGTAATTTCAACTATATGTAATTCTTCATGACTCCATTTGAGGTTTCCACAGCAAAGATACTGGAGTGGTTTACCTTTTCCTTCTCCAGTTCATTTTTCAGATGAGGAAATTGAGGCCAACAGGGTTAAGTGACTTCCCCAGGGTTGCACAGTTAATAATTTCCAGGCTGAATTTGAACTCAGGTCTTCTTGACTAGAAGCTCAGTATTCTAGACACTGCATAACCTAACTATCCACATGCCACCAAAAAAGAAAAAAAAGAAGGGAAGGAAGGAAGGAAGGAAGGAAGGAAGGAGAGAGAGAGAGAGAGAGAGAGAGAGAGAGAGAGAGAGAGAGAGAGAGAGAGAAATGAAAAGAAAGGAAAGGAAGGAAGGAAGGAGGAAAACTGAAAAAGGAACAAAGGAAAAAAGGGAAGAAATAAGTATTTGCACATAGAATTCATCAGTTCTCTTTCTGGAGGCAATCAGTGATTTTTATTTTTCAATTGTGTCCAATTCTTCATGACTCCTCTGGGGGCTTTCTTGGTAAAGATCCTGAAATGATTTTCCATTTCCTTCTCCAGCTCATTTTACATACAAGGAAACTAAGACAAACAGGGCTAACTCAGATCTTCCTGACTCTATCCCTGTACTCTATCCATTGCACTACCTAATTTCCCCCCAACCAAATATAGGTCAAAGTTTGCTGCCCATTAATTTTCTGTGTAGCAACTCCAGTTTATCAGGGTTTGGTTGTCATTGTTGGTTAGTTTGCAGGGGTTTTTTTTGTTTGTTTTTTTGTTTTAGCAAACTTCATGATGATGATGATCATGAGAATCATGGATAAAGCATATTCATATTAAAGATCTTTTTCAACATGAATTTTTAGAGATTTTCTTTTTGAAATTCTACTTTGCCATTCTGATATTCCGAGTGAGTGATATGGCAGAGATAATATTGATTTATATGTACTATCTTGGAGGTTGATAGAATAACAAATTTAGGAATTTGTATATACAGTAAATAATTATAAGTCCCTACTATGTTCCAGCAGATACTATATCAAGTTTTGAGGATACAAATAAGAAAAAGAAAAATAGTCTTCCAATGTAAAAAGGCAATAAACAAAAGCAACTTAAGCGGGGGGGAATGGTTGAGGGCACTAAAGCATACCCAGTGCAGAGGCATGATGAATATGAGAGTGGAGTTGAAACCAAATTGGTTACATATGAAGAGGTAGCTCCCATTTTTAGCCCAAACTATAGACTTAGCAAATACTATAGCTTTGCTTTGCTCTTCAGTCACAAGGAGAAATCTTGGTGCAAACTAAACTTTTCTGATTGTTTCAGTCATCTTTCCTTTGCTCCCTTTTGGAAACTTTCTCTAGTCCAATATACTTATACAAGGCATGATACATGTGATTGATGTAGGGAGCAAGACCTTGGACAAAACTGTGCATTGTAAATGTTCATGGTATAAAAGGAACATTTCCTTTTCTCTAGGTCCTAGTATTGGAAAATATCAATATTCCTAAGAGACACTGAAGGAGAATAGTACCTAGGGAATGGGGCCGGAAGGAAATGTAACCTGAAGGAAATTATATATACATTCGATATCTTAAATGTTCATTCATCTCCTAAGGTAAGTTATAATAAGACTAGCAAAGTCTATCCCTAAATAGCGAATGAGGCAAAAGGGTCCTTGGACTAGTACAGGATTTTGAGATTCTTAAATTGGCTCATGGATCAAAATTCAACTGCTATTTTTTTTCAATATACACCATATTGTTCATCAATATTCTTGAATGTAGGAACTCAATATCGGCAGATATAAGAACAGTTGGGAAAACTGAGAAAGTTACTCATCTACAGTATTCCCTTCATTACTCAATTAGGGAAATTTAATGGTATTGAACTTCTCCAAAGTAATATATGATGAGCGCTAGGATCATATCAGCAAAATTATGAAATATATCTCTTAAATAGGCAACCTACTTCACATTCTGATTACAATCCAAATATTTAGAGTAATATGTACAGTCTTGTGCTCTCATTTGTTGTATTGCTATAAGGAGATAATACTCTTCTGTGAAATCAGAATGAATTTAACATCAAATCAGCTTTTTTTTTAATTTTTTCAAGGCAATAAGTTAACTGACTTGCCCAAGATCACACAGGTAATTATTAAGTGTCTGAGATTGGATTTAAACTCAGGTCCTCCTGAATCCAGGGCCAGTGCTCTATCCACTGCACCACCCAGCTGCCTTCTTAATCAACTTTTAATACATTGCTTTAGACTATATTTTCATCTGAATGTAAGAAAAAATTGGAATTAAATAATTTTAGATCATCTCTATAGAGAAAGATTGTTCAAATAACAAGTTCATATACAAGTTGTATAAATTTATAAAATTCAGTCAATTTATATTTATTAAGCACCTAATAAGGAGGGGGGGGAGAATAACAAAAAGATAAGGCCCTCAAGGACCTCACAATCTGGTGAGGAAAAACAGCATAAAAAAAGAGACTGGAGAGGTCTGAAAAAGGGAAGAGCTTGGAGAGGTGGGAAAATTTTCAGAATGTCCCAGAGCAGAGGAGAAATAATGAAATGTTTCAGTTAGGTAGAAAGTATGAGTTGTCTACCTTGTACACTATCCATAAATAAAGTATGAGAGGGAGCAAGAGAATTTTAAACAGAAAATATTGAGAAGGTATGAATTTTAGAACAGATCTGAAGATGAGTTTCTGAAGACAATGATGAAAATCAGGTGAGTAATAACTAATCCTTGGAAAATATTCATATACTTTAGTCCTCATTGACCTGATAATTTAAAATATCAACAAAGTGAATTTCAAAATTGCCGTGTTCAGAAGATCACTGTACACCTTTTAAAATGAAGAAGCCTTGCATTTGCATTTATTTGCGTTTATTCATTTTCCTAAATCATTTCAACTTTTATAAGCCCTTTGGCTTATAAATAGATTGATAAGATGTGGCAACTTAAGGTTTTTTATTTGAGGTTGATTGCTACTAAATACAGAGAGGAACACAGGCAAATTGAGACTAGATTCTAAGGATCAAGTATACAAAGGGAGTAAATTTCAAAGTTGTGAGAATGGGTTAAAAGTCAAAAATTTGAGCTCCTCCTCCATATTTCCTAAATGTAGGACAAGATTCTTCAGTCAGAATCCTTGGTGGTTGCCATTGTTTGGTGGAATTATAACTTAGAGGACCAGATGCGCCTTTTGGGTCTTGAGAACCCTGAATATCTGGATAATGATATGGTGTTTCGAGTAGCTATGAACTAGGGAGAATCTGACTAGATAAGATAAAAAGGTCTGTTACCCAACAGAATCCGTTTTCATTAGAATATAGATCCTGTTACATTGCTCCTTGAGGTAATACTGCTAATATCACATCTAGCTCACTTTACAATCAGGATATCCAACAAAAAGGATAAGTATACAGCTACACCTACACCTCTTACTCTGAGAGACTCCAACCACCTCATTTATTTTAAAGGTTAAAATTCAAGATGTTCCTGCCACCTGGTCTTTCTTCTTTTGCTTAACTGGTGAAGATCAGTGTAGGATCCTAATTATTCTTCCTTATGTTGAAGAATCAGATATTGAAATTTCCTAGTTTAAAATCTATGTTAAGGTGAATTTAATTGTATTTTTTATTTCTGACTTATTATTATTACTTTTCATATAATCTGCATGAGTTGCTTTCTAATTTTATGATTCTTTCCTTCCACATTTTTGTGTGGTCCACTTGCATTATTGCTTTGAGTTTCTTCCCTATATCCTTTTCTGAGAATGGGACTAATTTTTTTTAATATCTTAATAGATAACCCATTGTACTGAGACTGAATTAACTTCTTTTTTAGGTCCATATGTTCTATGCTCTTTGCCAAATTTCTTAAATTTAATCAATTCATATATACTTATACTGGTTTCTGCTGGCAAATGAAACTATTCTCAAATAAATTATAGTAATTTCACAAAACCATTTCCTCAATAGATAAAATCTAATCTATTTTCAAAGCATCTCTTATACTATGGATATTTTCTAGGAGCTGAAAAAATTTCTTCATAATTGGATATGAAATACTAAAAGACAATATGGATATAGATTGATGAATAGGGATGATGAATAGAGATTTATGTAAACAGCCACTAGAAATAAACCATACTATGAACGAAGTTTTGCTTTGACATTTAAGTCAAAATAATAAAATCTCTTTTACATTATGATAATTAGGCCTTCTTAAATGCATTTAATGTCTTTGAAGATAAAGTCAAGATAGAGTTTAGGAGATCCCTTATACCCCAAAATCTTTATATGAAAGAGTTAGAAAAGAATGAGAGAAAAGATAAGAAAGGTTGCAAATATCCGAATGTCTTAATTTTATATTCTATAACTTTTACTAAAGAGTATCCAAAAATTTCAATATGAAATTCAGTTTAAACTCAATTTTAAACCCATTTAAATTTCCAAATTTACATTCAGAAGAACAAGCCTGATATGATTTATAAATATGCTGGGTAGTCATAAGCATATTTTGTAAATAGAAATCTTAAGAATAAGAAAGATATTTTTCTGTCTTTTCTGTTGTTATTCTGGCAGAATAGACAAAGTGAAAAAAAATAAATCTCTGCTCAAATTGGGTTTCTATTTCCAATCAATCCTTTGGGGAAGTTCTGTTACTGTGAAACCCTATTTCTCTTAAACTTGTTCAGATTGCATCTGGGACCTCTTTCCCTCTCTATGAACAAATTTTATCATATACGAACAAGCATTCATGAAAGAAAATACACACATACACTCACCCCTTTTACTGGCATTTTTCCTTTCTACAACCAATGTTATTTAATCTTTACCTGTTCCCTCAACCTCTTCCTGCAAGGTCCATTCTATTTTGTCTTTGGCAAGCTTTTAATATCATACTTAATTTGTCTTTTCCTATCTCCTCTAACAGACAGTTAAACTATTTCAAATGGACTTACTTTCTTTTCAAAATATTAATAAAGATGTTGGGCTAAATATTCATTTTTCTCTTTGGATTTCTTAGAGACTTTATTTGCAGTTCTGTTTTTAAGTATACTATTTTATCTAAATCAAAGAATTTTTCCTTTGTTACAGCCCAATCATCTTCATTATACCAAAAACTTGAAATGCCATAATGTTTCAATGCACACATAATAAGGTACTATCCCTTTATATGGGACAAAGTTACAGATTTTGAGCATTTTCCTGTAACCACAGTTTAAAATTGATGTTTAATTAGGGAAGATGACAGAGAAACTAGGTGACTTGCAAGGAAAGCTTTCTTCCTGAGGCTCCATGTAGGATACTTAGGCAGGGATGAGTTCTAATATCTCACAGAAGATCTCACACATGAGTGCCAATATTTCCTAGAAGATTGATGGGAACAAAAGTCAACAACTCAGAGGAAAGCTTACTGGATTCCAGAAGGAATGTCTGAAAATGGCAAAGAAGAATCAAGAGTATCTTGACCTAGTATGCAGTATACCATGAAAGAGCTCCCAGAACTCAGGCCCAGTATGATTAAAAATTCAATATCTACAAAATGGAACCAGGTTTCCATGAATGTAAGACAATGTAAAGAGTATGAGAAGAAAAGATTTATAATGAAGGTCTTTATTCTTTTGGGAAAATGGCAGATGAGAGCAGAGGATAGAAACTAAAGAGCATAAGGACTCAAGGAAATTCAGAAAAAGGAATGAGAAAGTTAAGTAAATAGCATCAATAAATTGCACAGAGATTTAGGAAAAGATAAATTGAAATTTATAATCTCCAAGATGAAGTAATCACATTGGCTAGATCAGAAGATTGGATCCTGATCATCCCTAATTTTGTATGATGTCCTATAGCAGTCCTAGAATCTGGTGCTATTAGATGGGACCAGAATCTGGAACTAAAGTGCTATTAGGGTGGGGATAGTTGTGATTTTTTAATGTAGCAGCAGGTTCTACCAAGTCAGGTAGTTCAAGAATGAGGAAACCTCCAAGTTCAGGACCTAAGAGGGAAAGGACTAAAGATTCTTTTCTTTTGTGTAGTAATGGAGATGGAAGGAGATGAAAGTCTTAGTTTTCAAAGTGTCTTTCTCCTGTTACCTCAGTGGTAATACAAGGGTAATTGATAATTAAGGAGAAATTAATGTAGGAGCCAAGATCACATCGAGTGAATAGTGACTCAGGGAAGAAGAGATGTAATCTCCACCAGGCAAAAAATTCTAGTTGATAAGAGCTCCAAAGTTAGTTCTTAGCTTCAGCAACTACCAAACTGCAAGTGTCAGGTGATGGTGGTTCTGGTCTTGCTCCTCATCTCTCAGTAGGGTAAGTAACTATGTCTCAAAGGTCCCATAAGAATTACAATAATAAAACAACACTATTCAATGAAGACAGATAAAGTCTGGAAGTAATGCTAATTTAATTTAAAAGTGATATACACAAATTAGCTTGGCAGCTTCGACTAAAATGATCAGTGAAATGACTTTCCAAAATAAACATCTTAAATCATCCCCCCCAAATTTATGACATCTTTTAATATTTTTTTCAGTTTATATAAAACTGCTTGGTTTTTGTTAAATGTTTGCATGCAGACAGTATTCAGACACATTAGCTACTTTTAATGAATCAAATAAATTTGAACATTTTGTTATCAAATGGAATGTGCATGGTAAATTATGTTGCTTTTCTCCTTCCTCCAAGGAGTATTCTATCTTCAGTTCACCCTTTAAAGAAAGTGACATGGCTTGAACTATTGGATTTGAATTTTTATTTCCCTTGTGATATAATTTTCTTTCTACCCCACAATTTGAAGAGTTAGCAACTCTCTTGAGCACAAAATATGTTTTTTAATACAGTTCTTAATATATGCAATAAAATGTAGTTTTCTAGTATTTCTCAAAAACTTTTTTTTAGTTTCTAAGCTAATAGTCCTTACTTTGATATAAAATACCCACAAGAATTTTAAGTGGTTTTAAGTATAATATATCAAACTTTTAAAGTTTATTTTGGAAAAGTACATTGTAGAAGAAAAGAAAATATAATTCATTAAGAGATTATAGAGAATCATATAATAATATATTTTTCTCTATATTAAGCACACACATATTCACATATACAATGCAAATTAAACATATGAAAACAAGCAAGGGCTATATTTTCCCCAAAATGATAAACCCCCTTAAAATATTCTAACTTCTTATAGATCCTATAGAGGATATTTATTCAAAGGGTACAATCTCTTCTATCAAAAATAAGATACTAGGTCTTATGCTAAATTGGGTTTGTCTTTTTTTTGCTCAAAAGTTAAAATATTTTATGCTATTTGAAAGGGAATACAGGCAAGGTTTCTATTTGTAAGGTCTAACTAGAAGAATGAATTCAGGTTTTCCATCACAAATAGTCAGCAATTACTGAGAAGGTCCCAGGAATTTTCTCCTTATACCTGAAAGTTATGAAGCTTTGTAATATGTCTCCTTCAGAAACATATTTAACATTGGGTAAAAGTGCACTGAATTATTTTCTGTGGATCATTTTTAAAAATTTTTTTCTTAGAAATCTTAAATCACAGGAGTTTGAAATCTCATAGGAGAATAGATTACTAAAATTTCTTCTAAAGGCTGAAATGGATCTGTTAGAGAAGTCTTAAAATTCTTTCATCCAGGTCAATATTTTACTTTTTTGTAAAGAGACAATTTCTATGATTATAAAGATATCTAGCAAAAATACGATAATCTACTAAATGCAAGGCAAGTGAACAGATGTGTGAAAAATAAAAAGTCAATAAATAACACCCAGGAACTTAGTCTTTCTGAGAGATCAATACTACTCTTCAAACAACCAAACACAAACAAACAAGAAACAAATACAAGGTAATATATAGTTATCACAAGTAAGTGACACAGATAGTGAATTATATAATAACTCAAAAGATGAAAAGATGGCCACTAGTTCAACTATAATAATAACTAGCATTTATATAATACCATAGGCTTTGCAAAGCATTTAACAAATAGTACTCATTTTATTCTCACAATTGTGGTCAATAGTTTCCACTAATTTTCCCCATTTTGCAGTAAAAGAAACTAAGCCATGCAGAAGTTAAGTGATTTGCTCTTGATCACACAGCTAATAAGTAACTGAAGCCGGATTTGAACTTGGGTCTTCCTGACACAAGGAGAGCACTTTATTCACTGTGCCACTTAGATTGCATTCACATAATTAATAAAATCATGTGAAGTTGAAATGTTATATACAACTGCTACCTAAGTCTTTAGAAATAAAAAGACTATGTAAAGACTCAGAACCAAACCCCCAAAAGGAATTGGTCAGTCAGAGATTTCCCTCACAAACCTCTGCAAACACTCAAAATTTCCCTGGAAATATCAATATTTTACTAATATCTGGGCTTTCACAAAGTTGAAAAGGACTCTCACTCTCCATGTAAACAGTGTAGATAACAACATAATATGGATTTTGCTTTCTTCAACAGCAGACCCAAAGCATTCATACATATACAATCCCACACCAATTTACCTTGACTTTCTTGTAATGCTTTGACTTCCAAGGATGTTGCTAACTGGACTCATAACATTATATCATATAATAAAGCATAGTTATCTCCTAAACCAACCAACACCAACACACAAATATGGATACATGTATACTCTTCTACACACACGCCACTCCTATCCCACCCTAGTGTATGATATTTTTCTTTATCTCAGGGATTTATTTTCTCCTTTAGATTCATAGTTTCATTCCTTATTTACAGTTTTCTGCCCCTCAAGTAGGGAAAGTACACAGAGATAACTGATGTATACCATGGAAAAAATGAAAAGACTGGCAAATTACCTTCTGTGGAGGGTAGGGGAGGGAAGTAAGTTTAGGGGGAAAATTGCAAAACTCAAAATAAATAAAATCTTTAAGCAGAGATAATTGAGAATCAACTCGAACCTCACAGTAACAAAACAGAAAGATCTAAATTCTTCCTCCTTGTCTTGGTTCTGGGACTTGTTATACAATTTAAAGGCTGTTGTTCCACTGTTGATGCAAGTGTTCATTTGTTGCTTTTTGATTAGTCCAGAATCATTATCACTTTGCTTCTGCCCATTGTCATGCCATATTATTGCATAGCCCTCTCTCCCAGTATATTACAAAGATATATTTGTGTGTGAACTCAAGCACCCTAAGTCCCAGTACAATTCTAATTAAGGGTCAATGAAAAGATATTAGCACTGGTTTGTGAGCTGGTCATGAACTGGGACTAGTGCTAGAACAAAGGCTTGGTCTTTTAGCGATAAAGGGAGGACTTAACAGTTTTTCTAGACATTTTATACACTATTAGAAAGGCTCTTCATGAACCCATGCCTCAGTATACCTATTGAAAACTGACTAAAAGTTTGCTACATCTAAAGGATGGACTTTATATTGATATTGAAGTTCTTCAAGGTTCCTTCTTGTAGATGCCCATTGTCTTAATCATATTACTTGATCCTTAGATGTATTTTTTTTCAATCAAAGTGGGTACACATTCCATTAGTAGAATGGAATACCTTTGCATACCTTTTTCATTTGTTGCTCATGTCTTCATAATTCCTCCTTAAAGGATCTACCCAATACAGTAAATGCATTCCTCTGTTTCTTTGCTTAAAACATCTGTGTAATACTTGGGATATCTATCTATAGGCTTTCATTTTGTATTCTACATTGACTAGTTAATCTGATTTTTCTTGTCATATGTATTTTTGATATGTTTTCTGCAACTTTATGACATAATTTATAACATCTTGCCTTATATAATACTGGGTTACATGTTTTTTTAAAATTAATTTAATTATTTTCAGCCATATGTACATTCATATTTCCAAGTTGCAAAATTTCCCTTCACCCTTCCATCCTATCCCCTTCCCCTCAGCAGAGAACAGTCAGGTTAGCATTTTATATACATATGCTGTTATGACTACATATATTTACAAATATTTATATACTTATGTTTACAGATTAGTAATTTTTAGCATGAGTAATTAGGATTATGGGAAAGAGATATATAAGAGACATTTTTTATAAATTATTCATCACATTCAGAAGGGTTGGGTTTTGTGTGTGTGTGTGTGTGTGTGTGTGTGTGTGTGTGTGTGTTTTATTTTGTTTTTTATTTTTATCTCTCTGGTTGGGGATAATATAGTTCATAACTAGTCCAATACAGTTATCCTGCCTCTCTGGACTGCTGAAAGAAGCTGCTTCCATCAAAGTTCCATCTCATAATGGTGCTGATGTGTACATTGTTCTCTTGGTTCTACTCCATTCCTCAGCAACAGCTCCTCTAAGTCATGCCATGCTTCGCTAGAGTCCAACCATTTATGTTTTCTTATAGAACAATAATATTCCATAGTATTCATGTACCATAACTTGTTTAGCTATCTTCTCAATTTCTGATTCTTTGCCACTACAAAAAGAGCTACTATGAATATTTTGCAGCATATTGAACTTTTCCCATTTTTCATAATTTCTTCTGGATAAAGTCATAGAATTGAAATTGCTGCATCAAAGAGTATAAACAATTTTTTTGCTTTTTTGACATAGTTCCATATTGCTTTCCAGAATGGTTAGATCCATTCACAACCCCACCAACAATGCATCAGTGTCCCAATCTTTCCACAACCTCTCCAACATTGATCATCTTCCCTTTTTCCTCATCTTGGCTAATCTAATAGGTATGAGGTGATACCTCAGAGTTCTTTTAATTTACCTTCCTCTAATCCATAATTATTTGGAGCATTTTTTTATAAAATCATATATAGCTTTAATTTCTTCATTTGAAAACTGTTCATATCCTTTGATCATTTAGCAATTGAGGAAAGACTTGTGATGTTATAAATTTGATGCAATTCTCTCTATATTTTAGAAATGAGACCTTTATCAGAACTCCTGGCTGTGAAGATTGTTTCCCAGCTTTCTGCTTTCCTTCTAATTTTGGCAACATTGATTTTATTAATGCAAAACCTTTTTAATTTAATATGGTCAAAATTAATCATTTTGTAGTTTATAGTGTGCTCTAATTCTTGTTTGGTCATAAATGTATCCTTTTTCCATAGATCAGATAGAGTATTTTTTTTTACTATTAATGTATCTATGGTATTGCTCTTTATGTCTAAATGCTTTAATACTGGTATATTTGTAATCCTAATTGTTCTCAGATCATATTGCTCCATAATTTAACATGTAATAATATTACCATCAAAATATTAAGTTTTAAAGAGATGGACTTTTTCAGAGCATGTTTGTTTGGAAACACTGAACATAGCAAGAACTTTATCTTCTATTTAAGTCCAGCTACAACTTTTACACTTACCTAGGCTAGTGCTTGTAGAGTAAGAACACGGCCCACACTTAAACTATTCTCCAGATTAGCAAAACTTGCCAGGGCTTTTACTTCACTGACATAGTCATCATCAAACCAAAATCATTTCAATGTCATTCAAAATTTAAAATAAACATTTAAGTGGAGATTTAATACAAGAGGAATATGGCAATTAGTCTAAATAGTAACTTTTTACCACTAAATATTTCAAAATAAGATATTTAGTTGATGAGTTACTAACAGCAATCAAGAGTTCAGAATTCCAAAATGCCACAAATTCTTTGTTTTTTATTGCTTAGTCACTCAGCTGTGTACAAATTTTAATAATCCTATAGACCATAGTAGAACAGGCACCTCTACCTTCCACTATTTCTTATGTTCAAGTTCATGCTCATTGTTTATATAGTACTATCTATCCATCACGATTTCTTAATTCCTCTTCTTTCTGCCACCAGAGTAGTATCATCTGTATATCTAAGTTTCTTGATGTTTCTCTTGGCAATGTTATCTGGTTTTTTTTTTATTTGACCATGATATACTTTGCATATAAGTTAAATTAATTAAGGCTAACAGTACACAGTCTTGTCACACTCTTTTTCCATTTCTTAAGCAATCGTTGTTCTATGTTGAGATTTTAATGTGTTTTTGGTCCAACTACAGTTTCTTTAAGACACAAGTAAAATAACCTGCTGTTCCCATCATTTTGAGCACTTGCAAAATTTTGTTGTGATCCACATTGTAAAAGATTTTACTAATTAGTCAATGAAACAGAAGTAGATTTTTTTCTGAAGCTCCCTTGATTTCTTCACAATTCATAGAACATTGGCAATTGTTCTCTAGTTTCTCTGCCTCTTTGAAAATCAAACCTTATCTTCTGGTAACTCTCAATTCATATATTTCTGAAGAAAGCTTGCTGAATCTGGAGTATGAAATGAACACAGTTTCATCATTTGAGCATTCCTTGCTATTACCCTTCTTTAGGATTGGGATGTAAACCTATCTTCTACTCCAGTGACCATTGCTGATTTTTTCCCAATTTACAGGTGGACACATTGAGAGGAATACTTTAATAAGACCATCTTTTAGGATTTTAAATAGCTCAGCTGGAATTCCATTACCATTACTAGCCTTAATGTTAGTTAATGTTAATGTTAATGCTTCCTAAGGTCCACTTGACTTTACTCTCCAGAACATTTGGCTTTAGATTAGTAACCACGTTGTAGTAATTGGTGATGCTAAAATCCTTCTTGTGTAGTTCCATTTTGTTGTTCTTGTCACATCTTCTTAATCTCTTCTTCTTCTTCTGTGGTCTGTACCATTTTGTCTTTTATTATGCCCATTTTTGCACTAACAATGTTCCCTTGATAACTCTATCAAAGATTATTTAGTCCAATATTCTTTCTAGATGAAGGAAATGAGATTTAGAGAATTTAACTGACTTTTTCAATGTCATTCAGATAGATAATTGTAAAGTCAGGAATAACCCCCGACTCACTATCTCATATTCCTTAGCAAAATTCATTATGACTTTGTCATATACACCCTCTTCCCCAAAAAAGGTCACTAAGGTTTTTATCTCTCTCTTATGTTTAATCTCTAAAAGGTTTGACATTTGAACAATGTCACCTTTTGTTTTCTCAACAAAATTGATGACTCTCCTTCCATTCATTAATGAAAGTATACTTGTTAACTGTTGCAATAAAAGGCATTGGTAAAATTAATAAAGTACTACAATAAATAGATGAGTACTTTGACTATATCATTATATGGTGTGGTCAGTTCTAAGTCCTGTACTATTTATCAAATACTAGAAGTGAATTAGGCAATTGAGTAGCTATATATAGTATTCATGCTTTTTTTCCCTCTAGTGGGTTCAATATATGGATAAATGAAAATCTAAATCATTTCTCTTAGACATTTTTATTTGTTTTTAATTTTAATCAAACCATCAATATTTATAACTAACTTTAAAGACTATCTCATTATTTAATATTAACATATATATTTATAACTCTTCATCAGATTTCCTTTTTGTACTCCATGGTATCTTTTAGTTAATTATTTTTAATATTTACTTATAGAATACTTATTAAATACTTAATAGGATGAGTACCTTATGTATACCAAGTATATACATTTTTACTTTTAGTTAAAATGTGAATTTAATCTAATATATATATATATCAGTATAATAGAATGCTATTAATTGACTAATATGAACCATGAAAAGAAATTTAGAAAGATTTATATCAAATAATCTGGAGCAAAGGAAACAGATCCAGAAGAATATTTTCATTGGCACTAATCCATACTTTTCTTTTTCTTTGAACAGATTCTTCAAAGAAAATGCCTATATTTAATTCTATATTCATCCTAATAAGTATATGTATACTTTCACAGTTGTCCTTTTTCCCTCTCCTTTTTCTTGATAAATGTCCTGTAAAGCAGGGGAAGCCATCCAAGAATTTAATGCAACATGGAATATTTGGTTCATTTGGAAAGTGAAGAGCAGCAGTGACATTCTTACCGGGGGAAAAAAATCCTACATAAAATTGGAATTGATACTAAAAAAAAAGCTTTTATTTGATTCTGCTACTCTTCTAAGTTATTACTTCATTTCTTTCCCTTTCTATATGGCTAAACTCTCAAAAAAAGTATTTTATATTCATTGCAGTCCATTATCTCATCTTCTACTGCTTTCTATTTTCTACTCCCTAAAAATTGACTTAAAGGACTCTTTTGAAAATTAACATCTAATTGTCTTTGTTTAGTCATGCTTTTTTATCACTGTGAAGAATATGGTTAATTCTTTTCCTTGATGACTTCTTTTCTTCTGGCTTCCTTAGCACCATATTATCCTATTTTTTCCTCCTAATTTCTTACTGTTCTTTCTCTGTTTCCTTCCATTTTCTTACCTCCTCTTTTCTGCCCTAAAGATTTCATCCTTTGGCTATCTTCTTTCTCCACACTTTTATCAATTGGAGATTTTATATTGTACCATAAATTCAATTCTGAATGACTTTTCAAAAACTATATCTCTGTCTCTGCTCTTTCTGCCAAACTATTATCCCACATTTTTCACTGCCCTTGGTTTATCTCCAATGTAGGTAAACAAATTAGTAAATAATCAAGGAACACACAATTCATAATTACTTTTTTTTAAATCTTGATTCCATTCTAGAAATTACTGCAACACAGAACTATGGGAAGGCACAAAACATTTTTAAGGGAAGGCAAATAGAATAAAAACACTCATATTTTCCATAGGTCTTTGGCCTATTGAATGATCCCTCTTCGTTATTTAGAGTCTTATTTTATATGCCAGAGCTGTTCTAAAATCAGTTTGCATTATGTCATGAAAACTATTTGTTAAATTTTCAGTGTGAGCATTTAAATCTCCAGAATGGGAAAATACTGTAAATCAGGACTAGATTTATTGTTTTGTTGATTGTCTAGCTAGACTTAAATGATGGGGTTAGATATAAGGAATAGAGATTAAAGGTGAAATCATGTGTAGACTTTTTTTGGAGAATTGTTTGTGACTTTTTTGTTTATTTAGTTTTGTTATTTTTGTGAGAAGTCTTTGTTAAACATTTACCAGCATGCCGCTGGGTGAGTCCATGATATGATTTGAAGTGTTGCTTATGGTTTCATTTCTACCCATAAACATTAAACTAAATGATGGGAGAAGCTCCCAAAATATATTTACTAGGAATGTTCTTCAGCACTCCCTTCCCCAGAACATGTTTTGATTTTGTTCCCCTATTTTTAGCGGGTTTAAGATAGAAACAGGGCAAGTTGATATTAGTTGTTCCTATTTAATTTTATGCAAACTGTACAAGTGGGTGAAATGACTTTTTTTATAATTAAATAGGCATATTCAGATGTGAACTCAAACTTTGTAGATTCAGTTGAAGTGTCTTCAAGACCTAAGAGGAGATAAGTCTATTTGAGTACAAGAAAATGGAAGGAACTAGAAAGAAAAAGGGTTTTAGTTCACATCCAGCATGTTACCTATGGAATAAGCACTACGATTATTAGTACTAGAGAAGAGGTCGGCAGCTTTAGAGTGGGAGGTTGCAGTGGAAGTGTTGATGGGATGAGATTAAGGGAGAAATCTATAAGGAATCAGGAACTGAGTTTAAACAACAGCAAGAGAGATGGTTCAGAATCACTAGAATAGAGTGGTTATGTAGGATGGAAGTATGACAATCATTGAGGAATGGCCCTGTAGAGGTATAGGTGACCTGAGAGAGTGCCTTTCTGGAGCCTAAGGGAAAGCTGTAAATAAATCAGGCTGTCTGAAATCCATTCAGGTCTGCCATCCTCTTCCATTTTATATTTGACCTTATTCCATTCATATTCACAGTTTTGATCACTAATTGTACCCTTCCAACTATTTTTTTCTTTTTTTTTCCTTGAGTGTATTCAGCACCAGTGCTCTAAATCTGATGCAGTTTGCTGCTTCTTCCCCACTTGTTTTTCACTTTCTAGTCTTTAATCATAGCTTCTACCCATTTCCCCCTCTCTTCACAGTGCCCTCTCTGAGTTTATAGTTTCTTTTGATTAGGATTAATCCTTCCCTAAATTCACCCTCCCTCTTACTTCCATTCCTTCTTTCTTCTCTTTTTGATCTCCTATTTGTAACAGAAAGGGTTTGATCACCTTAAATCTGTCTGAAAAATGATATGTTCTCTCTCTCTCTTAAGTCTTTAAATAAAAATTTAATGATTAATATACTTATAAACCAAGATTAACATACTTATAACCCAAAATATATAAATTTACATATATGCATATATGAAGGAAAATATCACCATAAAGGAAAGGAAAGGTAAGATTTAAAAGAGAAAGAAGTTGCCCAAACAAAGAGGTCCCAAAAAACCTGGAAACCTGGCTAGAGAAGTCCTTAGATATAAAAAAGCTTCCAAGGTCTCAATTGGGAAAGTCCCTTTGGCAGAGCATCCTCTCTGAAGGGATGGACTTCCAAAGACCATTTTCCCCAGTGAGACCTTTATAGTGCTCACATAAAAGTGACACAAGTTCAAGGGTTTACAAGACTGAAATCAGCGATCCGGAAGTTTCTGCTAAAACACCCACACATCCTGAGTACAATCATTTTCTCCAGATGTCTTGAGGTAAATATCCAGAGATGACCAGGTTCCAAGATATGGACCCCAAAATAAGTTTACTAGGAATGTACCCCTCTCTACCCCAGTTTATGTCTAGATCAAGCATGTTTTGGTTCAGTGTGCTAAGGAAATTACTTCTCCTTGGATCATGATGACTGATAGAGAAGATCTTCACTTGACCCTTCACCCTTCCATTTCTACACCAAAATCTGAGTATTCTACCCTTATTTGGCCATTTCAAGTAAAAGTAAACTTTTAATAATATACACTTCTCCCACTTACTTTTCAACTCTATAGACATCTATTTGGGTCCTATTTTATTTTAGGTAATCGTTTTTCCTTTTCTCTCTTCCCTCCTCCTTTCTTCTCTAGCATATCCTTTATCCTCTTCCCTTTCACTTCAACTAGTAAGATCATAAAAACATAACAAAAGGTCATTCAGGGCCTCTGTCCTATTTGACTGACTCTGTGACTTCTGATGGCACTAGAGTTCTGAAGGAACACAAATCTCACTTCCATTGGAATGTAAAAAGTTATAAAGTGCCAGCCAAGGAGTCAGGGAAGATTTTTTAGTAGGTCAGAAAAATTCCAAGTTCTAAAGATTTCCTCCACAAACAAATCATAAAAAGCACCTCAAGGTGAATGTAGAACAGCAACAATAAACAAGAGATGGGGAAGAAAAATGGTCCTCCTAAGTCAACCAGAAAAGATATGAAGAAATATTCTGGACCTAAAGTTTGGCCAGAGTGAAGTGTAAATATGTCCAGGCTAGTTCCCTGAGAGGTTAGCTGAGGTAAGTTCTGCATCAGCCCCAGGAATTCTCACCACCAGGACAGCATTGGGAGTCAGATGACTGAGCAAGAGAAGAGAGGGAACCTTTGAAGATAAGGACCACCAGGTCCAGTTTCCCAAGAAACCCAGAACCAGTCCACAGCAAGAAGGAACCAGTGCAGAAGAAGAGGTTTGGGGACACTGTTGGTTGTGGACACTTACAGGAGAATTGAGTACTCCATCTTGAGTGGGAGGTGGCAGTGAGAAGTACTGATGGGATGGGATTAAGGGAGAAATCTATAAGGAATGGGGGAACAGAATTTAAACAGTAGCAGAGAGGGGATTATAGCCAATAGAGGGTTCTATGGGAGTAGGATCATCAGAACAGTGTGCAGAGGGGCCTAGACTGTGGAAAGGAGTCAAGAAATTTTCCCACAGAAGATGCTTGTTGGAGGCTAGAGGCACCATCCTCCATACCCCAGAACTAGAAGGGAATATAATAACAAGCTGCTACAACTAAGACAAAAAAATTTGAAATGAGCAGGCAAAGGAGAAAGAATTTGATCACAGATAGTCTGGGAATAGAGAAGACCACAGTTTGTCTTCAGAGGAAAATGCTGAAGCAAAAAAGAAAATCTTTCCTGTCTAAAACAGTAAAGTTAAATGGTTATTGGTTCAAAAGCTCATAGAACTCAAAAAAGAGTTTCTTATTTCAAATAACAAATATTGAGGAAAAACTCAAAAAAGAAGAATAATTCAAGAAAAACAAGATTATGAAAAGAAAATTAACTGGAAAAGGAAATCCAGAATCTTGAGAAAAATAACTCTTTGAAAATTAGACTTAAGCAAGGGAAAGCCAGTTAAGTTATTAGATACCAACAAATAATAAAATAAAAAGAATGAAAACATTGAAGAGAATGGGAAATACTTCATAAGAAAAACAAATAATCTGAAGAACAGATCAAGTAAAGAAAAATATAAGAATAATCAGAATATCCGAAAGCTACAATCAAAAAAAAAAGAAAAATCTTGATACAATGATAAAGAAAAAATTAAATAAAATCATCCTGCAGTGTTAGAACAAGAGGAGAAAGTAGAAATAGAAAAAATTCACCAATCACTTCCTAAAAAGATATCTTAGAAGGAAAATTGAAAAGAATATATATCATAGCCAAATTCAAAAGCCCCCAGGTTAAGAAGAAAATAAGAGCAACAACAACAAAAAACAACAAAAACAATTCAAATATGGCAGGATCACAATTAGAATTACACAAGACTTAGAAGCAGCTACAATATAAAGATCACAAAGCTTGGAACACTATATATTGAAAAGCAGAAGTATTGGGGTTGCAATCACAGGTATCGTACCCAGAAAAGTTAAACATAACCATGAATGAAAAAGAATTGAACATTCAATGTATTGCTTGACTTTCAGGATATTATTTCAAAAAGATCTGAAATTTGACATACAAGCTCTAAGAGAAATATAATGTAAACCTCAGACTAATTATGAACTCAAAACTCAATAAGGATAAGCTTCCATATCTATAAATTATATTTTATTTTTTATTTTCAATCTTTTAACATTTAATTTAATATTTCTTCTGAGACAGCTGGGTGGTGCAATGGATAGGGTCCTTCCTGGAGTTTGAATGAACCTAAATTTAAATTTGGCCTCTAACACTCACAGGCTATTAACCCAGGGCAATTCACTTCATCCCAGTCTGTGTCCAATTTATCAACTATCAAAAAAAGATAATTACAAAACCAATCTTGCATGGTTGGAGAGAAGATATATAGCAACATTTGCAAAACATGCTTAGCATAGTCCCTGAAACATAGTAGGTGCTATAGGAATGCCTATTCTATTCCCTTCTTGCATAATGGAATAATTAATTTCCAATTGCTCCATTCTAATTCTGATGGACTTTGATACATGTACCACTTAAACTAAGTAGTTCATTTAATTTTTCAAGTAATAATTGACTCTAAACTCTTATAGATGAAAGGTTCAACAAATTCACAACTGCACTTTTTTCCTAGCCCTATTTTGACATAGGACTAAGCTTCTAAATACTCTTGGATTGCTGCTGGGCCAATTCTAGACAGAGCTCTGGGTATTAAGTTACTTTACTCTTAGAAACCCCTTTACAGGGAGTTCTGGGGTGGAGTCAAGATGGTGCTATGAAGCTAACAGGCTCCTGGAGATTTTCCCTACCAAAGATAAATGAAGCCTCTGTTCTGACATTCAAACTACAGATACCACTAAGAAAAAGAAAATATTCAAAGAAGTTTTCAACTGAAGACATCATGGAGGATCTTCAGAAGGTCTGTCTCTTTGGGAGAAAGGAAAAGTAAAGTCCATGAAGTGTGAGAGTGGGGAAAGCCAGCAGGAGGCTTTTAGTCACAGTGCAATCCAGGTTGAGACAGCCTGACAACAGCAGAAGTCCCAACAGCTAGACAGACAGCCAACCACAACCAAAGTCTGAACCCTGGGAACACTGGGGTAAAAGACAGTACTGGATCAGGAACAAACAACTGTTAAATTAGAACCTGGAGGTAAAGGAGGAAACAACCTCTGCAAAGGCAAGGCCTGGATTGCAGAGGCAACATCTTAGCCAATAACAAGCCAGGAATCAGACCCCAGTCCCAGAAAAAAAAAAAAAAAAAAAAAAAAAAAAACCTTGGTTCTATGTTGTGTGCCTTGCTGACTAACTTATCTGTTACCCATAACTAATACTTGCCTCAGAGGAACATTGAAGAGGCAGGAGATAAAGATGACAAGTTCTCTGTTTATTTTAAAGAAATGCCAGAGCTTAAATATTCTCTTAGTCCCTGGTTTACCATGGAATTTACATGGAGTTCTCCAATTAGCAAATCAAACAAATTCCTCACTGCTAGTGGACAACAGATGATAAAGTTTACTTCCTCAGGCTAGTACTTCTAACAAAATGATGCTACCACTGGCTTAATATTTAACACAATGCTCTAGGAAGTGCCAAAACATAAGGAATAGATAAGAAGATACAGAGAGCTGACCCAGAAAATTAGGCCAAGGGTGAACCTGGGCAAGAGGATGGCTAGGCCATTCACAGTCATGCAATGACTTCTCTGTGACCCAGGGGCAAAGGTAAATAAACAAACATTAGCAGAAAAGCTAAAAGAGTTCTCACTATAGAAAAACTACATTACAGACAAAATTTACAGCAATACCATGCCTGAAGAAGAAATCAGTGAAAAATCACACTCACAGAGGAAGAATCAAAAGTCTATAAATTGGAATCAATTACAAAAATAAGATCATATAGCTTAAAAAGAATTTAAAAATCAAAGAAAAGAGGAAGAAGGAAAATGGAAAAAGGAAATGAGAGAGTTAAGCAGAAAACTTGACCAAAGAAATCAATTCCATTAAAAGTAAAAATAACCAACTGGAAAAGGAAACACAAAAGCTATTTGAAGAAAATAAAATCCTAAAAATTAGAATTGAAAAATAGAAACCAATAAATGTACAAGACTACAAGATTCCATCAAACAAAATAAAAAGACTGAAAAAATTGAAGAAAAGGTAAAGTAACTTTTAGGGAAAACAAATGACCTGGAAAGCAGATCCCGAGATAATCTATGAATTGTTGGACTACTAGAAAGCCTAAATCAAAAAAAAAAAAAAAACCTGGAAAACACCATACAGAAAATTATAAGAGAAAACTTCCAAGTCTATTAGAATAAGATAACAATATAACTATTGAAAATATCCACAAAACCCCTCAAGAAATAACAAACTCCAAGGGTGTAATAGCCAGATTCCAGTACTCTCAAATGATAGAGTCAATATTGCAAGCTGCTAAAAGGAAACATTTCAACTACAAAGAAACACAATCAACTCACACAAAACCTATTAGCCTCAACACTGAAGGATCAGAAGACCTAGATTCCATATATCAGAGAGCAAAAGACCTGGGATTACAACCCAGAATGTACTACCCTGAAAAATTAAGCATATACTATCAGGGGAAAAGATAGATAGATATTCAGTGAAATAGAGGACTTCCAAAATTTCCTGACACCAAGACCAGAACTGAACCAAGAGTTCATTTGTCAGATACCTGACTCAGAGCTGCATAAAAAGGTAGAAAAGGGGAAGGAAAAAAAACAACAAAACAAATGTAACTCAAGACCATCAAATTGTATATAACCCTAAAAGGGAAACTATAACAATTCTAATTCTTGAGAAATTTACTACTCTTAAAATAATTAAAGAATCAAATATAATTGAAAAGATTGGACTTAAAGGATATGGGTATGCTGGGCTTTGTCTCTCCATTGAAGAGGTCCAAGATGACTTCAGTATGTTTGAGACAGAAAGCCCTGAAGAAAATCAGGGGTGTTGACTGTAAATTTAAGAGTCTCATTATCTTTTTTTTTTTTTTTTTTTTTTTTTTTTTAGTTTTTGCAAGGCAATGGGGTTAAGTGGCTTGCCCAAGGCCACATGGCCAGGTAATTATTAAGTATCTGCCACCAGATTGGAACTCAGGTACTCATGACTCCAGGGCCAGTGCTCTATCCACTGCACCACCTAGCCACCCCACGAGTCTCATTATCTTTTGATCTATTTTAATTCTGCTATGCTGACAAAGTTTAGCACTTTGTATAATAAGGGCTTCATAAACTGGAAGGTCCTGAGTCAGTGTCTCCCATAACTTATAATTATTTATAAAGCTCCAGGTGAGACCTCCAGAGTCTCCCAGTACTTACAAATCTTTAAGGTTCTTGCAGCTAATTAACTCAGGGTTTGACCTAATCCACCCTTCACTTAACATGGGGTTGATTACCCTGGTAGTGGGGGTGGGGGTGGGGGGAGTGTGAGAGAAAATAGGTCCTGCTTTACTTACAAGGGGTTGAGTATGCAGAATGGAGGGGTAAAGTGTGAGAGAAAATAGACCTGGGGGGAGAGGCACAAATAGTTTGAGAAATGATTTGGCTTTGGATGATATTTTGGCACATGAGGAAGACTATGTGTCCTGGGAGGGTACTTGAAAAGAGGGTATAGTAAAAAATGATTATAAATATAATTGAATGCAATTTGAAACAATGCTGTTTATTAAGCAATCAAGCAAGAATTCTGTGATAATACTTTGATTACAATATGAACTTATCAAGCAATTAAATAATCAAACTGTGATTGATAATACCTGATTAATAGTACTAGACCAAAAATTAAAAAAATTAAAAAAATAGTACTAGACCAATAAATAACACAAAGTGAAGAGGCACAAGGATTTATAATTTTACAGGGAAAGAATGGAGAGTGTGAACTCTGAGTAAATTCTATTCAATAGATTTGGTCCAGAGAGGTAATAAGATACATTACCACTAGGATTTAAAAAAAAAATTTTCCTAATCTATAGGGAAGGGGGAGGAGGTGGAGGAAGAGAAAGATAAAGGAAGAAGGTACTGATAAAAGAGAAGGTGAAGGTAGAAGGAAAATAAACTGAAAGTAAAATTTTAAAAGAAAAGTCAAAGGGTAAAGGGAGGTAAATTTTGGTGACCAAGAATAAGAGGAAAATATAAATGGAGAAAGATAGCATGGAGGGAAATGCAGAATTAGTCATCTTAATAGTAAATTTAAATGGAATACACTGTCCCATATAATGGAAGCTAATAGCAGAATGGATTAAAAACCAGAATACTACAATATGTTGTTTAGAAGAAACCCATTTGAAGCATAGAGATACGCACAGGGTAAAGAAAAAGGTTTGAGCAAAAAATATGCCTCAGTTGAAGTAAAAAAAAAAATGAAGGTAAGTGCTTCTGATCTCAGACAAGGTTAAAGGGAAATAAAGATGTCATCAAAATGGATAAGGATGGAAACTACAGCTTTTTTTTTTTTTTTTTTTTAGTTTTTGCAAGGCAAATGGGGTTAAGTGGCTTGCCCAAGGCCACACAGCTAGGTAATTATTAAGTGTCTGAGACCAGATTTGAACCCGGGTACTCATGACTCCAAGGCCAGTGCTTTATCCACTACACCACCTAGCTGCCCTGAAACTATATCTTCTTAAAAGACACTATGGGTAATGAAGCTATTTTATTACTAAACATGTATACACCTAGTGGTCAGGCATCCAAATTCCTAGATGAAAAGCTGAATGAATTGCAAGGAGGTATCTTCAGCGAAACTTTAATAATGAGGGACTTCAATCTCCCTCTCTCATAACTAGATAAATGTAAGCACAAAATAAACAAGAAGGAAGTTAAGAAGGTGAATGAAATCTTAGAAAATTTAGATATGATAGACCTCTGGAGAAAACTTATACCACCTACACCAAAACTTACTATTTACTAGGACACAAAAACCTTTTATTCAAATGCAGAAAGGCAAAAATAATAAACACATTTCTCAGACCATGATGAAATAAAAATTACATGTAGTAGAAGGTCATGGAAAGATTAACCAAAATCTAATTGGAAATTAAATAACTTCAACTTAAACAATGGATAGATCAAATAGCAAATAATAAAAATAATAATTGTATTCAAGAAAATGATACAAATGAAATCTCATACCAAAATTTATGGGATACAGTCAAGGCACTTTAAAGGGGAAACTTTATATCTAAATGTCAATATGAATAAAAATTGAAAAAGGAAATCAATGAATTGGGTATGCAATTAAAATATCTAGAAAAAAGAAAAAATTAAAGATCCTCACTTAAATACCAAATTAGAAATTCTGAAAATCAAGGGAGAGATTAATAAAACTGAAAGCAAGAAAGCCATTTGTCTCATAAACAGAACTAAGAGCAACAATCAGGGACAATTTAGGACTGTCTGCAATGGAGAATACCATCTGTATCCAGAAAAAGAACTGTGGAGTTTGAACAAAGACCAAGGACTTTTACCTTCAATTTAGGGGGGGGATACTGATATCTTATTGTCTGATTTTATTATCTCTTATATTTTATGTTTCTTCCTTAAGGACATGATTTCTCTCTCATCACATTCAATTTCAATCAACATATACCATGGAAACAATGTAAAGAGTGGTAAATTGCCTTTTGTGGGCAGTGGGGGGAGGGAAGTAAGATTAGGGGGGAAATTGTAAAACTCAAAATAAATAAAATCCATATAATTAATATATATATATATATAAATAGAAGTAAAAGTTAGTTTTATGAAAAAGCCAATAAAATAGATAAACCTTTGGTTAATCTGATTTACAAAAAAGAAAGAACATAACTAAATTAGCAGTCTCAAAAATGAAAAGGGTGAACCAACAAATATCAATGAGAAGGAAATTAAACAGATAATTAGGTGATATTTTGCCAAGCTATATTCCAATTAATTTGATAACTTGAGTGAAATGGAAGAATATTTACATAAATACAAAAAGCCCAGATTAACAGAAGAGGAAATAAATAACTTAAATAATCACATTTCAGAAAAAAAAATAGAAGAAACCATCAATAATGTCTCTAAGAAAAAGTCTCCAGGTCCAGATGGATTTATGAGACAATTCTTCCAAGCATTTAAGGAACAATCAATTCCTATTCAACATATACTATTTAAAAAAATTAAAGAAGGTGTTCTGTGAAACTCCTTTTTTGACTCCACCATGATGAAGATACCTAAACCAAGAAGAACCAAAACAGATATAGAAAATTATAGAACAATCCCCCCCAAAGATTAGTGATGCAAAAATCTTTAAAAAAAAAATTAGCAACAAGACTACAGCAAGTTATCACTAGGATAATACACCATGATCAGGTTGGATTTATACCAGGTAGTCAGGGATGATTCAATATTAGGAAAACACTCAACATAATTGAACATATCAAAAGCAAAACTAATAGAAATCATATATATGATTATCTCAAAAAGATGCTGTAAAAGACTTTAATAAAATAAAACGTGCATTTCTTTTAAAGTACTACAAAGTTTAGGAATAAATGGAGCTTTCCTTAAAACAATAAATATTATCTGTATAAAACATCAACAAATATTATATTTAATGAGAATAAACTTGGGGCATTTCCAATAAAATCAGGGTTAAAACCATGATACCCATTATCACCATTACTATTCAATGTAGTATTAAAAAGGTTAGCTGTAGCAATAAGAGAAGAAAAAGAAACTGAAAGAATCAGAATTGGCAATGAGGAAACAAAGTTTTCATTCTTTGCAGATGATATAATGTTTTACTGAGAGAACCTGAGAAAATCATCTGAAAAACTCCTTGATACAATTAAACAAATTCAGCAAAGTAGAAGTATATAAAATAAACTTACATAAATCATCAGCATTTCTATATATGAACAACAAAGCCCCAGAGCAAGATATAGAAAGAGAGAGATTCCATTTAAAGTAACTATAGATTCCCAATACTTGGGAATATAGCTTCCAAGACAAACCCAGAAACTGTATGAACACAGTTATAAAGAACTTCTCACCCAAATGAAGTCACATCTAAATAATTGGGGAAATGCCAAATGCTCATGGTTAGGTTGAGCTAATATAATAAAAAGGCAAGTCTACCCAAAATAAATTACTTATTCAGTGCCATACCAATCAAACTACCAAATAACTATTTTACTGAGCTAGAAAAAATAGAAACAAAAATCATCTGGAGCAACAAAACGACAAGAACAAGAAGTTAAATGAAAAAAAAAAAAGTAAGGAAGGTGGCCTGGTTCTACCAGATCTAAAAACTAAACTATAAAGCAGCAGTCAGCAGAACTGTCTGTTATTGATTAAGAAATAGAATAATGGTCCTAACAGCAACATGGGGGTGATGATCAACCCTAATGGACTTGCTCATTCCATCAGTGCAACAATCAGGCACAATTTTAGAGTATCTGTGATGCAGAATACCATCTGCATCCAGAGAAAGAATTGTGGAGTTTGAACAAAGACCAATAATGTAAAGATTAACAGACTGCCTTCTGTGGGGTGGGGGGATAGAGCAAGATTAGGGGAAAAATTGTAAAATTCAAAATAAATAAATAAATTTAAAAAAAGTAATAGAGTAATGGAGCAGTAGATTAGGATAGGTTCAAAAGAAACCACTGTAAATGACCCTAGCAATCTACTGTTTGACAAACTCAAAGACATCAGCTTCTGGGATAAGAACTCACTATTTGACAAAAATCATTGGGAAAACTGAAAAATAACATGGAAAAACCTTGGCATAGACCCATATCTCTCACCCTATCCCAAAATAAGGTAAAAATGGGTACAAGATTTAGACATAAATGATAACACCACAAATAATAGACTAAGAAATTATCTATCTGATCTATGGAAAGGGGATAAATTTATGACCAAACAAGAATTAGAGTATATTATAAAATGCAAAATGAATGATTTTGATTATATTAAATTAAATAAGTTTTGCACTAATAAAATCAATTCTGTCAAAATTGGAAGTAAGGCAGAAAGATAGGAAACAATCTTCACAACTAGGAGCTCTGATAGAGGTCTCATTTCTAAAATAAATAGAGAATTGCATGAAATTTATAAGGTTACAAGCCATTACCCAATTGATGAATTGTTAAAGGATATGAAGAGTCAGTTTTCAAATGAAGAAATTAAAGTTATATCTAATCACATGAAAAAATGTTACAAATAATAATTGATTAGAGAATTGCAAATTAAAACTACAATTAGGTATCACTTCACACCTATCAGATTGACCAAGATGAGAAAAAGGGAAAATGATCAATGTTGTAGGAGTATTGGGATATTGATGCATTGCTGTTGGAGTTATGAACAGATCTAACCATTCTGGCATCATGCCCAAAGAGCAATACTTTTGACCCATCAATTCAAATTCTAAGTCCATATCCAGAAGAAATTATGAAAGATGGGGAAAATCCTTCATGGTCTAAAATATTCATAGCAGTTCATTTTGTAGTGGCAAAAAATTGGAAAGTGAGGGGATGCCCATCAATTGGGGAATGGTTAAACAAGTTATGGTACATAAATACTATGGAATATTATTATAAGAAACATAAATGTTTGGACTCTAGAGATGTGTGGGATGATTTATAGGATTTATGTACAATGCTAACCTGGCTTTTCACCACTTTGGGGAGGGGAGTGGAAACGGAAGGTGGAAGGAAATTTTATAACTTAAAAATATACATGTGCTTATTGATGAAACTAAAAAAAATAAAAAAAAAACTCTTTCAAATCCCATCTCTTCTCCTTTTTGTTTTGGTGTTGGGGTTTAAGTCTACAATACACTCCAAGAAACTTAAGCTGTTGACCTTCAATTCTCCTAGAGGAATCATGGCTCTAGTTTCAATACTGGGTGACTTTGTTTGGAGTTACACAGAATTGTTTCTGAATTAGGCCCCTCTGGAATATCCTGTAGTGCTGCCCTGAGTTACAATTTGAATTCAATATCCCTATACTGTTATTCTTTTCCAGATCACTTGTTTTTGGGTTGAATTTGTGATCTTAAACTAGAAAAATGGCATACTGTGTTTTTCCTTAGATTTACCAATGACTTTGCAGTTTTTTCTATTTCTTTCATAATCATTTGGCTGGGGGAGTGGCAAAGGAAATGACTTTTACTGATTTCTTTTACTTTGCTGTTTTAACTGCTATCTGCTTGAGGTCTTTAAGCAAAGGCTTGATGTCAACTTGGTTGATATGACATAGAGGAGATTTTTTTTGGCATATAGTTTGGAGAAGTGCATCTTAGATCCTTTCCAACATTTAGATTCTCATTATATGATGGATGCTTTAAAATGTTGAATGAATGTCAATGAAGGAATAGGCAATTTTTCTTTTTTAGAAAGTAAGAACTGCTAAGCAGCTAGGTAGTAAACTCGATAAAGAGCTAGACAAGGAGTTTCCATAGACCTAAGTTATAATCCAGTCTGTGTCTGCTTCAGTTTTCTAATTATAATAGCACCTCCCTCCCAAGGTCATTATGAAGCTAAATTAAGATATTTGTAAAAGAGCTTAACAAAACATAAAATGCTTTATAAATGCTAATTATTAGGTATTTGTCTCTTCATCATGAGAAATTTTCTTTACAAAGTGTGCAACCATCAGTTATCTGAAAAAAATAAACATTGTCTCAAAGGAGAAAACTCACTGTATTTAATAGGTTATATCTTTTCTAAGAAACATCCCTAGGCAAGCTCAGGATCATTTCTTTACATATGACAAAAAAAAAAAAAAAACAGAGGAAAAGATGCCACTGTCTCAACAACTTTGAGATCTAAACATGAGAGTAATTCTCAGGAAGAACTGGAACTAGGCTTCTGCTAAGTATGTTGGCTTTCTTCCTTCTTAAGGTCATTTCTTCGTACCTTACTGGGCCTCTGTACCTTCTAATAAATATTTTGTGCTTTTCTTTTCAAAAAGGAAGTGTTAAATATATTAAGGTAGGCACTGAAAAGAAAAAAAATATAGTGTGTTATCCATTGAGTATAAATTAGACATTTGCAAGGAAGGAAGCATTATTTGGGAGTTTTATTTCTAATACACTAAATTGCAACCTGGATCATGAAATAAAACAATTCTGATTCAAAATATATTTTAAGACAATTATTTTATCTGGAAAAATATTTGTCTCAACTATAATCTTGCACTTAACTTCCCTCTTATTCATTTTTTCCCATATGTTGCAGTTCTCAACCATAGTTGAGAAATGGATTACAGTGATAATGAAAAAAGACATTTCCCTTCAGAGAGTTTTTATTCTGCCTTGTCTCTCTTGGACTCCTAATTCTCTAGTAGCTGCCCAAATATAGTAGCCTTCAGTGTTGGCGGTGCTCTAGGCCTGCAGGGGAATTGTCATCTTTGCCTGACACCTAAATTTTGTACAGTATACATTTTAAGGTTGGTGCCTCCTCCCTAGACAAGTCACATTTAGGTCCATCACTACTTAATTCCTAGTTCATTCTTGCCTGCTCTGATTCTAGGTGAAGGTTTATTGTGGTAATGAACAATTTAGATTATACTTTGATTTTTCAGGGCAGCTAGGTGGCACAGTGGATAGACCACTAGCCCTGGAGTCAAGAGTACCTGAGTTTAAATTCGGCCTCAGATACTTAATAATTACCTAGCTGTGTGACCCTGGGCAAGTCACTTAAACCCATTGCCATAAATAAAAAAAAAAGTAGATGTACTTTGATTCATCTCAGAAGTTCACATGAGTTTTACACAAAGTAAAGCTATCAGGACAAATGAAATTTAACAGTGTTATTAGACTAGAGAAAAAAATGACTTTCTATAAGACAAGTCAGAACTTCCCTAGTCTCTACTTGTCATTTAGTGATACAGTGGACCCTTGAAAGAATATGAATATGATAAATCATTAGCCTGCAAGTAGAAGAAGAATCTTAGGCTTAACCCTAACTTCTTATGAAAAAACTATAAACATCAGAAGAAGGCATCTAAGAGCATAATAGCATCTAAGAGAAATCAATTAAGCCTGGCTCATACACCAAGAGGCAAAGATATTCCACATCTATTAATATCAAAAGATGATAAAAGAATCTGACATTGTTGATACAGAAAAGTTTTTGACTTTTGGTAAATCATCAGTTTGGGATGAGAATATGAAAGAGGGGAAAAGTAGCATTGGTGAACCCCTGTGGTGTGACACCTAATTCCTAACCAAACTAGCCCCAAAAAAGTATAGTTTGGTATGTTAAAAGAAAATTGAGGGGCAGCTAGGTGGCTTAGTGGATAAAGCACCGGCCTTGGAGTCAGGAGTACCTGGGTTCAAATCCGGTCTCAAACACTTAATAATTACGTAGCTGTGTGGCCTTGGGCAAACCACTTCACCCTGTTTGCCTTGCAAAAAAAAAAAAAAGCCTTAAAAAAACAACAAAAAAAAAGAAAATTGAGTCAACCTCTTTTGAATGAACTTATAAAAAGAAGTAAACAAGGCTCACAGGATAAAGCAGTATATAAGATTTATGAACAGCTTATTGGGAGCAATTTCCAAATGAATAAGATCATAGGTTTATTTGAATGTCAATGAAATTGGAGGGAAACAATAGGAAATTAATAGATGGAGTGATCAGTTCTCATCAGGAACTGATAACAAATCCACCTTTCCCTATGACAATGGCATTTAATCTTAAGAAATAAGAATAAACAACTAGGAATGACTAAATCAATCTTAAGAAATAGGAATAAACAACTAGGAATGACTAAATCAATCTACAAGAATTACACAAAACATGCAATTAAATTATAAATAAGCTGATGGTTACAGACTCACTCACCTAGGAATGTTGTTTTGTTTTTTTAGTTGTGTCCAACTCTTCCTGACTGCATTTGAAGTTTTTATGGCAAAGATACTGCAGTGATTTACCATTTCCTTCTCCAGTTCATTTTACAGATAAGGAAACTGAGGCAAAAAAGGTCAAATGACTTTCCCTGAGTCACATAGCTAACATGTATCTAAAGCCAGATTTGGAGATGGAAGACCTAGGTACAAATCTCAATTTTAATGTTTATTGCACTTAATCTCTTTGAGATTTATTGCTTTTCTCTGTAAAATGAAAGGAGAGTACTAGATGACATCTGAGTTCCCATCTAGTGATTTTTCTAATATTTGTAGTCACTGATTTGTTTCTTGGGTTTGGTTCTACCCTGAAATGAATAGCAACTCAGACTTGGAAATGCAGGTTTTGAAAAGAAAATAACGATTTATTAAAGGAAGTTACAACATATTAAGAAAGTAATAGAAAAGTTAAAATGAGTTTAAAGAGAAGACAACATGGATTGTTGATTAAATTGGTCAGGCCAGCTGGCCAGGGTTCAGCAGGAGACTGGAATGTAAAAAGAGTCCCAGAGTCCAAGTCCCTCATTGGAGATTTTGCCTTTTGGGGAGGGGTCTATTTTGGGTGGTCTTGGATGTTTCCAGGGCTTGTGCTCCCAGGTTGCCCCACCAGAAAACAAAGCATTACAAATAAGTTGAAGGTCAGGCCCTCAGGTGTGATTTAAATTAGATAATAAAGGAAGAGGGAAGATTCCTTTTACAATGCAAACAAAGGAGTTACAAAGTTTTTCTCCAACTGATCTCATCACTCTGATGCCCAGGTTTCTCAGTATCATTTAAAAATTGTCTAAAGTGACCATTTATTTCCTGGAACCCTGAGACAGATATTATATTAACATTGAAAGGAATCTCAGAGTCCATCTAGTTCTTCTAACCACTACAAAATCTTCAGCTTCACTTTAAATACCTAAGGTGATTGGGAATTCACTCTAATTAGTAAGATATAGATAACACTGTCCATTTTTGGACAGGTCTGATTGGTAGCAATTAGAATTTGTATTGAGGCAAAAAATCTGCTTTGTTGTAACTTCCAACCCATTATTTTAGTTATGCCCTCTGGGTCAAGCAAAACAATTCTAATTCTTAAGCCATATTTAAAAATTGGTTTTCCAATTTAAAGATGTGATCTAATTTATTCACTGTGTGGTATAATCATATTTTTTGAAAAAAGCAGGAAATTTAATCTATTGATATTCAGATTAATTTACCAAAGTGATTATTCACTTAGTACAAAAGTGCAAGAGAGGTAACATCAAACAATAAATAGAAGAGAGGTGTTAGAGACCTAAAACTCTGGGTTCAAGTCTTGTTTCTGATATATAATAACTAAATGACCATGAGAAGGTCACTTGACAATAAATTGCCCCAGATTCTCTAATTATTGGCCAGTTGCCATTCTGCATTAGTGGTGGCAGCTTTCATAAATAGAATATTCTTTCTGAAATGAAATCATAGTATTGCACCCCCCCCCAAAAAAAAAGAAAAGGAAGTATAGAATGTTTACTTACTTTAGTTCCTTTATGGAATGAAACTCCTTAAAGTCCTATAATTGTTCTCTCTTTCTGTCTCTCTTTCCTTCTCTTCTTCCTTTCCTCCTTCTCCCCCCTCCCTTTTTTTTTTACTGCTTAATCTTTCATTTTGCACAGGACAAAAGGTCATAATGAATTCTACTGCAGTCTAGGAAGGCCTTTGGCAAATATTCAAGGGAAAGGTATGAAACTTGAGCATCAGAGGTCAAAGAGAATTTAGTGAGAAATGATTCTTATGCTCTGCGGACTTTTCCCTTATTAATGCTGAAGCATTATAAACTCTCAAAGGCAAAATCATTAATATTTTGTTTTAGTAAAACAAGTGTGAATGTTAAATGACCCATATTGCAAAGAGTTGGCCAGAATCCTCTCTTTTGTCTAACCACATAGCTTCTCTGTGCATATCAATGGCTCTATTTCTCATTGTGTCTTGTGCCCTGCAGAGTTGATCCAAGCACAAAGCTCCCTTTGAATTAAATGGGAACCCTAGACTGAGATCAGTTCCTGGACTTGGAGTACAAGAAGAAAAAAGCTCAGTAGGCAGGGAAGCAATGTGAAGGATGGGAACAGATAAAAATTTGATCAAAGAGATTTATACCAGGCTTTTTGCTTCAAAAAAATATTGTGCACCTTATTCTCAATGAAAATGTTTCTCCAGTTTAAAATCTGCCTTTTTTTAAACTTCATCTCTATTCACTTTATAAAGTATTATTTTAAATTAATTGAAAGTGTCCAGATGAAGTCAATGTGGTTTGAATGTCAAGATTTATATATAGAGGAGTTTCCTTTTATATTCAACTGATAGCAGGAAAAGAACAAGCCAGCAACCCCTCCTGAAATTAAAATCAATGATGAAGATAGTGGCCAGTGAGAAGGAAAAACACTTAAATCTATCAAGTTTCTTTATTTAGAGAAGGAATTCATTATGTATTGATGGAAATGGACCAGCTCTTAACAGCTGAGATACAATGAAAATCACAACCACATTTTTAAAAGGGTCTTATCAATGAGTTGATCTTTAAAAGACAGTTCTTCCTTTCTGGACCCTCTATATGGACCTAGTATGGCAGCACATGTATCCTCTCCCCTTAAAATAGTAAAGATCTAGATAGATAGACAGACAGACAGATACATAAAATAATTACCTTTCCAATAACTGGTAATGATCATTCTCTTCTACTTCCTTTCTTGGTTAAACTCATTTGATTAGCAAAACATATTATAAAATATATTTTAAGAAGGAAGGACTAACAAGCTGGAATGCAGTCAGTGGGAGCATCAGGGATGTGAAACTACTTAAAAGTGTCACATACACATAAGTTTATGAAACTAAGGATGTTTCTATACAAAAGAAAAATATATTGTTTGAGGGGGTCATGGGGGGGGGGCGGTGTAAGAAAGGCTTTTTGAAGGAAATGGCACTTGAGCAGAGACCCGAAGGAACTTAGAGATTCCAAGACCCAAAGGCAAGTTGAGAGAAGATTCTTAGGTGTAGGCAGGCAAGCAGGAGATAAAATACAAGGAAGAGAAAGTAGTCTGAACTATGATAGAGTATGTGACTGAAGTAATGCCTCTCTTTTCATCCAAAGTAAGACTTGTCTTTGTTCTTCAGTGGTTGTTATCAACTTTTCCTTGACTTTCCTGAAAATAGATGGGTACTAATAAATCACAAAGATGGACATTCAGTTACCCTCTCTTTTAAAGGACTTGCCACCACCTCCTCTGATTTTCTTTAATGATATTATTTAACAGTGGGGCAACTAGGTGGTGAGGTGAATAGAGCATTAGCCCTGGAGTCTTTTGACCACTGGACCCAGATGGTGCCTGAGGAAAAAGTGAAGTTAGTGAGGCATAGCAACCCCCACTCAAATCCACTTACCATGGCATCACCTTCCTGACTTCATAATCTTCTTCAAGAAAGGATAAATAATATAATCATCATTTGACATTTCTCCTCTACAATTAATTATTAATATGTCACAGCTTATTGAGTCTCATCACCCATCTCTCATTGAGCTTCAGTGATGTCAAAGATCTGTGAAAGATGGAATTCCAGGCTCCAAAGAATTCAAATTTCAGAACATCCAAAGGACAGTGAAAAAATTAACTAAAGAAAATGAAATGGTTGCTTAATAAATTTCATCCAAAACAGTTTTCATTATTTCAATAATATTAAAATTTAAATAATTATTATTTTATTCAACACTGTGGAATTTTAGTAACTACTAATAAGATTTTACTATATATCATTCAAGTTAAGTAACCTGAGAAAAATAAAAGGACAGAGTAAAGAGGCATCCATATTTTTCTATTCTTATGGAAGCTAAACAAATTGTCTTATCTTCATTGTTCATATCCATAGATTTTTTTTCCCATCTGCATATACAATAATGTCTCTGACAGTATCAATAGTAGAGGAGAGATGCATAAATTCTTGGCCCTTGACAAATTACTGTCAGTTACTGGCTATGTGACCCTCAATAAGTCATTTAATGTCCCAATACCCTGGGCAGCTCTCCAAGAAAACAATTTATTCAGATGTTGATCTTTACTTTTTTTTAAGGTTTTTGAAAGGCAAATGGGGTTAAATGGCTTGCCCAAGGCCACACAGCTAGGTAATTATTAACAATTATTAAGTATCTGAGGCCAGATTTGAACTCAGGTGCTGCTGATTCCAGAGTTGGTACTCTATCCACTGTGCCACCTAGCCACCCCGATCTTTACTTTTTGAAAATAATTCTGGTACCAATAAATTCATTGGTCCAATCCAAAAAAAGAAGAATTAAAAATGCAAGCAACCCGAAATACAAGACTCTGAGGTATAGAAAATTAGATAGGTTAGACAGTAGTCCTCTGTGGAAAAACAAAAAGTTTGAGAATAAGAAATAAAAGAGAATTGTCTGAAAAATAAAGGTAACATGAAATCTGAGAAAAGACATAATGAGATTCTACACAGAGTTTGACCCAGTGATAAATGAAAACTGGACCAAGTTTGCATTTCTCATCCTTTTCCTCCAATTTTATTTGTAATTGTTGATAATTCTGTTGTAGTAGCAGTTGATAACTCTGGAACCCTTTATTCTTCTCCTGCTGGCTGAAATTATTTCCAACCAGTGAAGATCAACAATTTTTCCAAAACTGCCAACTAATTGATTTTTCAGTTTAGTGAAAATGACATAGCTTGCTATTCTCCCTGTACTGTGTGAGTGAATGGTGTATTTGTGCAAGACTATATGTTTGATTGTGTGTGTGTGTGTGTGTGTATGTGTGTGTAATAAGCCCATTGAAATTAATAAAAATTGGAATTCTACACTTTGGCAGACCCTAAGAAGTATTATTTTCACTGAATTTTTGAGTTGAAAGGAACTTCAGGGGCCATTTGATGCAACTTGTACCTGGACAATAATCTACCCTGTTGGGGGCGGGGGGAAGAGGCTTGGCGGTCGCTTAGAGGGGGAAACATAATCACCTTATAAGGGAATGTTACAGAACTCAGCCCCTCATTGGGTAAGAGTTCATGGGAGGGAGGACAGAGGGGATAAAAGGGTCTGCTGAGAGGTGGGGGGGGAGCGGGAATGTGATCACAGAAGAATAAAGACTGATTACCCACCTCAGGCGCTCTGTCTGGTTCTTCCCCCATCAAAGAGTGGGGGCCGGAGGTACCCCGAAGACTCATCACGCGTTGGACTGGTGAGTAAGAGGACGGACTAGCATAAAGAAGCCGGCGTTGTAAATAAAAACCCGGCAAGTGGCGCCCGAACAGGGACCTGATTTTGCTAGGGAACGTCTGAATCCGCTGGTCGGATTCTCCAGACAGCCTCGGTCGTTTCTGACCGGGAGGAAGGAGAGGGCGTTTACTCTCAGATATTGCCTGAAGGACATATCCCTATTGTGTTGACTATGCTTTCTTTCCCCTCCCTTTCTCCTTCTGCTCTAATCACGCTCCTTGCCGTGCTGGCCTGTCTGATTGTGCCCTGCTGCCTCCTTCTCTTTTGCCGAACGGGAACTTTCCAGTTCTGCCACCTGTTAGGATTGCAGCCTCGGCTAGTAGACAGCATGGGGGGCCGGAATAGTATTCCCGCCTTTGAGCCGGAGGAAAAAGAGGTCGTTGCAGTGCAGCTTTATAAACTCTGCGCTAAGCATGGCCGTAAATTACTTATCAAGACGTGCCGTGCTTTTGTTGAGAATATCTGGAACATCTGCCCTTGGGTGCAACATAGTGGGATCCAACCAGATAAACGGAAGGTGGTAGGGCAGCAGATGGCCTCCTATAATGACACCTGCCCGGGAAAACTGACCCCCAAGGATTTTACAGTGTATAAGATAGTGGATGCAGCCCTGCATCCCCAGAAGGTGACTTTGGCACGAACAATCAGCACTCAGGTGGGTAGCTCGTTGGCGGCATCGGATTCAGAGAGCTCAGAGGAAGAGGGAAGGCCACCCCCTCCCCTGTATCCGTGGGAGGAACTTAGAAGAAACAATGGGGGAACAAGGGGCCCCCAGGGAGAAGAAAATGCCGCATGCCCCTCCTTACCGAGACAGAATGAAAAGGGGGAGGGCGATGAATGTGGCACACTTAGAGATTCAGGGCCGGAAGTTTTCGAGCGCGGGAAGGGAGGGGTGCAAACAGTCCTCAGGGTTGGCAGGAAGAGGAGCGTGAGTAGGTGGGACCGGGAGGCTGCTGACGAGGAGGGAGAAGTCCGCGCTGATTGGACAGCTGCCGCGCCCCAGGCTTGGCGGCCCAGCCAGGAAACAGAGGCAAAAAATCCCCCGTGTTCCTTGTCCGCCCTTCAGAGATCCCCTCAAGGGCTCCGCCCATCCGGCCTACTTGCCACCAGTGCCTCCATAGCAATAGAGAAAGGGGAGGAGGTGGACTGGGATGACTGGGGCCTCTACCCGGTATTTACGGACCCCCTTACCGGAGCCCGAGACTACCGCCCTGTCCCTTTTAAGATGCTTAAGGAACTTAAGGAGGCCGTGACTAAATACAGCCCAAGCTCCCCTTATGTAAAAAGACTGATGCAAAACCTCTTTGCTACGCACCCTTGGACCCCTGCTGACTTTGATGAAATTGCAGCCGCGTGCCTAGATGCCTCCTTATATTTAGCTTTTAAGGCTCAGGCCCGCAGAGAGGCCTCTAAGCTGGCAAAATCCCGGGGTTATACTCCCCTGGATTTAGCCATTGACCTCCTGTGTGGAACTGGAGCCTATACTGACCCTGCTGTTCAGGCCCAGTATGGCCAGTTTGAGCTAGAGACTGTTAAAGAAACACATGTTGCAGCTTGGGATAAGATTGGAGCCATGAAAGGGGGGAGAGCCACACAGAAGTTGGTTGGGCTGAAGCAGAGAGCAGATCAGACACCCCTCTCATTTGTGAACGAGGTTAAAGAGACAGTGACTCGTATAATGGGAGACACCCCGGGATCTGATCTACTTATGAGACAATTGATTAAAGAGGGTCTTCGCCCCAAAGGGATCGCAGCCATTAGCAGCCTTCCCCCCGACGCTTCATTAGAAGAAATTGTTGACAAATTGCTGGACATGCCCAGCGAGGATTCAATTCAAGCCTTAGTGACTGCCATGGAGAACCGGGAGGATAGCCTCCTGACCGCCCTTCACGGTATGCAGGTGAGACCCACCTGTTTTGGGTGCAGAAAGCCAGGGCACCTCAAAGCACAGTGCAGGCAGCGGCCCCCCTCCACTTCAGTTCCGACCTGTTATTCCTGTGGAAAGCCAGGTCACATAGCCAGGTTCTGCCGATCCAAAGGGAAGTCGGGAAAAGGGAAAGGGAGGGGCCCGGCCGCGGGGCCCCCCCCCCCCCCCCCGTGCTCGAAGACAGCGGCCCCATTACTGTGACTATCCCCGTGAGGGTTGACTATAGAGAAGGGACACAGCAGAGAGAGATCGGGCCTTGGGAAACCTCGATGATTCCCATTGAGCTAAATATTTTCCCAGCGCTCATCACAGGGGCTGAGAGATGTGTGGACTTAGTCACCCATACCCAGGTCATTTTTGGTCCCGGAAGTCCCACGTCCGTAAGGGTCACAAACCCCCACCCCTTTCCCACCTTGGTAAAACAAGGCCAAGAGGTAGGAAAGGCGCTGCCCTTGCGGGCCCCTCCAGCTCATGTGAACTGGGTCCACCCGGTCAGCTCTGGGCGACCACTGTTAACCGTCACGGTGGAAAATCAGAAGCTCGAAGGGATAATTGACACTGGAGCCGATTGCTCTGTCATAAATAGGGGACAGTGGAGGCGCGAGTGGCCACTCCTACAGAGCCCTCAAGCAGTGACGGGGGTGGGGGGCAATAGATCTGCCATGAAAGCAGCACACGCCTTACGGTGGTCAGCTTTGGAAGAATCTGGACTCTTCACCCCACTGTGCCTACCCGACCTCCCTTATGCATTATGGGGTAGAGATATCTTGAGCCAGCTTAACCTGACACTTGCCACCCCTGATAGCCTGCGGGGAAATTAATTGGGGCCACTCTAGAGATGAGCTTTTCCCCCAGAATAACATGGATTAATAAGAAACCTATTTGGGTTGAGCAGTGGCCCCTGACAAAAGAAAAGCTCATCGCCCTCACAGACATAGTAATGACCCTCCTGCACGAGAACAAAGTGGAACCGTCCCTTAGCCCGTATAACTCCCCCGTCTTTGTCATAAAAAAGAAAGGGGGGAGTTGGAGAATGTTGATTGATCTTCGGGCAGTAAATGCCAACATGGTACCCATGGGGACCCTCCAACCTGGTCTCCCTATGCCCACTGCAGTCCCGCAAGGGTGGACTATTATAGTGATTGATGTTAAAGACTGCTTCTATAGCATTCCCCTCCACCCGGAGGACAAAGAAAAATTTGCCTTTTCCCTCCCCGCGATCAATTTCCAAGCCCCCAGTAAACGTTATCAGTTCACCGTCCTACCGCAGGGAATGGCCAATAGCCCCACCCTGTGCCAGCTTTACATGGATACTCTGCTACATCCTATCTTTTTAAACAGAAAGGGGGAGTTGGCAGGTCACTGACCCATTCAGACCTGTCTCAGGTACTATTTACCATGAATTTCCTACAAGTCAGGGATGACGGCACTACAGCCGCCCAGAGATTTTTCTCCCCAAAAGGACATGCTAAGAAAGAACCAACGCTCCTGCCCTCTCCCACCAAGGCCCTACCAGGCTCTAAAGTCATGTGGAGAGATGAAGAGGGAGGTTGGCATGGCCCTGTAACGGTAAAGAACAGAAGACAGGGCCACCTGTCATTTCATCCCGAGGATAAGATAGAAGAGCCAGAAAGATGGCTCCCTGTTTACAAGATAAGAGACCTTGATTAATGCCCAACCCTACGGGGTGAGAGGAATTTCTTTCTTTTTCAGGCCTTCTGATCATCGTAGGGATCCTTGGAGGTGCTCCATCTGAAGGAAATCCGACATGGGGAATACTCCGAGTTATTCCCTCTCCCCTTCCGGTAGCACGGAACTCCCCGATCTACCCTCGCCTGCTAGTGACCAATACATCGATGGGGCTCCCTTCTGCCTCGGTGGGGCCCCTCATGTGTGGCCACAGGGGAAGACATCGAGGATCCCATACCATGGAGGGATTGCCAGATGGCGGGAGGATACCCCCTTGAGGGTGAACAAGGACGCTGATTCTGGGAATCACCCTACTTGTTGTCTGTTTCTGCCGCCTAGCTAGGCGACAGAGGGGCTATATGCTTCTTACTCAGAAAGCCTTCATGGCCATGGAGACGGGGGAGGATCCCCAAGTCTGGCTAGCCGCCATGCATGACATGTGACACCTAGGGGTAAGACGAGGTAAACCCCAAGACGGGCAACTTCTCCTGACCCAGCCACCTAAGACGGGCAAGGTCCTGGGTTGAAGGAGATGACCTAAGACAGGGTTCCTCGCCCCCGGCGGATCCCCAAGTCTGGCTAGCCGCCATGCATGACATGTGACACCTAGGGGTAAGACGAGGTAAACCCCAAGACGGGCAACTTCTCCTGACCCAGCCACCTAAGACAGGCCCTGAGGGTGTCGGGCGCCTAGGACGGGCAAGGTCCTGGGTTGAAGGAGATGACCTAAGACAGGGTTCCTCGCCCCCGGCTATCAGAGGCCAGTAGAAATGACACCGCTTAAGGCTAACCTCAGCACCGCTTAAGGTCACACCAAGTGATAACCTTGTAAAACAGAAAGGGGGAGATGTTGGGGGCGGGGGGAAGAGGCTTGGCGGTCGCTTAGAGGGGGAAACATAATCACCTTATAAGGGAATGTTACAGAACTCGGCCCCTCATTGGGTAAGAGTTCATGGGAGGGAGGACAGAGGGGATAAAAGGGTCTGCTGAGAGGTGGGGGGGGGAGCGGGAATGTGATCACAGAAGAATAAAGACTGATTACCCACCTCAGGAGCTCTGTCTGGTTCTTCCCCCATCAAAGAGTGGGGGCCGGAGGTACCCCGAAGACTCATCACGCGTTGGACTGGTGAGTAAGAGGACGGACTAGCATAAAGAAGCCGGCGTTGTAAATAAAAACCCGGCACTACCCAACAAGTATTCATCAACTTTTGCCTGAAGAACTCTAATGAAGCAGAACCCACTACTTCCTTTTTTTTTCGGGGTAGGTGGTGGTGGGTGGTGGTGGCAGGGGGTTGCAAGGCAATAGGGTTAAGTGACTTACCCAAGATCACTCAGCTAGGTAATTATTGAGTGTCTGAGGCTGCATTTGAACTGAGGTCTTTCCTGACTCCAGGGCTTGTGCCATCCCCACTGCACTACCTAGCTGCCCTGAGCCCACTGCTTCTTAAGAAAACCTATTACATTTTTGGATGACCTAATCATTTTCTTTACAATAACCCAATATGTGTCTCTGTAATATCTACTTTTCTTTTCCAGTTCTGCCTTTTGGGAAAAAAAATGGATTTTAAATCCTCTTCTAGATAAGCTTTCATATTATTGAAGACTACTGGCATAACCACATCTAACAAGTCTTCTCTTTTCCAATTTAAACATCTCTAGATCTTTCTGTCTATCCTTATTTGGCATGATTTCAAGTATTTCATCATCATCATAATTCCCTCTGGAAGTTCTTCCAGATAATCAATGACTTCCTTAAAATTTGTAATCCAGAATTGAATGATTACTATGCTATGATATTTATTTTTCCTTAATTCTGGGCACAGCCAACAATGATACTTTATAAATTTACCCAAAGACTCCAGCTCAGTTACCCACAAAAATTGTTGTACTCTTGATCCTGCCCTCATTCTCAAGTGTTCTTTTTCCTTGTTCATGAACTCTGAATTTTCTTTACCATATATCATTCCTATAACATATAATATGATTCCTGAGGGATTGATTTTTCTTCTTCATCTTCACTTCGATCTCCAATTCCTCTACTCCTTAGTTCTTTTCCAAATTAATAACCTTATACTGGCAATATGATCCTCTCTTAGCTAAAGAAAACCCTTGGTGAATCAGTTTAATTTTGTGCTATACTCTGAATATCCATAGCTCCCCTAATTTAAAAAACTCCTATAGATAAATCATCATTTTTTTTTCAGAGATGATCATTTCTGTGTAGACATATCCAAATCTAAATATCGGTCCTTAAACTCTCAGTTTCTTCTCATCAATTGCCTTTTGCACATCTCAAAATAGATGTGCCATAGGCATCTCAAACTCAGCATGCCCAAAATAGAATTCACATGCTTTTCATTCAAAAGTTCCCTTTCCCCCAGGTTTTCTATTATTGTAAAAAGAAACACCATTTCCCTTGTCACCCAGGCTCATAACTCTCTGAGTTTCAAATCAACTGAAATTTACCCCACATATCTAATCTAACATCAGATTTAAAAAAAAAATTTTACTGTCACAGGATTTCTTGTATATACTCCCCTTCTCTCACTCTCTACTTCTTTGGCCTACAACCTAGTACAAAAATATCATTATCTCACATCTGGCATACTGCAATAGCCTTTACATTGATTTCCCTTTTCAAGTTTCCCCCCATATCAATTAACATTCAACTCATCTGTCAAAGTGATTTTCCTTTAGCACAAGTTATTAACCCATTCCCATCTACTGATTAAACCCTAGTGAAGGTCCAAGCCACATGAGGTATTTGGCCATCAAAACTCATTCATGGAATATCTCATTTATTGGTAATAAGGGTTGAATTGCAGTCATAAATAAATATTAAATTCTATATGTGGCCCTTGACAGGTTTTTGCTGGGTGAAGAAAAACTAAAAGGTTGATCACCCATGCTAGTAGTACTTTATTATTTCCAAGAGGAGATTTCTTTGCTTAACAATTAAAATACTTCACATTTTGGCCCTCTCTTACTTTCCAGTCTTCATATACTTTGCATCTTTCCAAATACTTGTTATGCATCACTTATACCCTCCAACTCCTGACTGTACACTTTCACTAGAGTTTGTACTCACCTTCTTCACCTCTACCTCTTGACTTTCTCCACTCCCTTAAAGTTTCAGCTCAAATTTCACTTTCTGCAATCCAAACTTTTAATAAGTTACCCATTATTAATGCTATCCCTCTGAGTTTGTCCTCTTTTTCCTAAAATTATTATTTATTTTTAGCAGCCTTTTTTAAAAAGTAGAGTTCAGAATTCTCTTCCCTGACCTCACTAACCCACTCTGAAGAAAAAAATGTTATTTCAGTTATGTATATGAAGTTATGCAAAAATATTTCCATATTAAACAAGTTGAAAGAAAAAGAAAAAATAAGTATAGAAACTGTGCTTCTATTTGCATTTAGAATCTGAAGGTAGGTAATTTTTTTAAATTTTAAATTCATTGGAATTGTCTTGGATCGTTGTATTGATCAGAATAGCTAAGTTATTCCAATTGATCATTGTAAAATATTGCTGTTACTGTGTACAGTCTTCTGGTTCTGCTCAATTTACTTTGCATCAGTTCATCAATTAAGGAATAGCTGAACAAGTTGTGATATATGATTGTGATGGAATACTATTATGAACAGATTGGCTTCTGAATTCTAGGAAGATTTAGATGAATTGATGCTAAATAAAATTCCAATGTTTTGTTACCACAAAAGATCTGGAGCCGGAGCTCTCACCAAACCCTTCCAAATACCTTTAAATAATGAATCTAAACAAATTCTAGAGTGGCAGAATTCACAAAAAGACAAAGACAATTTTTCTAGCCCAAGATAACTAATAAGGTTGGCAAGGAAAATCTGTCATCCAGGGTAAAATGTGAGCACAAATCCAATGTAGACTTCAGCAGTGCAGACTCTGCCCCAATAAACCAGGAGCACACCTTGAGAGGCATTGAATCAGCATCTGTAACAGCTACTTCCAGAGCTCCTAGCCTACAGAGCATAAGGAGGTTGGAAGGAGATTATAGAGATCTCTGCTTGCACTGAGACAAAAGTCTGTTTCTTTGCTCTTATTCAGATATGGGTCACAATCCTGTGCTGTAGTTCCAAAGAGAAGGGGAGGAGGAGCACACCAGAACTTGCAGCTACAGAGGAGCAGGAACTCTCCTTACAATTCCCAGGCAGAAAAGAATTTTTGTGATTACTCATAGACCAGAAAAAAGGCTAGAAGAGTAGTAAATACCTCTCCTTATATCAAACCACCTTGGAGGAAGTGAACTTTTAGTTCCCTAGAGGTATCTCTGAAAACAGTTCCACTAAACTCAAGAAGCTTAAGACAATGCAGTTTCAAACCTGGAAGATGAGTCATACCTCAACAGAGTTAAAATTAAGTCATAGGCTGGGAAAATAAGCAAAAATGAAAAACACTATCCAAATTGCCCTATGGAATGGATAAATCAGTTTACAACTCCAGAACAGGTATTAGTGGCCCAATTTTTTAATGTCCTCTGAAATATTTGTCATTTTCTTTTTCTGTCATAATAGTCAAGATATGAGGTAGTATCCCCCAGTTGTTTTCATTTGTATTTTTTAAACAATTGTGATTTAAAGTATTTTTTTTTTCAAAAGACTACAAATAACATTTATTTCTTTTTCTGAAAACTTCCTGTTCATATCATTTGACCATTTATCAATCAGGGAATTGCATATATTCTATAAATTTGACTCAGCTCTCTATATATTTGAGAAATGAGGTCTACATAAGAGAAAGTACTATAAAATTCTCCCTCATGCTACCTCCAGTTTCCTGCCTTCTTTTTAATCTTGACTGCATTGATTTTTTATGCAAAAGTTTTTTTATTTAATATAAATAAAATTATCAGTTTAATATTCTGTGATCCTCTTTATCTCTTGTTCATAAATTCTTCAATATCCATTGATATGATAAATAAACTATTCCTTGCTTCTCTAATTTGCTTATGATATCTCACTTTATGTATAAATCATGTACCCATTGATACACAGTATAACATGTTGATTCATAATTACTTTCTGCCTAGTTTCCAGTTTTTTCATCAAATTTTGTCAGTGAATTCCTGTCCTAAAAGTTTGAATTTGGGGGTCTAATAAACCCTAGATTTGAGTGAATATTTAACACAGTGTATTGTGTATCTAATTTACTCTATTGATCCACCATTCTATTTCTTATTCAGTACCATAATGGTTTGGATAATTACTGCATTGGAATGCAGTTTGACATTTGATATTGCTAGGCCACCTTCATTTGGATTTTATTTTCCTGATTCCTTGCTATCCTTGACCTTTGTACTTCTAGATGAGGAGTGGGAAATGTCAAACCTGTGGGCTTTATAAGGCCTGCATATTCATTTAGTCTGACCCAGCAAGGCACCTGTAGACAGGACTTGAAATTCAATAAATGTAGGGGTTTTTTTTCATAGCAACATAAATTTATGTTAAGTGAAATGTAAATTTGAGGGACAAGTGATGACAAATGTTATGGGATAGAGAAGAAATGCTTAATGACAGATCAGATTCATATGCTTCTTGTTGATTGCCCATAGTTGTCTGACATAACAGGCACAGATAACTGACTCAGAGGACAGTCAGTGCCGGCTAATCTGGGAAGGTACATACTGCTGAAGTGCACACATATTATAACAAAACTACAGTGATATAACAGAAAAAAAGTAAATTCATTTGTACAGAATTTTATTTTCATTATTCATCCTATCCATGAACAATTTTTTTAACCAAAATATACCTTTTAACAAAATAGTTTTCCTGTTTATCGATTTTATAACAGCTTTTTTTGCTTTTGCTTTATCTGAGATCATTAATATTAATCCTACTTTTTTGAACTCAGCTAATAAACAATGAATTCTGCTCATGTCTTTATTTTTGCCCTGTTTGCATGTTTCTATTTCAAGTATGCTTCTGATAAACAACATTTTGTTGGATTCTGGTTTCTAATCCTTTCTGCTGTCCACCTCAGTTTTATGGGTAAATTAATACCATTCCTATTCACAGTTATAATCATTGTGTTTTTACCTTCATCCTATTTTCTCCTGATTGTTTTTCTTTCCTTCAGATCACTGTATTCCTTAATCTGCCCTCTATTTTAATCTGCACTTTCCCTCTCCTCCAGCCTTCTCATATCCCCTTTCCTCCTACTTACCCTGTATCCAACTGAGTGTGTGTGTGTGTTATTCCTTCTTTGAATCAATATCAATGGGACTAAGGTTTATGCATTGCCCACTACCAAAAGTTCTTCCATTCATGCTTCTTTTGAGGTAATTTCCCCCATTCTTTTTCTCCTTTCCCCCCTCTCAGTGTATCCCTCTTTCTCACTCCTCAATTTAATTTTTTTGAAAGCATCTCATCATAGTCAATTCATCCTTGTCCCTTCTGTCTATGTATACTCCTTCTAACTTTACTTAGTAATATCATTCTTAGAAGTTTAATGTGCCATCTTTCCAATTAGGATTTTAAATAATCTAAACTTATTGAGTGTTTTATGATTTCTCTTTCATGTTACCGTTTTTTCTTCTCTTGAGTCTTATATTTGAATGTCAATTTTTTTTATTCAGCTTTTGCTTTTCAATGAAGAGTACTTGAAAGTCCATTGTATATTCCTTTGTTTTCCTCTGAAGGATAATGCTTAGTTTTGTTGGATAGGTGATTCTCTGTTGTAATCCTAATACCTTTGTCTCCTGGAATATCATAATTCCAGCTCTCTACTCCTTTAATGTGGAAGTTGTTAATCTTGCATCATCCTTAGTGTGCCTTCACAATTTTTGAATTTTTTCTTTCTGGTTGTTTGCACTCTTTTATTCTTGATCTTAAATTTGACTGTAATACTCCTGGGAGTTCTTAGTTTGGAACTCTTTTAGGAGGTGATTGGTAATTTCCTTAAGTTTCTATTTTACCTTCTTTTTCTGGTGTGTCAGGAAGGTTTCTGTCTATAATTTTTTGAAATGCAATGTCTAGGATCTATTTTAATATCATGACTTTCGGGTAATCTAATACTTCTTAAATTATTTCTCCTTGTTCTATTTTTCAGGTTAGTTATTTTTCCAATGAGACATTTAATATTTTCTTCTATTTTTTATTGTTTTTTGATGTCTTATGGAGTTATTAGCTTCATCTTCTACTTCTAATTTTGAAGAAAGTATTTCCTTCAATGAACTTTTATATCTCTTTTTTCTGTTTGAGCAATTGTAATAAGAAATTTTTCAGTGAATTTTTGTAATCCTTATCCATTTGACTAATTCTAATTTTTAAAGGAGTTGTTTACAAGAGATTTTGGGGTCTCTTTTGCCATTGGGTAAATTTTTTTAAGTGCTATTTTCTTAGTACAGTATCCTCTTTTAACCAAGTTATTGAGTCTTTTCATAATTTTCTTTCATCATTTTCATTTCTCTTCCCAGTTTTTCCTGTATTTCTCTTAATCTATTTTTAAAGTCCTTTTTGAGCTATTCCACTAATTGCTGGACTTCTTTCCAGTTCATATTTTTAATCTCTTTGAGGCTTTGTTTCAAACTGCTTTGATATCATTATATTCTTCTGAATTGGTGCATTGATCTTTCATATTCTCATAGTAGATTTTTTTCAGAAAATTATTTATTTCAATCTATACAGACATGTACATTTTTAAGTTACAAAATTTCCTGCCACCCTCCCTTCCCATCCTCCTCCCCTCAGCAACAAACAGGTTAGCATTGTACACATATATTTTGGATAAACATGCTTACATATTAGCCATTTTGAGATTGAGGAATTAGGATTAAGGGAAAGAGATACAAAAGGGCTAATTTTTATAAAATGTTCATCAAATTCTGAAGGGTTGGTTTTTTTTTTTTGTTTTGTTTTGTTTTGTTTTTCTTCTTCTGGATAGGGATAACATTGTCCATAGCCACTCTAATATGGTTGTCCTAGCTCTCTGAACTGCTGAGAGGAGGTGCTTCCATTAAAGTTGATCATCTCACAATGTGGTTGTTAATGTGTTCAATCGTTCTCTTGGTTCTACTCCCTTCACTCAGCATCAGATCCTGTAAGTCATTCCATACTTCTCTAGAGTCCAACCATTAATGTTTTTTTTTGTTTTTTTCAGGTTTTTGCAAGGCAAATGGGGTTAAGTTGCTTGTCCAAGGCCACACAGCCAGGTAATTATTGTCTGAGACCAGATTTGAACCCAGGTACTCCTGACTCCAGGGCCGGTGCTTTATCCACTGCGCCACCTAGCTGCCCCCATTTATGGTTTCTTAAAGAACAATAATATCATAGCATTCAAGTACCGTAATTGTTTAGCCATTCCTCAATTGATGGACATCACCTCAATTTCCAGTTCTTTGCCACTAAAAAAAAGGTACTATGAATATTTTGGAACATGTAGGACTTTTCCTATTTTTTATAATTTCTTCTGAATATAGCCGTAGAATTAGAATTGCTGGGTCAAAGATTATGAACAATTTTATTGCTCTTTGGGTATAGTTCTATATTGCTCTCCAGAAAGGTAGGATCCATAATTCCAACAGCAATATATCAATGTCCCAATCCTCTCACTACCTCTCCAACATTGATCATTTTCCTTTTTTCTCATCTTAGTGAATCTGATTGGTGTGAGGTGATACCTCATTGTTGTTTTAATTTGCATATTCATTTACCATTTATCAACTGGGGAAATGACTTGTAACCTTATAAATTTGATACAATTCACTATATAAAAACCTTTATTAGGACTCTGAGTTGTGAAGATTGTTTCCTAGCTTTCTGCTTTCCTTCTAATTTTGGCAGTATTGATTTTATTAGTGCAAAAACATTTTAAGTTAATATAATCAAAATCATTCATTTTGCATTTCATAATGTACCCTAATTCTTGTTTGGTCATAAATTTATCCCCTTTCCATAGATCTGATAGAGTTTTTCTTGGTCTATTAATTTATCTATGGTATAGACCTTTATGTCTAAATCCTGTACCCATTTTGACCTTATTTTGGTATAGAGTGTGAAATATGGGTATATGCCAAGTTTTTGAGATACTATTTTCCAGTGTTCCTAACAATTTTCATCAGATAGTGAGTTCTTATCGCAGAAGCTGATGTCCTTGGGTTTCTTAAATAGTAGATCCTTGTTTTTCATTTTCTGGGACTTCATTAGAACCTATCCTAATGCACTGATCCATTACTCTTATTTCTTAACCAGTACGAGTCAATTTTAATGACTGCCACTTTATGGTATAGTTTTAGTTTTGGTTGAGCTAGGCCATCTTCCCTTACATTTTTTTTATCAGTTACCTTTCTATTCTTTCCCTTTTGTCACTCCGATGAATTTTGTTACTATTTTTTTCTAGCTAAGTAAAGAAGTTATTTGGTAATTTGATTGTTATGGCACTGAATAAGTAATTTAGTTGGGGTAGAATTGTCATTTTTGTTATATTAGCTTGACCTAACCATGAGCATTTGATGATTTTCCAATTATTTACATCTAACATTATTTGGGTGAGAAGTACTTTATAATTGAGTTCCTACAGTTTCGGGGTTTGTTTTGGGAGCTAGATTCCCAAGTATTTAATGTTGCCTATAATTATTTTAAATGGAATTTCTCTTTCTATCTCTTGCTCTAGGCCTTTCTTGTTCACATATAGAAATAATGATGATTGATATGGGGTTATTTTACATCCTGCTACTTTGCTGAATTTGTTAATTGTTTCAAGGAGTTTTTTAGATGATGTTCTCAGATTCTCTAAGTAAATCATCATATCATCTGCAAAGAATGAAAACTTTGCTTCTTCATTGCCTCATTCTAATTCCTTCAATTTCTTTTTCTCCTCTTATTGCTAAAGCTAGTATTTCTAATACTATATTGAATATTAACAATGATAATAGGCATTCTTGTTTCACCCCTGATTTTATTGGAAATGCTCTGTTTATTCTTATTCCATATAATATTTGTTGATGGTTTTAGATAGATACCATTTATTATTTTAAGGAAGATTCATTTATTCTTAAACTTTCTAGTGTTTTTAATAGGAATGGATGTGGTATTTTATCAAAGGCTTTTTCAGCATCTATTGAGATAATCATATTATTTCTATTGGTTTTGCTATTGATATGTTTAATTATGTTGAGTGTAAATCATTCTGGACCTGGAGACTTTCTCTTAGGAGTTTATTGATGGTTTCTTCAATTTCTTTTTCTCTGAAATGGGGTTATTTATACAATTTATTTCCTCTTCTGATAGTCTGTATGTTTTCTCCTAATTAGTAGTTAGATCACCCCTTTTCTTTTGATACTGGTTTGTTTTTGATACTTTTTAAAATCAGATTAACCAAACGTTTGTCTATTTTATTGGCTTTTTCATAAAACCAACTCTTAGTTTTATTTATGAGATCATTGGTTCTTTTGCTTTCAGTTTTATTAATCTCACCCTTGATTTTCAGAATTTCTAATTCAGTATGTAATTGAGGATCTTTAATTTGATTTTTTCCAGCTTTTTAAATTGCATACCCAATTCATTAATCTCCACTTTCACTATTTTATTTATACAGGAAGTTAGAGATTTAAAGTTTCCTTTCAAAACTGCTTTGGTTGCAATTCCCTAAATTTTAGTATGATGTCTCATTAGTATCATTTACTTGGATATAATTATTCATTGTTTCTTTTATTTGCTATTTGATCTACCCATTGTTCAAGATGAACTTATTAAATATCCAATTAGCTTTTGTTTCAACTTTCCATGACCCTTTATTACATTCAATTTTTGCTCCATCATGGCCTGAGAAGTGTGTATTTATTATTTCTTCCTTTCTTCATTTGAATAAAAAATTTTTGTGCCCTAGTACATGGGTCAATTTTGGTATAGCTGCCATGCACTGCCAAGAAAAGTTACATTCTTTTCTATCCCCTTAAAGTTTTCTCGAGAGATCTATCATATCTAAGTTTTCTAACATTTCATTCACCTTCTTAACTTCCTTCTTGTTTAATTTGTGTTTAGATTTATGTAGCTCTGAGAGAGAGAGACTGAGTTCTCCCATTACTAAAGTTTTGCTATCTATTTCTCCTTTTCCTCTAAGAATTTGGATGCTATACCACTAGGACCCTACATGTTTAGTGATGATATAACTTCATTACCAATGGTGCCTTTTAAGAAAATGTGGTTTCCTTCCTTATCCTTTTAATGAGACCGATTTTTGCTTTTTACTTTATCTGAGATCAGAATCATTACCCTTAATTTTTTTTTATTTCAGCTGAGGCATGATATATTTTGCTTCAGCCTTTTATCTTTACCTTGTATTTATCTCTATGCTTCAAATGTGTTTCTTCTAAACAAAATATTGTAGGATTCTGGTTTTTAATGCATTCTTCTATCTACTTCTGTTTTATGGCACAGTTCATCCTATTTACATTTACAGTAAAGATTAGTAATTTTTTATTTCCCTCTATACTATTTTGTTTCATTTATATTTTTTGTTTCCTTTCCTCATACTCCTCCTCACCAAAATTTTACTCCCCTTCCTCTTTACCTTTTCTTTTAAAATTTAACATTCAGTTTATTTTCATTTTAACCTTCCCCTTCCTTTTTATCAGTCCTTCTTCCTTTATGCTTCCCTTTCCCCATCACTCCCTTCCCTGTAAACAAGGATAAATTTTTAAACCCAAGTGTAATTACATCTTCTTCCCTCTCTGAGTCAAATCTATTGAATAGAATTTACTCAAATTTCACACTTTCTCTTCTTTCTCTCTAAAATTATAAATTTTTGTGCCTCTTCATTTTGTGTTATTGCTCTAGTACTATTAATTAGGTATTATCCACCAAAATTTGATTATTTGATTGCTTGATAAACTCATATTGTAATCAAAGTATCATCACAGATTGCTTGCTTGTTTGATTGCTTGATAAGCACCATTGTCTCAAAATACATCCAATTATATTTATAATCATTTTTTGCCTTACCCCCTTTTCAAGTATCATCCAAGGACATGCAACCTTCCTCAACCAAAAGAATTATCCAGGGCAGTTAGGTGGTACAATGGATAGAGCACTGACCCTAGAGTCAGGAGTACCTGAGTTCAAATCAGACCTCAGACAGTTAATAATTACCTGGCTGTGTAGCCTTGGGCAAGCCACTTAACACCATTGCCTTGCAAAAACCTTAAAAAAAATACCAACCAAACATAGACTTACCCAAAGCCTGATCATTTCTTAAACTATTGTGCTCCTCCCCCAGGCCTATTTTTTTCCCTCACACTTTACCTACCCCTCCCCCAGGGTACTTAACATCTTGTTAAGTGAAACACGGTCCATTTTTTCTAACACTTTACCATCCCCTCAACCAACCCATGGTATTTAATCTTTTGTTAAGTAAAGCAAGGCCTATTATCTCTCACAGTTTATTCCCTCCACCTCACCCAGAGTGCTTGGTAAGTGACTAGTGGCCTAATTTATCTCAACCTTCACCCCACTCCCTACCCAGGGTACTTAACTCCTTATTAAGTGAATGATGGATTATGTCAAACACTGATCTAATTATCTTAAAGAATCTTAAAGATCTCTAAGTACTTGGAGGCCCTGAAGGTCTCACCTGAGAATTTTATAAATGAATGTAAATTACATTGCCACTGACTCAAGGACCACTTAGTTTATGATGTCCACATTAGACAAGGTACTAAGATTTGTCAGCATAGTAGAATTAAAGTGGGTCAAAGGATAATGAGACACTTCAATTCAGAGTTAACACTCCTGCTTTTCTTCAGGGCTCAAACACAGTAATGTTATCTTGGACCACTTCAATAGAGAGACGAGACCCAACTACCCTTATCTTTTAAATACAATCTTTTCAATTATATGCAACCTTTTAATTAAGAGAAGTAAAGTTTTCAAGAATTAGAAGTGTTATATCTTACCTTTTAAGGTTGCATAAAATTTGATGGTCTTGACTAACATTTGTTTTAGTTTTGTTTTTTCTTTATCCTTTTCATTTGCTTTTTTATGACTCCCATATTTGGTAATTGAATTCTCTATTCAATTCCAGTCTTTGTGTCAGAAAATTCTGGAAGTTCTGAATTTCATTGAACATCCATCTATTTCTGTGATAGCATATGTTGAATTTTACATTCTGTATTGTAATCCCAGGTCTTTCACTCTCTGAAATATGTTACACCAGGTCTTCTGATGCTTCCTTGTTGAGATTGATAGGTCTTGAATGAGTCTGATTATGCTTCCTTTGTATTTGAATTGGTTTTGTTTTTGCTGTTTGCAATATTTTCTCCTTTATTTGAGATTTCTGGAATTTGGCTACGATAGCCTTTGGAGTTTTTATACTGGAATCTCTTTATGGAGGGTTTCTGTGCATTTTTTGGTGGTTATATTGTTTTCTTGTTCTAGCAGTTTTGAACAATTTTCCCTCATAATTTCCTGCATGATGTTTTCCAGGTTCTTTTTTTTTAATCAAAGTTTTCTGGTAGTCTGATGATTTGCAAATTGTCTCTCCTGGATCTATTTTCCAGATGATGCCTTATCTCTAAAAGTACTTTACATTTTCTTCAATTTTTTCAGTCTTTTTATTTTGTTTGATGGAATTTTGTGGTCTTGTATATTCATTTGTTTTTATTTGTTCAATTCTAATTTTTAGGGTTTTATTTTCTTCACTTAGCTTTTGTGTTTCCTTTTCCAGGTGGTTATTTTTACTTTTAATGGAGTTGATTTCTTTGGTCAATTTTTCATAATTTTCTGCTTAACTCTCATTTCTCTTTTTTTTCACTTTTCTTCTTCCTCTCTTCTTTGGCTGTTAAATTCTTTTTTTAACCGCTTCGATGAGCTTTTGTATGTGAGTCCATTTTACAGACTGCTTTAATTCTTCCCCATGAGTGATTTTGCACTGATATCTTCCTTAGACATAGCACTACTGCCATCTTTGTACGTAAAGTAGTTTTCTATATTGAGTGCTCTTTTTTAGCTTTTCTTTTCATCATTGTTGTTTTAGCTCTGCTGCTGGGGTATAGGGAGTATAAATCCAAGCTTTTTTTCCCCTCCTGGGGCTGGGGTCTGATTCCTGGCTTGTTATTGGCCAAGATGTTGCCTATACAGTCCAGGCTTTGCCTTTGCAGAGGGCTGTTTCCTCCTTTATGTCCAGGTTCTGACTTAGCAATGGTTTGTTTGCAACTTAGTTCTATCTTTTACCTGTTATTCCTGGGTTCAGACTTTGGTTGGGGTTGGCATCCTCCTGGTAGGCTTGCTATCTAGTTGTTGGTACCTCTGCTGTTTTCAAGTTGTTCAGGACCTGGACTGCACTGTGCCTAAAAGCCCCTTTCCTTCAGAGACAGACCTTCACTAAAGATCCTCTAGGATGCCCACCATTGGAAATTTCTGTGAATCTTCTATTTTTCTTGGTTGGATCTGTAATTTGAATGTCAGAGTAAAGGCTTCTTTTATATTTGGTAGGGAAAAGCTCCAGGAGCATGTTGGCTTCGTGTCACCATCTTGGCACCACCCAGAGTAGAATTTTATGGTCAGGTTCTTTATTGCTGTTTGCTCATTTTTCCATCCCATTTCTTGATTTTTAACTTTATGGTAAAGTTTGGTTCTTCTCCTGGAGTGGAGAGTGTACTGTTCCAAGCTTCAAACTTTTTTTGTGTGCTGTTTTCAAGGATTTTGTTCTGTTTTCAGAACTGCATCTGGTGGTTTTGTAAGTTTTCAGTGCTTCCAAGCACTGAATCTAAGGATAAGTATAATCACTACTTTCCTTGTCTGTGCTCTATTCTTTACTTAGGGATGGGCCTTGTTCCCCTTGTAGTTTTAAGGGCTAGGACTCTGTCTTCTCTGGAACTGAGAAAAGAAATCTTTCTTCCTTGTCAGCAATCACAAGCACTCCTCACAATCCAGGAACTATGACCAGGGTCCCTATTACTCTTTGGTTACTAGTGCTTTCACTCCTTTTTTTCTCTGAAACTGCCACTTGGAAGCTGCATGAGAGCATTTCAACAAGATCTTGAACCCAGTGACAGCAAAAGGTGCCTTGTAATCTCTTCCTAGGTAGCTGTCTGAACCCTTACCCATTTTGGACTGGGAGCTCATGAAGCTGCTGCTGACAGTCACCTCTAAAGTCCATACTTTTGGGGATCTAAGAATAAAGCATAGAAATAATCATTAACTCTATTAAAGAGAATAGCAGTGCCATGTCACAGATCTCTCCTTCTGACTGCTGAAGTCTTGGGCTGGAAAATTGCCTTGCTCCAACCTTTTGTTGGCTTTGGCACTCTAGAATTCTATTTGAGGAATTATTTTATGGTTGTTTGGAGGAAAATGTTCAGATGGTTCATCTGTCCCTATTCTGCCATCTTGTCTCTGCATCCACCCTCACCACCCTTAACTTACTTTCTTTTAACTCTATTCTGTAAAAATCTAGTTCTTGTCATGTTTTTTCTCTCATTAGATGATAGGCTTCTTTTGGTCAAGAATCATGACTTTGCTTTGCTTTTCTATTGCCAGTGCTTTATAAGCACAATGCTTAAAATATAGTAAATTTTTAAAAACTGTTTTCAGCATGAATGTCAGATATATAATAAATATTTTAAGAGAGAATAAATAAATTCTGTGATTTCAATGAAATAGAGGAACTTCCAGGTCAGAAAACTCCTTCTATCAACCAGATCAGTGAAACAGCTCTGGAGAGTTGCCTAGAGCAATAGTGTCAAACTCTAATAGTGGCACATGTGCTGCTAATAAATACATTAAAGATCTCTACTGGCTCTATATTGTCCTATTTTTAAAATGTAATATCTGTTTTATTGCATTTTTGCTTATTTTATTTAATATTTTCCAATTACATTTCAATTATGTTTGGAACTTTTAGTCTAAAGTACTGACTAACTAACTTGCCCAATGTCACACAATCAATATGTGTCAAAATCTGTATGTTAACACAGATTATCTTTCCTTCAGGAAACTTAAGTATCTACTCTTTCATACTGACCCTCATTTTTTAGATAGAAAACTGAGGTTCAAGTAATCTAAGGGACTTGTTTAGGATCACACTGGTAGTATTTATTATGTGGTATGTTTTTCAATCCAGTTCACTGATTTAGCCAATAGTGCCATAAAGATTTACTCAAGGGGCGGCTAGGTGGCACAGTGGATAAAGCACCAGCCCTGGAGTCAGTAGTACCTGGGTTCAAATCCGGTCTCAGACACTTAATAATTACCTAGCTGTGTGGCCTTGGGCAAGCCACTTAACCCCATTTGCCTTGAAAAATACCTAAAAAAAAAAAGATTTACTCAGAAGGAATGCCCATCCCAGTCATTCCCTAGTTGATAAATGGTCAAAAGATATGGACAGTATTCAAATGAAGAAATTAAAACTATATATAATCATATAAAAATGCTCCAAATATATATTGATTAGAAAGATGTAAATTAAAACAACAATGATGTATCACCTCACACCCATCAGACTGGCCAAGATGAGAAAAAGGGATTATGATCAATGTTGGAGAGGGGAGAATTGAGACATTGATACATTGTTGGTGGAGTTGTGAACAGATCCAACCTTTCTAGAGAGCAATATGGAACTATGCCCAAAGAGAAATAAAACTGTTCATACCTTTTGACCCAGCCATTCCAATTCTTAAAAAAAGGATAAGTATTACATGTTTAAAAATATTCGTAATAGTTCTTTTTATAGTGGCAAAGAATTGGGAATTGAGGGGATGCCTATCAATTGGGGAATGGTTAAACTAAGGTACATGAATACTATGGAATACTATTATTCTATAAAAAACCATAAATGGTCAAACTCTAGAGAAGCAAGGAATGACTTTTAAGTGAAGGGAGCAAACCCAAGAGAACAACATACACATCAACAGCATTATGAGATGAACAAGCTTGATGGAACCAGCTCCCCTCAGTAGTTCAGAGAGCTAGTTCAACTCTTTTAAACCAGCTATGACCAATGTTATTCCCATCCAAAACAAAACAAAATAAATAAAAATAAGAGAAAAGCAACCATTCAGAATCTAATACTTTATAAAAACTATCTCTTATGTATCTCTTTCCCTTAATTCTAATTCCTTATACTGAAAATAACTAATCTGTAAACATGTTTATCAAAAATCTATATGTACAATGCTAACCTGAATGTTTGCTACTGAGGGGACTGGGGTAGAAAGGGAAGACAGAAGGAAATTTTGTAACTTTAAAATATGCAGGTGCATATAGATGAAAATTTATTAATTAATTTTTAAAAAAGAATGCCTATCCCTACCTTAATCTTTCTTCTGGGACAAAAGAATATAACAGAAAGGAAATGGTTAAATGGAGGTTAACAGAATCAAATTAGTGACTTTTAGAATATGAAATAATTCCTCTTTAAATTCAATTATTAATAATTCTCTTGTTATTGTTAGGAACTGGTAAATAATATTATCTTTGATACACAGTTGAAAAAATGGGTGATAAGAGGTTAATTTCTGTTAGAGAGTTTTACAACTTTAATAAGAAAAATTTTAAATTAAAGACCTGAGTCAGCTTCAAAAAATGAAGTTCTAAAATTTATAGGCAATAAGAAGTACATTCATGTGAGAAAAAGAAGGCGATAGGATAAGTATACTTAATAGGAGGCCAAAGCAGTTGACCAAGTTAAAATGAAAAGAAAAAAAAAACAGGGAGGGGGAGCATTTGAATAGATAGAAGAACTCTTCCATGAATATGCTAAAGAAGCATTGAAATAATACAATTTTGCTGTTGATAGATGTGAAACAGCAGGAGATATAGAGACAGCATTCCATTATGAAAAGATTAATGAACTCAGATTCCAACTACTTAGCTTCATATTATGTCCCTCTTACTTGCTAACTCTGTGCCTTGAGAGCAATAACTTAACCTCACTAAATTTTTGTAAAATGGGGGTAAATGCTTTGTGATATACCCTTTTTAATGAGTAAAGAACAAAAATGCATTATAACATAAAGATTTTGAATTAGGAAGATTTCCTGTAAACTGTTCATATGATCCCTAGCTGTGCAAGCCTGAGCAAATCTTAATTTCTCAGAAACCAACTTCATTTGAAAAAAAGAACAAAACTATTTTATAGTATTGTGAATATGGAACTTCATGATCATTAAAATGCTATATTAATATGTATCACTTTGCAGAGTCTTTGGCACACTGTTAGCAGTAAAAACACTTTATAATAGTACTTTAAGGTCTATAAAGTGTTGTATATCAAGGGATCTCTTTTGATCACAACAATGTGAGAGAAATGTTATTATTATCATTATTTTCTGGATAAGGAAACTGAGGTTAAGGTTAAATTATTTTCCCAACTGATAAGCATTTGAGGCTGAATTTGAAATTACATCTTCTAGACTCAAATTCCAACATTCTGTTTATTGTGTCACCTAGATATATTATTACATGTCCAACAGAAAGTAATGGCAAAGAATTGAGGAATACCAATAAAATAACTTCTGATTATGCAATAAAAAACAAGAGAAAACATTGTACAGGGGAAGAGAGAGAAGGAGAAATAAGTATTTACTCTATTATGTATTATCCATGTGACCAGAGAAAATTATTTAACTTCTCCAAGCCTCAGTTTCTTCATCTATAACAGGAAGGACTGGATTAGATGACATGGGTGACCACTTGCCTAATATGTTACAATGGACATTGGTAGTTAATTGAGCTCCTTTTCAACTCCCAGATTCTGTGATTCTGTGACTTTGGGGACCTGTTTTGACTTCTAATATAGTATTCAATAGGGGTATAAACTGTGATTCTATTGAACCCGAAAGTATCTTAGGCAGTCAAGATGAGTGGTTGAGTTTACTATTTCTTCTTTCTAGTTATGCAATATTAAAATACTTTTCCTACTTGCTATATTTTCCCCACTTGAACTTTATCTACACAGGAATAAAATAGAATGAATATCTGGAATTTGTCTAGTTAATATGAATAATGTGGATACTCATTTGAGATAATTCTGGCCTCAAGGTATCTCTCCAAATTAGACAAATTAATTGGAAATCTATCCCATCTCCCACTGACTTGGTCCTGTGCAGATGCAGCATCAGTGCCTTTCTATAGACAAATGGCACTGGTCTTTTCCACATCATTCACTGTGGAATCGTTTTCCTGTTTCTTTCCAATTATCTTACATTTATGCTTTTATTTTTATTTGTCTGACATCCCTAAGGTTTACAAAGGCTTGTAAATTTATTTTCATAATTCATCAATTGATGTGTCTACTCCCTTGCATAGATCATTAATAATATTATTAAATGAGTTAGGAACTTATATTTGTCCCTTTGGGACCCTGATAGATACCATTTGTAACTGGATAAATTGCCATTGATCATTATTGTTTTTAGGGTCTTTCAATCAACCATTCTACTGCATAAACATCATAACCTTACATAACCTCTAAATTCTAAAGAGCATAATGAATGAGAAAAACATGAAGGGCAGCTGAAACAAATCAAGAGGGAATTCAAAAATGAGCATTGGAGAATTGAAGACTAGGAAAAATGAGAAGGCATTTGGAATCAGTGAAATATTTGGCAGAAGAAACTGCCCAGACAAAGCAAATCTTAAGCAAAATCATTCGGAATAAGGCAAACTAATTGCAACAAAAATAATATCCATAAAGTTAATTGATTAGTTTCAAATTTTAAGAGAAACAGTTCTGCCTGAAATTGGTCAGAAGGCAACGAAGATGATTGAATATCAATATTCTGATGACTCAGAGTATAGACTCTCTCCAGTACATTAGATTATGTCTCATCAGGTCCCTGCCCTCCTGTGCAGTTCTTACAAATGCCCATTCACAAATCCCTAAAAGAAGATCCTGTGGAACCCAAAACATTGAAAAAATTATAATGTTCAAATCAAGCTGTAGTCACTGGAATACCCCTGCTAGGAACAGTGGAATAGTATCCTGGTTCTATTTTGCTGCTTTTCAGAACTGAGCACATGATTAAAAGGATAACCAGGGGCATTTATATTATGCCACTAAAGGTAAAATTCTTGGACCTGGTGAAAGATGGACTGAAGGAAAAGCTTTTACCAAGAATATTTTCATTAATCAAGAACCAAATTCAGAGGTTCGAAAATGATCAGATACCATCATAGTTCTGACCTTAAATGTTGCCGACTAGCAAATCAGTGGAATTATTTCTATGAACCATTGGGTAGCTTCCAGGAAATCAAAATCTTTGGGTTCTGGAGGGTGGGTATGGTTGAAGGTCTGGGAGGAAAGGCTGTATTGAGAAGTAGCCCTTCTTGAGATAGGTTGGGATTACCCCTGTTGCTGTAGCCCAGCATTGAAATGTCATGGTACCTTTTATGTATTGCTGGAACATCAAAGTTCCTGGCTCAGATGAGAGGAAAAGTTGCTCTTAAGAGTCAAAGATTCCCACAGCATCCAGACTATCATCTATCAAATCAGGCCATCATGTGAAACAGTTCTGGAAAAGGCAAGTGAAAAGGATGTCTTTGAACAACATACCCCTCACTATAATAAATATAATGTACAAATTATGCCACCACTAAAGGGTCTTCTTTGAAAATGAAGGATGAGGGGTGACTAGGTGGTGCAGTGGATAGGCCACCGGCCCTGGTGTAAGGAGGACTTAAGTTCAAATGCGGCCTCAGACAGTTAATAATTAGCTAGCTGTGTGGCCTTGGGCAAGCCACTTAACTCCATTTGCCTTGCCAAAAAAAAAAACTAAAAAAAAAAACATAAAAGAAAATGAAGGATGATCCTTAAAGAAATCTAAGACTTACAGGTGATTAGAAGTAGAATGGACTTTAGAGACCACCTTGTCTAACAACCCTCAGTGTTACTGTCAAATTAGAGACTCAAACCTGATTGAGCAAGATAGCACTCTTTCATCCAGGTTACTGAAGTTTGGACTCCATTTGGGAATGGAGATAATAACTGTTCTAGTACAGGAACCCAGGACAATCAGCCAAGGATATAAGATGTCTCTTGAACATTCTGAATACAATTTGGCTCTACACTCCCCACCATCCCCACCATCAACTCACCCACTATTTTCAGGAAGCAACAAGGAAATAACAGTCTCAGATATAAGGAAAGGCAGTGATATTCTTAGAAATCTATGACACCTTGCCCTGCTCAGTCTGAGGAACCAGTCCCCCATCATCTCAGGTGATTTAAGATACTGTGGAGAATTCTGGGGACATTTTTCATGACCCTGATATTATTCACTTTCATTACTGAGAGAGCTTCATGTATAAAATGAAGAAGCCCAGATCTAGAAAAGTGATGACATGATAGAAAAAAAAAGAAATTGAAAACTGAAAAAGTGGTACCCAAGTCTAACCCACCCTACAAAGGGTGTTATAACTAGAAAAAATCACAAATGGCCTTCCAACTTTTTCTTGAAGGCCATCTGGTTTTTTTGGAATGATTGGAATCTGTTTTCCCAAAATCTGAGGTCTATGTCTTACTATGTCTAAATTCATTCTTCTTTCCTATCATGAACTATAAGAATAGTCCCTTTCACTTCAACAACTAGTTCCACTTAATGGCATGAACCAGATGCAGAAGAGATTATTTTTTTTTGCTTGTTTCTCTCCATTTTGAAGCATGAAAGTATCACAAAAGCAAGACAAGAAGTTATTAGATGTTTTGCTTTTACTCAAGGTCACACAAGTTATAAGTGTTTAAGCCAAAACTCAAAGCATCTCTTCTGAACTGAAATATATCTATAACACCACACTGCTTCCCAAACTATTATATCATTTTAGATAAATTTTAATGGAAAGAATAGTTATGAGTTGATTAAAATCTTTGGGCTTTTTCCATCTAAATATAGAAATCAATTGGGATGACTATTTTTCTTTACTAGGATTTTTTTCTTTACTTTTTCTCACTTTTCATATTTTAAACCTTATCCCTGCCCTGCCCCTTTCTTGCCTATGGATTTTGTAAAAATTTGATAAGGCTGATAGGCTAAAACCATTCCAAGATAACAGTATCTTTTAGAATGAGAAAGGCAAAGGTGTACCCAGGAAGATATTGTCTCTTTTTTTCTCATTTTAAGAAATCCCCCTTTTTTTGGACTATTTAAATATAGGATGCCATGTCATAAAGGGAAATAAAATCAGTGAGCAGCAGTTCCAGAGTCATCATCATTGTCTGTTCCTAAGGTATCAGTGTCTTGGTCCAGGGTAGTACCATTGCTTCAATCCTAGACTCAGTTTGAGTTTGGATCTTTCCAACTTTCTTTTTCCATTCAAACCCTTCTTGCATGATAATCAAGCTATTTCAAATCTTGCCTCTCTTCTCACAATGTACTGACTAATTCAATCTGGTCATTAT